>NC_091473.1:84935271-85536923 GCF_036971445.1 Narcine bancroftii
TTTTCCATTTTTTTCTGTATTACACTCCACTTGATTCTTACATTCAAAAGAAAAGCTTCTTCAATCTTTTTAAAATGATCTTCTACGGTATCCCCTAATTTTATGCATCTACTAACACTAACATCACTTTTAACTACAGTAATATCTTGCTTCATAAAAGTCATTTCTTCACACATAGTATTCATTTTGGTTTTCACTTCCATAAATTCTTGAGTCATCTGAGTCGACATCTCCATTGACATTTTTTCCATTTGGTGAGCAATCCCTTCCAAGATTGTAAACACAGAATCCAGTCCAGGTTCCATCACCTTCCTTTGAGGCTGGCCTTCTCTGATGTCAGTCCCCATTTTTTCCTGTGTAAATTCCAATAAAGTTGACCTCTCTTCCTCCTCAAACGCAGTAGGTCCTCTTCCGGTGCGGCTGCGAGTTTGGACACCCGACGACAGCGTGCTGACCTCATCAGCCTGCCATCGCTCGGGCTCCTCCACAGCCCACACCTTATCCAGTAATTCACAGACCCGTGATGCACCGCGCATGTCTGGCAGAACCACCGACCGCGCAGGTGTGTCTTACGGCGCTACATTGCACACCCTTGGACCACCAGGCAATGTTGCGGGCTTGCAGATCTGTCCTCGCTCGGCCGATCCGCCCATGCGCCTGGACTCATGGGCGCGCAAGTCAGAACCGGTCGAGCTCGTCGCTGAACCGGTGCCATCTTGCGGATGCACGATCGGTGCCAGCGTAATACTTAACCGAGCAGGAGTCCTCTGAGGCTTGGGGGCTCCAGTTGACGACTCCATGACTTCAACTTGATAGGTAGGCCTCAATTCTTCAACACTTTTGTAAAGTAATTTCTTTTGCAATTGAGCTTTTGATTTTTTCACATTTGCAGCCATTTCAATCCTTCACTATTCCAAAATCTGTAGATACTATTTTTAACCACTTTTACAAATTTTAAAGTCGGGTATTTAGAAGTCTAACTGGGGGAAGGTGGAACCACACGTCTCCCCTCTACGCCACTTTGCCACGCCTCCCTTGTATGTAATGTTTAATGCATAACACTTATTTAAAAATGTATATATTTAAAATATAAGGCACACCAATGCTTCTGTGTTAGGTCATCTAGTATGGCTTCCTGAGTCTTGACAATATTACCTGCAGAATCCAAAATTGTAATAAGAGTTGAGGACTAATAGTGAAAGGGAATAATATCACCTAAAATGTTCTTTTCCAGACTAGGTAATAAATTTAAGAAGCATCTTGCACAGAATTGCTGAGCAGTACTGCTTCAACCCTTGAGGATAAGGAGCCAGAGTGATGTGAGCTTCAACAAAGTATTTTCTTCTCATGGAGAAAGCTGTGAATGTTTTCTTTTTTTAACCAGTAGATGGCACGCAAGGCAAGTTGGAGGTTTCAAGCATATTTGGAACTATTACACTCGTGGAAAAATGGTAGAATTTTGGATTTCCCTGCATTTTACCTCTATACTTTAAGATGTTCCATTTGGGTTAACTTCCCCTTGTGTTTTTGAATTTGACTTCAATGTTCAAAATGGCACTGTTGTCATAAATTTTGCTTTAATTATATTTTGGGACCAGGTTTTGCTGCCTTGCTTTCAGAGAAGAGATGAGTCGATGTGTCGATTAGAATTCTGTTTGGGATTAAATTCTGTTCTTCCTGTTTTCAAAAATTGCTTATCCTTTCAATCAAAGCTGGACACCAGCTGTATTGTTTGGAATGGTGCTCTGATGCTGGAAGATTTTCTAGGACCAACAATCCTGTGCTCAAAGTAGATATCTTTTATCAATATTTTGTAGCTTAATAAAATACCTATAAATATTTAAACCAACATTTTCCCTTGGTGCCATATGATTATTAGTCCTAATTATGATTGTGGGATTGAAGGTAATTTGTTTCCACTCCATATTTGAGGAAGCTGCTGAGTCCAGTGTGGAATCTGAAGCTTCTGTCAAGGTGGACCAGAGATGCTTGATCAGTCAGGTTGGTAATTTGGCAGAAGTTCTTCTTTCTCCCATTTTTACTGGAAATTTGTACCTTTCATGCCATTCTTTTTTTTTCTTTTGAGCCTTCCCTGGTGGTCATTGGTCAGGGACCACCAGGAATTTTCTTTCAGGGAGGCTTTAATATCTTTGTTAAACCTTGTGATTTCTTGCCAGGAAGATCTTGGAGGAGTATTTCAAATGTTGGATATGTGAAGGATTCGGCAATTCCCTTGGAATTGGCTGAGTGTGCTGTGTGGAAGATAGTAATATTGATTGCCCTGTGCTACCAGTAGATTTTGTAGAGGTATCCATTGAGGTTCTTTGTAAGTGTTCAAAGAAATAAAGGTAGACATCATACTGCCTGGTACACAATGAGCTTTTTAAACCAGGTCTGAGGTTTGGTCTTCAGCATTGATTTTCTGGAATGTCTGAAGGCTCTACTGCCATAGTGGAAATGTTTCGCTGTCCCTTCTCATTTGCCATGTCAAAATCCCAGAACTCTACTCAATAGTATTGTCAGTGTTTTCACCAGAAGGGTTGCAACGGTTCAAGGTAGCATCACGCTGCAGTCAGAGGTTCCCACCTGCTTCAAAAAGACATGAATTATACCGGTGCCCAAGAGGAGCAGAGTGAGCTGTATCAATGACGTTTGCCCAGTGGCTCTTGCATCCACTGTGATGAACTGTTCTGAGAGATTCGTCATGGTCAGAATTAACGCATGTCTAAGTAAAGATCTCGACCTACTGTCACCATCACTCCACAATAGATGCAATATCATTGGCACTGGATCACTGAGACAAAAGCAACATGTACCTCTGGCTACTCCTCATCGACTACAGCTCAGCCTTCAACACCACCATTCCCTAAGTGCTAGTCAACAAACTCCAAAACCTGGACCTCTGCAACCACCCAGCACCTCAATCCCCCTCCCCCTCCAAAACCCCACACAACTGGATCCTTGACTTCCTCATTGGGTTCCCATTCATACTGATTGTATTCTTCCAATGTCTCCTCACTGACAGTCAACACACATGTTAAGCCCATTTTTCTACTTGCTCTACACTCATGACTGTGTGGCTAAGCACAATTCAAATAGCATCGACAAATTTGACAATGAGACCACAGTCTCTGGCAGAATCACAGACGGCAATGAGGAAGTGTACGAGAGAGAGAGAGTGAGAGAGAGATCAGTCAGTTGAGTGACAATAGACAGTTAGGTGCTGGAGTAGGCCAATTGGCCCGTCAAGCTAGCACCGCCATTTATTGGATTATGGCTGATCTTTTTCTTTCAATAACCAATACCAGCCTTATCCCCACAACCCTTAACTTCCCTGCCCACAAAAGCCTTGTCCAACTCTCTCTTAAATCTATCCAGTGAATCCACCCCCACTACCTCTGTGGCAATGCATTCTGCAGATCCACAACTCTCTGGGTTAAAAAAAAATTCTAATTTCTGTCTTAAATGGCCTTCCCTGTATTCTTAAAATATGCTCTCTAGTCCTAGTCTCTCCCATCATTGGGAACATGTATTCTGATTTCACCCTGTCAAGTCCTTTGATAATCCTAAATACCTCAATCATGTCTCCCAACATCCTTATAAACTCCATCGCATATAATCAAGTCTTTCTAACCTATCCGTATATGACATTCCTGCCATCCCGGGAACTAATCGTGTAAACCTGCGCTGCACTCCCTCCATTAGCAAGTACGTCCTTTCTTAAATATGGGGACCAGAACTGGACGCAATACTCCAGGCGAGGTCTCACCAGGGCCCTGTACCACTGTTGGAGGGCTTCTCTACTCCTATACTCCAATCCCCTCTTTGAAAGCCAACATACCGCTCATCTTATTCACCGCTTGCTGAACCTGCATGCTAGCTTTCAATGACTGGCGAACAAGTAGGCCCAGATCCCTTTGCATTACCCCACTCTCTATCTTAACTCTATTTAAATAATATTCTGCTCTTTTGTTTCTGCCTCCAAAATGGACAACCTCGCCTTTACTCACATTAAACTTCATCTGCCATTTTTCCACCCACTCCCCTAACTTGTCCAAGTCCCCTGCAATTTCTTGACATCCTCCTCGCACTTCACACTACCACCCAGTTTAGTGTCATCTGCGAATTTGCATATGTAGTTATTAATCCCCTCATCCAAATAATTTACATAAATGATAAACAACAGGGGACCCAACACTGATCCCTGCGGGAGCCCACTCATCACATTCAGAAAATGACCCATTTATCCCAACCCTTTGTTTCCTATTTCTCAACAAACTATCTATCCATGACAGCACCCTACCCCCGATACCATGCTCCTTGATTTTGCTAACTAGCCTCCTGTCTGGGACCTTATCAAAGGCTTTCTGGAAGTCTAAGCACACCACATCCACTGGCTCTCCCGAGTCGACCCTCCTTGTTATGTCCTCAAAAAATTCCAGGAGATTAGTCAAGCAAGATTTTCCTTTAAGGAACCCATGCTGACCAGCACCGATACTATTATTCCTTCCTAAGTGTTCTGCTATTTCTCCTTTAATGATGGATTCCAATATCTTCCCCAACACCGACGTCAGGCTGACCGATCTATAATTTCCTGTATTCTCTCTCCCTCCCTTCTTAAAAAGTGATATTACATCAGCCACTCTCCAGCCTGCAGGCACTTCCTCCGAATGCAAAGAACTTTGGAAAATGTCAACCTGTGCTTCCACAATTTCCAGAGCAACCTCTCTAAGCTCCCTGGGATGTAGCTCATCAGGCCTCAGTTCTAACAATTTGCTCACAACCACCTGCTTCAGGATTTGGATGTCCATCAGATTCTCCGTTTCCTTGGGTGATTCCACCAAGTCCCTGGATCCTGCTTGACCCCTACCCCTTATCTGATCATAACCTATATCCTCCTTGGTGTAAACAGATGCAAAGTAATTGTTAAATTCCTCAGCTATCTCCATGTTCCCATTGATAATTTCACCGTTCTCTGTTTTTAAGGGCCCAATTTTGGCCCTGACCAATTTCTTCCTTTTTACATAACTGAAGAAGCTTTTGCTATCCCATTTTGTATTACTTGCCAAATTACGCTTGTACTTCATTTTCCCCTCCTGAATGGGTTTCTTTCTCTGTTTTTTAAAGGATTCCCAATCCTCTAACCACCCACTCCGCTAGACCCGATTCTGCAATTGATTTCCTTTGTCAACCACAGCTGCCATTTGCTTTTCTTAGAGCCTTTTCTCCTCTTTGGGATGAATATATTCTGAATCCTGTGAAAAATGTCAAGAAACATCTGCCATTTTTGCCCAGTTGTCCTTCCAGCTAGAATGTCCTTCTATTTTATTTTGGCTAGCTCCTCCCTCATAGCTGTATAGTCACCCTAATTCAGCTGTAACACTAATGTTTCTGACTTCCTTTTCTTCTCCCTTTCCATTTGCGGATTAAAAGTAATCATACTATGGTCACCAATCATACTATGGTCACTATTACCTAATGGCACCCCTACCTCAAGGTCCCTTATTAACTTCATGTCATTGCACACTATCAAATCTGAATCGACTTCTCTCTGTAGGTTCCGTCACAAGCTGTTCCAAGAATGTATCTTGGAGACATTCTATAAACTCGCTCTCTCGTTTTCCCACACCTACTTGATTTTCCCAGTCCACTTTCAATTTGAAGTCACCCATAACTACCGTATCACTACCACTCTGACATGCCATTCTTAATACTTTATTTATACTGATTCCCACATCTGAGGCACTGTTTGGAGGTCTGTAAATGACCCCCCCCCCCCATATAATGGTTCTTTTGCCTTTGCAATTTCTCAACTCTATCCAAACAGACTCTACTCCACCTGATTCATTGTCTTTCCTTTCCAGTGCCTGAATTTCATTCTTCACCAACAGAGCCACCCCACCTCCTCTACCTAACTTTCTGTCTTTTCAATAGGATGTTTATCCTGGAACATTAATTTCCCAATCCTGTCCCTCCTGCAATCATGTCTCTGTTACTCCAATAATATCATATCCTCCAATGTCCATTTGCACTGTTTGGAGGTCTGTAAATGACCCCCCCCCCCCCCCCCATATTATGGTTCTTTTGCCTTTGCAATTTCTCAACTCTATCCAAACAGACTCTACTCCACCTGATTCAATGTCTTTCCTTTCCAGTGCCTGAATTTCATTCTTCACCAACAGAGCCACCCCACCTCCTCTACCTAACTTTCTGTCTTTTCAATAGGATGTTTACCCTGGAACATTAATTTCCCAATCCTGTCCCTCCTGCAATCATGTCTCTGTTACTCCAATAATATCATATCCTCCAATGTCCATTTGCACCTCAAGCTCATCCATTTTATTCCTTGTACTCCATGCATTCATATATAATACCTTGAAACTGTACCACCCTGCTCTCTCCAATTTGCTGCCTGACACCCACTCTGAAACTCTCCTATCCCTCTTTGCTCCCTCTAGCTTTGAGATTTCATAGTCTATCGGAGCTACCCCTATGTTCTCCTTCCTATCCATTTCCCTATCAGTCTGGTTCCTCTCCCCCTGCCAATTCAATTTAAAACATATCCAACAGCATTATTAAACCTTATTGCAATTATATTGGCCCCCTTTGGATTCAGGTGGAACCCATCCTTCCTGTAGAGGTCATGTCTCCCCCCAGAAGAGATCTCAATGGTCCATGAACCTTGCACCTTGCACCCTGAACCATTCCTCCAGCCATATATTTAACTTCCTAATTTTTAAATTTTTTGCCCCATCCCGCACGTAGCACAGGTGGCAACCTTTCGATTTTATTTATATTTTTCCAGTAGTTAGGTGACAAAAACTGCACAGAATACTCCAAATTTGGCCTCACCAATGTCTTGTACAACTTTACCATAACATCCCAACTCCCTTAATCAATACTTTGATTTATGAAGGCCCATGTGCCAAATGCTCTCTTTATGGTCCTATCTACCTGTGATACCCTAGTAGGGTATTGTGTTTCTGTTTTCCCAGATCCCTCTTCCACTCTACTCCACAGTACCCTACTGTGAACCGTGTATGCCCTACCTTGGTTTGTGCTTTCCAAAATGCAATACCTCACATTTGTCTCCATTCCAACTACCATTTTGCAGCCCATGTTTCCAGCTGGTCCAGATCCCTCTGCAAGCTTTGAAAGCCTTCCTTGCTTTCAACTTCACCTCCAATTTTTGTGCAATGTTGTCAAATATTCTTACCAAATTACTACAGGTGCACTTAGAAAGTATACTGAGTAGTTGGATTATATCCTGGTTTGGTAATTTGAGTGCCCAAGAAAGGAGAAAGTAGCAAACATAGCCAGATCCATATTGGGCTCTGCCCTCTTATCCATTGAAGAGATCTGTGTGAGGGGTTGCCTCAAGAAGGCAGATGACATCAACAAAGGGCCTCTGTTACCTTGGTCACAACCTCTTCCCACTGGGAGGAAGGTAGAGAAGCTTAAAGCTCAGTACCTCTTGGTTCAAGATCAGTTTTCCCCCCAACAGTTCTCAGGCTCTTGAAACACTGTTTACTATTCTGGTCATTAAACTTTCAAAAAACCTATCTGCACTATTGATATGCCACATTTTTTTTCTTGTGCTACTGCAGTATTTATTATCTATCTTTTATATTTACCATGTTTCTGCACACTAATATTTAATATTAGAGGGTTTTTCTTGCTGTTGGCTGCTGCAAGAGAGTATTTTGGAACATACATACATTGTCCCTATGTATATGACATTAAACTCATTATCATTATCAGTGGGAATAGCTTCCTGTTCTACAATGACTCCAAATGCATCCTTGGCTCTACAATTCTAGTACACTTTGTCCCTCTCAATTACCACTCCTTCTGCAACAACAGCACACTTTAGCCGCTTTCAGGTGTTCTGATAGAAGATTAGGCACCTACAGGCACGGCTAGAGGAGTTTAGCTGGCACGTTTAGATGGCCACGGAATGGACGGCTTTCTGATCCCTAAATGTGCCAGCTGACTGCTAGCTGTCTAATAGCGCAAACTGGCTACTCCGGACAGATGCCTAGTCCTGCGCATGCTGACCTCACGTTATAGCAGCGCGTCAAGATATGCCTGACCAACAGCTTAGGCATGACTGCTGCTGCTGGTCTCCCCACCCCCCCCCCACCCCCCGCATGCCCGACTCCCGCTGCCACTGCCGGTTCCCTCCAGCGCTCAACTCCCACTGCCAGTTCCCCTCGCCTGCCCGACTCCAGTTGCGGGTTTCCCCCTCTTCCCCTTTCCCCCTCGCCCACCTGACTCCCATTGCCGCTGCTGCTCCCCCCCCCACTCACCCAACTGCCGCTGCCAGTTATCCCCCCCACCCTCGCCCACCCGACTCCTGCTGCCGATCTCCCTCCCACCCCTCCGAAGCAGCAGTGGGAGTCAGAAGGGTGGGGGTGGAGAACGGCAGTGGGAGTCTGGCGTGGGGGGGACCAGCAGCGGGAGTCGGGCAGGCGAGGATGGGGGGGGAGAAACTGGCAGCGGGAGTCGGGTGGGTGGGGGGGGAGAACCGGCAGCAGCAGTTGGGCGGGCAAGGGTCGTGGGGGAGGGGGAGAAAGCGGGAGTCAGGCGGGCGAGGGAGGGGGGGGAGACCGGCAGCGGGAGAGGGTACAAATCAAAATTTGAAGAAGTCTACTTTAGTCTGGCTTCCTTGTCCATGGAGTCGATGGCTGACGACATCACCGCGACGTCATCAGCCTGCCCCCTGGCAGCCCACCCCCTGGCAGCCCAGCCACTTTCAGCTGCCACAATCGATACTCCGAGCAGGCTAGTTATAACTCTCGGAGAGAAGGGTTAGGTGAGTAACCCTCTTGGCCAGCTTTTCCAGTTTCAGATGGCCACCCGACAGCCACACAGGAGTATTCTGTGCGGCTTTACAGTCGGGCTTTGTGGCCACCTGAAAGTGGCTTTTGAATCTTCTTTCCCCCCCGCCCCCATTCTAAAATCCTTTTAGAATTTTTTGGATTGATTTTTCTCTTTCATTCCTTGAATGACTTCCATTTTAATTTTCTGCTTGGCACCTGCTGCTTCAAATCACCCCAGAAAATACTGAGATGTGTTTGTAAATTAAAAACAGAAATGCTGCTAAAAGATCTTAACAAATCAAATATAAACTGTTTCTCTCTACTTAGATCCTCAATGACCTGATTATTTTAGAAATTTCCTTTGTAGGTTTCCACCATCAGCAGTTTTTGTTTTGTCTTTTTCTGCATGGGAGCAGCATTAAACATCAACACCAAATTCTGATTGCTGAGGCGTTTTATCATGGTTAAATACGTGCAAGTTTTATGATCTGTATTTTTTAACTTTAAATGTTTACAACTCTCAGAAGAAGTCAATGCATCAAAATAACGGCAGAATTATTTCCTGCAGTTTAAATTATGCAGCCCTTCATGAAGTTTAAGGTCATTAATCTGGTAAAAGTTGCTCCAACGATAACCAATCAGCATTTAGAGGCCATTTTCCAGACCATTATTAAATGTTCCTGAGGATAATAGTTTTTTTTTTGCCAGACAGCAATTATTTCAATTCCTTTAGCACCAGTCCCTAAAAAAGGCATCTTGTGTTTATAGAATAAACCATGGATATTCAAACTACAATATGTTAATGCTGTTATTAGACTATTGAATTGGCCTCCCATTGGTGCACTGTTTGTACTTTCTCTCTACATACTTCTCTTGTCCAAGTAAAGCATTGTGCTATTGTTTCATTACTGTGCTACCTGCTGTGTGGGTTGACTTGTCTGAAAAGCAAGAATATCACCCTTATTCTTTTAAATCTCAAGAAATATAAGTTGAACCTATTTAATCTCCTTTAATTAATCAACCCTTTCATCCCACTGCTTCCAATCTTCTTATAACTATTTTTTAGATGAAGGGAACCAAAACTGGAGTGTTCTGTTTGTCACTTCATTAACCTTCTCCACAATTTCAATGAAACCCAATCTCTTTGCACTGAAGGCCAAAATGCCATTTGCCTTCTAACCATTTGTTTTGAAACCTGCTTGCACTTTGTGATTCATGCAATCGAGCTCTTTGATCCCTGTGCGCCCCTCTCATTTGTATTCTTTCTCTTTTGGATTTTTCCAACTGAAGTGCATGACCTCATTTCCCACCTTGCATTCAACTTGCCAGATTGTTGCTCACTTGCTCTGTCATATCTTGTTGCAGAATCGCCATATCGAGAATTTATCCAGAGCATCTTACTGATTTGCTGGCCCCAAAATTTGATGACATTGGCAAAATAATATTGAATCAACATTAATGATGTAATTGTTTTAGTAACCATTTCTGATCTGCTCTCCCACCCCCTTATAATGCAATTTGAGTAGTCTTTTGCAGTTTCAAGTATTTGAAATCAGTGAAAAGGAATGGATGTGATCAGAATGGAACATTAGGTGAACAGTTAAGTAACATGTGGCACAGGGCCTTGGTAATCTGGACCATTAAATCAGTAGCTGTACTTTTTTTTAAAAAAAAAAGTGTTGTTACAGTTGTGCAGCATGGAATAGGACCCTCAATTCAACTTGTCCATAAAATGTAGGAGCAGGATTAGGCCATTAAGCACATCACATGTGCTTCTACATTCAAATCATGGGTGATCTATTTTTCCTCTCAATCCCATTCTCCTCCCTTCTCATCATTGTCTTTGACACCCTTTCTAATCAAGAACAGATTAACCTCTGGTTTATATTATACCAAATGACTTTGCCTCCACAATTGTCTGTGCGGCAACAGATTCCACAGATTCATCACCACCTGACTGAAGAAGCTTTTCATTTCTGTTCTGAAGGAACAACATTTTATTTGGAGGCTCTGCCCTCTAGTCCTGGACTCTCCCACTGACGGAAAAATTTCCACATCCAATCTATCTAGCTCTTTCAATATTTGGAATGTTTTCATGAGTTGGCTCAAACATAATCTGCTGTAAAAGCCCATCTTATTGGCATTCCCCAAGTTCCTTCACTTAGGACCCAGTTTTTCCCAGTTCACCTGCAGACAATGCAGGCTAAATTGGCATTCTGAGCTGTCCCATTTGCTCCATATCCTTTGTGTTGGGAGAAACAAGTTCGGTGGGTCCAAGAAGTAATAAATCTGAACAGAGAAACTTTATTAACATGCTGGGGAATTCACAGAAGGGCACATATTTACACAGGAATAATATACAAATAGCTATGCATCAGGTGCAAAGAAATCCCTGCTAAACAATCTCAACTCCTGAAGGGGAACCGAGGGTTAAACACAGTGTTTGCTGTCTCGCACACTAATAAACGGTAAGCTTAACCACTAATGAGTACACATGAACCTATTCTCCAGCATCATCCATGGCTCTGAATCCAGGATGGGCCCATCGCAGTTGGCCCTTTGGTGCCATCTGTGGTCTGCAGCCTTAAGCTCTGCAATCATCTTAAGAGAACAGCAAAAGAGAGAGCCAGCTGCTCTACATGAGGGCCTTTTTTGATACTGGGCCCTTCCACATGACCTGTGAGGACCAATTACTCATCAGCCTTGCATGTGGGCAGATATAACCCTTGATTGGCAGGTAAGGTCATTTCCGATCTCTTGCCTGCTAGAGAGGTCACGTAATCCTCCCATTACAATCAACCTCTAGACAAGCTGTTTACAGGCTAGAACCCCACGGGTGTATTTACATTATACGTACCCCATTTCCGCTATTGGCCTGTCAACTTCCCAGCTCCACAGGTACAGCAACTTTCTCCTGTGTGTTCAAGGCACTGGTCATTTAATTTGTACACTGACTCATGGCACTTCTTACTGACAACTGCACCAGTATGTACCACCTATGAGCAAGTAGTCTATGATGTTTGTTGTTATATATATCAATGATCTAACTGATAATATGGGAAATTGGATCAACAAATTTGCTGATGGCACAAAGATAGGAGGTGTTGTGGACAGCGAGGAAAATTTTCAAAGCTTGCAGAGGGATCTGGACCAACTAGGAGAATGGGGCAAAAAAAATAGCAGATGGAGTTTAATGCAGACAAGTGTAAGATGATGTATTTTGGAAGGGAAAACCAAGGTAGGACATGCACAGTAAATGGTAGGCCACTGAGAGGAGTAGAGTGATCTGGGAATACGGATACATAATTTCCTGAAGGTGGCATCAACGGTGGACAGGGTTGTAAAGAGAGTTTTTGGCAACTTTCATACATGGATAGGAGAGGTCTGGAGGGTTATGGAATGGGAGCAGGTCAATGGGACTAGAGTGGTGGTTGGCACAGACTAGAAGGGCTGAATGGCTTGTTTTCTGTGACACAGTATTCTATGGTTCTAGTCCAAGGCCATCCAACTTTTACTTGTGCCGACGTGTTACAGCCATCTCATTGGCCATTCATCCAGATGCTCCTTCAGATTTGCAAGGCATATAGTAGCACGCATCGCAGAGAACAGCTGCCATACTGTCCCATGGGGAACAATGGGTTGGCCCACCAGCCGTGCTTCCAGGCCAAACCATTTAGCGCTCAGAGAGCACCCACCTTTGCTGGGCTGTTGGGTGTGATTTCTTTCATGCCTGGAGACTGTTCCTGTTTGCACTCCCACTGATTGATTGGACCATTGGTGGTTGGACCATCTGCACAAACATTCCAAGACCTGGTCACCAGTTGGGGACTTACTTTGAGTTGGGACTTTGAATTGGCCACAGAGAAAGACCTGCCCATGAGCTACATATTCCATAGAGGGTCCCTGGATGTGTGGCTGTTACTGGTAAAGTTGGTCAGTGATCATTAATTCCAGGTCTTCACCAACACAGGAATATCAAAACCTGCAGAGCTGAAAGTCCCTTTCTTCTCTTTCCCCACCCCCCCCCCCCACCACCAGAGTCTCTGTTTTCAGTGTTGGCAGTAGTCCTTTGGCAGCTTTGAAGACATTGGCTCTGTCAGAGTATTCGTTAGTCACGTCAACCATCACTCAGTGCTGCCATCACCACTTTTAGTGCCTACTGATTAATCATTCTGTGAATGAGGGAAACTTGCTCTCTCTGGGTTGGTCTGTGTGATGGCATGCACTTCATCCCTAGTCCACCAGTCCATGTGCCACTACCTCCCCTGCCCCCCCACCCCATGAAATGTGGCCCAGGAGTCTGTGTAAATGTGAAGGGGTCTAGTGGTTTCTTTGAGGGTTAAGCCCATGGTGACTTTCCAGCAATGCATATGATTTTTCTTTCTGCTGGAGTCATTGTAAACTAGGCCTGCTGCTTCTCTTTGGCAGTCAGATCATCCAAAAGCTTACCCCATTGTTCAGTATAGGAGTTGATGGAGGGGAGTTCTTGATCGGAGTTGTTGCCTTTGGGTAGTGATGTTACTTGTTCACAGAAGTGGCTCTGGTCCTGCCTCTGCATGGTCAGCCAGCTACCATTGCCATTTTACTATGGAACTGTGCTGAGCTCAACCTTTGTGTAGCGTTAGCAGACTTGACCCTCCACATGATGGTGGGGTGGGGCCAGAGGATGACCTGCTTAGAGGCTTCTTGCAGGGGCTTCTAACCCCTGAAGCTTTATTCTTTGGCTTTAACTAGGACTTTTGCAGAGTAGTGACAACACACAATTTTATAGTTGCCAATAGCAGAACTTCGTTTAAACAGGCGTCTGCTTACCTCCTTTTGTTGAATGGCCACTTGTTGTTATCACCACACCACAATCGACCGGTGTTTCGTATCTTTTTCTTCCGTCACTTTTCCATCTTCATCACGTCGGGGTCACCAAATTGTCGGACTCTGGCTTTACCTTACTCTTAATTTAGTCTATGTGTGGTCTGAGTCCAGCGTGTTCTTTGAATGAAGTGATAGGAGAAGGTATTCGGTTCAACAGTCAATTTATTACACAGCACAAGAATAAAACTTCACAGAGCTCTGGGTCAGTCGTTAGTTCATAGGTCACCTGCACAGTGAGCTATTCCCCAAGACTGACCCCTATTGTCCAGTTGGCTCAGTTTATATAGATCAACCTTATCATACAGAACAAAAGTTGGCTTCCTTTGCTAGATTTCATTATCATACAGAACAAAAGTTGTCTTCCTTTGCTAGATCTTTTTGCATAAGGGTTATCACAAGTCATCTCCTGTTTTGCAGATATCTGGGGTGTAGCGCTCCCATCTTAATCCTTCAAGCCAGACTATCCTGTTGTTTTGATCAGAAATTAATTCATCCCCAGATATTTCTAATCACCATTCTGTTCCTGTCTGGCCAATTTCTGCTGTTCTCTTTAACACCTCCTCATGCCTTAATCTTCCTCCTAGACTGGTTTTCCATTCCCTTTGTTTCTTGCAGGCCATTCTTTGTTCTGGTCTGGCCTGTGTCTCCTGTGCTACTCACCACCTCCTTCAGTTGAAGCATTCCTCCTAAATCGTTTTATGAATTTCTTCTCCCTGTATTTGGGAGCAGACAATTTTGCTCAGCCAACTTTGCTCCATGCTGTGATTGCCATTTTATCACATTCCTCTTTTTCCCTGAACCATGCAGTACATATAAACTTATTAATTAATCATTTCTTTCATAATGTTTTAACCCCTAGATTCCAACAGTCTCCCTGCCAGGAAGGGGCTGCTGACTAGATCCTGGGCAAATCTCTGTCAACTGGATTTTCTTCAGCTGTCATCATTTTCTTAGTCACAGACCTAGTTACCGCACATGCAGGATATATCTCACCATCCTCTCTAACCACATCCTTACTAGGCTGTTTTATCAATCTTAAAACTGACCCAACTTTATCCTCTGCCAAATCATTCCCCAACAAAAACGAGACACCCTGCATGGGTAACTTTGTAATTACTCCTACTACAACAGGTCCTTTGACTAATTCTGAATTTAGCACAACCTTGTGAAGTGATATTGACTCTACCTCACCTCCAACACCTTTAATCAAAGTTATCTCCCCTTTGATCTACAGTTAAAACACTTTCCAGCAACAATGATTGAGCAGCCCCAGTATCTCTAAGAATTTTAACTGGAACCTGTGGTTCTCCCTCCTTTGAGACAAAGCCCACTGATACAAAAGACTTGAAAACATCCATGACCTCTTTACCAGGTTTGGCATATCTGCTCTCCTTAAATTCTACTGTTTGAACACATACTTCTGGTGATCCAGATGATCTTCTTTCTTTCAGGTCACCTTTCAGACTGCCAGTATTCTCCTTTGACCAGGCAGCCTTCCAAAGTTTGCCAGCTTGTCCCTCTGGAATTGATTTCTGTGTCTCTCCTCTCTGTTTCACTCCCTCTCTGAGAGCAAAACTCTTCTGTCCAGCTTGAGACCATCACATGCTCTTCCAGGCCATCTGTATTCTGCAAATTCGTTGCTCTTTCTGCAAAAAGCATCCTGCAAAAATTCGGTGTTTTTAAAATGTGTGTGCGCAAGCTGCTCTAACAATTCCTCCAAAGCCACCTCTAAATACTCACACTCCTGTGAGAGCCCTGGCTACCCCCTTCTGGCAATAGATTGGAGGTCCTTTCTTCCTACAGCAGAGATCTAATCACTACCTCAGAATAGGAAGGAATTGAAGGCAGGCTTTGTGGAGTAGTGCCCCGAGGATTCGAGGCCTTTCCTTGACTGGGGTTTCTCTCCCCCTGACCCTCACAACCCCCTCCACCACAGTATTCCACAATGCATAAAGGGTGGATATGGGTATGATGTCAATGAGTTGTACTCCACTCCTACTTGCCAGATCACAGTATACATCTCCTTGTAGGTCACGCAGGAGATGGCGTCCCTGCATTTTCCTCTACTTTCCAAACCTGCACTGATGCCTGAGTTGGCAATCTCTATTCATATATTCCAACCCCTCCCTAATGGTATTCCCCTCTGTATGACTAAATAAAGCCAGCTTGGGCTATTTTGAGTTTGGGGTGTGCAGTGGTGATTAGGTGGCCTACCAGTACCCCATAACCCTGTTGTTTTCAAGTAAGTCGTGGTCATGGGACCCCACCTAGATTCCGGTAATTGTAGCCCATTCCTTGATCACTTCTGTTCCCTCGTTCATGATGTCCTATTTTGGGCGACATTGGAGGTCCCATTCCAGTAGTGAGGGGTATCGGACCTGGACTGCTGCTATAACCCTGTCCCATAAGGACTCGCCATCCTGGATGGTTTCTGACGCTTACCTCCTGGTGGGACAGGCTTATGCCAGGGGCCCTTTTGTCTCACATCCGGAGCAACTACGTGGCCATGTGCTCCCCTGACTGGCTGCTGGTACCTATCCCCCAGCCCAGTCATTTCTTTGGCTGAATACTCTCAGATTGCTGTAGTTTCATATGGCCCCTGAACATGACCTCCAGAAGTGTCCTCCATCCTCATCTATCTCTCCGTTGACTAAAACTGGCAGGTTGGGTCTGTGACCATGTGGCCATTGCCTGGCTTGTACAGAATCAGGCAAGAAGGGGTTAGGAGGTATGAGCAGTCTGGCTCAGCCTTCTCACTACTGTTATTATCTATCCACACTTGGCCCTTTCTAGCAATGTTGTTTTTGGGGTTCTTGGTTGCTCTTTGCAGCCTTTTGTGTTGAGTGTTCTGTGTTAAAGTCATGCAAATATCATACCAAATGTTGACAATCTGCACATTTTGTAGGATTTATAATCTTAAATGCAGCTATTGTTTTCTGCTTTGATAAAAATCTGTTACTTTGTTTGTCCACTTGTTTATAATGTAAAATGTAACAATTGTGCACATTGGACTGTATTGCCCTTTGCCAGTGGGTTTGCCATGTGGTAGTTTTTAGCCTCTTACCACTATGAAAGCACCATTAATTATCATCTAACATGCCTGAAGGCCAGCAAACTGCCCAATGCTCGATCCTGCTGCTGAGAGGAAGGAACGGAGGTTAAAAGGAACATTCTTCCCAACCTCAAGCTGTCAGCAGCTGAGAATGAGGTCTTTTGAAAAGTAATTGCTATTTGCTGATAATCTGAATACAAGTGGCAAAGTTGATTATCTCTTGGTGCCTGCCACATTGACCACCGCCAGTGGGCTGATATCGCCTCAAACCGTGCATCTTGGTGCCTTACAGTTCGGCAGGGAGCAACCTCCTTTGAAGAAGACCGCAGAACCCACCTCACTGACAAAAGACAAAGGAGGAAAAACCCAACCCCAACCAACCAACCAATTTTCCCTTGCAATCGCTGCAACCGTGTCTGCCTGTCCTGCATCGGACTTGTCAGCCACAAACGAGCCTGCAGCTGACGTGGACATTACCCCTCCATAAATCTTTGTCCGCGAAGCCAAGCCAGAGAGACCATAGCAAGAACCGCGTTACAGTAAGAGGTTTGTTTTCCCCTCCACTGGTGTGATTTGTTGCAAGTCAGCTATTGTAATGCAAGCCAGTCATATTTATGAGTGTGTATCATAATTTGGTCTCAAATTAGTTGCAGATGTCACTGGATAATATTAAAAGGGTCACTTCGCATGATAGGGATAATTTGTCTCTTTGTTCATTGGTGGTACTTGTGCCTTTTGAATTTGAAGACTGAATGTTTGCAAGGTAACATTATTTACACAATGGTGGGTACCTGGAATGCACTGCCAGGTGAAGTATGATGGTGCAGTTGAAGAGTTACTTAGACAAATGAACAGTTGGAAATGGACCATGTAAAGGCAGATGGGCTTTGTTAAAATATTTTGGTAAAATATCTATGGAGTGTTGGACAGTCAGGGAGATTTTCCAATGAACTAGCAAGGTTGACTCGTCATCTGGATGTGGAAGATTCTGTGACCACTGAGAAATGGGCCTACTGATTAGATTTTTGGTTAAGGTAGTGAAATTTGGCTGAAGAGCCTGTTTCCATGCTGCATGGCTCTGTCATTGTTTTTCAATATTTTAATTGGTTTCATCAAGTAAATGCAACACAAGTACAAAATAATAAACTATTAACAAATCACAATAATAGAAATGGTGTTAAGACCTACATTACGTTGAGAAGAAGTAGCAAAAAAATAAACCAGTATACTAATTATCAACCCCTTCCCTTCAGAGACTACTGGCTAAACCTAAGCAGTCCACTAATTGATGATAAAAAAAGAAGGTAATTATTGGGGTCAAAAATCAAAAGTTAACTAATCTTACAAATTTTGAACATCTTTAAGAAAATAGCCCCATAAAAAAACATTCTTTTCAGGAGTGGAGCATCTAATTTTTTTCCCCTAAGTCAGATATGCCATCTTATCAGACAACCATTGAGTATGAGTGGGAGGGATCGCATCTTTCCATCTCATTAATATGGCCTTTTTGGCGATAAGGGCAACCACGTGGGATTGTGAAGCAGTCAATATGAAACCTGTTGGCCCACATTCCAAAAAGAGCAAGAAAAGTATTTGGATTCAAAAGTAATATTAAGAACTAAAGACAAGGTACAAAATACACCTTCCCAAAAATTGGAAAGAGAAAGACATTATAATAAATTATGATACAGTGTATCACCTTCAGTTATACATTTATCACATTTAGAAGAAAGATTAGAAGAGAATATAGCCAATTGGACTTTGGAATAGTGGGCCCAGAGTACTACCTTAAACTGTATTAATGAATGTTTAGCATTAAGAGAATGAATGCAAGCTTCAAAATAGAATTCCAAGTAATTTGAGAAAATAACTGTTGAAAATCTTATTCCCATATTCTTTAAAATTCTGTCCAAGGAACTATCCCTAGATCTTAAAAGTAATTCATAAAGAACTGATAACATCCATTTATGGTCAGGTTTGAAATTATAAATCTTCCCTATCATATTAGGTTCCAGATCTTGAGGGAGCCTCAAAATTAAAGAATTCAAGAAGGTCCTAAGCTGTAAGTAATGATAAAATTGATGTTTAGGTAATATAAATCTGCTGGATAATTGCTCAAAAGAGGGAAGATTTTTTTTCAATAAAGAAAATTAAAAAGGATTGGATACCTAAATTTGACCATGATGGTGACCATTATCTTGAACCGAAGGTAAAAAGGAATTTCCTAAAATAGGACTAATTAATAAGAATCTATGGTACCCAAAATGCTTCCTGAGTTGAAACCAAATTTTCAATGTATGTCTGACAATAAAATGATCAGTTAATTTGGAAGCCAAAAAAGATAAAGTTACTCTAAGTATCGAAAGAAGAGAATACTTTTTAGTAGATTTCTTTCTTTCTTTTTTCTTTGGCTTGGCTTCACGGAGAAAGATTTATGGAGGGATATGTCCACATCTGCTGCAGGCTTGTTGGTGACTGACAAGTCCGATGCGGGACAGGCAGGCACGGTTTTCTAATTTAATCCATCTTAAAGCACCAAGATGCTCCTTATGATGAATCCAAAAAAAATCTAATATTGGCTGCCCAGTATTAAAACCTAAAGTTGGGTAATGTCAAGCTCTGTTCTTTTTAATATTTTGAAGGAAAACTTTTTTAAGACATGGGTTCTTATTTTTCTGTATAAAAGATGAGAGAAGCATGACTCTATCAATGAAAACCTCTATGAACTATTCAGTGGTTCCCAAACTCTTGGGTCATGGTGAATTTAGCAGTTATTACCCACTACCAAAGTAATCATTGCTGTGGAATATCACAGCTCTTCAGCATACCTCCCAATGCCAGAATATTTCTAGATAATGGATTTTACTTTCACAGATACCATTTGTTGAACTTCTGTTGTAATTTGTGAATATTTGGTATTCTATAAAATAGCTAACTAAGCACTTTTCTCCCCACCTGTTTTGTGTCTGAGAGGAAATCTTTAATATGGCTAGTTTGGCAGCTTGACAACATTTCCTGCTGGATGCTGGTGGTCCCATTGAGATGACACTTGACAGTAATAATCTTCAGACAAAGGAATGTTTTGTCTGTCTTCTGATTGCTTCATGCTTGTTGCAAACACTTGTTTGAGGCCAGTGCTTTGCTGGCAACTCCAGGCCATTGGCACAAATCATCTCAGAAGGACGTTCTCATTATCGATGCAACTGAATTATGTGCTCAAGGAACCCAATCCCACCCTGACTTGATACATATTTCATCAGCAAAGAATACAGAAGTTGCTGGTATTAATAAAATACCCATTCAACTACAGTAATTCAGTGATTTGTGGACATTTGACAACTTTTTTGCTGAAGCATGAATGATGCTTTGTTCTAACATCTCTTTGGCTTACCAAGGCCTTTGGTATTATGAGCAACATTCTCCGTGCACAATAAAACACTACTAAAATATTCAGAATGCATTTCATCTAGTTTTTGTGATTTGTAAGATGGAGCTCAACAAAATGTTCACCAGGCAGACATTGGTTTCATAAAGTGAGTTACTGTAAACTTAATACATTTCAAAAGGTATTTACTTTTTTGTTTCTTTCTCCAACAGTTTTGCTCTAGTTACTACAAGGGACTCTTGTAGATAAGGCAGAAGATAAAATGTGTTGGAACAAATCAAGTTGAAGTTAACTTGCCTATGGCTTTGTTTTAATGTTGGTGGAAGTGGTTGAAAATCACTTCTGGTGTGACATTGGTTTAGAAACTTTGGGGAAAATCGCTCCATGTAGTGATGAATGAAAGGTTTCATAAAGTGCTATTGATAATTGTCTGCTTTTTCCTTCACTAAGGTAGTGGACTTTTTCATGCATTTTAGTGACTATGAATACACATACACAGGTTTAGTCAGTGAAGACCAGGAGTGACATCACCACGTGCTTGCCACTAATCTGCGGGACTGGCGTGTTTAAAGTAAACACGAGGGGAGCCCCGTCCCTTCTAGAAAGAGGCACAATGGTTCAGTGTGCTGCTACTCAGGTAGCAGTGCTGTGTGCATGTAGTTTCTTGCCCAGGTGAGTGAGCAACGACCTGACCCACAGCTCTACCGTGTGCTCAGCGAGCCAACCCAGCGACAGTTTGCAATACTGCTCTATGTGGCCGCTCAGCCCGCCACAGTATTCCGCAATATCGGTCTTGTTTTCTCACTTCAAATGATTTTATTACTTTAAAATAAACTGGGTAGTCTTTTTTTTCCCCCATTTCGTATAACAGAGTGCACAAGTTTAAGATGAGAGGGGGAAAGTTTAAAGGAGATGTGTAAGGAAACTTTATTTACACAGTGTTGGGTGCTTGGAATTTACTGCCAGGGGAAGTAGTAGAAGCAGATATGATAGTGAAATTTAAGAGGTATTTAGACAAATGATCAGGTGGGAATGGAGGGAAATGGACTATGTAAAAGGGAGATTGGATTTCTTAAATTGGGATCATGGCTAGTGCAGACATGGTGGGCTGAAGGGCCTGTTCACTCTTAAAATGATTACTCTTGATTGCCTCTGGTGTTCCAGAAATAAGGACAGTGAGGGCAGATTGAGCTGGGTTGCCTTCCAAAGGCAAGTTTAGTACTGGCAGTTGGTTGTGATGTTTTTAAGGGGTGGAAGGTGTCCAGTGTAATTGTTCCAATGAAAAGTTGGTCATGTTGAGCTGAGAGGGGAAAATATTAGAGAAAAATAATTAAACCTAGTGGATTAAAAAAATACAGCAGATATTGGATTAATTCTAAATGCAGGTCATGGAGGCATTTGAAACATTACTATTTTGTGATAACACTCTGCCAAACAGCTGCTTTTTATACAAATTCCTCCAAGCATGATTTATATTTAAAAATGCAGCAATTTCCTCTATCTTGTGAAAGACGTAGCAGAAATGTTTTTTTTGTAAATTATACATTTTTTGCTGACAAACTCATTATTGAGACTGGAAAACATGTTTTTGTAACACTGCTGTAGACTTGGTCTCACAATCTGTCTGCAAGTTGGATTTTATTACCCTGAATGTTTGTCAACAGTCTGTGTGAGCCAGAATGTCTTGTGTGCGTGCCGAGCAGTGCATGTGAAAATCCCCTTCACAGGATCAGCTCGGTCCTTTTCACAAAATTGGTTGCAAGCACCTATTTTTTTTAAAAAAGAACTAACTTAATTGAAAATCTATCTATTGTGAGTTCAATGCTTTGCCACTGAGGATTAACAAAATGTTATTTAAAAAGAGCTTCCAAAAGTGTTGACTCTTGGAGGGGTGTGATAGAACCTCCTGCATCCAAGTAGCCAGTTCTTGCAGTGATGCACAGGAGACTGCAGATGCTCAAATGTGGAGCAACAAGCAATCTACTGGAGAAATTCAGTGGGTCAAGAGGCATCATGAGGGAAGAAGAATTGTCTTCTTCAGACTGGAATGCTGACCATTCTTTTTCTTTCACTTCTGCTGACCTACTGTGTTCCTCCAGCAGTTTGTGTACTGTTCTGTAAGGAAGTACTGGCAAGTAAGGTAGATAATTACTATCACTGAAGATGAGAAATAGCCTGCTGTGATCCATTTGACACTATCTTGTAAAGTTAAGATTGAGCCATGGTGTTTGACCTGCAGTTAGTAGGTTACAACTGGTTGACCGTTTTGAGTTTTGTGTGCCTGATGGAGATGTGGGGGGGCTGGTATTCATGGTGGGGAGCTGGCTGATGGAGGACCTCAGTTTTCTTCAGGCTGACTTCCAGGCCAAACATTTTGGCAGTTTCCGCAAAGCAGGACGTCAAGCGCTGAAGAGCTAGCTCTGAATGGGCAACTAAAGCGGCATTGTCTGCAAAGAGTAGTTCACGGACAACCAGTTTACCTATCTCGGCTGCACCATTTCATCAGATGCAAGGATCGACAATGAGATAGACAACAGACTCGCCAAGGCAAATAGCGCCTTTGGAAGACTACACAAAAGAGTCTGGAAAAACAACCAACTGAAAAACCTCACAAAGATAAGCGTATACAGAGCCGTTGTCATACCCACACTCCTGTTCGGCTCCGAATCATGGGTCCTCTACCGGCATCACCTACGGCTCCTAGAATGCTTCCACCAGCGTTGTCTCCGCTCCATCCTCAACATCCATTGGAGCGCTTTCATCCCTAACGTCGAAGTACTCGAGATGGCAGAGGTCGACAGCATCGAGTCCACGCTGCTGAAGATCCAGCTGCGCTGGGTGGGTCACGTCTCCAGAATGGAGGACCATCGCCTTCCCAAGATCGTGTTATATGGCGAGCTCTCCACTGGCCACCGTGACAGGGGTGCACCAAAGAAAAGGTACAAGGACTGCCTAAAGAAATCTCTTGGTGCCTGCCACATTGACCACCGCCAGTGGGCTGATATCGCCTCAAACCGTGCATCTTGGCGCCTCACAGTTTGGCGGGCAGCAACCTCCTTTGAAGAAGACCGCAGAGCCCACCTCACTGACAAAAGGCAAAGGAGGAAAAACCCAACACCCAACCCCAACCAACCAATTTTCCCCTGCAGCGGCTGCAACCGTGTCTGCCTGTCCCGCATCGGACTTGTCAGCCACAAACGAGCCTGCAGCTGATGTGGACTTTTACCCCCTCCATAAATCTTCGTCCGCGAAGCCAAGCCAAAGAGTAGGTTACAAACTAGCCCTTTCACACCATCAACCTCCTTGGAAGCAGGTAAACTTACTGGGTATGCAGAACCTGGTAAACCATTCACACTGAACCATGATTTACCTGGCTCATCTGGATCTCTTGGATCTAAGTGGAGCCCCACTTCCAACGATGTGTTATGTACTTGCAGTGCAGTGAAATCATAGCAGGAATAAAGCACTGTGTTTAAAAGACCATGGGGAGAAAAATACGTACAATTTTTTATAAGACATTCGCGTCAATGTATAAAAGACTGTGGGTAAAATCTACCGCAGTGGGCTTCAGACTGTTCAAACTTGGGATAAACCTACAGACCAGCTTATCATTATTCCCTAAACACTAGAGTATAACAACTATTTATATAGCATTACATTGCATTAGTTATTATAAGTAATCTTGATGATTTAATGCACAGGTACGTGCTGAGAGTCTGCTGACTGCAGTTATTTCACAGCGCTGCTGGCAGGGCTGTCGATGCTTATCTGTGTTTTAAATCATCTCAAGATTATTTCTAATAACTACTAGATTGACAGACAAGCAGGCACTAACGCCACTAATGATACCTGGTAATTCGAGTAGACCATTCACACCGCCACAGAATGATTAACACGTTAACTTGGTTAGGCTCGAGGCCCTTTAATAAAGCAAAAAAAATCTGAAGGTAAAGATGAAAATTCTCTGCCCTCATGTTGGAAAACTTGCCTTCATGAATCTCCCTGACCAGCAACAACATGGAGACTCCAATCCCTCTCCAAGGTAGTACCAGCGGCGGAGCATTCAGAATGCTCATCTGCTGCAAGTGGCTGGCTAGGAACAGGCTGATGACATTGTGATGATGCCATCAGCCCGTGACCTATCTCACTATTCTCTCTCCCATTCACTTACCCCTCTCCTTCCATGACCCCCTCAGGACGGGGGCAGCTGGGGTGGAAATGACATCCTTTTCAGCCTTTGGGGCCACTCATTGGCACCAGTGGCTCAATACATGGCAGAGCCATGGCGGTCTACATTACCCATAATTTCCTATGCAGCTGGAAGTGTTCTGGGAAATGCAGAGTGGTTCCAGCTGCTTGGGGGGATTGAGTAATGAAGTATGGCATCATGGCATCAGTAGCCATGCCTCCTGAATGCCGCATCAATGCCCAAGCTATCTCCAGGTTGAAAGGGGACATTGGAGCAGGCTTTTCTGGGCCTGTATGAAAAAGTAAGAAATACCTTTTCATTTGGCCTTCTGATACTTTTCTCTCTCCACCCCCCCACCCCACCCCCAACCAAAAACCAAAAGTCAGATCCTGGTGAATTTTAACTCTCTGCCTAGTTGGGACCTTTCACTCTACCAGATTACCTGGTACGGATCCATTAAATGGCTGGTTCTACTCCCTTTGACGGTGTGAAAGGGGCTTCATTACTATACCTGGTAATCTGGTTGCTATTTGCACATAGAATTTTCTTGTGATTGTTGCTGTTTGAGTTTTGGGTCAATTTATCAAGTTGCATTAAAGAAAATGGGATATGAAGGATGACATCGGAGTGGTAGTGAGAGAATAGATCTATGGAATAGCATGTTAAGTAGGATAGATATTAAGAAAACCATTGATTAGTCTACAGGCCTCCAAATAACATTACAGTCACTCAAACAATAAACCAAGAAATATCTCATGCATGAAAGAAGGGAAGGGCAGTTGTCACAAGAACTTTAACTTGCACATTGAACAAACCAAGTTGGTCAAGGTAATCTTGAGGAGGAGTTCATAAAAATGTGACCATGATAGTTTTCTTGATTAGCATGTAACTGATTTTACACGGGAACATGCTATCTTCGATCTGGTTCTGTGCAATGAGACAGGTAAAATGAATGATTTTTATAGTTGGGGATCCTCTAGGAAAGAGTGATCATAATATGACTGGATTTCTCCTTCAAGGTACATTAGTTCAATTTAAAACCAGTGTTTTATGCTTAAACAAAATATGCTGGTTTTAGAGTGAAGTAAACAAGGGAGACCACGATGGGATGTGGGAGGATTGGCTAGAGTGACTGGGAACAGATATGAAACAGTTGAGCAACAGTGGAAGACTTGCAAATATTTTTTTTAGAACTTGACCAAAGTAAGGGCACCGAGGGGAGGCAGGGTCAGCCTTGGATAATTAAGGAAGTAAAGGAAGACATCAAAATAAAAGCTCATGCGTACCAAGTTTTCAAGATTAGTGAAAAACTGGAAGATGGCAAAAATACTCAATAAAGAACCACTAAATAAGCAATAAAAAGAGAGAGATTATGAAAGTAAACCAGCACACAAAATATAAAAACAGAGGGTGAAAAATTGTATAAAGTGGAAAAGGGTGGCTAAAGTGAACATGGGTCCCTTGGAAGATGAGGGGTAATTAGTTTGGGTGTTGGGTTTTTCCTCCTTTGTCTTTTGTCAGTGAGGTGGGCTCTGTGGTCTTCTTCAAAGGAGGTTGCTGCCCGCCGAATTGTGAGGCGCCAAGATGCACGGTTTGAGGCGATATCAGCCCACTGGCGGTGGTCAATGTGGCAGGCACCAAGAGATTTCTTTAAGCAGTCCTTGTACCTCTTCTTTGGTGCACCTCTGTCACGGTGGCCAGTGGAGAGCTCGCCATATAACACGATCTTGGGAAGGCGATGGTCCTCCATTCTGGAGACGTGACCCACCCAACGCAGCTGGATCTTCAGCAGCGTGGACTCGATGCTGTCGGCCTCTGCCATCTCGAGTACTTCGATGTTAGGGATGAAGACGCTCCCAACCAACCAATTTTCCGCTGCAACCTTGTCTGCCTGTCCCGCATCGGACTTGTCAGCCACAAACGAGCCTGCAGCTGACGTGGACATTTACCCCCCTCTATAAATCTTCGTCTGCGAAGCCAAGCCAAAGAAAGAAAAGAAGAAATAAAAAATGACCGAAGCTTTGAAATGAGTATTGTTGTTCTTCACCATGGTGGAAAATGTGTCTAATGTGCCAGTGAGAGAAGTAGTTCAGGGTGCAAGACGAGGTGAGGACCTCAATAATATCACTAAAGTGATAGTGTTGAGGAAACTAGTGGATATTAAAGTAGAAAATTCTCTTGATCCTGAAGGAATGCATCCCAGGATACTGAAAAAAGTCAGAAATTGTAGTTGAATGATTTTTGATAGTTTAGCCAAATTGTCTAGATTCTGGGCAGGAAGATGGCAAGGGGTGCACCACTTCTGGGGAAAAAAAAATGGATGTAGGCCAAGGGCAGTATCTATAGACCAGTTAGCTTAACGTCTAGTCCAGAAAATGCTTGAAACCATCAATAATGAAGAAGAATGCAGCTGGAATTTAATGCAGACAAGTGTGAGGTGTATTTTGGAAGGACAAACCCAGAAATGACATGCGCGGTAAATGGTAGGGCACTGAGGACTGAGTTAGAACAGAGGGACCTGGGAATGCAGATATATAATTCCCTGAAAGTGGTGCCACAGGTGGATAGGGTGTAAAGAGAGCTTTTAGCATATTGGCCTTTGTAAATCAAAGTATGGGAGATGGGATGTTATTTTAAACTTGTACAAGACATTGATGATGCCAAATTTGGAGTATTGTGTGCAGTTTTGGTCACCTAATTACAGGAAAGATCTGAATAAGGTAGAAAGAATGTTGAGAAGACTTACTAGGATGCTGCTGGACTGCAGGAACTGAGTTACCAGAGAAGGTTAAACAGGTTAGGACATAATTCCTGGAGCGTAGAAGAATTAGGGAAGATTTGATAGAGGTATTTAAAATTATGAGGGTGATACAGTAAATGTAGATAAATTTTTTCCACTGAGGGTAGGTGAGATACAAACCAGAGGACATGGGTTAAGGGTGAAAGGGAGAAAGTTTAGGGGGAACATGAGGGGGAACTTCTTCACACAGAGAGGTGGTGAATACTGACTCAATTTTAACATTTCAAAAGAATTTGGGCAGGTATGTGGAATGGAGAGGTATGGAGGGCTATGGATTGGGTGCAGGTCAGTGTGACTGGGCAAAAAGAAAATGGTTTGGCACAGACTAGAAGGGCCTAAGGGGCCTGTTTCTGTACTGTTGTGCTCCTGTTCTAAGTGTCTAGATAGCGGAGTAAAAATTGTTCCATCATGCAGATGCAAAATGTGTTCAACAGGGTCAGTTCATGTTTGACAAATTTACTGGAGTTCATTTGAGGTTATAGTAAGCACTGTGGATAGAGGAGAACATGTGAATATGGAATACATGAATTTCCAACGGGAAAAAAAAAGACGTTGCATAAAAGACCTGTCCAGAACAATGATTTCCCCCACTTGCATGCCACCTTAAGTTATCCCTTACTAACCACAGACCATCTATGGCATAGAAGAGTTGAAATAAATGTGTTTTTTTCCATTTGGCAATCAGAGATGTGGAGTGCCACAGGGGTTGACGCTATGCACATAACTGTTCATGATGTAAATTAATTGGAAGAGGTGTCGAAGTGGAGTGCATCTAAGTCAGCTGATAACATTACATTGAGCATGAAAACAAATTGTGCAGAGAATCTGAAGAGTCATTTATGTAAGTTGAGTGAGTGGACAAGGATCTTGGAGATGGAGTCCAATGTCAATAAATGTAAGGTCATCCACATTGGAAGAACCAATAATTGAGGCTTGAAATTGTGTAGAGGGGCTTGGAAAGTACTTGTGCATGAACTGGAAAAAGTTAGTTTGCAAGTACAACAGGTAATCAAGAAAGCAAGTGGAATGTTGCTGGAGGGTTTGAATTTAAGAGCAGTGAGTTTCTGCTACAGCTGTTTAGGATACTGGTGAGGCTGCACCCAGAGAGCTGTGTGCTGTTCTGGTCACCTTGAGAAGGGAATAGTCTGGGTTTGTAGGTTATGAAGAAGAGGTTCACCAGTTTGAATCTGGAGAGATTGAGCTGCCTGGGACTAGACTTGCTGGAATTGAGAAGAATGAAAAGGAATCTTCCAGAAACATAAAAATGAAAGGGATGGATAGAGGCAAATTTATTTCTTCTAGTAGTTGAAACCAGAACTAGGGGACATAGCCTCAAGATTTGGGGGAGTAGATTTAGGACAGGGTAGATGGATAACTGTTTTCCCCAAAGTGTAGTCAACTTATGGAATTCTCTGCCCAAGGAAGGAGTAGAGGATGCCTTATCAAATTTGTTTAAGACGGAGTTGAAATTTTGCCTAGAAGGAGAATTAACAGTTATTGGATAAAGGCAGATAGATGGATCAGCCATGATTTTATTGAATGGTGGAACAGATTTGACAGGCATATGGCCTGTTCTTATTTTTTAAGTTTTTGTGTAAACCTAAATACATAAAGTATATGGTTTGATTATCTGGTCAATATCATGAAGATACTTCTCTCAACTATAGTTAAGTCTTGACTAATTTTTGACCTACCTCTTGTTTGAATTTGTTAAAGTAGGTGGTGGATATTTAAAAATGACCAACCAAGTAAAGCAACCAGTTATTTCTTTACAGTCTGGATATACCTGGATCAGAAATAGCTCTTTGTGATGCTTTAGAGTTAGGCTTTTAAAAATTTGTTGAATTGCTGTATCTTACAAAGAGAAGATAAATCAATTTAATTAAAACATTAAAATTGTAGGACAAATATGAAACAGAGTCCATTGGTATTGTGGTGTAAGGATGACTTCCCCTCAATGCCTTCAACAACAAGGGGTTGACTGTTGACTTCTGGGAAGGGGGTACACAGTCCTGTCTGCATCAGTGGTGCTGAGGTGGAGAAGAAGAGCTTGAAGTTACAAGGAGGGAATATCACCAACAATCTATCCTGGCCCAACCATGTTGATGACATGGCCAAAAAACACATCAATGACTTCTCTTCTCAGAAGCTTCAGGAAATTAGCATGTCCCCAATGTCTGATACTTTCTATGGTACAACTATTAAAAATTCATGTTATACAAGGATGGATCATGGTAACTACTTGCCCAAGACTGCAAGAGGAGTTATGAAAGCAAACCATGTTATGTTATGTTTATTATGTGTTGGCAAACCAACACCTCCCATTGTCAGAAAAGTTGCAAATGTACCCAGTCACAAACTCACCTTCCCTGCCCCTCACCCTTCCATCAGGCAGAAGATGCATGCGTTTGAACACACTGAGTGATCTTCACATTCAAGGATAGTTTCTTTCTTGTTGTTGGACTCTTGAATGTACCTCTTAAAAGATGATTCCCCTTGCTTTTTAACTGCTTTTCTTGATATCCTCCACTCTGTCATAACACTACTGGACCTTGAATCTTTTCACTTCCTATAACATCTTACTCTGTACGCTTCTATTATTGTACCACCTTCTGCACTTGAGAATGGGTTGGTTAGCCCGAGTAGCAAACAAAATCAAGCTTATTGTGGTATATTGTTACAGGTGTATGTTTGAAAGTGCTTTTTTCTATATTTGAAGTTTGCTGTAATGTATCATTTAATTGTCAGCCATGTTATATATTACTTAAAATGTGACAGAATGTGCACATTTTACAATAACGTGCTGCATAAATTTCTGGATGATTGTTGATAAACCAATAATTTTGGACTGATATAATTTTAAACTATTAACTGAGAACAACAATGTTCCTAAAACAGTACTTGAGTTTGGAAAAATTCTGTCTTTAAATTACTTTTCAAATTTAAAAAAGGGATGATTCAGACTCTGGCTTCAGAAGTTAAAGGCAGATGTGTCAGCTATTGATCTTGTACATTTTTCTCTGTGGGTTTTGCATTAAGTGGCCTGATTAAACATGTCGTGATACTCTTTTTGTGACTTGAACAGCCATTTGTAGATACTGTACTTTTTGAGTCCTTGTGCCATCATTTGCCTTGAAGTTGCCAAACATTCTTAAAACACAATTGACTTGTGACTCCCACATACTTTGCTACAACCTGCTTCTCATTTAACAAGTGAGAACATTAAAGATAAACTGTCCTAATCTGATTGTGTTCTGGAATAAAACAGAAGATCCTATTTAATCTGGTGCTGATTAGGATTTTGAATGAGAGAGAAATTGGGTTGCTCTAAATAGATGTGCTGGTCACCTCAAGTTAAATGAAAAGATGCATTTTCCAGCACAATACACTATTCGTGCAAATTACATTTGTGTGGTTGGTGCAGGGAATGTCAGGGTTCGGTATCTGGTTTTCTTTGTACATTGAGATAGCTGTACATTAGAACAGCTTAGTAATGTCCATTATTTTCAATGAAGTCTACACATTTTTAAGCAGTGGGGTCAAAAAAACGCTGACTGGTTCATCTGAAAAGAAATTTAATCTCTTCCCCCCCCCCCCCCCCACCTCGCTTTGTTCTGCAATTGGAGTATTGGGACCCCCTTGAGACTTGGTTGCAGCCTTGAGTATGGCGGCATCTGTGAGTTTGGTCTTCTGTATCCAGACTGAATGAGCATAGGACCTGAGTGTTTGTTGGGAGTGAGTGGAGTTGATTGAGGTCTGTCCCACAGTTTTTTGCTGATGATTTCACCAGTGCAGACGTAAGGAGTTTGTACGTTGTCCCTGTGACCTGCGTGCATTTTCTCCAGGTGCTCCAGTTTCCTCCCACCCTCCAAAAACATACAGGGCTGTGGAATGAGCTTCCGGGAGAAATAGTGGCGGCGGAGTCAATTGTATTATTTAAGAAAAGGTATATGGATGAGAAGAAGATGGAGGGTTATGGGCATTGTGCAGGGAGGTGGGACTAGAGAGAGGTGTTTGGTTCGGTGCAGACTAGAAGGGCCTAATGGCCTGTTTCCGTGCTGTAAATTGTTTTGTTATGTTTATTATGTTATTAATTGGGTGTAATCGGGCAACATGGGTCTCAATGACTGGAATGGGTGGGGGGGGGGGGGGTGGGGGGAGGGAAAAATGAAACGATTGCTTTTCCTCTACAGGTATTGCCTGACCTGGATATCACCAGCATTTAAAATGTTCAGATTTACAGCATTTTGCTTTTGTAAATGACTATTAGCCAGTGAAATTATATCCTTGTATTGTAGTTTAATGCTTTAAATTTTAGTCTTCAAAGTTAGTTCATCATAATCTGCAGAAAGGCTCATTTTATTTGTCGCAGATCATGTAAAATTACATTCATCTTTTCTACAAACCTGAACCTTGTCCTCAGCTGGAACATGTTTATTACTGTCCAAATGTCAACATGTTTATTACTGTCCAAATGCTATCCATTTTCCACATAACATAACTGTGGTGCCATTGAGTTCTAATTTCATTGATGGAGCATTAGTGTTAATTGCAGAGAGGAAAGCTTAGAGGAATTTCATGTCAATTTTTCACAATAGAATCGTTTGCAAGTGATGTACTTTAATGAATCAATTAATGCTTTCAACTTCCTTGGGATGAAATGTTGCAAATTGTGGTTGGTTCCCAATTCCATTATAAAATTAGGGAGTGGTGGATGGAAACATCCTTCTGTTGAATTTCTTTGTAGTTCATGGCCGGCAGCCACTGTGCTTCAGGAAAGGTGATCCAGATGTTAGTTGCAAATGATTGAAGGGGAGGAAAAATAAGTGGAGGCAGAGGAATTTCCTGCGAGAAACTGGGGCTACCCTCAGTGTTTCAAAACTGTTCATTGGGTTCAGATTCCAGGAAATAATTATTTAAGTAAGATGAGACTAAGGGATATTGGCCAAATGCAGGCAAATGGGACTAGCTTGGGTGTCCACACGGTTGGCATGGGCCTTTCAGCTCAACTGGCCTGATTCCATGCTATTGAACTCTGACTGTCATGATTATGGAAGGAAAAATAGCGTACGAGATGAAGCTAACTGAAATGTCTGGGGGTGGGGGAAATTAACAATTCCCATAGAATCTGGGGTATTAACGGAAACTTTAGGTGATGAGAGTTGAATTGCAAGTATTTTGCTCGTCTTCCTAATAGAAGCAAATATTGTTTGAGAAAGCTGCAAATCCTCAGAAACTGATAGGGAAGAGGAGCTCAGGAGAAGGGTAGGCACAGGGAGGAATTACAATTGCCATGGAAGTAAGCGTTAAGCAAATTGTGGGATGCGTGGAGTGACAAGTCTGGATGCTGATGAACATCCTGGCGTCTTAAGAGACTAAACAGGGAATTGTTTTTTTCTCTCTCAGATTGTCAAGATTTTGGCAGGTTCTGTCAGATTGGAAAACATCAAAGGCAATTTATTTCAAAAGGGAAGCAATGCAGGAATTTGCAAGTCAGTTACCTTAACAACCAACATGAGGCAAGTGTTAGAAGCCATTGTTAAGCATAGTAACAGAACACAAAGTTCAAGGTTAGCCGGAAAAGTCTACGTGATTCAGTTAAATGAAAATCGTGTTTACCCATTTTATTGGAATTCTTTGAAGTCAAATGCTGTGAAATTAGGTACCTTAGAATCAAAATTTATTGTCATGAACAAGTCACGAAATTCATTGTTTTGCGGCAGTATTACAGTAAAATTTTAAGAATTCTATGGTGGAGAATTTCACTTTTTAGATGGCAAAAATGACCTGGATAAAGACATAGGTTGCTGAATTTACTGATGAGATAAAGGTAGAAAAAGTTGAGGAGTCTTCAAAGGTGTATGCATGAACAAAGCCAAATGACATTACTCAGAAGTTCAAGGATGCATCATGAAGTTGTTAAAGATTTACAGTATGGCAAGTAGCCCTTCAGTACATTGTCTATGCTCACATCCATTAGCTTTATAGAATGTGGACAATTTCATGCTTAGCAGGTGCTTCATAAATCAAACTATGGTTTCTACCATAATACATATTCCAAGCAGACAGTTCCAGGTTTCATAGGCTTTGATTGAGCCTTTTATTCTTTATAATCCTTCAGTCAACTTTTGAAAATACTAATTCTATTTGTGCAACAATTTGGAAGGATCCATTTTCCTAAATTCACTGAATAAATGAACCAATATTAAAGTAGTTTCTCAGGACAATACTCTAATGTTGAGGCTCCTTTACTCTTAATTGGTTACATTGCTAATTCTAAGCTTCCACAACACTCTATTTGAAGTTATCCCATGGGGGGAAATCAACAGGCAGACAAAACAAAAGATTTGAGAAGGTGATGAAAACTCCCTTTAGGAAATGCAGTGCCTTTTGGGAACTGCTGGCACATAGTAACAAGTGGAGAAGGAGCAGAAGTGCTTTTGAGAACTTCGGGACCATGAATGTAAGGACACTGAAATTCTGGTCAGCAGAGGAATGGCCACTCTGCTGCTTGACCTAGGAAAGTGAAGACTCAGCACTGCTCTGCAAGGCCCAACCACATGGTCCTAATGTCATTGGCTCTGAATGGGCTTTAAATGGCCTTTTAAAGGAGCTGGCTGTATTATCTTTAAATCCTGCAACCACTGGGTCCATGCCAAAGATGGTGATCCTTGTGCTGGGCAGCAAACTATGAGGGGCCTCAGACTGGGGGAGTGGCAGACTGGCACAGGACACCAAAATCAGGGGAACGTCCCCTGTTTGGAAGGAAAAGGCTGGGAGACAATCCTATTGGTCAGTGACCATGCCAGCAGACCAGTGAAGGGCTCAGCCACTGAAGGACCCATACATGCTGTGGGCTATTGGTGATGTGATCGAAGGGCTCGCATAGGCTGCAGGCTGCTGGAGACTGGCTCATGGGAACCAGGCATTGGAGCCGAGATTTGAGGGGCTGCTGAGGGCAAGAAGGGCTCCTGAAGGTCCTCGTGTAATGAAAGCTTCCTGATCATATCAGAGGTTTGGATCTGGAGCTTGGATTGCTGATGGATTGAACAGGGGTCTGTGTGGCTGCAGAGACTTTGGGAATGATGGAGGCTAATCCATGGATACTGAGGGTTTCTAAAGGGACTCTCTTTTGCTTCTCTTTCTTTTAGAGCCACCGGGCATTGCTATAGCATGACAATAAAAGGAATCTTGAGTGCACCTCCTTAAACTCTCCAGCAACACTTCCTGACCACAATATCTACAAGATTATGAGAGGCATGGGTTAGGGTGGACAGCCAGCATCTGTTTCCCAGGGCAGGAATAGCAAACACCAGAGGACATATGTACAAAGTGAAGGGAGGGAAGTTTAAAGGTAAAGGTTCCATTATTGTCACATAATACTACTACTTTTAGAATATTGCATACATGAAATTTTTTAACTTTTGTCTACTGTAAGGCAGAGTTGTCACTTTGTCCAGCGCCCCTCACAGAAACCTACAGCACCTGGTGTTCTTAGGTGGTCTCCCCTCCAAGAACTGACCAGTCCTGAGCCTGCTTAGCTTCCAAGATCAGACAATCTTGGGCCTATTCAGGCTATTAGGTGCTGTCAGACCATTGGTTGAAAATTCCCATGCCGACCAAGTTGCCAACCTAGCTTGTTCCATTACCTGCATTTGGCCCGTACCCTTGTGTAAAACGACTGATTTCACTCAGACTCGAGAGGAGTACAAACACACTTTTAATATCTTACAATCAATGGCTGGTAAATACAATGGTCCCCAGCTGAATCTGAGGTATGGCAGGAAACCAGGGTTTATATTGGGGTAGGTGAGGGTGGAACCAAGGGAGGAGCCAGCCTTCTGAACTACACAGTCAGTGAATTCCTGTTCACTGCACCCTCTCAAACATTCCTAAATATGTACTGTCTAAAAGTGTTTGAAATGCTGTAATTGTACCTGTCTCTACAGCTTCCTCACCATCACACTGAATGAAAAGTTTGTCCTTCAAGTTCTTTATAAAGCTTTCTTCCAAGATTATACTTTTATCTTTAGCCCCCCTCTGTCCAAAGGGAAGAAGTCCTAAGTTATACAATCTCTTGTCTTCTGTTCATTGTAAAATCCATAGAATCTTTTCTGGACTCATTCCAGGTTAATGACATCCTTCCAATGGCTGGGCAAGCAGAACTGCACACAATCCTCAAAGTATGGTCTCACCAATGTATTGTCACATGACATCCAAACTCCTACTCTGAACTAACCAAGGATAGCAAGCGTATCAAATGGTTTCTTCACCACCCTGTTTACCTATGTTACCACTTTAATGAAACTATGTACTTGTACCTCTACATCTCCCTGTTCTACCATTCAATCAGAGTCCTATCATTCACAGTGCAAGTCCTGCCCTGCTTTAACCTGTCAAAATGCAGAACCATGCTCTTGTCTGAGTTGAATTCCATCTGCAATTTTTTTTTTTGGACCACTTCCCCAGATAAGCATTCTTTTTTTTACTCTATGAATATAGTGGTAAATTGCCTTTAAGCAGCACATGAAGCAAAGATAATCCCAAAGTGTTATAGATAATCAATTACTGGATTATAATAAATTAATTAAATGCAAAAATGGTGGCATTCCATCCACACCTATACCATGTTCTTCCAGGTCATCAGAGTTGTACATTTGAGAGGTCCTGTTAAGGAAGCCAAGGCAAGTTGCTGTAGTGCATCTTGCAAGAGTTGCATTGCAGCCATAGTGTACCTTTAATGGAGGAAACAAACATTCATGGATATCGATGGTTTTTCTGAACATTAACAGATGAATGCATTCTATCAGGTTTATCCTACTTTCTGTGGACAGGATATTCCTGAGTAGTTTTCAATTTGCCAGGTAAAACAAGGAGTTGCAAATATATTGGAACAATTTAATTAGCGGAGTTGCACATTCTGGATCCTATCTTCAGTTACACAGCTAGAGGGACCAATATCCTAGAAGGAAGGTTTTCTAGTGCTGCTCCAAGAATTTAAGAGTTGCAGGGAGCCAAAGTGCCAGATCAGATTGTGGAGTGATTGTAGAAAAAGATGTTGTTAAGCCTGCAGGACAAAGATAGAATTAGAAAGGTGAGTATGGTGGAAATAATGTTCTGAGTTGTGTCTATCTCAATGCAAGGAGAAAGGTGAATGAGCTTAGAATGAGTATCAGAATTATGGTATTGTGGCCATTAGTGAGACTTAGTTGCATGAGGGGCAGGACTGGTAGCTCAATGTTCCAGGGTACCATTGATTAAGACATTTTGAGGAGGGATGAAGGGCAAAGGGGTAGCTGGAGGGATTGTCTACTAAAGCTACAGTGTATGGGTGAATTGAGGAATGAGAAAGGGATGACCACATTAATGTGATTATATCATAGACCACCCATAATTATATCATTCAGATGGAATTGGAGGAGCAATTTTTTTTTTAAAACAAAGAGTTGTGGGTGTCTGGAATATCTTGCTAGGGATGGTGGTGGAGGCTGAAACTTTAGGGGCATTTAACAGACTCTTGGACAGGCATATAGATGGAAGAAAAATCAAGGGATTATGGGGTAGGGTGGGTTTAATACTTTTAAAGGAATATATTGGTCGGCACAACATTGAGGGGCCTGCATTGTGCTGTAATGTTCTGGTTCCCACATTGGACTCATTGGGCACCTTCGAAATGCACAAAACCAGAATGGAAGCAAGTAATCCTTGATTCTAAGGGATCACCTGAGAAGAATAGACCGAGACCATGAATGTATAAATCTCAAATAAATCCACCATCCTCTGTCCTGAAGAAACTGTTACCATTGTACTCAATATTTCATCAGGATAAAATCAGCACTGTTGGTATCTCACCTAAATCTCCATCTGTTGCTCCACACCCATCCTTTAACTCTGTGCCGAATACTGTATTGGTTGGAGTGGTGTTAATAATGTGCAGTTATTGGTGATGGTCTGTCGTGGCCAATAAAAAAAATACCTCTCCAAAATACTTTTTAAATTTGTTTCATCTCTCTGTAACACTGGGGTGATCATCTCACTGAATTCTTATTGATTCTAATTAAGATGACCTTGTGGGCTATACAGGTTGGATAATCTTTGTGAACTGATGGTCTTCCAGAACGATATAAAATACACTTGAATAATGTACCCCAAAGATGTACAGGGTTGGTAGGTCAATTAGGTGTATTTGGATGAGGCAGACATGCAGGTCAGAAGGACCTGTTACCGTTACCATGATATGTCTCAAATGAAAATAAAAACATAAAATTAAAAATAAATTTTAATGACTGAATTTTTGCTGTCTCAATAGATTTGAGTTACAATACATTCCACAAGTTTAAAAAGGTTTTGGCCCTTGTTGATATGGGGGGGATGGAGCCGATTTTAATAGTTGAGAATTAGAAACACATGCAGAACAATGAACTAGATGGAAAATTGTGTAGTTTTCAGATTATGAAATGTGATAGAAGTGTGAATTGCTGTTTTCAAAATAAACTAAATAAAACACTGTAATCGAATGCACCTGTGATTATTAGAGCAAAGAATGTTGGCCACAATTAAATCTTTATACAGGAGATCTCTCAGAAATCAATAAAAGAAGGGGATAATAATGCACCATCTTGGGGATTCCATTCTGAATGAACACTTGAAAAGCAGTTGTAAAATAACTAATTTGTTTAACATAACTATGGCCATTTGCCTTGTTTTTATGTAACTGTAAGTTGGCCAAAATAACTTGCCTTCAATGCAAGTGAATTTGTGGGTTGTAAATACACATTACTTGAGGTGAAATGTGCAAGAAAATCCTGCCTCCAAGTGTGACTAACTGCAGCTGAATGATGTAAAAGCTAAAGTTTCATCTTGGCTTCACCACTCCAACTAGAAGGCCCAAGACTTGTCAAGGTTTGCATGTTATGCTTAATTTCAATAATTTAGCAAACTGCTGACACTTCTTTGACTTCCAAAAACAACTCACCCATTTGAAGAAATTGGGAATGGGCCAGTTACCAAACTGACAACAGCCTGCAGATGAAGGAAAAGAAGAATGGGCATTAAATAAAATATTTAAAAAAATGAGTAGAGGGGATGCTTAAAGGGAAACTGAATCAATAGAACATCCCTGCTTCTTTGAAGCAGTCACAGGTCAATGTGTAGCATGTATCTCTAAATTAGAAAACTGGGTGAGACTTCACTTTTTTTTGGATTAACACTCTTATTTACTCTGGTTTCATAAATCAATGTGCTGTAGGACAGTCAAAGCTAAGAAAGGCCACATGACATCTTTTTGCATTTGAGCACTTTTGGAAATACTAAGAATGTCATTTTCACTGCTTGTTCAATATGTACAAAAGTGGCTTAAAAAATAGGAATTATTTATAAGCTCCTGAAATAGATGGAGGCTCACTTGCATATTCTTTCAATGTGAAACCAGCAACCAACTGATCCTCCACATCCCACTTCACGGGAAGGAGGATCATAAACTTTGAGCAGTATCTTGGAGGAGTCATAGATAAAAAAAAGGCTGAGATTCTAGATTATTTGTACCAATTGGAAATTAAAGCAATTCTGATTCCTCATCAGATCTTGTGTAATAAATGCACGTTTTATATCCTTCAGTCGATTTTTTTTCTTTTTTTTCTTTTGGGATCTGTTCCAAGAATTAACCTTGGATGTATTTCAGAAATTTCTTATGGTGTTTAATCAAATTCTCTTGAAAATTCAGCTACCTATGAGGTCATAGAGTTTGACAAGTTTCTTTGGGCTGTCACTTCATGCAAAGTGAAGATTATCCTTAAGTTCTTGTTAATTATATTGTTATACAGTTAATTCTCAAGTTTATTCATGAAAAGCAATTTTCACATTGCTTATGGAATAGAAGAAGAATGAATTGAAAATTACCTGTGTGTATTTTGTGTCCTACTGAATGTGGGCATGAATTAGTGTTTGTTTTTAAGACAGCAATGTTGGAAAAATCTATGGGAAAAATTTAACATAAATTAACATAATTACTCACCTTGTGGTCGTTTACACGGCACGCCTTAAGTTCCTTGCGTGTTAGTCCTGGTGCTTTTACGTGGAGCAACGTGGCCTGAGTCATCAGGTTGACATTGAATTCATGAGGTAAGTTTTGTAGTGTGATTTAGACTGCAGGCCTCCCCTGAAAAGTACTAGGGCTCCTGCAGGATAAATTGCGGTGCAGGAATTGACTAAAAATTCCTGCACTTTCCTTTTTAGACTGCCCGCCTAACGGCAAATTTCATTATGTGCCTGCAGTCTAAAAACCCTAATCGGCTTAGTGTTCAAGCTGCTGATTCTTCAGCTATAACTCCTACCCTCATCAACATGGAATAATTTGGAATTTCATAGTGCAAGGTCTCCACATGAACATCTTCCATCATACTTCAGTTAATTCAGATTTCAGATTGTCAGAGTATCTTGCTCCATTTGTTTCTTGCCAGAGAGGGCTCCTTTGTGTCCCATGTGGATGAATGTGCCTGTTTTGATCAAGCATTTTCACAAAAGAAGCAAGACCTAAAAATAATTTAGTTCAGGTGGAATTGGTGAAATTGTATATTTTTTTAAAAAGTGTAACATCAAAGCTTTGCATGGTGATTATTAACTTTTGATTCTCAGTGGACAGGGTTTAAAATTCCACTTACTACTTCACTGTCAGTTAGCTAGACAACCATGATTTTATTAGTGAGCCTATTCAACTAAAATTGAACTTGTGGAGGATAAGGAAAAATAAAACAATGAATGGTGGAAAATTTAAGTGATTCCCACCTTTTTTTAATCTTTTCCTGAAATCCAACTTTGAGTGAAGATCAAATTGGATATGGAAGGAAAAAGTTGCCTTTTTTCAGACTGAACAATGTGTGAGGTACTGTTCACAAGCAGAAAGAAAGCAGGTTCTGTATTCTCTGCTAAATACGATAATTCAATTATTCTGCTGGCACATTTATCTTTCAGATCTCTGGGAGACTTTGTTCAATACAGGTATCTAATAAAATTACAAACATGAACATTTCATTTTCTTCGTTGCTGTGAAACTTGATGCAGGGAGCATCTGCTGTTCAGGATGAGGCTGAAACGTCAGACAGCTTGTTGATTTTGATGAATGTGGATTGACTTCAGAAAAGTGATGGTAAACAAAGACTGCAGATACTGGAAAACTGGAGCAGCCCGCAGGATGCTGGAGGAACTCAGCTCGGCAAGCAGTATCCATGGAAGGCAGCAAATAGTCAACATTATGGATTGGAAGCCCTCGTCAGGAAAATCAGAAAAGGATAACGCTTTGTACTTGGTTAACCTATAATGCAAAACATCAGTTAGATTTGGTGTAGTGTGCCTAAAGACTCACATTTTCAGAATCAGGAAATTCAATTTTGTGGTTGTTTAATGTTTCCTATTCAAGAAAATATCTAAAGCAAACTTTTAGCACTGAAGATATTTTAATGTCTGCAGAATGGAGTTTAATTAAATATATTAATCAATAGCTGTATGGACTCTGGTATTAGCTGGAGAGCATGAACTTTATTTGTAATTGTTATTCTGCCAACTTGTATATTTTGGGGACTATCTTGCTGGGCAACGAAAACTAGTTTCCTTCCAGTGAAACATTGTCGAGGAGTAGATAAATAAGTTTCATTCAATCATACATGAATAAGTAACTGCTGATCCACATGAAGAAGGATCATCTCCAATTTTAAATTTGAAACTCTCTTCTTGCAGAGGTTGGACCAGTCACAATTACCGCAGATCCAAAGAAGTTTCAGTATGAGCTCAGAGAACTATACGTACAGGTAAGACAAAATTACAAAAAACAAATGACGGTGATTAGCTTGTTCCTTTTGAGTTTAACAACTGTATTTGAGGGTATACAAGACCCATGGGCATAATAAGACACCCTCTTTCTCCCCCCTCCCATTTCAGCAGGAATATTAAGAATTGTTTTAGTGTGTTATGGGTAGTCCTCTTGGACTGCTGGAGGCAGCTGCCATGGTCAGCCTTCTCACCATGAAAAGTGAGTGGTGGCAGTGGCTCTAGAAAACAGTCTTGTGCTGCTGGCAGGGGCCGCCATGGTTGGCCTTCTCACTGGGGAAAGTGAGTGGTGGCTCTGGCCTGTTTTGCACTACTGGTGGGGACCAGATTTTCACCTGGTGGGGGAGTGAGCGGTAGCGTCTCCAGATGGTCTTGCACTACTGGTGTGGGCCAGCACAGTTGATCTTCTCACTGGGAGCTTCAGGTAGTCTTGTGCTACTGGTGGTGCAGCCATGGTTGGTCTTCTCACTGAGGGAAGTGAATGGCAGTGGTGGCTCCGGAAAGCATGGACCACCTGAGTGAAGGTGGCCCACGAAGCTGCGGGCCCACTTCCTCGACAGCTGAGCATCTCCGTGGGCTTCTTGGTGAGTAGCCAGCGACCATCACAATTTCAACTTCGCACATAAGACCCGAAGGGTATTTTTGAGTCAATTACTGGGGAAATTGATAAATGTTCCTTCTTCAAAGCCCCCAATTCCAAATAGCGTGAGTTTACAACATAAGAGTTTAGCTTTAGTTTGAGATCAACGTCGCAGAGTGGAAATTTGAAATTTGTTTGGTATGTCTGGCTGAATTCCTGGAATATTCAGTGCTTGAACACCATAATTTGAGCTGTTTGTATCTCAGTTGACATTCATTTGGGTTGTTTCCTTGTGTCTCAATAATATATTGGTAAGTAAAGAAAATAATTACCAGTATTTAAAATCAAAATTCAAACAACATGTCCTATTCATGCAAAACTATAAACCAGAAAAATAAAGTCTATGATGTTAATTGACGTATACTTTTAACCATCCAGATCATTAGAATGAGTTAATATTCCATTTCTTCCACATCGGCAAATTCCCTTCTAGTGTGGTGCAATGTTTATACAGAAGGCTGTTCACTTATTGCAGAGGAAATACCATAATTGAGTCAATTTTAAGTAGATATATGCATGTAAAGTAATCCAGACTTTCCTCTCTAGATTGCTGCTTTTTAATATCTGAAATAAAGTATATTTTGGGACCAAATTCATTTGGGCTCATCCTATTGCATTATCTATGTTGTCCAAGATCAGAGATGGAAGACGGTTGCTTGAGCAATGTATGTACTTGACATCTGTGGGGAGAGAGAATCAATGTTTCAGGTTGGCAACTTTCTGCCAGATCTGGGAAAATTTCTAGACCAGATTCAAGCAAGTACAGAGTCGGTGAAAGCCCTGAAGTATTTTCATAAATTCCAGTTTTTGTGGAAGACGGGGAAATGCATTTAATTGTTGGGGTGAAATCAATTAATTTACTTTGGTGAATGTAAAAGTTAACTATTTTCTTGTGAAAATTATGGTAATGATTTATACATTTCACGTTTGATGCTAGGATAATGCTGCTGTTTGGATCAGGAAGATTTGATTTTCAGCAAACATATATTGGGCAATAGAGATTTTACTACTATTATTTATTTGGTCATCTTGCTGAAGCAACTGCCTTCAAAAATAATTTACAGCTGTAAAATTGGTTCAAGGAAGGAAGCTCAAGGTGCAATGTGTGACCCATATAATGAACCTCTTTTTTTTTGCCTGAGTTCTTTTCATTAAATTTAACATTTTTTAAAACTTGCAATTGGATTTTTTTTCTTGTTTCTCTTCCTGAAAATAAGAATCAAAAAGTTTGCTGCTGACCAGTCAATCCATTTTAAAAGTTCACAGTTTGACCAAGAGGCTCTTAATAATGGAAAGCAATACTGGTGTTTCAGAACAAGTTATTAAAATTATGATAAAATATATCCTGAAAGGGTAAGATTGAGGTTTAGTTATTAGATCACTTTTCACAAAATCCATTTTAAAAGTTCACAGTTTGACCAAGAGGCTCTTAATAATGGAAAGCAACTGGTGTTTCAGAACAAGTTATTAAAATTATGATAAAATATATCCTGAAAGGGTAAGATTGAGGTTTAGTTATTAGATCACTTTTCACAAACAAACCTCTCATTTGCCATGCAAGAGCGATGCAAAAGTAGACTTCTTGTCTGAACAGTGTCCAGGCTTAAGAACTGAGAAATTTTTTGCTGCTAGACTGGTGCCAGTTTTAAATTTCTGATTTAAGTTGATTGTCCTAGGAGGGGCCATGTGGTTTTTGCAAACAGAGAAAACATCCATTTTTTGGGAGGGAGAGAGAGAGAGAGAGAGAGACTGAGAGTATTCTGCAGCAGTTGTGGTGAAGGCTGCAAGTTGGCAGACCTGCTGAACAACCCCATTTCAAGATAGGTTTTGAGTTCTGAATTCAACCTATTCTAAACCTCTGTAGTTAACTGCAGAGGTTGTGGTTGGTTAATGTTTCTCTCCTGGACTAGGGGAAAAAGAACTCTTTGTGGTAACCTGGAAGAAGTTATCTTTTGGAAAAACACAAGAGGGGGTGAGTTTCTTCGGTAGGACACTCAGTGGCTGATTGAAGGAGATCAGTTTGTGTGTCCAACGAACAACAAATATCTCTCTGAAACCAACAAAGACTTTCCTGAGTGATAACAACATAAGTTAAAGCACCAGAGCCTGGTGAATATAATAAATGTTAAATTCCGTGTACAGGAAGGAAGATTGCTTGATACCAGTGAACTTGGAGAAGTGAAAAGTGAATGTTTGGACAGTGAAACAAAGAAATTTCCTGAACACATTCACATTACATACACATGCTCTTAGAATTAGAAGGGGGGGGGGGTTAAGTTAATAGTAATGTTAAGTATTGATCCTATCATTCTGTGTTAAGAAAATAAAACCACTTGTTTAAGTAGCCATTGTCTTTGGTGAATTTCTGTTGCTCCTGGATTTTGTGCTTGCAACACTGGCCTTACTTGGACCAGGAGCGTGGACAGCTCCATCATTTAATACGATCATTCTAATCTCTTAGCAACTTTTCTGCATTCATCTGGTATCTGTTAATTCTTGTAAGAGCTAAAGACTTCTCAATCTACCCATCTTGAATGGACTGAACACTTAAGATTCCACACTGCTTTTGGGTTGAAAATTCCAAAGTTTCTACTCTTTATTCTGAATGCATGACCCCTTATTTTTAGAGGTGACACAGTTCTAGACACCTTGCTAGGGGAAATATCCTTGTACCTCTCCTGTTAACCCCTCTGTTTCAGTGAAATCACCTTTCTATTTTTGTCTAAAATTGTAACCTCTCTAATTTTGTTACTTTCATTCTGCACTTCATCAGGTCTGTCTATAATCCATCTGAATTATCCTGTAGCTTGGATATATTTCATCCTTGTATTGAAATAATTGTTAGAAAATGTTAGCATCTGGGGCCTGCACAGATTCCTGCAGCCTTGTGCATTACAGCCTTCCAAGCCCAAAAGTTCCTACTCTTTAAATCATTGCAAAGCCTCCTTGACATCATTCATATGGAAATTGGAAGAGAAAAATTGTAAGTGAAGTAGAGCATTTTTTATTCTGCTCGTCATTGAAGACATTAATAAATCAGTATGCTCAAATACCAGAGAAATGAATAATTCTCACCCATTATTAGCATTCATTTAAGTTTTGGCATATACAAGGAAATGAAATTAACCTGTGTGATGGCATCAGGGTTTCAGAAGATCTAATAAATTTGCTAATATGTCTAATGGGCCAGTTCTATTGTTGTCCAAACTGCAGTAAGGCAGCAGTTATTTTTAATGTGGCATAACTCCAGATTCTAACCTCACCCTGGATGTTGTCTATCTGGATGGGTCTTTCCAGTTTCCTCCCTCACCCCCCAAACATGCAGGCAGCTAAACTACCTTTCCATAGGTTGCAAAGGAATTGGAAGAGTTGATGACCATGTGAGAAAGAAAATAGGTTACAGAGCAATATATAGCTGATGAGGACTGTTGGGATACACTCAAAGCTTGTTTCGACATGATTGCCTCTTTCTGAACTGCAGGGAACAACAAGTGCTCTTTTCTTCACCAAAAATTCCATAAATTCTCCTATTACTGATGTTGGAATAACTAATATACTGTTTTGTTTTGCCTTCCAGTCAATATAAACCATGTAAGAATCAATGGGATTTTGTAAGATTTCAGCCAGTATATTCACTACCTCCATATAAAGCACCTTCAACCCTCCATGATGCAGGTCATTGGAACTGAGGAATTTGTCACCTTTCAGTGTCAATTCTATTTTTTTGACTGTTTCTTTGAGTTCATCACATACAGCAGACCTGTTCTCAATCATTTTAGAGATTCCTGTCTTGTTCTATGAAGAAAAAATATTCATTTAATTCCTCTGCTACCTCCTTAGGAACTGGAAACATTTTATTCTTCTCTCTTCTTAGAAACATACAAACTCTGTACTCCAAAAACAATTCACGTTTGAACACCTCTCACTTAGAACACATTCAGCAGAAATTCTCTCCCAATCCACACTTGCCAAATTTTTTCTTGTATCATCAAAATTGGCCTTTCTCCAATTTAGAACTTCAACCCAAGCACCAGATCTATTCTATTCAATAATTATCTTGAAATTAATGACATATACTCACTAAATGCAAAGTGTTCCCTTGCACACATTTTCATCACCTATCTTGTATTGTTCCCTAATAGGACATCCAGTTTTGCACACTCTGGTTGGGAACTTTTATTGATTTAGGAAACTTTCCTGAACACATTTGACAAACTCCAGTCCTTTCACAATGTGGGAGTTTGTCAATATGTTGAACGTTAAAATCAAATAATAGAACATCCTTGTTTCCTTGATGCTGTCTCCTATCTCACTACAAATTTGCTCCTATAATTCCTGTTGAACTGTTGGGTGGTCTGTAATCCTATTGATGTGATCATCCCTTTCTCACTTCTCTGTTTCTTCCATATAGCTTCAATAGGCAAGCTCTCCAGTCAGTCTGTCATGTCTTGAGTAATGCAGTGAAATTTTCCCAGACTAACAATGGCACACTTCTCCACTTTGTCCCTCCCTCTATTATGTATGACACAACTGTACTCCCGAACATTGAGTTGTCTGTCCTCCTCCTATAAAAAGGGTGAATTAGTGCCACAGGGGGAATGATTCCTCCAAAAAGGAACAATGAGAAAGTTAAAATATGAGCAGGCAATTCCATTGCTTGAGTCTGTGAATTAGTTTATTGTTCATCAGTAATGCTAATCCCATTTACCTGTTTTTTAAAATCTGCATTAACCAACCACAATCACAGAGAAAAAATTGTTAATCATAGTCTTCAAAATTTTAGTTGACTTGCTGTCAATTTTAGTTGACGTTGCATAAAAAAGAAAAGTGCTTATTGATTGCACTCCTAAATGGCTGCACTCTAATTTTGGGTGAGTTTTCTCTCTTTTGGGGGTTCCCTACTGGAGGGACAGTTTCTCAGCCCTGAATCTTTGTTAACTGTTTAAATGCCTCAATTAGATCAGCATCCTATCCAATCAAACCTCCTCAAACATCTAGACTTTCATGAATGTAGTTCATGCAGCCTTTTCTCAAAGTAAGTCTTCAAATGCCATCATTTTCATAATTCTAGCTTCATATTTCCTTCAAAGCCAATATTGGTATTCCAAGATGCAATGCACAAAATTGAACACAGTCGTTTTAGTAAGATCTGACTTGTCTGTGAGAAAGATGTACATATTTATTTTGGGTGGATCATGTGATAATTAGTGGGGTTAGCTGATTATGACAAGGCAAATGTGAAGGTGAATGAGGTAAAGAGTTTGGACAGAGCATCAAAAATGGAGTTGACTTGGTACAGTGGGAGTTTTGTGGACCACCACAGAGGACAATTCTAAGGGAAAAGGAGGAGCTTCCAGAAACACACAATTAAAAGAACAAATACACAAATCATTTTGAATCCTCTCTACTTGTATTTCTACACATCTAAATTTTGTTCTACCAGAATTTGCCAGTGGGCCATTTTTGCTCAGGGTTGTTGGGTTTCTCTCAATCTGTAATAAATTGGATTTCATGCAAAGAGCAACATTAAAGCAAAAAGTGCTGCATGTAATCTGCCACTTGGTGCATTCCCAAGGCTGGGATTAACAATAGTCTGTGGATTGCAGTGGTCCATTCTTTTTTAAATTTTTAAAAATCTTTCACACGTACTGACCAAAATACACACAAACATTTCCCTCTTGAATATACACAGTCTCATTTTCTCCCCTTTCCCCCCTTCCCTCCCTCCTTCACCCCCCCCCCCTCACTCCACGTTCAACATATATGATACATTAAACAATGTCGTCACACAATGAAAATAAACAAGAAATTTGTGTCTTCTACTTTTACATACTGGGTCAGTTCATTTCGTCGTCTTCTCCTTCTGTCATTTTAGGGGGTGGAGGTCCGCGGTAGGACTTCTCTGTTGTGTTCCATGTACGGTCCCCAAATTTGTTCGAATACTGTGATGTTGTTTCTTAAATTCATTCTTGAGGTGGTAAAATAAATTGCAGCTTGCTACTCTCATTAGACAAAGATTGGTCAAAGGTGTTTTTTTTTACAAAGTTGAAACACAATTTTCATAAGATATTGAATATTATGTTGAAACATCAGGAAAAAAATGGAACATAACCAGAGGACCAACAGGACAAGACATAAATATAAATTTGTGCTCCTTTTCACCATTAGAGGATGTGTTTCTCCGTCAATGATGAATCCAGGATATGTGAACACACTCGGTCCATGCAATTTCAGTTACCTTTGTGATTTTGTCTGGCTCCATTCTACTCTATTAATCTTTTCATTTGAAAGTCAAAGGCTGCATTTTTGGGTTGGGCTCTGTGATTCAGGAATGCAATCCGACAGTCCTGTCACTGTCACATTCCTGCTAATTTTTGGAACAACAGGAAACATTTTTTTAAAAAAGGAAGATATTGGAATGGTTTCCAGTCTGCAGTTCAGGGGTTGTTTTTTTTTAAGTTCTTGCCAAATGCTTGCTAATGGGGGAAGAGAACAATTTGCAGCCAATATTCCATTCACTTTGATACACGTATCTTAATTCCAGATGTGCCCTTAACTTGTACATTTATTGGTGAATTAATACTTCAAAAATTTTTCACTTTGCTAGCATTAAAGTCGTGCAAGTCACTGAGAAAATGTCCATTACAAGCCAACTATTCAAATTTTTCCCCCAAAATATTCTGCAAATTGTACATATTTACATTAAAAAGCCTATGGCAGTTCACTTTTTGGATAAACCTTAACTTTGCAAAAAAAGGTCTGGGTTGGATGCTGGAGGTTAGTTTTTTTTTTGTCAGTTAGGAGGAAGTTAATTTGTCTGAGTTAAGGGAAGAAGATCGCTATCAAAAGGTAACTCTTTACCCAAATTTATCCAATTTTGTGAATCAAAATCTGATTTTTAAAAAACTGATTATATTCAATTTAGCTCTTATATAATTTAAAAGCTCATTATTATCATTTATATCTTCAAATACAACTGATAATAGTTCACTGTCCTGGCCCCCTCTGCCATTAGACACAACCAGGATAGTATTCCCTTTGACCTCACCTACTACCCCACTAGTCTTTACATCCAACATGTCATCCTCTGCAATTTTCATCAGCTGCCCTGTGATCCCATCACCAGACACATCTTCCAGTTCCTACTTTCCGTAAAGAATGCTCCTTCTGGGACGTTGTCGTCTACTCATTTCTTCCTACTAATCGGTGCCTTGGTATCTACCCCGTGACTTCAGGAAATACTACATTTCCACCTACTCCTCCTCCCTCACCATGATTCAAGACCCTAAACAGTCCTTCTAAATTAAGCAAAGTGATTTGCAGGGTCATCTACTGTTTCTAGTGCACTTGTTGTGGCCTCCTCTACATTAGAGAGATGGCAGACTGGGAGATGGTTTTGTTGAGCACCTTCATTCTGTCTGCTGCAATAATGGGGAACCTCCCAGTGGCCAACCATTTTAATTCCACATGCCATTCCCACTCTGAGATGGCTGTCCATGGCCTTATAGTGCCAAGCAAATTGGAAGAACAACACCTAATATTCTGTCTGGGTACTCTCCATCCAGATGGCATTGACTTCTCCAGTTTCTGTTGGCTGCCTCTTCCAACTTCCTACCCCCTTTCCTCTCCATTTAGAGAGCTACTACTTCCCCCATCAACTCTTTTCCTGCCCTCTTTCCTTTATCCACATATGAATCCTTGCCTGTTGATCTGTGCACCATTCCCTGCCACTTCTTCCCTCCTCTCCCCCACCATCTTTTTATTGCCTGCTTTTTGGACATACCTTGTTGAATGGTTCAGGCCTGAAGCATTGGTGAGTTCCCTTTGCTTCCAATAATTTTTATGTACTGCACTACAATTATTAGTGCTGAAAGACTTTCCTGTTTAACTCTTAATGGATATAATCAATTTTAAAGATCCTATGATTGGAAGAAACATTTGGCATCATTTCATTTCGGGAAATAATGTTCATATGATTTGTTGCACCAGAGAAGGTAGAAAGTTTCTGTTGCTTGAATAGGTGAATTTAATGTGAGAATTGGTGACCATCCAAAAAAACACACCACCTCACAATATTAACTAAATTATTGACTGAATGTAGCAACATTTGCAACTGTCTTGATACTGATATAATCTGACCAATGAAATCTGTGTGTATTCTAGGTATGCAAATATACTAGCACACGGAGACGTGGTGCTTCATTCATCCTTTATTACTAATCTAAAATGGATTCTCACAAGACACAATGGATATGTATATAATACATGTGTGTGTGTGTGTGTATATATTATATATATATATATATATATATATATATATAATATATATACACACACACACACAAGGACTGCCTAAAGAAATCTTTTGGTGCCTGCCACATTGACCACCGCCAGTGGGCTGATATCGCCTCAAACCGTACATCTTGGCGTCTCACAGTTCGGCAGGCAGCAACCTCCTTTGAAGAAGACCGCAGAGCCCACCTCACTGACAAAAGGCAAAGGAGGAAAAACCCAACACCCAACCCCAACTTTCCCCTGCAGCCGCTGCAACTGTGTCTGCCTGTCCCGCATCGGACTTGTCAGCCACAAACGAGCCTGCAGCTGACGTGGACATTTACCCCCTCCATAAATCTTCGTCCGCGAAGCCAAGCCAAAGAAAATAATATATAGTATGTGTGTTATACTCACAACAAAATCAATTTATGTTCAAATTTTCACACTGCTTAACCTTAGTGTCTTGTAATTTATCTTTTTCAGAATCTACCTTCCATTTGTATGACACTTGGTCATAAACCAATTTTCTGTGCAATATTGATTTCTGAACAAAACATTTGTAGGTTTTTAAACTAGAATAACAAATGCAAATGTGATTGAGACTGACTCCATAATTGCACTCTCTCTATCAATATTTTGTGCTAATTCAGATAAAAATACTTCCTATTTAATTGACAGTGTTTCAGATTTCAGATGTTTTAATCTGATCTCCAAGAATTAAATGAAAAAATAATTTACAATTGTCTCAGTTATGAAGGATGAATCTTTATGAAAGGAAACTTGGATCCCAGCTGTGGGAAAAAAAATTCCAATTGCTTTGCAGTGCAATATTCTAGGGGAGAAAGTTGTACACTGATACAAAATGTAGAGATAAACTTGATAATTTGCAAATAGTAGATCTGGAAGAAATGTTAAAAGATTTTTGGTATATGAAGTCAGGGAAATCTGGATCTGCTTTTAATTGCAGAAAATAATGTGGATTCCCTCAATAACCCAGGGCAATCTGATCAGGAATAATTTCTGTTGGAAGAAGGAAAAAAAACAAACAAAAAAAACCAAGTTGATTAGAATCACCCAGGAAGCAATCGGGTTTTTGCTTCTGACCATTATCAGTATCAAGTTTACTTGTGATGTTGTGGTGACCCCTCGCAGCCCCCTCGGGGTGCCTCACAAAATGAAGGATGAACTCAACAATCCAGCAGGCTGCATGAAGCCCACAGCGCTGCCCTCCAATTGGCCACAACTAAAGGATCCTAACAGGCCTATCAAGGAAAGCAGATCACAAATGCACCAATCAATGCTGAATGGGCTTTGACCACGCTTGAGAATAGAAGCAGGGCTGTGAGCCCAATTCAGCTCAGTGTTAACTGCACTCAACTAGGTTTTGTGCTGTTCTTTCTGGGAACAGCATGTTCTTTCTGAGCTAACCTGCATACAGCTATAACTTCTCCTGCACTTTAGGTTCCACAGAGCCATAGCTTGTAGCAGCTAGCTACAATGTCTTCCACCCCCCCCCCCCACCCCCAAAGTTAAGCAGAAAGCTAAGATGAGAATGTAATGACTGATCATGGTTGCAATGCAACTAGCAATGCCTTAAGGATTATAGCTCCGTTTGATTAGACTTGGCTGCCAGTAGGGGGCTGACACAATACATTATCTGTAATGGAGGCTTCCAGCCTCATGGGATGCCTTGTGCTACTTATATCAACTTTAAAGTAAAGAACTTTTTCATCCATGTTGTTGTCTAAGAACTCACAAATATGAATTCAAGATGAAACATGATGTTAGAAGAGGGATGAAGGAAATACTTTAAGAGGTAAAATCTAAAGTTAGCAACTGATCAGTGAAGAGAAGCTAACAAAGTGAAAAATGGAAGGATTACATCCACAAGCGAAAATTCACCTGACAGGTAATGTGGCTGAAAATTCGAACAGATTTAAACAATGTCGTAATATGACATTTGGGAGGCACAGATTTTTCACATGTATACAGAAAACAGAAGAAAGTATTGATCAATATGTGACTGAATTGAGAAACAGAAGCAAAACGTGTGAATTTGGTGGACTGACTGACTCGCTGATAAAAGACAGTCTTGTGTTTGGTATTCCAAATAATAGTCTAAGGGAAAGAGAGCAAAATCTAGACCTGGAAAAAGCCATAGCCCTCTGTAGAGCTACAGAAACTGTAAAAACACGGGCAAAAGAACTGTTCAATGAAACTAGCTGCAACATAGATGCAGACATAAACTATTTAACAAAAAGCATGCCAATGTGGAAAGAGGCATGGCCAGTGAACAAAAATGAAATGGTCAATCGTAAGCCATATTGTCAATGCGGTACACCACACCTACCAAAAAAAGTGTCCAGTATCTGGTAAAACATTTTGTATGTGCAATAAAAACAACCATTATGCCCGTTGCTGTAGGAACCAAATGCAGCAAAGCAAGGTTCATGCAATAAATGAAAGAGAGATAGAGGAATTCTATGTAGATGTTGTGCCTGAAAACAAGAAAACAGAGACTGGATGTTGAGATTAAAAGTGAATGATATATACATTTCAGTTAAATTGGATACTGGAGCACAAAAAATGTATTATCAGAGACTGATTTTAAGAAAATTAGACCAAGATAAAAGATGTATGGAACAAAAGTGAAAGTGGCAGGATTTTCAAGTACTAACATACCTGTGCACAGAGAATGCATGGTCAAAATGAAACACAAGGGCAAAGAACACATGCTAGCATTCATTGTGGTACCAAAGGATGTACAGGCCATACTAAGTTTAACTGCCTGTGAGAAACTAAACCTGGTAAAAAGAGTCCTTGTTGTGGAAAGTGAAGGAGAGACGGTCTATGATGAACTCATGAAAGAATACAATGACCTATTTCAGGGTCTAGGCTGCCTTCCTGGAGAACACATGATCAGAGTGGATAAACGTGTGCCACAGATCCATGCAGAAATGTTCTATTTGCACTTCAAAAGCAACTAAAGGCAGAGTTGAACAGGATGGAAAGTCTGAACATGATTCAAAAGATAGATGAGCCAAAGGAGTGGATGAGTTCACTCGTTGTTGTGGACAAAAGGAATGGAAAGCTTAGAATTTGCTTGGATCCAAGAGATCTAAACAGGGCAATAAAGAAAGAACACTTTAAACTTCTGACGTGAAGAAATCATTTCACAATTTGCAAATGCAAAGTGCATCTTCAGCATTTTGGCAGCTAAAATTGAATGAAGCAAGTTCAAGATTGTACACGTTCAATAGTCCATTTGTCAGATACAGATTCCCAAGTTACCATTTAGAATGGCCTCCGCTCCTGAGGTGTATCACAAAACTATTCATGTGGTCTATGAGCACTTGGACAGAGTTGATACCTCAATAGATGACATCATAGTATGGGGAACCACGAGAATGGAGCATGATGAGAGACTAAGGAAAGTGCTGGAAGCAACAAGGAAAGCAAATTTAAAGCTGAATAGAGAGAAATGCCAGCTCGGGGTGACAGAACTAACATTTGTAGGAGATATTATTGGCAGTGAGGGCATCAGACCAGATCCCAGAAAGGTGTCCAACATTGGGAACATGCCAAGGCCACAATGCAAAAAAGATCTATAGAGATTTAATGGAATGGTCAACTATCTGGGTAAATTCATATCCAACCTCTCAGAAAGGATGGCTCCATTGTGAAGACTAACAAAAAGAACATTGAATGGGAGTGGGATCATAAGCACGAAAAGTCATGGAGGGAACTAAAGAAACTGCTCACAGAGGAACCAGTTCTGAGGTTTTACGACTCAGTGAGACCCATCAACATATCATCAGATGCATCACATGGTGGACTCTGTGCAGTTCTTCTGTAAAAGTATGATGACTGGCAACCCATTGCATCATACTCCACGACAGATGTAGAGACACCATACGTTCAAATTGAAAAGGAGCTGCTCAGCCTCACATACGCCTGTGAAAGATTTCATCAGTTTGCGTCAGGACAAGCAAATCAGTGTAGAGATTGATTGTAAGTCCTTGACTGCATTGTTCCAAAAGCCATTAAATGAATGTCTACTGAGATTACAAAAAATTATGATTAGTCTGCAACGCTATACACTGAATGTGGTGTACACTCCAGGTAAGCTAATGTACACAACAGACACATTGCCTAGAGCTGTCGTCACAAGAAAGCCCGCAAACACCAAAATGGATAAAAATCTGAACACCTTCATGGACATGATCACAAATGCACTGCCCATATCAGATGCAAAAATAGAGCTCAAAAAGTCAGAGACAAACAAAGACAACTGAGAAAAAACATCTTGGATGGAAGGCCCAACATGAAGCCTGATGTTTCAGAGTACTGGAACTGCAGGGCGGAACTAAGAGGTTGAAGACATCATCTACAAAAGAAGCAAAATCCTTATCCCAAAGAGTCTGAGAAAAGAGATGCTAAAAAGGATCCATGGAGGACATTTCAGAAGTGAAAAATGTAAGAAAAGAGCATGATAAGTAATGTACTGGCCAAGAACCAACAATGATATAACAAATGGAGTGTCAAACTGTACAATATGCTGGAAACATCAAGCAAACAATCCTGCAGAACCACTAAAGCCACACCCAGCACCATACAGACCTTACCAGAAGGTAGGTGCTGACCTATTTGAATGTCAAGGGAAGGACTATCATGTAGTCACAGACTTTTACTCCCTGTCCAGAGGTGTGTAAACTGAACACCACAACTGCAGATGCTGCAATAACAGGCATGAAAGCCATATTCTCCAGACATGGCGTGGCAAGCGAGGTCTTCACAGACAATGGACGCCAGTTTTGCAATTTAAAGTTCCAACAGATTGCCAAAGAGTGGGACTTTGTACCCACCACATCAAGTTCTCATTTTCCACTGTCCAATGGTCTAGTGGGAAAATCAGTATAGTGAAAAGGCAAAAGTGGAACAGACTTCTACCAGAGCATGCTAGTGTGGTATGTCACCAGCACAACTCCTTATGGGACATAGGCTAAGATCAAACCCATTCTGGAGAACCTCCTAAAAACCAAAGAGGGGGAGAAGGTGAGGAAATTCAAAGAACAACAAAAAAATCAAAACTATTATTTTGACAGAGGATCAAAAAACCTACTGGAACTCTATACTGGTGAGCAAGTAAGGCTAAAAGACAAAACAAACGTATGGACTCGGAAGGGAACTATCCTTAGTGAAGTCCAACCAAGATCATATACCATTCAGACAGATGAAGGTGCTGTTGTGCGAAGAAATTGTCGAGATCTTCAAATGGGACCAGCCACAGTAGATGGAAAGAGGGATACTGTTGAACAACCTGAATACACATCTGAGACGACATCGTCTGAGGCAACAACTCAGATTCAAGGACAATCAATCAGGAGATCGTCAAGACTTGTGAATCCTCCTAGGAGATTCATTGAGCAAATTTAAAGACTCCTGTTATAGAATGAAGTAGTGCTATCTTAGCTCTTCAGGTTTTAGTGTATGTAAATGTGAACACAAAACAAGTTTTAAAAAAAAAGTTAACTATGTTGATAATGATGAAAATGTAAGTTCTTGGTGTTAAAGTTCAAATTGCAGAGTTATACAAAGAAAACATGTTAGTTAAAAGGAAGCTACTTTTGTTTTAAGAAAGGGAGATGTAATGAGAGTGATCATGGTTGCAATGCAACTAGCAATGTCGAGGATTATAGTTCTGTTTGATTAGACTTGACTGCCAGCAGGAGGCTGACACACAGTTTGTTATCTGTAATGGAGGTTTGCAACCTCATGGCATGCCTCATGTACTGTTTATATCAACTTTAAAGAACATTTTCCTTCACCATGTGCTGTCTAAGAACTCACACATACAAATATAATATGAAACCGAGAATAACCAAGGAAAAGGGAGTAGCAGCTTGACTGTAGCAGAAGATGGAGATTCCTGAGAGAAGAGTGCACTCAAAAGCTGTTTTTGTCTTTTATGCCAAATTGAAAAATAAATTGATATTTATAGAAAACCAAAGTGGAATACTGTTGATAAGCTTTTTTTTCTTTCATAAAACAGGGTGGTGGTGACTGCCCAGAAATGAGCATCAGTGCAATAAAAACTGCTTTGGAAATTTCCCTTCCTGGGTCATTCATCTACGTCTTCACAGATGCACGGTCGAAGGACTACAGACTCGCTCATGAGGTTTTGCAGCTTATCCAGCAGAAGCAATCTCAGGTGAGGCCTGCCATTGAATATACACTGGGCTTCATGTATGTCAGTGTAACCTAACACAAAAATGGGCCATGACTACATATTTCAATGATTCATCTTGTTTGTGTTCTTATAACTTCTCTGTGAACATCTTGCATAATATTCAGAACAAAACAAATCCATTCCTTAATTTTCAACATAATGTGCATTTTACCTTTCTGTTTATTAGGCAAAACAATCCTGTTTATTAACTGTTCATTGAAAAGTTGGGTTTTATTTTGCTGCTCACGACAACAAAAGTCGTCCTAAAATACTTCAGAATCTATCTTAAATCCTCAGTTATCTGATCCATTCCCTGCTTGCTTTTCTTATTACAACTTTGAAATACATGTACTCTAATGTTTCTGTGGTCACTTCACTTCATGTTGTTCTGCAGTCCTCCCTTGTTCTGTTCTATTTTGATCTTAGACCTAATTTTACTTATCCATCATTACTCTGCCAGCTGGCTCCCAATTCAGTAATGCTGTGAATTCATAAAATCTCATCCAAGTTTTCAAATTCAACTATGCTTGCATCTGTCCCTTTCTCTGTAATTTCTTCTGGCCTCACACCCCTCGAGAGAGTCAGGGCTACTCTGCTTCTGACCTCCTGAGCATCTCCGCCATGAATTGATTGTCCAGTGTAGGCTGTTCCTTTATCTATTCCAAACTTTGAAATTCTCTTCAGAATATATCTGCTCTCCTTGCTCCTCCAAAAGCATTCACTAAGCTTCCCACTTAGCTTGTGTTTATCTGCCTGAATATCTCCTTGCAAGGCTTCGAGTGTTTTTTTTTCCTTGTGGTATTCTGATAAAGTGACTCAGGTTTTGTTCGCCCTTTAAATACATTTTTTTAAATGGAACATTATTATACACAAAGTGTGCTATTAGGTGGCAGTTGCAAATCAGAATGATTTTGTGCTTTAAGGAACACCCCTGAGGCTCACAGAAAAAAAAACATGAGCTCCACATGAGAATTTCTATCTTGTATTTCCTCATGGTAGTCCGTTGGTTTAAAATCTTTATTGGTCTCCGCTGAGTTTTCTTTAATTCTATACTAAGACGGAATGTTGAAATAAAACCTGCATTATGAACCCCCTGTGTTACCACATGAAGCTAGATTAAATGTCAGTATTACTTAGACCATATATATCTCCAATTTAATTTTGTTTTCATTGCCTGCAAATACTGATCAGATGGTATGAACATTTTTACAGGGAAGGCCGTTTAAGACAGAAATGAGGAGAAAATTTTTTACCCAGAGAGTTGTGGGTCTGTGGAATACATTGCCATAGATGGTAGTGGGGGTGGATTCGTTAGATTGATTTAAGAAAGAGTTGGATAAGGCTCATGTGGGCAGGGGAGTTGAGGGTTATGGGGATAAGGCTGGGATTGGTTATTGAAAGGGAAAGATCAGCCATGATCCGATAAATGACGGTGCTGGCTCGAAGGACCAATTGGCCTACTCTAGCATCTAATGTCTATTAACTGTAGTTCTGAAAGTGTTCTGTGGATCTCTCTCCTCATGTCAACCTTTTGTATGTTGAACCACTGAGGATTCAGTGTTCAATCCGTCCACAACTAATATTGTTGCAGAATTTACAAAAGGATTTACCATAATTTCTTCTACTAAATTAATATTTTTGTCCATGCAAATTCTCAACAAGGATCAGCCTCTAGGGCTATGATATTGTGGCCATTAGTGAGTCTCTATTGCAGGAGAGTCAGGAATAGCAGCTGTTTCATGCTACCATTGTTTAAGGCATGATAGAGAAGAAGGGATAAAAGAGGAAGGGGTGGCATTCCTAGTTAGGCAAAATGACATGGCAGAGGTCAGACAGGATAGACTGGGGGGCTCATTTACTGAGCTTGTGTGAATGGAACTGAGGAATAAGAAAAAGATGACCAAATTAATGGAAAATTTGTAGAGAGATGGATAGTTGCAATGAACACAAGGTTGTGATACTAGGTGATTTTACGTGTCTAAATATTGACTGGGATTCCCATACTGTACTGTAAAAAGAATGGATATGTTCAAGGGGTTTCCTAAATCAATATGAACTCCCAATTGTGCTATTTGTATGACTCAGGTGACAGAATTCTGTGCATGGGGAACACTTTGGATCCAGTAATCCAGTAATGCCATTATTTTCATAATTATGGAAAGGGATAGGTCTGGTCCTCGGATTGAGATTCTCAATTGGAAAAAGACAAATTTTCATGGTATCAGAAAGGATATGAAAAGTGTGGTTTGGTAAGTGTTTGAGGAAGGACTCAAGCCTGAAATATCTTTACCTTCCATAATTCTGCGAGACTGGCTGAGTTCCTCCAGTATTTCTGTGTCACAGCATCTGCAGACTTCTGTGTTCAGTCACTTTGCATCCAGGATGATGGAGTCTATTGGATTAGACATTGGCTTTGTGGGAGAAGAAGAGGAGATAATTGGCTCTCTGACTGGAGGCCCATGACAAATGGTATGCCTAAGACTGGTACTGGGTCCATTGTTGTTTGTCATCTACATGCCATTGATATGGTGAAGCTAATTTTGGAGTATCATGCACAGTTTTGGTCACCTATCTACATGTAAGATATCAATAAGTTTGAAATAGTGCAGGAAAATTTTATAAGGATGTTGCTGGGACTCGAAGAGCTAAGTTATAGGGGCAGATTGAATAGGTTTATTTCCTGGAGTGTCAAAGAATGAGGGGAGATTTTATAGAGGCATTCAAAAATTATGAGTATAGGTGGGTAAATGGAAGCAGGCATTTCCATTGATGTAGGGTGAGGACATGGGTTAAGGGTGAAACGTGAAATTGTTCAGGAGAACATTCACTTAGAGGGTGGTGAGAGTGTGGCATGAACAGCCAGCAGAGCTGTTGGATGCAGTTTTGATTTTTAACATGTAAGAGTAGTTTGGATAGGTATATGGATGGGAGGATAGGGTCAGTGAACTGGTACGGACTCGAAAGGCCAACATGGCCTGTTTCTGCTCCGTAAATGGTTATATGGAGGGCTATGGTCTAGGTTTGAGTCAATGGGATGAGGCAGAAAAGATAGTTTGGCACAACTAGAAGAACCTATTTGTGTTGCAATGCTCTAGATTTTGATAGCACATGAACAGAAATATAAAAAAAGTCTAAAGCTTTGTATTTGCTACCTTGCTGTCATTTTCCAGATAGATCATGCAAATGAAAACAAAACTATGGCAAATAAATAATGAAAAATGTAAACTGCCATTTCCAATGTGCTTATTCCCTTGGGAACTGGTCTTCATTGTCACACGTCCCAATCTTGTCATTAACTGTTCAACCATGTGACAATTTGGTCCCATCAATTTAAAATGTGCACAGGTTGTGAATCATTTGTCATGAGATTCGAGTAAAGCTTTTCATACATCCAATCCCTTTTTGAAATGGGAAGGAACAAAATGTATTTGTACTGAAGTTGAGTCATTTTTCCATTTTTTTGCCATCATGAATTGGGATGTTCAAGGACTGCAAATGTAAAGGTTATTTTTGTCAATGTTGGAATAATTTATTCACCAAAGTCACGTGTACAGCATGGTTCTCCGTTCACAGTCAAAAATGGTAAAATTCCACTTCTGAAGAAAATCTTGGTTCTCCACTGGAATATTCAAACATCATCTTTTATTTCATTTATTGTTGATGTGGCCAGCAGGGGCAAAAACAATTCATGTCTATTATCATCAGTTGTTTTCGATTGTTATTGCTCCATCATTCAGTTCAAGGTTTGTTTACAGCTAGCCTACCTTAATAGCCAAGCTTTTGATCTTAGGAGGCTTCTATGTAATTGAGTGAGCCAAAGCAAAGCTGAGTTTATTCAGGAAGCAGAAATGGTTAATGCAAGATCCAGACTATATTACTGAATTGAATCAGTTGAGAGATTCAGATTCAGATTTATTGTCAGAGTATGTATATGACATCTCAAGCAATCCTGAGATCCTTTATCCTGCAGACGAGGCAGAATTGCCACTTATTGATAATGCAAAAAAAAAACTCTGCACATGTAAACAGATAAAGAAATGTAAACAAACTCTGCAATATAGAGAATTTAAAAAAAATCAATAAATTGCAAAAGTAAGAGTCCTTAAATGAATCTCTGATTGAGTTTGTTGTTGGGGAGTCTGATGGTGGAGGGGTAGCAGCTGTTCATGAACCTCATGGTGTGAGTCTTGCTGCATCTCTACCTCTTTCCTGTTGGTAGCAATGAGAACAGAGCTTGTGCTGGGTGGTGTGGATCCTTAATGATTGGTGCTGCTCTCTGATGGTGGTGTTCCCTGTAGATGTTCGCAATGGTGGGGAGGGTTTTGCCTGTGATGTTCTTGGCTGAGTCCACTACCTTTTGGAGAGTTTTACACTCTGGAGTATTGGTGTCCCCATACCAGACCGTGATACAACTAGTCAGCACACTTTCCACCACGTATCTGTAGAAATTTGCCAGGGTTTCAGATGTCATACCAAGCTCCAAACTCTGAGGAAGTAGAGGCGCTGATGTGCTTTCTTCACAATGCAATTAGTGTGTTGAGTCCAGGAAAGATCCTCTGAGATAGTGATGCCCAAGAACTTAAATTTGCTCATCCTCTCAAACTTTGATTTCCCCCAATTATCACTGGATCTTCTACCTTTCAGTATTAAAGTAGAGTTGAGCTGCAAACTAAATCTGTCTGCCAAGAAATGTCATTCAGTAGCCCAAAATCAAGATGATTGTAGATAAAAGTAATTGGGTCATGAATTCCTTTTCATTGGTTGAACCTGAAGTTGCAGTATTAAGGGGATTAAGAGATTTTTGTTTGCCATCGTCATTGATGCTCAGATTCAGGAAAAAAATAATTACTTAATCTCAAGTTAGAACCCAAGAAATTGCAAATCTAATGTCAGATTGATTTACAAGTGATCTGCACAAGTGTGATGATTTGTATAATTATTCGGAATTGAGCAAATCAAATTCCAGTAATTTTCAAAAATGTATCGTCAGTTGGACAATTGTTCAGTCATCCCACTTGCAATAAATAACTAACTGTTCTCTGTATCATGGATCAGGAACTAGAATCTGCTGACATGTGATATTGTCAAAAAAAAAATTGAAGCTATACAGTAATCAAGAAATTACAGGCTTGACAACCTGGTTCTTCCCTGGGAAAATGAATGGAAAAAATTGAGGGACAATATTTATATGAAAGATTTTGCTCATGCACCACAAGACAAATTGATTAAGAAAGTAAAATCCCACAGGATCCAGTGGATGTAAAGTTAACAAAGTGGCAACAACCATGGAGTTTTTAAGTATCTGGAAGGCAGTCTTCACTGTTTTCTACATGACTCAGTACTTGCATGTTTTAAATTTAATTTAAAAAAAAATTTAGATATAAGGCACATAGCACGGTAACAGGCCCTTTCGGCCCATGTTGCCAATGGACCTACAACTCCCGGTAAGTTTTGAACAGTGGGAGGAAATTGGAGCACCCGGAAGAAACCCACACAGACGTGGGAAGAACTTACAAACTCCTGATAGACAGCATGGGATTTGAGGAGTAATTGTAAAGAAAATGAGCTGGTGAGGAGGATGGAAACATGTCCAGTACAATTCATTCCACAGAAATATGGAATAATACATTTGGGAGAGGAAAAAAAGGCAAGGGATTGCATTGTAGTGGAAGAGGGCAATAAATTTGGAGGACCAGAGCGAAGTGGGACAGTTGAGGCATTGAACAGAAAAACAGGGAGATGATGCTACACTTGCTAGATCATAGTTGGGATATAGTGCATAGATTTTGGACAGTTGTTTGTGCATTAAAGGTAGATTCATTAAATAGAATTGCCAAGATTGCAGAAAAAAAACAAGCATGCTTGAATAAGATGACCCTCTGAAAAGATTCAGTGAAGTTTTAACAGAAGCTTACTTTGGCCAAGAAGGATCTTGGCTAAGAGGACAAAAAAAACCCAGGGTTTATCATTTTAATGATAAAACATTGGTAAATGGTTAGGGATAGAATGTGCTTTTTAAAGCTAGAGAGAGAATCTGAAACTCACTACCTGAAAAGTGGGCAAACCATCGTTGCACATTAAAACTAAAGATGCACTTAGATGTGCTTATTTTTTTAATGGTAGAGACAGAGTCAGTTGGGAATTGGAATTAACCTGAAATGCTCTCCTTTGACAGGAATGGAAATAATGGGTGTCTAGTTTCCTTTTGTGCAATACATTTGTATTATTCTTTTGTTGAAAAGCTAAACTAGAAACCAGTTGTCATTTGTGTGTCAGTAAATCACTCAACAGCTCTTTGTTCCTTCAGTCATATGAGACAAAAAAAGATGTTAATTTGGTGCTCAGTTCTAACCCGTGTCAAATTCACGATTATACCTTTTGGTGGTACTGTAATTAGTAACATTCAGCGGTTAAAATACAATAAATGCACTTGATGTATTTTTTTAAATTGAAAAGGTATTTAAAATGCAAAATTGAATGAAAGCTTTAAGTAGGGAATTAAACTTGAATATTTTGGAAATATTCAGATAATTTAGCATTTATGGAGAATTAACTTTTCAGATTAATCTGCAATTAGAAAATATTGTTTAAAGTTGCTCTGTCTTCCTCCCAGTAAGAACAAAGTTTGTGTAGCATTGATACGATAGTCTTGATAAAGAAAGTACTATATTATTCATTTGCTACTTGAGGACTGATGAAAATATCCAAGTCAGGCAGCTGAGTAACTGCAGGTATCCCATGAAGACAAGTATGTTGTCTGGACTCTCATATCACCTTTGCCTTTCATATCACAAACTTGGGGTTGAGCCATTGTGTTTTGGCAAGAAGTAAAGGAAGAATATTGTGAGATGGAATTTTCCTGTTGCTGAGAATGTTGAATTTGTGTATCTGTGGATAATTTCAAGATGTCTAAAGCATTCTGAGAAACCGGCTCACTGATTTAATTTTAATATCTTGTTTGCGATAGAAAGGAATAACAAAAAATAAAAAGTAGAAAGAATCTTAATACCTGTTCAATCAGCTCTTTCAGGTATTGCAATAAATCATCATCTTGTTCAATAGCAGTGAAGAAAAAGTTTGGAATTGATATAAAGAAAGTTATGGTTTGATTTGAATTTGTATTTTTTATTCCTCAGGTTGTATTTGTTCTTACTGGGGACTGCGATGATCGAAGTCACATTGGCTATAAGGTGTATGAAGAAATTGCTTCCACGAGTTCTGGCCAGGTCTTCCATCTTGACAAGAAACAAGTGAATGAGGTAAAGTTGGAAATAAGCATGCTGTAGCCGGGCAGGGTTGTTTTGGTTAATAAAGAACCTTTTCAAATGTTTTTTTCTCCAGGGATCAACTAATTAAATGTGGCAAAATTTTAGGTTGATTTTAAGAAGGAATCTAAATAAGAAAGTAAGTACTTTATTGTTGCTGTGAAAGAAAACACAAAATTAAAAAGTGCAACCTGCGGTACTTACAAATACAACATACGTGAGCAGATAAAAACAATAAAAACAAAGAACAATAGCATTAAAACAATGCAAGGAAATACATTAATTGGCAGAGTTTAATTCTTGAATGGTTCTGGGATAGAACCTGTTCTTGAGTCGGTTCATCCGTGATTTAATCAAGTCAAACCAATGATGGCGCAGGTGAGTAGAGTCCTTAAGGATATTGGCTGCCTTCCCAATATTGCAAGATCGAAATAAATCCAACAAAGAGAGCAAGGAGCATCCAGTGATCTTCTGGGCAGTATTGATAACCTTCTGAAGATCCCTCTTGTCTGCTGCTCTACACCTGGCAAACCACGCGGGAGTGCAGTATGCCAGCATGCTTTCAATAGAGCAGAGATAGAAGGAATTCAATAACTTCTCCTGTAGATTGATTTTCCTAAGGATGTCTGGAACTGGAGATGGTTGATATGCCTCCTTGATTATAGCGCTGGCATTAATAGTCCAAGAAAGATCCTCAGTCAAATACGTTCCACACAATCCCCATTAATATACAATGGAACTGGGGCCATACTGTTCCTCCTGAAATCCATTATGAGCTCTTTCATCTTCAAGGAATTCAATACTAAATTATTTTCTGAGCACCGCACTGACAGTCTGTGGACTTTGTCCTTATAGGCTGACTTGTCGCCCCTTGAAATTAGCCCAACCACAGTCATTTCATCCGCAAATTGTATGATGTTGTTAGAGGGATACATGGAGACACAGTCGTAGGTATAAAGAGAATACAACATTAGGCTTAACTCACAGCCCTGTGGGGAACCAGTGTTAAGTCTGCGAGTAGGGGAATAACGAGTGCCTATTTTTACAGTTTGGGAACATTTTGTTAAAAAGACCTTGATCCATAGACAAATAGATCTGGAAAATCCTAAGTTGGTGAGTTTACCAGTCTGCCTGGAATAACAATTAAAAGCAGAACTAAAGTCTATGAAAAGCATCTTCACGTAGCATCCCTGTTGTTCTAAGTGGGTCAATGCTAAGTGAAGAACAGTGGCAATAGCATCCACAGTACACCTATTAGCCACTGGTTGAGATTGAAGGTGGGTGGGACACTGGCTTTAATGTGCTGCAAAACCAGCCTCTTGAAGCACTTCGTAATAACTGGTGTTAAAGCGACTGGAGGATAGTCGTTGAGGCCCTTGATAACCACTTTCTTAGGCAGTGGAATAATTGTAGCAGCCTTTAGGCCTTGGCGAGATGATAGATTTTGACAGGGACCTGTTGAAAATCCTCATGAAGACCTTTGAGAAATAGTTCACACACTCCTTCAACACCCTGCCTGACATGCCATTGGGGACAGTGGCTTTCCTTAGGTTCACCGCTCTAAGCATCAGTCTCACCTCATGTTCTTGCACAGTGAGGACATTACTGTTATGGGCCAGTGAGTGTGTTGTGTCCATCTATTCTGGTTCCACCTCGATTTGAGTGAAGAAATTATTGAGATCCTCGGCCAGCCTAACATCACCATCAACGGTCACACTGTTGTTGTTTTTATAATTGGTGAAGTGCTGGATGCCCTGCCACATTTGCCACAGTTCATTATTGTTAAAGAAGTCCTCAATCCTCCTCCTATAGACTGCTTTAGCATCCCTGATACTTCTCCTCAAGTTGGCTCTAGCCGCACTATACAGTGCACTATCACCAGAATCTGAAAGTGATATTACGGCCCCTGAGAGAATTTTGACCTCCCTGGTCATCAAGGGCTTCTGATTATTATACACCCTGATCTGTTTGTCGACGGTGACATTGTCAACACTGTTCTTTATATATCCGAGTACAGTAGCTGTATACTCCTCCAAATCCTGACTTCCAAAGATGTCCCAGTTGGTCCATTCAAAGCAAGGAAGCTCCTTCCAGCCATGTCCTAACCATCTTTACAGTGGGTGGAGCCCTTCTGCTAAGGGGAATGTATGCCGGAATTATAAGTATGGAAAGGTGGTCAGACCGTCCTAAACTTGGTAATGAAATTGACCTGAAGCCTTTCTTGATATGTGCATAGACTTTATCAAGAGTCCTATTCCCCCCCTTCCCCCCGTCACACAGGTGACATGCTGTTCAAATGTTGGGAGGATTGACTTCAAATCCACATGATTGAAGTCTCCTGCAATGATGTGAGCTGCTTCAGGGTGTTTGCTCTGTTTTAAGTTAGTAGCTTTGAGAAGGAAACCAAAGTTGTGTTCACATTAGCATCCGGTGGAATATATGCAGCTGTAACTAACAATAGTAAGCTCCCATGGGAGGTAAATAGGTCTGCATTTGACTGCCAAGTACTCCACATCTGGAGAACAATGACTGTCTATGATTTCTATAGTTGTTGAGCACATACATGCATAACCCTCCTCTTTTGCTTTTACCAGAGTCCTTATTTCTGTCCCAGCAAAACACTGTCCAGCCTATTAGTTCAATTGCAATGTCTGGGATAATTGGATGTAGCCATGTCTCTGTTATCAGCATAATACCACAGTCATCAAGGAGTCTATTCGGAGATCTGCAGTTTAAATTCGTTCATTTTGTTGGTAGTGGATCTGGCATTCACAAGACAAATGCTGGGTAGTGGTGGTCTAAATGGCTGTCTCTTAAGCCTGTCATGCACTCTAGACTGACGTTCCCGCTTCTGCTTCCTATACCTACACCTCCAAGTTCTGCCCGACCCGATGATGGTCCACTACTGGCCCGATTTCCTGGCCAGCCTGTTGCAAGAGCGCAGAAACTCACTCAATGTGGCCCCGCTGCACTGACTCTGCAGGTTTAGAAGGTCCTGCTGGCTGTAGGTAGGACTCGCCCATCCAAAGCCGACATTCATGAATGAACACACCCGCCCCCCCCCTCCATATTCTCAAGTATAATTGGCAATATGAAATGTTGGTATTGCAAGATTCCAGAAAATGGAATGAATTAGAGGTACCTATTCCTTTATAATTTGTTTGAAATTGAGGCAAACTAGGCCATCTGCATGAACTTCCTTTACCCTGTTTTTCTTCTTTGGATACAGACTTTTTAAAACTCAAAAATTGGCTCACTTCGTAATTTGTTTTGCCTTTCCTTCAAACCTTAAAATATTGGCTGCTTTCATATTGTTCACTATATTACGTCAGGTTTAAAACAATGGAATTTTACATTACACTACAGTGCAAGTAAAGAGAATCCACCATAAAATGTTTCTTTTGGCTCAAAAGACTGCGGGGGGACCTTGGTGTACCACTGTACCTTGGCTGTTTTGCACTGCGTGCACATCTTAGCCCACCCGCTGACTTGTTTCCGCAAACGTGTGGTCCTGATTGATGGGTGTGGCAGCCTGTGGATGGAGTCGAAAACACTTCGCCTCCATGCTGTTGGGACGAAAGATCGCACTTGCCCGGTGGCCAAGTCGTATAGGAGGGTAGTGTTACCTGTGCCGACTGGGATGTCCTGAAGTTGCAGCTCTGTGACGGCGGTTCTGTACTGAGGAATCTCGTCGTCCTGGTGTTGTGTCTCCGCCAATGCCACGAAATCCAGTCCATTCACCAGTGAGTAGATGCTCTCTCTCGACAAGGCGTCCACGACCACGCTGTCTTTTCTCGAGATGTGCTTTACATTGGTGGTGTACTCCGAGATGCAAGACAAGTGTCTTTGCTGGCAGACTGTCCAGGAGCCGGAGATCTTAGCCAGGGTGAACGTCAATGCCTTGTGGTCTGTGAAAACCCTTCCCTCTAGGAAGTATTGGGAGTGGCGGATGGCTAAGTACAGTGCCAGTAGCTCTCTGTTGAAAGCACTGTACTTTCGCTCAGGGGACTGCAGATGTTTGTTGAAGAAAGCCAATGGACTCCAACTACCTTCTGTCTGCTGCTCAAGAACTCCACCAATCGTTGTTCCTGAGCCATGGACCGTGAGGGCTGTGGGTGTGTCTGACCTAGGGTGGGCCAGGAGTGAATGCTCGTACAGAGTCGTCCCAGGTCAAGTCCTTCACCTTGCTGGTCATCAGGTAAAGAGTGGGTGCATGATTCGAGCCACTACGGGGATGAATCTGCAATTAAAAGTTGACCATCTCCACGAATTCCTGCAGTCCTTTGGTTGTACTGGTCCTCGGGAAGTTGCAGATAGCCTCCACCTTACTGGGTAGTGGTGTGGCCCCGCATTTGGTAATTCTGTGGCCCAGGAAGTCGATCGTGCTCAGCCCGAACTGGCATTTAGCCAGGTTGATAGTAAGGCCGAACTCACATAGGCGACAGTAGAGGCTTCGGAGGTGTGTAGATGTTCCTGCCACATTCTGCGCTTGCCACCAGGATATCATCTAAGTAGATGAAGGTGCTGTCCAGGTCTCAGCCCATTGTGTCCATCAGTCGCTGGAAGGTCTGTGCCGTGTTCCTGAGCCAGAATAGCATCCTCAGGAATTCAAGCAGCCCGAATGGGGTGATGATGGCCATCCTGGGGATGTTGCCAGGGTGCAATTTGGTGGTACCCTTGCACCAAGTCCGTAATATAAAAACGAAAACTACAACTAGCCCACCCCCTCCCCCCACCCTCGGCAAACTCCACAAGGGAAGCATTAAGGAAATAAAAGAAACACATACAACAATTTAAGATATCACTACATTTACACAATTCAAATAAGATCACCACATCTTAACAAAAAAAATTGTAATTATCATGCAAGTTGTATGTTATTTTCTCCATATAAATACAGGACCTCAACTCATTACACCAATGATTTACATTTATCTCAACCTCGTCTTTCCATGAAATCGCAACACATTTACGTGCTACAGCCAATGCTAAAGGAAGAAAAGCTGTCTAAAACTTATCTAACCCCAAATCCATAAATGGGGCAGTACAACCCAACAAATTTTTTTTGGATCGAACAAAAATTGGATCTTATACAATTTTTGAAGAAATTCTCTAATTTTATGCCAAAATGATTGAACCTTATCACAAAACCCAACTGAATGTAAAAATGTTCCTACACATAATCCACATCTAAAATACAACTCTGAATTACTAAATACATATTTTTTCAATTTCTCAGGTGTTAGATATAACTGGTGCAAAAAATTATAATTAATCATACTATATCTTACATTAAGCAATTTAGTCACACCATCAAAATACATAGTCTCCCAATTGGCCTGATTAATATCACAAATTAAATCATGTTCCCATTTAATCCTAGATTTATCTAAATTTATTTTATCCATAGTGTCTTGCAACAACGCATACATCTCAGAAATAAAACCCTTATTTAATGAATGAGAAATCATAAACTCAAATTTCATTAACTTAGGAATTTTCATTTCTCTTCCAAAATTATCTTTCACTAACGCTCTAATTTGATAATACACAAACAAAGAATTAACTGGAATTCCAAATTTCTCTCTAAGTTGATTAAACGATAAAAATTTACCCTCTTCAAAACAATCCTCCAATGACTTTATTCCTTTAATCTGCCATTCCCTTAAAAATCAATGAAAAAGGAATCAATTTATTTTGATATATTGGAGCTTGAACCGATATTTTACCTTTCGTATCTATCAATAAATTCCTTTTAGTCCAAATCTCTAACAGATGGTTTAAAATCGGTACATTATATCTCTGTAATAAAACAGAATTCCACTTAAATATAAATTGATGTAAATAAGGTTCAGAAATACCAGCCAATTCTATCCTAGCCCAACTAGGGGGATATAAAACATCTAGCATATGGTTAATAAATCTTAATTGAGCTGCTCCATAATAATTTTGAAAATGAGGTCATTGTAAACCTCCCAAAGCATATTTCCAAGTCAATTTATGTATTGCTACTCTAGCTAATTTTCCCTTCCCTAAAAATTCTCGTAGTACTTTATTTAAATCCTGAAAAAATTTTTTGGAAGTAAACAAGGAATCGACTGAAAAAGATACTGAATTTGCAGAAAAATATTCATAATACAATTTACTCGGCCTATTAATGATAAAGGTAGATCCTTCCACTTAATCAAATCAGCTTTGATCTTTCTCATTAACGGTACATAATTTAAATTATACAATGATTGGACATTTACATCAATCATTATACCTAAATACTTAATTTTATCAGTCCAATTGATAATTAGTAATTTGTCTACACTGATTGTAATTTGCCTTGAAAAATGGTAATATTTCACTTTAATCCCAATTCACTTTATATCCTGCCAATTTACCATATTGTTCTAAACATTCTTGCAAGTAAATTAAAGATCATTCTGGATTAGTTAAATATATCAAAACATCATCAGCAAATAGATTAATCTTATATTCATCGTCGCTATCCTTGTATCTCTAATATTCTCATTTTGCCTAATAGCTTGTTCTAACGGTTTGATGACCAATGCAAATAGAGCTGGCGAAAAGGGACAACCTTGATGAGTTGAACGCGATAATTTAAAAAAGGAAGAGGTTTGACTACACCCAACCAATAAAAAAGGGTCCAAACTTGTATTTCTCCAGGACTTTAAATAAAAAATTCCATTTGACTCGATCAAAAGCTTTTTCAGCATCTAGGTTCGGTTGCTGACGTGAAGCATTGATCAGCGAAATCACTCTAAGAATATTGTCAGATGCGTACCTATTTTTAATGAAACCAGCCTGATCAGCATGTACCAATTGTGGTAAATACTTAGCAAGTCTATTTGCCAATAATTTCACTAATAACCATATAACCATATAACCATTTACGGAGCGGAAACAGGCCATGTTGGCCTTTCGAGTCCGCACCGGTTCACTGATTTTGTGCGCCCTCTTCAGGCATTGGTCATAATCTGCATTTAATAAAAAAATTGGCCGATAGGAAGCTACATTCAAAGGGTCTCTGTCTTTTTTTGGTATAACCATTATTATTGCACTCAAACACAAATCTGGTAAAGCTTGTTCTTGAGTTACCTGCTGAAGGACATCCATAAATTGAGAAGACAGGTCATCATAAAAAAACTTTATAAAATTCAACAGTAAACCCATCATCTCCTGGAAACTTCCCGTTAGGCATTTGTTGAATAATATCCTTTATTTCTAAATCCGTAAAAGGAGAGTCCAGTTTCCTCACATTATCTTCCCCTAATATTGGCAAGTTTAAATCTGACAAAAAAGATTCAATGGAACCATCATCTCGAACTCCCTCAGAAGTATATAATTTCTGATAAAATGATAAAAATTGCTTGTTAATTTCCTGAGGTTTAAAAGTAACTGAACTATCTTTCCTCAGAGCGTTAATAGTTCTCGATGCTTGTTCTGTTTTCATTTGCCACGCTAAAACTTTATGGGCTCTATCCCTCAACTCATAATAATGTTGCTTAGATCTTTGAATCAAACATTCATACTGATATGTTTGTAGTGTATTATATCGTAGCTTCAATTTAGTCAAAACTGCCTTTCCCTGAAATTCCTCTGAAATTCTTTTTCCAAATCAGCTCTGATTTTCCAATAACTGACTCTCTGGCAAAAATTTCTTCTTTTGAGGCATAACTAATAATTTGACCACGTAAAAATGCCTTCAAAGCGTCCTATAAAGTAAAATTACTCTGAACTATATTCCTATTCAAATCCAGAAAAGAAGCAATTTGATCCCTAATGAATTTTACAAATTCAATTTTTTTTTCCTCTTCTCCCAATAACATTGCATTAAACCTCCACTGAAAAGATGATTGAGTAACTTCCAGCCCAACCCAAGAAATAAATAACAATGAATTGTCGGAAATTATTCTACTCATATTCAGCTTGAATGAAATGAGATTGCAAATGTGCTGATGCCAAAAATAAATCAATCCTTGAAAATGAATCATGACGCGGAGAATAAAATGAAAAATCTTTCTCAGTAGGATTTAATCTTCTCCAAACCTCTATCAAATTTAAATCTTTTATCAAGGAAACCAATTGGACCGCTGCTTTTGATTTTTTTAAAGTTTACGGAGATTTATCCAATAATGGATCTAATACACTATTGGAATCTCCCCCAATCAAAATATTTTCTTTAGCTTGACTCAGAGTTAAAAAAGCTTCAGGCACAAATTGTTCATCATCAACATGAGGTGCATACACATTCAACAAGCACCATGGCTTGGCAAACAATTCGCAAGTTTCCACCAAAGATTAGAGTTCAAATGGTATTTTCTTGAGAATCAAAATCGCCACTCATCGTGCTTTCAAGTTAAAAGAAGATGAAATTACATGACCAACACAGTCTCTCTTCAATTTTAAATGTTCTTTTTCAGTTAAATGAGTTTCCTGCAAAAAAGCAATGCCCACTTTCATCTTTTTTATATAAGCTAAAACACGTTTACACTTAATTGGGTTGTTTAAGCCCAGAACATTAAAATGTTGCAAAATTAAAACTAGACATTGTTATCAGATTTAAAAAAAAAACTTCTATTCCATCAATCCACAAAAAAACTTCTCCTTAATAAAATAAAATGAAACTCCCCTTGACAAATAGCCCCAAAATTAATCAACCACTCAACCCCCCCCACTTAAACAGAATAAAGATTACACAAAAATAAAAATAAAGGGTTTTTAGAAATGAATAGAAACTATAAAAGTAGTAACTCCCTGCTTAACTGGGTGTTGAAAGAAATAAAATCCCCGCCCCCACAGGTGGTGGATGACTTCCAAAAGCTTTAACGACGTCCATCCCCCCCCCCAACCGAACTTGCAAAATTATGAGTCTAAATCAGTTCACAACCCCAATGAATTCTGTCCCAAGGCTTGTTCCAGATCATCAATATCAATCAAACTCTTTGACATATTTGCCTTCCCGTTCCCATTTCCATTCTTCTTATCAGGTATCTTCAATCAGGTGAAGAATACCTTTCAGTAGCCCTGTCTGGCAAAGAATTGGCAAAAATTAAAGCATCATGATCACTCTCAAAGAACTGTGATTGGAAATTACCATAAAAAATCTTCAAAACCGCAGGGTATCTAAAAGAAAATTTGTAACCCTTCCTCCAAAGCACCTCTTTAGCAGAATTAAATTCTTTACACCTTTTAATAATTTCTTGACTTAAATCCGGATAAAAGAAAACTTTATTTCCTTGTACCATCAATGGAGACTGCTATCTATGTGATTTTGGACTGCAACTCGCAAGATGGTTTCCCTGTCTTGATACCATAGACAACGAATCAAAACAGCTTGTGGAGGTTGGCCCGGGTATGGTTTACTTCTCAAAGCTCAATGTGCCCTATCTAATTCCAAACCTTCTGGAAAAAATTCCAATCTCAATGCTTCAGGGATCCATTTTAATTTTTAAAAATTGGATCCGAACCCTCAATTCCTTCCGGAATTCCCACTATTTTGACATTATTCCGATGACTTTGATTTTCCAAAGAGTCTATCTTTTTCAATAAGTCCTTCTTCTGAATTTCCCATCCAACAAAAGAATCTTCCACTTTTTCTATTTTTTCTTTATTACGTTCCACTTGTTCTCTACAGACTTGAAAGGCACCTTCCATTTTCTTAAAATTGTCTTGAACTGTATCCACCATATTCAAACATCTATTGACATCAGCTTTAACAACAGAAATATCTTTCTTAACAGAAGAGACTTCCTCACAAATATTATTCATTTTTTCACTAATGTTCATAAATCCATGATCAATCTGAGTAGACATTTGTGTTGACATATTACCCATTTGATGAGCTATAGATTCCAAAATTGTGAAAACAGCATTAAAAGTAGTTTCACTAGTCTCTCCTTGAGGCCGACCTTCTCTCACTTCTCTCACTTCAGTAGCAGTACCTGTCAATGATTCAGTAGCAGTACCTGTCAATGATTCTTCTTCCATAACTTTCCCTTGCTGTTCTTTTAATTCCACGAACGATTTTGTTACATCTGGTCTGCATACCTTCAGACCCAGTCCCGACGTGATCAGCTTGTTGCCGACCAACTTCACTGACAGCCCAGATCCTATCAAGAAGATCGCGGATCCAGGATGCACAGCGCTGCCTCGGGCCTCCGTGATGCTGGGACCTGCAGTGGTGTCGCGCACCGGGCCAGACACTGTAGACTCCGGCAACTCTACAGTGTGCTTGACGTCGCGAATGAGCTCATCAAGATAAGAGGAAAAAAATTGGAAGCCTGGCGCCATCTTGTGGAGGCACTGGGGTAATACTTAGGCGAGCTGGAGTATGTTGCTGCCTGGGTAACTGTCCAATCGATTCCGTGGATTCCACTTGGTAAGTCGGCAAGTCGGCCTCATTTCTTCTGTACTCTTAAAAGGAAGTTTCTTCCGAATCTGTGCTTTCTATTTCTTTGTATTAGCAGCCATTGTAATCTTTTAACATTCAGACAACTTCAGAACAAATTTTCAAGACTTTTTAAAATTCTTTAATTTGGGTATTTGTTAGTCCAACTGGGGGAAGATGGAATTACATTTCTTCTTCCTTTGCCATCAGGCCATGCCCCCCTCCCACCACCCAAATATTCTTGTGAGGTTGAACCTGGCGTATATTGACGGTTCATGTTCTGGGTCAGTCTGAGTCAGAGGACCAGTCCCATCCTTGCCAGTCGGACCTTGGATCGCCTGTCTTGCACTATCATACGAGGTTGGGCTGAACTGTTTGCCCTCCGGACCATTATGTAGCAGGACAGTTCCATTCAGTTGCCTCCTTGAATGACTGGGAGGGTCAAATGGCTGTCACAGTCACGTACTTACCTTCATCAGGAGGAGGAAAGTGAGAGTGTCGGGATCACCTATGTGTCAGTGAGCCAATGAGAAGGTCAGAGGAGTATTGGGTGGTGTTGAAGAATGCAATGTTGTATCTAGTGAATAATAAAAGAAAGTTGACTTCATGGTGTGTTAAAAGAAATGAGTGAGTGTATTCTTTGTAAGGTGTGATAAATCAGTACCATTACATGCTCTCTATGGCAAATGTATCCTTCAGAAATGAGACCAAAACTGCATATGGTCCTGCAGGTCCAGTCTTGCCGAACCCTAAAATATAGTAGGAAGGTATCCTTCTATCCTCAAATTTCTTGTTTTGAAGGCTCATAGACCACCTACTGCCTGACCAAAGACTTCCAAGTACACAGTATTACTGATTTTTTTCACCTTCCCTATTTGTCACATAAATTCTAAAAGTTAAGCTTCCAGTAGGATTGTCAAATATGGTTTTCCTTCTAAAAAATCCATTTTGACTTTGTCTAATACCATTGCTGTTTTCTAAGTCTTCCTGTGCCTCTATCCTTTATAAAAGACAAGAACAATTCCCTATATATCACTCAGCCTCCATGGATACCTATGCTTCCTTTTGAATTCAAAGCATTGTTTTCATTCACTTGCTTGTGGAAGATGTAAATAATTTCTATTTTCTTCTTTTAAGAAAACAAGCATTATCTTAAACTTTTGAGTGTATTTTTTTCCAGAAATTGGCATTGGAACTTTTTAACATGGCTTAAATAACAATAGAAAGTCATGATATCTGTAAGAAAAGGTAAGGTTAGGAGTGATCACTTTTTTGAATATTTTATTTAATCAATATGTTTCGGATCATAATTAGAAACAGTAGTATGTAACCATATTACAATGTTAACAAATATGTGCTGAAAATGTATATAAAAATATATATATAAAAAAACTAAAATCTTAAAAAAGCCCTCTAAACACTCCCTTTCCCCCCCCCCCAAACCTAATCTAATCCCAATTAGAATGTATAATATCATTACTGCATAGTAATTAATTTGGATTGCATTAGATGACACTCAATGATCCCAGAAATATCATAAAATTGTTATTCTTTCAGGGAAAATTACACTGCTCAGCAGAATAAAAAAAAGAATGAATTTAATTTTAACTTCATAATTCTAGCATACAAGTTACAAATTTGTAGAAATAAGGAATATTTGCACCTCAAATTGTAAGTAATTTTTTCTAAAGGAATACCACTTTGAATCTCAGCATGCCATCTGTCTAATGTTAATGAAACATCAGATTTCCATGTTACAGCAATACATTTTCTTGCTATTACTAAAGCTAACTTAACAAATTTTAATTGAGAATCTGACAATAATAATTTAGGAGTAACACTTTCAAAATTTCCAAACAACAATAATTCAGGATTTAACGCAAAAATTGCTCCAGTTATTCATTGCAAAAATTTACTAACAGAAACCCAAAAAGAATTGACCTTCAAACAAGACCATGTGGAATAAAAAAAGATACTCCAATATTAAAAATACTTGCTTAATATTTAGAATACAGTTAAGTTAGAAATTGATGGAAATCTTCTTTCATTAAAACACAATTAATTAATCCTTTTAATTTTTTCAAAAGATGACTTTTTTAAAAATGTATGGACTAGTAAAGGAATTTTAAAACTGAGAGATTGTTTTGAGAATGATAGATTGATGTCTTTTGATCAATTAATAATTACATATGATATTCCTTGCAATACATTTGTTATTTTCAGTTGAGAGCTTATTTAAGAGATAAATTGGGATCAGAAATGTTTTTAAAAAATCTTTCAAATTTGGAGCAAATTATAGTTGATGGAATGACTAAAAATTTATTTCAATTGCGTATATTTTGTTATAAGAACAAACATCTAAAGTAGTTTTGTTTAATTCAAAAGGAAGGTGGGAACAAGATCTAGACATGATAACAGATTAACAGGAATTTGGCAACATTTATGTAAAGAGGTTATGTCTAATACTATCATTATAAGATATAGATTATTCCATTATAATTTTTTTTACATCAATTGTATATCACACCTCAGAAACGAAGGTGATGGAGATCGAATTTATCGAACCAATGTTTTAGATGTGGAAAAGAAAGTGATCACATTTATCATGCACAAACTGGAAGTCAACTTCCACTGAATTGATTTGTGCAGTTAAGCACAAAAGCACCAGAAGTTGTTGATGGGCATAAATTGCTTCTTGGTGGCGTGAAAAGATCTTCCTACACCTCCACATCATTTAGTCTGCAGCACCTCTATCATTTCCACTAAAACATATCACTTCATACTTCTCTGCATTAAATTATGTTCACCAGTTGTTTATCCAATGTGGCAGCTTACTTGCTTCCAACAGCAGTCTCCAACTAACTAAGGTGTTTATCACATCTGTACATCCAATTGGAAAAAAACAACTTTTTAACCACAGCTGTGTGTTTGCTATTTTTTTAAATCTATGCTGGGATTATTATTTTTATTCCATGACCATCAGTCTGGCTACTCTCTTTCTCACGGGACTTTGTGAATGTTTCTGAAAATCTGTATAAGCAATGTGAATTGCAAGTCCTTTGTCTTCATTGAGTAATTAAAAAAATGTTTGATTAGGTTGATTAGAAATTAGCAATGGCTCTCCTTTTATAATTTAACTTTTCCACATTGCCTTTTTTCCATTTGATTTCTCATAATTTCCCCATTGGTGAGGTTAAATCAGTCTGTAGGTGCGGGTACTTTGTAAATATGGATATCGGCTTTTAGCCATTTTCCAGTTCTTTGGAGGCTTTTGAGGGCAATGGCAATCTATTCTGTGCATGCCAACCTTAGATGGTCTTTTCTGATTGAGATGACTGGTTTACATGAGCACAGGCAGTCTTATTAGTGCATCACCCCATTAAATTTTCTCCTATCCATTACTGATATTATTTTCCTTTTTAAGGTTTTGGCAGTATTTACTTTAAGCCCAATGCAAAGTGCTCTTTGTGTTTCGGCACCTATGCCTCACACATTGTTGATGCAAAATGACTCGCATCCCTCCTCTTACCTCCTCTTAATTTCTATGGAACATTTACAAATTGTTCTTGGGTTCATTTCTGTTTCTTGCTCATCTTTCCCTTTTGCCCATGTTTAATTTCTCTTCCCTTCTCAGCCACTATGTTTTGCTGAGTTCTTTTGAATTATTTACCTGATTTTAGACCACAAGACAGGATGGAATCAGGCCATTTGACCCATTGAGTTAGCATTGCCATTCCATCATTGGTGATTTACTGTTCTTATCAACCCTATTCTCCTGCCTTCTCCCATAATCCTTGATTCCAGGATCAGGTTTATTGTCATGAACATGCGTCATGAAATTTGTTGTTTTGTAGCAGCACCATTGCATGCCATTTGTGCAAAAATGACTATAAATTACATTTCTGTAAATATATTATTTAAGAAAATAAAAATTTGTGCAAAAGGAGAGAAAAAAGTGAGGTAGGGTCTGCGGTTCATTATCCATTCAGAAATCTGATAGCGGAGTGGAAGAAGCTTTTTTTTTACTGTTGGGTGGTGTTCTTCAGACTCCTGGTACTTCCTTCCTGATAGTAGCAATGAAAAGAGAACATGGTTTGGGTGGTGAGGGTCCTTGATGATAGAAGCTGCTTTCTTGAGGCAGCACCTCTTATATATGTGAAGACTAATGGCCATAATGGTACTGGCCCAGTTCACAACTCTTTGTAGCCTTTCCTTGTCCTGTACCTCCTTACCAGACAGTGATGCAACCAGTCAGAATGCCTGTAGAAATTTGCAAGAATCTTTGAAAGCCAAAAGCTCCTCAATCTCATCATGAAGTATGGCCATTTGGTGAGCCGCCTTCATGATTTATCAACAAGAAGGTCCAGTATAGATCTTTAGAGATGTTGAAACCCAGGAATTTGAAGTTCTTAACCCTCTGCACTGCTGAACCCTCAATGAGGACTGGAGTGTTCTCCTGCCTTCCTCTTCCTGAAGTCTACAATTAAATCCTTAAATTTTTGATTTGGAAGCAACATCTACCTCCATCTTAAAATTTAGCCTCCACAGCCATCCGCAGCAATGAATTCCATAGATTCACCATCCTTTGGGTGAAGAAATTCCTCTTCATCTCTATTCTAAAGTATATAATATCTACTCCAATTTCTGAACTTGTTGCCGGTTTAGAAAATAGTCTACACTTTTTATTCCTTCCACTAAAGTGTATGGTCATATGAGTGTTGCTCTTGATCCAGTGTCACTAATGTGAATCAATATTGTTATTTGAGAATATGATAGAGTCCAAACAACATTCTTGCTACAGAAAACAAATATTAAAAGTTTTGAATCTTAAATTCTTTCAGATCTTAATTCCTGTGTTTTTTTTTTGGTCTGCCTTTTTTAACACTCTTGTTTCAATCTGCCTTTCCCTTGCATTACTTCACTTTCTGTCCTTGATTTGACATTGAATAAACAATTCTAACTTTCACTTCCTTGTACAGACCACAAAAACTGTTTGTGAATATTATTCTTCTTTTTTTTGCCATAAGTCACTTCAAGATTTTTTTCTGCTTTTCAACCTCAGTCCCAATGAGAATGAAATTAGAAAGCATTACAATTATTTTTCATACAATTGCACACCTTTTCACACCTTTCTTCTTTTGCAAGCTTGAAGATCAAGGAGAGAAAGTTTGCTCATCCTATTCATAAAAGTTCCTGTTGCCATGCTCTGAATGCTGCTTACCCTCTAACTTTCCAATCTTGGAAATGAACTAGGCAATGGAATGTTTGTTGGTTAGTAGAAATTTTAATGCTATCCCATTTTTCCATGTCTATTCAATCAACGTTGATATTGGTTCTACTCAGAGTATCATTTATCTGTTGCTTTCTTTATGCAAAAGAAACTATTAAACATTTGTCATGGACTCCAGAATCTGCTGTCTGTTTTTCTTTATTCTCCCATTTACTGCATTTCACTGTCAGTACAAATCTTCGTCCGCGAAGCCAAGCCAAAGAAGAACACATTAAAAATCTTTCACTCCGGGCAATGCTTTGAATTATTGTACAGATGTTTCTAATAAGTTCCATTGCATGTACGTTGAGTGTTTACTGACACATGAAGATTCCTTCACAAAACCTGAAGAAGTTATGGAAAGATTGCAAAACAGAACCTTTGGGAGCAAATGTTGCTACAGTCTTTTAATCGAAGAAATGTGTTGAATGAATCCAAACAAAATATCACTCTTCAATATTGGTTTATATTTTGTGACAAAAAATGTCACTTTGATTAGATTGGCAGAAGTATTGAGCTGAGATACTGTACATGCATAATGAAAGTGCCCTGAAACACATTGTTTACCACATTAAGAAGCTTAATATTCTTTTGATTCAAGTTGTATTCATTCTTCTGGCAAAATGAATGGAAAAATAAATATAATTGTAACTTGGAATTAATGAGATCATAAGAATGCCAGGTGACAAAAAAAATCTGTTGCTGGAATTAAGTAATTAATATGATGCAATTAACCAATACATGTTTTAAGACTATTTTCTGAGCCCTAAGATTGGGGTGAAGTTGCTTTTCCAAAATGTAACCTCAGCTTTCTTGCCTGATGATTTGGGAATGAATGGGATGATAAATCTTCTGTCAGTGTTGATGTATTAAAATATTCCAGTGCTAAAAACACCAAACTCCACATTTTTCTTGAATGAAACAAGTTCATGTCAAATTTCCTCAGGAGGTAGGTTGGCAAATTCAATATATCATGAGGTGCACAGGTTTCCTGAACTTCCTGAGGTTCTGCAGTCAGGTGTTTGGTGGGCTGAAAAGTTGATCGGCCTATTTAGTAAGAAATTCTGCAGGTTCCAAATCTAGTTTTAGATTTGGGAAATATTAGGGAATATCTTGTATATATTTGGGCTAACTTTGAATGTTGATATTCACTTCCTTAACTTGAGAGGCATCTACTTCCTAACAGCTCCCCATTGCCAGTCCACCCTGGGTGCTGTTTATGTTGATGTGCAGCTGTAAGAAATTTGGGAGTCAGACTAATCTGCTCCTCTGATTGTACAGGTGCATTAGTCTTGCAAACAAGTCTAGCTCACAAACAGCTGCATCAGCTGTGTAGATAGTGTGAATTCCCATTGGGCAGCAATATCTGAGTCTGTTCAGTTTCATTTCATAAATAGTGCCAAATATTTGCTCAGACCGAACCAAAATCCATTGCCTGGTGAGCATACTCCAATACTGTACTATGATATCCTTCCATGAGTTGCAGGTTCTCACAGCTGTCAGACAACAAGATGTCAGGTGATCAATGCTTAGTCTTCTAGGTTGAGTACAGATGTCCAATTTGTCACTGATAAGGCAATTTGGAAAGAGATGATTAACTTTGCAGATTGTGTAAGATTGGCTTTTCTGCCTCCAAATTGAAGCTGTGAATAACAAGCAGATCTCTCTGAATATGTGTAGGGCAACAGGCTGTGGCTTGTTGAAAGAATGCTTTGGGTGCTCAAGATTTGTGAAGATGGTCTTCAAAGTGTGTTAATACTCTGTCTGGAAAAAAATTTGCTCTTTAGGTCCTCTCTCCTTTATTCAGGTCACTGCTTAACACACTCTGAAGACCACCTTCACATCTTAAAGTTGTGCTTTCTTGTTCTAGAAAAAACAATGAGCTTTAACATGCCCCTCATGATTTTATAAATTTCTGTAAGCTCACCCCTCAGCCATCTACATAACAGGGAATAAAGACCCAGCCTATCTAAGTTCTCGCTACAACTCAAGCCCTCTGGCCCTGGCAACATCTTAGTGAATCACCTCTGCACCCTTTCCTATTTATTGATGTCCTTCCTATACATCAGATCTGTCATCTCACTAATGCCTGTACTCAATACCCTGTCCAATGAATCTCTCAAAAGGTTATGAACCTTTGAAATCCCTTGCCCTCACAAAGCTTGGGGGCACAAATCCTTGAATATATTCAGAGTTGAGATAATTTTGAATCAATGGAATTGAGGGTTATGACAATAGCACAGGAAAGAAATTTCCTGTTGCAAAAGGCCATGCAGGTACATGTAAATAGTTGAGAATGGACACACGAAAGACGGCATGTACTGGAAAGTGGTGCAATTGGAGAAAAAAACTGCTGGACGAGTTCAGTGGGTGAAGCGGCTACTGTGATAGGAAAATGAATTGTTGATGTTTTGGGTTGAAACCCTTCAAGACTCATCATAAAGAGGGGTGATGGCTAATATAAGGAGAGGGTGGGAGGGGTGAACGAGGGAAGAGTGATGGATGGAACCAAGTGGAAGAATGTGAGGAGTAGATTTGGGAGACAAAACAGATGATTGATCGGTGCCAGAGTGAAAGAGAGAAGTATAAAGGACAAATAGGACAAAATGATCCATGGGAATGTGAAAGTAGATTTGTAGGGTGATAAGTGGGAACAAAGGTGACTAGTTCTGGTATCTGATATGTAAAGAAAATGATAATGGTGAAAATGGAACCCATTATGGGAGAGGTGTAGGACTGATTAAGACAAGATGGATCATGAAAGACATCTGGTGGATAAAGGGAGATAGTAGCCAGATAGGTCAGTGAATGGGAAGGAAGTTGAAATGGCAAGTAACCAGGAAGTTGGCAGAGGTGGTGGAGGAAGAATTCATAATGTGCACAAGGAGAAAAGCAGTTTTTGCCCTCATTACCCTGTACAGTGGTATGTAACTTGACATAAAACAAATCAAGTTATCATTGCCATTTGTATATTATGAAGTTTAAATTTATTTCAACTGGATTTAGATCAAAGAACTACACAGAATGAAAACAGGCCCTATGGCCCAACTCGTTCATGTGTAGAGCTTCACAAAATTGCTTGTTTACTTTGACAAAATGTCAATGCTCCTTTGAGAGTGGACACTGGCCAAAGTGTGGTAGGTCGTTCTTTTAACAAGCATGACAAAAGGAGAGGGGAAAGAAATGTGATAAACCACTGTATGTGTTTATTTATCTGTTCGTGTACACCCATTGACTGTACCTGTGGTGCTTCCCACGGGCTCCTGAATAAAGGTGACTTCCACAGTCTCCTCCCCAGGTCAGGACAGTCAAGCAGCATGGATGTGCCTTTGTTCTATAGCAAAAAAAATCCTATCAGTTTGCTCAACTTCATTCTTTTGGAGTCATTGACGGTGCATCAAGAAACTTTTGGGGTACTGAGTTGAAGGTGTGCAAGTGTGTATATTTGGCTGATTAAAATACAGCACAATATTACAAGATGAGAATTTTCTTTGCATCAATTGTATTGTTACCTTTCTATTTTCTGTTAGTAAAGGATTAAACAAATACTGGTATCATCTTAGAGCAAGTAAATATTTGTGTATTCTAGACAAACCTAGATAAAGCACCTGTGATTTCCATACCCCTTGACCCAACATTAAGTCACATTATGAAATCTGACTGAATGTGACGTGAAAAACCATATTAATATGAGAGCACTAGTATTTATAGCTTGTGGTATTTACATTGCAATAGACACAAAAATGGTCATTGTGTCTTCCACAGGGTAATGAGTTCCTCTGCACGCAAAATGATCCACAAAATGATTCAATTTGATTATTCAGCTTGTATGAACACAAGCTTGTATGAATAATTTACTGATAAACTGTAAGTAATAATGAGATAACTGCTTTTGCTTCAAAATATATATTCCCATAAAGGTCTTCTTCAGGAATGTGGAATGTAATATACTATATTCTAGACCTGTAATAAATGTCAGCTGCTTGGCCGGGCTTCCAAATTCAATGTGCATGATATCATTTATAATAATTTAGCATATTAACTCATTTCAGGAATGTACATTTACAAATACATGTGGTTGTGTTCTGGAACATAATGTTATCATTATGGAATAATTTTGTGTTTGAGATTTTTTTTCCATTGCCTCTAATTTGGATTAAATACTTGTAAACAAAATGCAGATTGATATTTTGAGAATGATTAGTTTCATTCATGCAGCGTGAAATAGAAGCGAGTATCAACATGCTGCGAGGGTCAAATTTTGGCTCACAGTTGGTGGTCTTGCCTTCAATTTATTTTTAATGTTGAACTTGTGCTTCAGATCAGATTTAATGGAGACAAATTGCCAGGAGCACAATTTCCAACTGATTTGAAATAAAATAATTAAAGGGATTCATATAATAATGAGCTGTCTTTCCTATATGTACTAACTTTTAAAAATATTTTTATTGAATTTAACATATAAGCATACATAATGAATAACAAAAGGATAAATTAAAAAATATTCATAATTATATTAATAGTTACTTATAACTCAATCTAATAATAAACATAATGTATGAAATCATGTCAGCCTCATTTATTAGACTACTATATTAAAATAATAAAGATTTGAAAAAGGAAAAATCAGTGCTAAATGTAACAGGTTTTTACCTCCTGCAGACATACTTATTAATGTTTGCCTACCTCTCCATTTATTTCATACCTCTCACTATACCTGGCTAATGCCATTCTCATAATATATTCAGTAATATATAACAACACTGTTGTTGACTAAATAACTGAAAATGATGAGTCAGAATAGGATGGAGATCAAGAACCTGGTTCGTTGCTGCCAGAACCTTGCTTTCATTGTCACCAAGACCAAGGAGCTAATTTAATTTTAGGAAGGAGAGACCAAGGGACAAGACACCTCTCCACGTTGATGGAATAGAGGTGGAGAGGGTTAGAACCTTCACATTCCTGGGAATCCATATTTCAGAAGACCTATCTTGGAACCAGCACATCGAATCAACTATGAAGAAGGCCTCTACTTTTAAAGGAGTCTGAGGAGATTTGCCATGTCTTGTCGATCTTTTCCAGGCATACCGTGAAAAGTATACTGACAAGTTGCATCACAGCCTGGTTTGGAAATTTGCAAATCAATTAATGTAGAAGGTTGCAAATATAACCAGGTCCATCACAGGCTCTGACCTCCCATCCACTGAACACATCGATGTGAGGCCCTGCCTTAAGAGGCAATCAACATCATAAAGGATATCATCCTGATCATGACCTCTTCTCACTGCTACCTTTGGGTAGAAGGTTCAGAAGCCCAAAAACCAGTACCTCTAGGTTCAAGAACAGTTTCTTTCCAACAACTATCAGGCTCTTAAACCTTCCATTGTTACACAATGTTCTGATGCCACAGAAGGACCATCTACATTATTGCAAAGTCACTTTTGAGACTGAATATTTATTATCCATCTACCTTTGTATTTATTGTCCCTTTTTTAATTCAAGATTGTTTACTATTATTTTTTGGTACCTGCAGCATGTGTATGTTGTACAATGTAGGTGTAAATAAACTTGTTATATTTATACATCTCATTTTTCTTTATTATCCTCATTTTTATTTATTTTATTCTTTTCTTCACTTCTTTCTCTGCTCTGTTTTTCTTTTTGCTTCCTCCTCTCTGTCTCTGTGCTGGTCACTCTGGTTTCATCTCCCAATATCCCTCTATTCCATTACATTTTTCCCTCTTTGTACCCTAGAATTTCCCCCACCTGCCTACTTTATGACCACCTCCCCAGTCTCCCTCCCTTGCACCATCTCCCCCTCTGGGTATGAATTTCCCCCACCTGCCTACTTTATGACCACCTCCCACCTTCCCACAGTCTCCCTCCCTTGCACCATCTCCCCTTTTGGGTATGTCTGCCATGCACAGGTCTCTATATCCTGATCCTGACTGCACTCCTGGGCTCATTCCTAGCTGTGGTTTGTCCATATACTGGCATCCTCAAAGTTGCCCCAAATTTCCAAGTGCTTTGGGTCGATGGGAGGTGCCACTTGGTTGTGGGGCTTTGGATGGAAGCAGTAAGGCATGGCTTTTGGACAAGATGATAGACGAGGACTCTTATCTCTCTTAAAAAGTAAAAACAATGCAAGAGAAACTCGGCAGGTCAAACAGTGTACTTTATATAGCAAAGATGCATAAACAACGTATCTGGCTGGAGCCCTTCATCAAGGTATGAACAAAATGTGAGCAGGTGCCCAAACAAAATGTTGGGGGGGGGAGGTGTGGGGGGGGGGGGAGAGAAGGAGAAGCCCTTTGTGGGCATCTTGCTCATTGCTACCCATCTGCCCTCCTTGCTGCTCCCAATCTCTATTGTCATGATGTCTGCAGATTTTCATGTTTTACTCTTTTCTCACTGTTGGTGAGTTATGAAAATATGCAGTTGTATTGTTTGGAGAATAGGGCCAATTGTGGATAAAGGGGGAACATGTGCATGGATGTGGAGAAGGTAGGGGACATTCTTAATGAATACTTTGCCTCCATGTTTATGAGGGGAAGGGACTTTGCTGAATGTGAGGTTATTGTATAACAGGCAAATGTACTAGAGCATGTCAAGATTAACAAAGAGATATTATTGGAGCTTCACAAAAACATTCAGACAAGTCTCCTGGGTCACATGGGATATACTTTAAGTTATTATGGGAAGAGATTGCTGGGTTATTGACAATGATATTTTCATCCTCCCTGGCCACAAGAGTAGTACTGGAGGATTGGAGATGGAAATAAACTGAACAACTGCTTCACAGGGAAGGGGGCCCATAAACACAGCAGAGACTTAGAGTCATATTCCAAAAAAAAGTTTGTTTGCATCAACAGGGAAATGGATAAATTTAATAGCTGTGATGAAGCTACTTTCTTTAGAAGGCCGTGGGTGAAGTGTCTGCCTCACTGAGAACAGATTTGTATCGTGATTGCGCTGTGGTCAATTTATTGAGGTATATTAATTGAAGTAAAGTTGAAAGAAGGGTGGCTAATTTGATCTACTTTTTTTTTTAAACTTTATTTATTCATTCAAAAAACAAATAATATATGACATATGCAACAATTAACCATAAACATGAATGTTATTTTTTATATATAAAAAAAAGAAAAAAAGAGAAAAGAAAAGGAACCTCCCCCCTTCAGCCAACTCTCCTAAGGAGAGCCATAAAGAAAGAAAAAAAATTAAAGAAAAATTAAATATACATATTAAGATCTAATCAATGTAAATTGAAAAGTAAATATTCTGAATATAACAACCACTTATTAATAAAATAATTATAATTATCACGTGAAACGTATGTAATTTTTTCCATTATTAAACAATATTTCATCTCATTATGCCATCTATTAATATCAATCATATTTGTATCCTTCCACGTACTAGCAATACATTTTTTCACTACGGATAAAGCTAAATATTCAAAAGCAAGCTGAAACTTATCCAATCCCAAGCCTTTCAAAGGTTGCAAACAAAATAAAAATACTGTTGGATCTAAAACTATTTTAATCTTATACAGATATTCTAAAAACAATTAAATTTTCTACCTAAAAGATTGTATATGTATACATGACCAAACGACATGAAAAAAAGTTCCAACTGTATCACCACATCTAAAACACAAATCTGATTCATGAAAACCATACTTTTTAAATTTTTCAGGTGTTAAGTATAATTGATGTAAAAAATTATAGTTAATCATTGCATAACGTGCATTTATGAATCTAGTTACACTATCATAACAGATATCTAACCAATCTTCTTCAGAAAAAGTAAAACTAATATCCGCTTCCCATTTAATTTTAGATCTATCCCAACCCTTTTTATCCATACCATCCTGTAATATTTGATACATAGATGAAATATAATCCTTATTTCATCTACTTAATAGTACTATTGGCAGTACCTCCTTTTACTTGCTGTGTACGAGTTCATTAGAGTGCACTTGACTTGTTTTATGCGGAAAGGATATAACTGGAGCTGTTTCTACAATGTTGTGTAGATAGCAGGTATTGTAGCTCAACTGAAAAAAACAAGAGTCCATTGAAGTTCACAGGCAGGTACCATTAAATGTCTAATTTATTGTACAATCTTTAGATATTTATGATGACTGGGTGTTCAATATTTTTTATGAAAATATTTTATTTTTGATTTTCAAAGACTCACAAATCCAAACAAGCAATCACTTTCAACAATGGTACATAACTTTCAGAGTCTGTTTCCATTATACCACAAGAAAAAGATTATATAAATTAAACAAACACAAAAAAATCAATTATCGATAAAGTCACAGAACCTTAAAGGAACTTAAGAAAATCCCAAAGTAACATAAAATAAAAGATAAGTAACAAAATACAAGAGTATGTAATCTGTGCCACAACCCACCTCATTGATCTCAGTTATTCCACTAGTGGCACAGATTATCACCTTTCTTTTATTCTGAAGGGGTTTAATATATCTGTGTACCAATGTGTTGCAGATAGGATTGCCACACCCTAACAAATGTGTCATATTTCCTCCTTAAATTGTATGTGATTTTCTCCAGGGGAATACAGCTCTGCACTTCCATATTCCATTGTGTTATATTTAGATGGGAGTCAGACTTCCATGTAACCACTACTCATTTTCCTGGCTACTGCCAAGGCAACCTACACAAGCTGATTTTGGTTCTTGGACAGTTTAAAACACATATCCATAATGTTTCCCAGATGGTACAAATCTGGATCCTGTGGAAAATCTACTTTTGTAGTTTTTTTTCAGAATGCCCCCAAGGTTCTCCCAGAAGGATCTCACCTTTTGTACACAGCCAGGTTGAATGGATAAAGATTCCAGTCTTCACACCACACCGAGAACATATTTCAGGGATTTTTATTTGGGTTTGTGTAATTTTTGAGGAAGAGTTGATGCAGGAAATTATATTGCACCAACATGTACCTGGCATTAAAGACTGCTGTCATGACTGAGGTCTGATCAGCACTGTTTGTGGATTGTTGTGCCTAAGTCCCATTCCCACCTTTTCTTCACCTTATGTAAGCCCAGCTTCAGGCCCTCACTTTGGAATAGGATATACATTATAGAGATAAATTTGCATGTATTGCCTCTTCGAATTAGAGTCTCTATGTCAGGGCCATAGACAGCCCCAAGTTATCCTTTAAGAAAGATCTTAGCTGAAGATAGAAGAAGAAAGTTTTATTCAGCAAATCATACTTATTCCTCAACTGTTTGAATGACATGAGTAGCCTCTGTTCATAATAATCCTCGATACACCTGATTCCCTTCCGGGACCAGGTGCCTAGGATCTTATTTTCCAGAGTCATGGGTATTAATTGGTTCTTGGACAAGGGCATTTTAGAAGATATCCCCACCTTTAGCTCGATACATTGACTTTTTTTTTGCCATGTCTGAATTATGTTTTAATATGGGGGTTATCCATTTCTCTTGATAGCAATTTAATGTCCCACTTGTATATTAACTCTCCTGCTATTTTTTTCTCCTGTGTTTAGTCTAATTTGTGCCCAGGAAGGGGTACCACCTCCCTCATGGAGAGAAGTGATAAACCTCGACTGGGCCACCCAATAGTATTTTTTAAAAATCTGGCAATTTCAGATCTCCCAGCTTCTAACTCCAAGTCAATTTTTCCATGGAGACCCAAGCCACCTTACTGTTCCACAATAACTTCCTGAACCATCCGCTGAGTGTCTTAAAGAAGTTCCGGGGAATGGAATACGCAAAGACTGAAATAGATATTGTAGTTTTGGCATCACTTTCATTTTAATACAGGTGGCCTCCAAAGTTATGGGCAGGGTTTTCCATCAACCAAGGACTTCCTCAATCTTCCAGAGCAATATGTATAAATTACATAAATCCTTATCCACTTTATCTCCAAATATTTGAAGCCCTGGAGGCCATTTAAGTTGGCTCCCTTGTTGTTATTGTGCGTAATCCCCCTTTGTCGATAGCATGATTTCACTCTTGTCCAGATTTACATTATATCCTGAGATCTTGCCATAATCCTCCAGTGTGGTCTTCAGCCTGGCCAACAACACCACCCCCCACCCCCCCTCCCCCAACCATGGGTCCATCAAATATACAAGCACATCATCAGCAAATAAATTGATTTTATGCTCCTCCTAGCCCACTCTGAACCCCTTTATATCTGGATCCTGCCAAATGGCTTCTGCCAACATAAGCAACTCTGGGGACAGCAGGCAACCCTGCCCCCTGGATCTGCCCAGCAGGAACACTGGAGACATTTGCCCATTTGTTATAATTTTAGCTTGAGGCCTTATGATATAGTGTGGGTTTGAAATATTAAAATGAAACATGATAGATACCACCCTTTAATTCCTGGTTTCTAATCTTAATCGCAGTAAATTATGAAGTTATTATTTCACATTGACAATGATGTTTATTGATTCATGATTTATAATTGCAAATGTTAATGAATACAAAAGGGGACTTGGGATTTTTAAATTTTAAGCAGTTATTTTCACCAGGAAAGTTGAATATTCTGATTGTGATGTATAATGTCTATTATGAATATAATCAAAAATAATATATACAGTATATCTGTCACTAGAAAATCTCTTCCCTAGATTCTAGCTAGTTGTGTTTTCTCCTCGCTGCTCATTGACTTTATTTCCCACCAAGACTCTTTAATGCCATAATGTTAAAAGAGTTATTCCATTCTCCCCTCTGGAATTTAGCTGTGTGATTCTGGTTTGAACCAAGGCTGTGATGAGGACTTAGAGATAACTGACTTGAGTGATCCTCAAACTCAGCATCTGTTACTGCAAATGAATGGTGCTTGATACAAGTCATCAATAATCTGTTTTGACTCACTGAATCTTGCAAGAAGATTGAAAGAGAAATAATCTGATTGTATTGTCCAGCTTTACTTGTAGAGGATGTTACCTGAGATACTTTCCACAAAGTTAGCAGATGCTAAAGTTGTGGCTGTCCTGGAATAGCTTGGAAGAGGCATGCCAAGTTCTGGAGAAAGTTGTTACCATTGTAAAAGCTTTTGTATACCTAGTGTATTCATCTTGAGTGATTTATGTACAGGTGGAAATCTTGGGAGAAGCTGAGATGGACCATCAACCTGGCATTTTTGACTGCTAATGCAAATGTTTCAGAGATGTTTTTCAAACTAGCAGGATAAATCATGTTCTTGAATCCTCCTTCACAATTACCCATTTAATTGATGGCAAGCAATACTGACAAGAAGTGGCAGGACTGCAGAGTTTGCTCTGATTCCTTGGTGGTCATATTGCAGAGGTCTTTCTGTTGCATGTTAATGCTTCCAAAATGTAGTCCTATGAGTTCTCAAATTAGGAGCAGGAGTGGGCCACTAAACCCCTGAAGCCCACTCCTTCATTCAAATAGCTCATGGCTGATCTGATTGCAGCATGTAGTGGTTAGCACAAAACTATTACAGCACTACTGACCCAGGTTCAAATCTGCACTGCCTGTCTAGTGTTGTTATGTTCTCCTTTGGGTGCTCCGGTTTCCTCCCACATTCCAAAGACGTAAGGATTAGTGGGTTAATTGGTCACTTGGGTGTATTTAGGTGGTGCGGGCTTGTGGGCAGAAGGGTCTATTTTCAGGCTGTATCTCAAAATTTAACAAAAAAACTTCAACTCTGTATTTTTTCTACCCCATTAACTTTAACCAGATAACCTGATCAAGCTAGCATGTGATTGTATCTTTTCTTTTCTTTGGCTTGGCTTCGCGGACGAAGATTTATGGAGGGGGTAAAAGTCCACGTCAGCTGCAGGCTCGTTTGTGGCTGACAAGTCTGATGCGGGACAGGCAGACACGGTTGCAGCCGCTGCAGGGGAAAATTGGTTGGTTGGGGTTGGGTGTTGGGTTTTTCCTCCTTTGCCTTTTGTCAGTGAGGTGGGCTCTGCGGTCTTCTTCAAAGGAGGTTGCTGCCCGCCAAACTGTGAGGCGCCAAGATGCACGGTTTGAGGCGATATCAGCCCACTGGCGGTGGTCAATGTGGCAGGCACCAAGAGATTTCTTTAGGCAGTCCTTGTACCTTTTCTTTGGTGCACCTCTGTCACGGTGGCCAGTGGAGAGCTCGCCATATAACACGATCTTGGGAAGGCGATGGTCCTCCATTCTGGAGACGTGACCCACTCAGCGCAGCTGGATCTTCAGCAGCGTGGACTCGATGCTGTCGACTCTACCTTTCTATATTCTGCATCCAAGGGTTGGTTCTCTATCTTGATTATAGTGTTAGACTAAGGGACATAATAGACCATGAGATTACACATTGTGGTGCAACATGGAAACCTGATGCTTCTGATGGTCCACAGCACTTCTTGGAATACCCAGATATGAACTGTTATATCTGTTTGAAATCTCTTTCATATGAAGAAGTGGCTTTGTTTTCACAAGGATTAAACAGTAATTACTTGCAATAATGTTGTCGTGGCCTGTTGCATTTGCAACAATGGATCAGAGAGGTCAGATTGATTTATCTCCCGAACCAAGCATCTTCTGTGCCTGTGCTCTTTTCAGTGTTGCTTCCAAGTTGTATTCGGTATGGAGGAGTGCAAAGTTATAAGCTGAAAGAAGGTGGTAATCAGCATGTGGTTTCTTGCCATGATGCTGAGCAAATTTATGGGTCAGAAGTAAATGCAGAGGCCTCCAGCTCCGTTCGTTCCTGACAGTATACCACCGTGCCTCCATCTTTGGTAGGTCTGTCCTATCCAAATGTCCCCAAGGAGTTGCAACTGCAAACTCTATTTCTCTGAGTACAGGTATACCAAGCTATTATTCTGTGGAGCATTTCTCCCAATTTAGACACAAGCTCCCAGATGTTCATGAGAGAATTTTCCAGGGTTAGCTGGACAGGAAATGCTTTGCTGTGTCTGGATCATAACGTAATTACTTATAGCAGTTTTATGCAATTGTATGGCTTGTTCGGCCACTTTTTTGAAGGCAGTAAAGAGTCTATTCTCTTGATCTCTGTCTGGTGTCGTACATCGACCATCTTGGATAGGGAAGACTTCTGTCCCTGAAGAATATTTATGAATCCATTGGGTTTTGCAACAATCCAGTAATTTCATGGTCACCATTGTTGGTACCAATTGAATGCAAAATGAAATGCGCCAACAAAGTTCTCTGAAAAGCTGATGACCAAAGTCCAGCTTCCTGCCAGATCATTCATTTAAAAGTCTACTCATCCCCACGAATCATGGTGAAAGTGAATTGCAACCTTTTATCTGTGGGTCAATTCCCCAGATTATCCTATATTGATCAATATCTGACAATGATTACTGTAGATTTATCACTTAATATGAGGGGAACATAAAATATGGAATGTTTTGTGAGGATCTGGATGCACTAGGCTTTAAAGCACAAGAAACCAAAAGAAGGCGCAATTGCAGTAGACATCAATAAATTATGGAGAAACCAGTCACAGAGCAGTGCAGAACGAATTTAAAAATTGTTTGGAAACCATAGTTAAAAATAAGAGTATAGTCTTTATTTATTAGTGAGGCAAAGAGTGTCTTCTATAAACCTTTGAATCTGAATTGGTTAAAAATAGTGTTTGTCGGTTTTTTTTGTTGTCCTATTCTTTTCTGGATGAGGTATATTTTTGATTTTCTGCCTACCAAAGCAAATTGGAGAGGTCTCACGTCACATAATATTCAGGCAGTTAATCTCAATGTGCAACATTTGAAGTAGATTGAGAAAGAAAAGAGATCTTGTCTTCATTGTGCACTTCATACCAAGTCACTAGATTTTAATTCGAACTATCTCCTTTTATAGGTTAATTAAAATTATATTGGCAACAGACAGCTTGAGATGCCTTACTCATGACAAAAGGCAACAAAGAAATGGCAGATTAATTGAACCTTCCCATTATTTTAAGTCTCCAAATCCCAATAGTCTGAATCCCAGAATACTTTAGGAATTGGGTCTTAAAAATAATGGATGCATTCATTGGTAGTTATTTTCCAATATTTACTGGATTCTATGTCAGATCCTATGTATTAGAGCATGGCTAATCAAAACCCACAAGAGAGAGGAAAGAAGGAGCTGTTCATTATTTAGCCTGACATCAAAGGCAGATGTTGAAGTTCATTTTAAAGATACAACAGCGGATCAATTGGCAAACAGATAAATTAAAAAAACTGAAATTGCTCGAAATACTCGCATCAGCAGTTAGCAGTGAATGGATCTTGAGGGGGCAATTGTCTAGACAGTGGTATGCAGGTGGATCGGGAGTACTGAAGACACGAGAAACCGTCCAGTTTAGGTTGAAAGTTCCTGGCCAAGGAAATAGATGTGGAGGAGGTGAAAGAAGAGTTCTAATTGTAATATAAGTGATTGCTGGAAAGAAATAATGCAGATGTTTTTTTTAAATCAATGGAATGTGGGCTTGTAGCCAAGGCTGCCCATTGTCCTTCATTGCAATGACTTGCTTGGCTATTTGTGAGGACATTTAAAAATCAACCAGATTCTGCTGGCTTTGAAGTCATCCAAGGACAACTTGCACTCTTTCCTAGTGAGCATCTAGAAACCAACATGCATTTTTTGACAATCCAGAAATTGGCATTAATGTGAGTTTTATAAAATTGATCATACATTTTCTTTATTGCTCACCTCTCTTTAAACTGCAGTTTTCATGCTCGAATTTGAATTTTCCTTAGTTCATTCCTCTGGATCTCATTATTAATTCAGTGAAATCTTTCTTTTGCTATTGTACTCAATGTTGTGGGAGTATGTGGAGAATTGCAGTCCAAGTGTCCAATTGTCTTGTACCCACTTTTTATTGAGGCATTTGACCGAGGGCGAGATCCTATACTGTGTACGGAAATGCTATGATTTTCAGCTGTAGTCAATGGGGCGTGTGCTGTGCATGCTCCATCCGCAGATACCAGGTTTTGATGGGCCTACCTCTCGGTGATGTTTATATTCGCCCAAGAATGCTTCCAATTCCACATTTTAACTTGTTACTTGATTCCGTAGAGAAACTGCTAGATGTTTCACCAGCCAGATCAGGAAGATCCAACCTGCACCCTGTAAGGAATGGGGTGGTGTCATATTTTGCAGATCAGTGAGGATGGTGAGTGTGTAACTACCTCACCATTTAATGATAATGACAGTTGCTCCTGTTATTCCGAAATTAGATCTTGCACGACACGGATGATATTCTTAGACATAAACTAATTCAAAAAGTTGATCTGAGATTTGAAGAGAAACTGATTTTCACCCTTGTTCTACGGTGGTCCTTTGTTGATCATCAGTTAATTTATGTTTATTTGAATCAAATTTAATCCAAATGATCAGGAAGACAAAAAAACTAAAAAAAAAAGAAACCATATTTGTTCCTCTCACTTGCTAAATCTCACTTTAAGTTTTTAATTTGGTGATGCAGCATGGTATCAGGCCCTTCTGGCCCACGATCCTGTGCTGCCCCAATACACCAATTAACCTACAAACCTTGTCTGTTTTTTGGACGTTGGGAGGAAACTGGAACAGCTGAAGGAAAGCCATGCAGACACGGGAAGAACATAAAATCTCCTTACAGACAGCGTTGGATTTGAACCCGGGTCGCTGGCACTGTAATAGCGTTGCGCAAACCACTGTGCTAACCGTGCCACCTTTACATCAACTATTTTGTATGGTGCACAGTTTGCATGAATTGTTGAATTAGCAGCTGCTGGCCCCATGTGATTCATTAAAAATAAATGTTATGGTTAGTTGTTCCACAATCCTTTGTGTGGATGGGTGTCATTGGCAATGTGACTTTCTCACTTACCCTGGAGTAAATCAACTTTTAACATGAGACAAATTGGGAATAAATTAGTGGATTATGATGATGGGATGGCTATTTACATCAATTTAAGTTGCCCTGACTCACCTGTTTAAATTGAATTAATGGTCCCACCGGATAATTCATGTTTTTAAAAGAAGTCGGCGAGCAAGAGGTTGTAGCCAGCCCTACACTTCTGGCTCTGGTTACTGTAACATTCACTCACACATTGTTAGTTCTGTGTGAATATTCAGCATGAGAACTTGAAAGGTCTATGAGGAATATCTGAAGAAAAGAAAGCAGTGTTGCTACTCTTTTATGAGATACCCAAGTGAAATATATTTTTTTGAGTTGTTTAATATTCAAAGCAACTGCGCTGTTTTGAGGTTAAATAAGTTTCCATCATGGTGCTCAGCTCTAGCAGGGACATGGGTTATTGATGCTGACTTTCAATTAATTTAATACATAGCGGTTTTGTGTAATGATCACATCGAGATGAAATGTCTCACAGCCTTGATTAATGAGCTTTTCAAAATGCTCAGTTGGAGCTGGCATGCCGCCTGAAACCAAAACGTCCTTGCTGGGAAAAATCTGTGTTTTAACTGTAGACAGTCAGTATGTAATCTATACCAGATATAATTCAAGCTGGGATTTTAGCAGGTGTAAGGCTGATGGTAAAAAGAATTTGTCAAGACCAAACTCTGAAATTTAGAATCTGAATCTTCCAATAAATCTGGAAGGTGACATCCATGGGTCAGCATCCTAGTGCTGGATGAGGCATTTGCTGCTTTTTGGTGGTGTTCAAGTTGAGTTGGTGCATAAGTAGAAAATTGTTATGCTGCAGGCATGCTCAGACCTGAGTCAGGGCTTCATCTCCAATGTTCACTGAGAAGTGGTTGGGGAAGATCAGGCTTCCAAGGTCTTGGCAATAGGCTTGTTGGCTCTGATCAATGGGGCCAAAAATCTTCCTTTCTTTGGGGTTTTTACTTTCATCAACTTCTAGAATTTAAAAACTGCACTTAATTGCCTGTGAAAAACTTTGAGATTGTGATAGGAGCTGTTCAAAAGTAGTTTGGTTCTCAATGCAAAAGACAATCTGCTAGAGAAACAGCAACTTCAGATGAGGGGCTGGGTAGTGAATGGATTGTCGATGTTTTAAGTGAAAACCTTTCATCAAGACTTGTATTTTCTATTTTTGTTGTTCTTTCTCTGAGTTTTCTATTCCTCCTTTCTGCTCTTGATGCATTTGCCGATGTTTAATATTAAGTCAGATTCACAGTGACTAAAACATTTTCTTTGTCATGTGATTTATCAAATGCTTATGGATATCCAACTATCCTCAACCTGTGGCACAATTGTTGCATTATCAGTGGATGTCCCTGTCAATCACCCTGGAATTTTTTTCCCATCTAAATGTTGGCATTTTTGTTAACAGACTCTGATCCTCAAAAAAAAATGGCTACCTTCTTGATGAAACAATAAACCAGCATTCTGTCTGTCCTCTGTTTGGAAATTAGCTGCTAGTTTTGCCCGCAAGATGATTGATAATATATTAAAGGAATTAATTGAAGATAAAGCACTTTGTGAAGTTTTGAGATTATGAAAGATGCTTCAAAATTCAGGTTTAGTCTTTCACTGACTCCATGGTAAGTTGAATTGCTTGGACTGCTGCACGATACCTTGACTTGTTTGAGACCACACCCACATTTAATTGGAGTTTGTTACAGTGGAATCTTCACTAGTGTGTTTCACCTGAATATCTGAAGGAATGGAAATTCCTTTGAGGTAGAATTTATTTCCAGATACCGTTAGATTAAGCAAAGATAAGACTTTGTGACTCAAGGAACAGGAGGGTCTGCTATTTGATTCAAAAGTGGATATTTCATTTATTGCCCAAGAAATGTCTCCAACACAGTTCCTCCTCACAGTTTCTCATTTAAGTGTAGTAATAATGAAGGCCAGAGAGAATCTGCAATACAAGTAGAAAATGCAGGAAATGCTCAGCATGTAAGCCAGCAAGTGTGGAGTGAGAAAAATCAAGTTAATGTTTCAGATTGGTGAGCTTTCATCAGAGATAGTCAGTGTGATACAAACTGGAAGGGTTAGTAATTGTTGAAATTAACATTAGATTCTGATATTTACAATGTGTGAAGTCAGAAGAAGGGACATTGTTTCAAAGTCTCATGTTGACCTGTTTGGTAACCATATGCATCATGGAAGTGGGATGGTCAATCCAAATGATAGGCAATGGGACTTTCGGATAATCGCTGCAGACTCGATAGAAATGTTTTGCAAACTATTCAACCAGTAGAATACTGAACAGCAATTTGCAAAACTGAAAAATGTGCAGGTCAATTGCTGATTCACCGAGAAGCAGATTTTGGATCCCTGGATAGTGAGCCAAGAAGAGGTTTAAAATAAGTAGCCAAGTCAGTTGCAATAAGGAGTAGAGTGATTCATGGTGGAGATGGAAGAATTAACCAAAATATTGCAGAGGGAGTGGTACCATTGGGGAATGCTGAAAGGGGAGGATGATATAATCTGATGGTGGCATCATTTTGAATCTGGTAGCTACTGGGTTGGAAGATGATGTTGAAGGGAAACGTATCCTGTAACTGGGTGGGAGATGATCAGAAGAAAGGGAATGGAACTGAGTTCTTTTAATTCTACTGGAATGGAAACCACTGTTGAAGGAGAAATCACTGAAGAAGCTAATGTGTAGAATTTGTTTTTGTTTTCCTTTTCCTATAAATTACATATTCCACTTTATATAGGGTTGTTCTCATTTTTTACTTTTATTGTAGGTACTGAAATGGGTTCAAGAAGCAGTCCAAGCATCTAAAGTTCACCTGCTATCCACGGATCATGACGGCCAAGCTGTAAACCTCTGGCAAATCCCCTTTGATTCCAGCCTGAGAGCAGTGACAGTGTCTCTCAGTGGCCCTTCTCCTTTTATTGAGATCCGAGATCCTTCAGGTACAGATTTTGAACATGAGAATGGGAAGTTATATGAAGCAGCCATTTTATCAGTGTCACAGTGTGCTTTTATGCATTTATGAACATTTTTAGTCATTAAAAAAAATCTGGGAGAATGGTCTCACTCCAAAGTTAAATATTCATTTGGCATTTTACTTTCTTTTTTGGTTTGTTTTGGTCTTTTTTTTAGTAACAGGAATTCACCCAGATGTAAAATATATTAACCATTTCCTCTAAGGTTGTACTGGTTCAGGCCAGAGCATAGCAGGCAATGAATTATGCATTTACAATACTGTGCACATCACAGAAACTGTTTAAAAATGTCTGGAATTTACTATTGTGACATCACTTTTATCAATTCCTTTGAAGGCAAATCAAATAAATAATTATTTAGTAAAAACAATGCTGGAGAAACACAGTAGGTCAAACCGTGCCCTTTATATAGCAGAAATAAAAATACATATCTGACGTTTTGGGCTTGAGCCCTTCATCAAGTTAAAATTTTGAAATGTACAAAGGACCAGTTAATTTGACAAGTTGCCCACATTTTTCTCAACAAGCCGCCAGATTTTTTCCATCTTTGATCAAAGCAAAGCAGGGATTCCCAGTTGGGGGTGGGGGAGGGGGGGGGGTGCACGGTGAGTGGAACAATGGAAAAGGAATGGCAAAACTGCAAATTTTTTACCCACATTTTTGTTTGTGTCCTTTTTAACCTCTGTGAATAGATTTAACATTTAAAGATGAACTTTAATGGTATGTTCTTAGTGTTTTTGTGGAAAGAAATGAAAAAATCTGTCATTGACTTCTAGATTCTACTAAAGAATTGCACCATCCCCACTGACTTGAAAGCAATAATCTCATTGCGGGTGCACGTTGCCCCTGCCCCCACCCCTCCATCCCCCTCCAATATGCATAACAAAATTGGATTGCAACCCATGAAATAAAGCGCTGGGTCAAAAATAAGAGCACTACTTTTCAACCTGGTCACCCATTGCTCTGATTTCTGAGAAATAAATGGTGTGTGCTGAAGAAAGTGACTACTTTTAGGCAAGTGAATCTACCCTGCTTCAGTGGTTGCAGAGAAGTTGCCCAAGGGATGATTTTAATTTTAACAATGTAACTCTTGATTGATGAGTGGAACTTTGTTTGTATTCCATCCCACAGCATCAGTTTGTTGCTGCGTTGGGATGCAAGACAGAGCAGCTTGACTGAGAGTTCCCTGGTCTGGTATTAGTAATGTCTCATGTTGAGCTTATTGCTGGCAGATGCTGGGGGATGTAGATGATCCCAATGCAATGACTTCAGACTTGACAGAGGTGATTCTTTGGCTTTCAGTAATATTAATTTCCATAATTTTTAAAATTCCAATGATGCTAATATCTTTGAACTCTTCATTCACTCTGTTTTTGTTCTATATTTCCAGAAAGTTTTCTATTTTATTTTGTGAGGATGAGCACAAAATATTTGTTAATTTTCCTTCCTTATACCCAATCAATTCTTACCTTTCCTCTTTCCTGATCCCATCCATATCCAATTAGCACCACTTGTCTGTTGGTCTATAGTCCTACCCATGCCTATTCTTCTCCCCAGCCTGCCTTTAACTCAGATCTTGCAGAAGGACTCAGCCCTGAAATGTTAGTTATCTTCAGTATCTTTACCTCCTATGGATGCAGCGAGACCTCTCGAATTCTTCCAACATTTCTATGTTTTTATAGTCATAGAGGCTGTTGGGTGGTTCTGAAATCTTGTAATGCCTCTCCATATTTGACAGAGAAAAGGTACATTTTGCCAGATAACATGGGACTTTAATTTCTTAAGATAATATGTATAGAAAAAACCTAAAAATTCTGAAAAGAACATTAAAGCAAGCACCAGACCCCTATATTAGTTTCTTAATATCAATTTCCTCAGCTGTTGTGACTTAAATATACTGAAGACCTTCAATTTGGACTTGGGGAATTTCCCAGTCATAGACAATCAAACCTCATTCTTTAGACCAATACCGAATGTATTGAACATGAAAAATGTATTGCTACATGTTAACAACTCAATTACCTGTATTAACATTTTAAACTGAAAATTCATTGTAAGGTTCAGGGAATGTTATTCTCCGTTTCAATGTAATTGCACATAAGAATATATTTTCCTTGGTTAATTTTTTCTCTCTGGCTTATAGGAAAAATGATAAGAAAAGGGTCAGGTCTCAACGAGCTTCTACATATTGCAAACTCTGCCAGGGTTGTTAACATCAAGGATCCAGAACCAGGACTTTGGACCATTAAGGTAAGCTTTTGTGTTAACCATGTATATAAAGCTTTTTAAATACTTCCATAGGGCCTTAGACCAAAGTTATGGTTGGAAAATAATATAATTTTAGCCTGTGGAATCATGATGTAAACATTGAAATATAAAACCATATTCTATTTCTGGTGGTGTTATAGGATTACATACATTCTCAGGTCCTTAAGTTACCTGTTCTATCCTTTGGTTGGGGCTTGACTGTGACAGATTGTTATATTTTACATTGTATATAGATATGTTTTAAAGGAGATAAATTATGGCAGGTTTTTTTTAGTGTAGGGCACATACAAACACTTCTAAAATGCTGGAACTTTGCTCAAGCCCGATAGTCCAGGCTCCGAGTGCCTTTGCAAAAACTTTGCAGAATGCCTATAAAACTTCGCAAGTAGATGTTAATTGGACATACTGTGGAGTAATGGATTATTGTTTTGAAAAGCAATAGATGAACGAACTCAAGATTGGGTCCGGCTCTACAGTCTGAGTGCTGTTTGCTCTTTTAAGAGGGTCATGTGGTTTTCTCTGAATGAGAGAGAGAGTTCAGCAGCAGCAGCTGGGACTGGAACAGGACAAGCTGGCAAGCTTGTGGAAAACCCCATTTTGAAGACAGGCTGTGAGTTCTTAGTTCAGCCTGGTCAAAGCCCTTGTGGTCCATACAAGAGGAGAGGACTGGCTGCATAATTTTTCACTTGAAATAAGGGAAACAGAAAAGGAACTTTGTGGTGACCTGAAAGAAAGAGTTATCATCTATAAAACCCTGATGGGGCACGTTTCTTTAGCAAGACACTGATGTGGCTGATTAAAAGGGGTCAGTTTGTGTCAAGGATACAAGGATTCAGTTTCTCTCTGAAAACCAACAAGAACCTTCCTGAGCAGTAACCATTTACTTTTCAAGCACCAAAGCCTGGTGAAATTCATAAATGTTAAATTCTGTGCACAGTATAAGAATTGCCTGCAACCAATAAACTTGGAGGAGTGAGAAGTGAGATTGGACTGTGAATTAAAGAACTTTTCTGAACTTACATGCACACATTACATACATGTGCACTTAAATTAGAAAGGGGTTTAGTTAAAAGTAATAAAGTTTGATCCTGTTTTCATGTTTAAAGATAATTAAAAGCAATTTTCATTTAAGTAACCATTTGTCTTGGTGAATGTCTATTGCTGCTGGGTTTTGGGGTCCTCTGGGTCCATAATATGACCAATATGCTTCCTCATTTTTATTCTTGTAACCGTAGAATGGGATTCAAGCTTGCTATTTATTGTCAGTATTGGAGAGCACTGAAAGGTGGATTTTTGTAATGATATAATTTTATTATTATGGGAAAATATGGAAATTTCATCTAAAGATACTGTAGTGATAGATTGCTAGTGATCCTACTGACTACTAGAGGGAGTCAGAGACTAGTTGGTAGCAGCTTTGATAGGATTCAAGATGGATGCCTCTATGTGGTCTTGTGTACTTTAGCTAATAAAGTATAGTTGTTTTAAAAGAACCCAAGTTTCTTTATTACAATAAAAAGAAACATCACAGAAACAATATCACAGCTGGGATAGGTTACTTTGTTAATTTCCTTGACTTGAACATCCATCACCCAATGTGCGCCAAACAGAGTTTGTTCATATTTGAGCACATCATCCTTTGCATGCACAGAAAACATCATCAGGATTTTCAAGCATATATTTGAATACCATCTGTTCCCTGGTACTGTCTTTAATGATACATTGGAATATGCTAGATAATTTTTTTGCCCTGGAGTGGAGTGAAAAGTTGTGTTTTCCTCATCATCTGTGGTCATAAATCAGGGTTCCTATTGTAGATCTATTCCATAATTGGTGTGTGCTTGGATTATCATTGCTAACAAAGCCCTGAGACTCGAGGAATTCCATGTGTTGTAGTGTTGCCAGATGGGCTGTTTTCCCGCCTAAATTGGGTTTTTTTGGAGATTGGCTGCAGGAAGATTTGAATGTTTGCAGGTTGAGGGGTTTGGGGCCTCTCTTAAAAAGTTTTGCAGTTTTATATGAAGTGAAAGGGAGGAACAGTGGAACAATTGTTGCAGTATAAGTGGCTTGCTGGAGCGGGGCACTCAGAGGACCAGCAGACTCAGAGGACCGGGTGGAACGGTACAGCCGTGGATTCGGAGTCAGACCAAAATCACACGTGAGTAGCGTGCCACACATTGCAACCTCGTGCTGCGGAAAGTGCTGCAGATAAGCATTGGAAGTTGAAACTTGATAGAAATCGAAAATACAGGCAGAGTCTTACCATAGTAACTTTGAAAATTCGTAAATTCAAAATTATTTTCTTAATCTCTGCTTTGATATGAATATAGAGGTGGTGGCTATTAAGGTAATTAAGGTATTGCTCTGATAATGAATTCTTCGTTCCTCTTATTGCCAAATATTTTCATTTTTGGTGGTGGGTTTTGATCTTTTTTTAATTATAAAATAATAAAATTTAACATAATATTATCTGTTCGATTGAGAATGTGGGGAACCTTGGATGAAATGTTATGATTTAAGTGTAATGTATTTTTTAAACATGTGCACTTTGAAATTCCACTTTGAAAAATACATCAATAAAAATACTGAAAAGAAAATGCAGTAACACATCTCCCATCACCCTGCCCACTTTTGTCATTATTTGGTCATATTAATCTATCCACTCTTGTTAGTTAACCTTAACTACTTATTCCTTTAGCAGGTTGTATGCCTCATGGGTAAGTGGAAAAAAATATGAGAAGCATTATTGTAAAATCTGGGAGAGCGAAGCCGTTTTTAAGAAATGCTAATTGTTAGTAGTAGGTAAATTATTGGAAGGTGTTCTAAGAAATTGGATATACAATACACAAATAGCCTGAAACTGATTAAGCAATGCGGCCACTGAAAAAACTTTCTCTCAGATTAACCTTATCAAAACAAAACTGAGAAACAGAATTCAACAAGAACTGCTGGAGACAATATTAAACATTCGCGCATATATGTCCAGAAACAATGTCTGCTGTAACAATTTCAAGCCAACATCATCTATGCTGAAATGTAGAAAATGTTAAGTCAATAATGAACATGAAAACTTAGATTTCTAGATTTTTCTAGCCTTGTTTAAGAAGTTTTTTTATTTCCATAGTTACTAGACGCAGGATTTTATTTGTCAATTTGTCTGTATGTAATTCAGGTCTTTGTAGAGAATCTTCTACAATAAAAAGAATCCAGAGCTTTTTCCCCCCGAGGCTGTGACCCTGCTGAACCCTAAATTATAGCGTTGAGTGGTACTGTACTCACAGTTTACTGTCAGTACTTTTATAATTGTTTTCTTGTTGAATGCGCTTGTTTTTATTTTCACATAGTTATTTGTATATAGCTCGATTTTTTAAAAAACTTCTGTTTGGATGCTAATTACATTTTATTGACTTGGTATTATACTTGACACAATGATAATAAAGTTGAATCTAATCTAATCTAAATCAGTATTTTTGGGTTGGATTTGAGCTGGTTTTCGCGCCTGGTTGGGCCTTAAATTTTTTGGGCATCTGGTAACACTGATGTGCTGAGTAGTGCCAGATCATGAAATTTAGTACAGGCAATGCTCTGTCTCAGAAGGCTTGCGTGGTTTATTAATATTGGACCCTAAAGCAGCGCCGTATTATGGGAATGGTGTGTGTCTTCACAGTGTTTCATCTGAGGAAAGTTACAAGTTCATGTCATAATCTGTATACAAACAGAGAGCATTTAGTTGGGGTGGTAGGTAGGGGAACTGATGGTTAAGATCCTTCTCATAAAGTCACACATGCCCCAGTCTGTGAACAATGCTGCAGAACAAGGTGGTTTATGTTAAAGCTGTGTTCATGTGCATAGTTGTAATTAAACTGCCAGTCAACTTGCTGTAAAAACAGGGATACAATATTCCAGCATCTGGAAAAGATTCCATGTTATAAATAAAATATCATGCTTGAGGAAAATATTTCTTGTGCAGGAATTTATACGTCTGCTTTTCTTATTGTTCCAATTACAAGAAAAATTACTCAACAGAGAGTTTTGTTACTTGCATTCCTGCCTTTATGAAAAATAGAAGACATCATTTCCTGAAACAAAGTAAAGCACAATGTGGTGCTAATTCATTATTGAAAACAGAATCTTGAGCTCTTCTTGTATTACACTGGTGCTTTTGGCTCCCAATGTAAGTGTTGTGCAGAATTAAAACAAGCCAAAATAAAACTTGGCAGATGTGTAGAAGGGGGTTACATGCCCCCGTTGACTGGCTTACCCCAGCTGCCAGTCATGGTAAATTTAGTCCTATCTTGCTATTGCTGCCTTGGTGAGCAAGAATTGTATGCTGGGAAATGCCAGTGTGGCAACTGAATTTAAAAAAAAGCTGTCACTTTGCAAAGTACAGACCTCACTCGCAGAGGCCCATAGATAGTGTTCTTCTTATTTCAGCATTTGGATTTTTAATCTGGGCCACAAAGTGGGAATTAACAATGAGAAATTGCCATTCTATATCCATAATAAATAAATAAAATCACTACAAACTTCTAAGACCCCTGGTTGTAAATGTTAAGCTCTGGACATAAAATACTGCAGCTTCATTGACTGATAATTCAATTTTTTGTACAATTTTGATAAACTATGTACCACACTTGCGATGTGGACCCTTGAGAGCGGGGAGTGGAGACACAGCGATGCTCCGAAGGGTTCAATAGCCCATTCCTAATGCTGACGACTCCATAGGCTTTAAGCAGCCTGTTAAAGGAGCCAATGGTCTTTTTATTTAAAATTTTTCAGCCTCAGAGTCTGATGGCTGTGCCTGAGCTCAGCAGCAGCACAAGGGGTTTCGGTCTCTGGGATAGCAGCGGACCAATGCAGGGATCTAGAAATGATGAGAACATCCCCTATTGAGAAGGAGAAGCAGAAGGGATGACCTGACAGGTCACTGACTATAGAAGTGTACCAGCGAGGGGCTCTCTGAATGAAGGACCCACACAGGCTGTGGGTGACTTGCCATTGGGACCCCACAGTGGCCTCCGGCTGCTGGAGACTGGATATTGGAACTGGGATTCAAAAGGGTGATTAGAGCCACAGGCACTGAAGGCCTCTTGATTGTACTAGAAGTTTGGACCTGGATGCCGATGGATCAAACAGGAGTCTGTGCAGCTGCAGAGTCTGCAGGAGAAGCACTGGAGATGAATCCACGAACACTCAATAACTCTAAAGGGACTGTTTTGCCTCTCTTACTGCAAGTGTCGCCAGGCAACACTAACCACGGCTCTTTGTCTTCCTTATGACAGGCAGAGGCAGCACGGTTAACGTAGTGGTTAGCCCAACGTTTTTAAAGGGCCAGCAACCTGGGTTTGAATCTGGTGCTGTCTGCAAGGAGTTTGTACTTCTTGTGTCTGCTGGGGTTTCCACCCACCCTTCAAAACATACTGGGGTTGTAGGGTTAATTGTGGTATTTGGGTGGCCCAAAAGAGCCTGTTACCATGCTGTATGTATAAATTAAATTAAATTACATGTTTTGTACTATTACATGACAATAAAGGGATCTTGAATCTTAAAAAGATTTTTTTTTGCTGAGAGAATTGAGCCTATTACAGCCAAATAAAGTTTTGTTACTTTTGTCCAACTGCCTTTGTTACCTTTACCTCCCCTTCCATTGTAACTCCCTTGAAGTTTGAAACTAATTGCTCTAAGTCCAAACTGTGCTGGCAGTTTGGTACATAATGAGTCTGGGGGGGATTCAGTTGGAGGAAGATGGTCTTAATGATCAGACATGGTCAAATAATTGTGCTGAAGCTGCAGCTCTGCTCGACTGTATGGATTTGCCAGGCTGGTGGTGATGAAGGGGTTGGCGCTGCTCTTTTTCTTGAGCAGGTGTAGTTGGTACCGTTGCTGGGAACAGGTAAATGTTGACAGCTTGTAACTATTTTTGGATAAAACTGATGATACAATCAATCTTCTAGAGAAACATTTTTATGTTTTCAGTTCAAAATCAAGGCACTCAAGGATGGTCATGAGCACTCAGCATTTAAGTAGATTTATGGGGAGGATCTTAACAAAGATGCTAAAGTGAAGATACTGATTCATTGTCTGCTTAGAAAACAGGGCATTAAATTTTAAATTGAGACAAACAGTAGGGTAACAGGCCTTTTCAGCCCACAAGCCTGTGCTGTCCAATTTACACCCAATTAACCTGCACCCCCGTTATGTTTTGAAAAGCATTACACTTCCATTTGAACAAAAATATAATGCTATATAAAGCTGATTATGTACTTCATTTTATTTGGTGAAAAGGAACCCCATGCTAATTGCAAATCTTAACTAACGGCAATGTGGTATGACGTGTTAATTACAAATTTGTATTTTTAGGCCTGAAATTATTAGTCTCAGGCAAATCTGATTTGAAGGCGCTCCTCTCCATTAGGGCGAGCAAATATAAATTGTGTGTAAGATGGACCTACAGATCATTGTGCAGTTACAGGTGCCTGATATTTTTTTATCCGAAAACATGCAATTGCCCTTTCCTGAAGACTGCCTAGTGTCATTTGAGATATGAGGTACTGATAGCCTTGAAATCTTATTAAACATTTAAATCAAATGAAATTTTAAAATAGCATCGATTACCTTTTTTTAATTTTATGTTGTTGGATAATTTCTATTTGCTATATAGCATTGCAACACTTCTTTCAGTATAATTAGACACTCAAGGCTCAAAAATATACCACAAACCTACACTTCAAATGTACCATTTATTGCCATTTATCCACTCTATACCTTTTAGAATTCTTGAAAAGCCATATCAAACCAACTGGTAATTTGCCAGGAACAAAAATTATAGTGGAAATGAAGTCAGGTAGATTTAAAAAAAAAGATCAAATAAGTTAAATTGTAAGCTGAGGAACAAAGGTGAGTGACATCCCACTTTAATGATTAAAGTAAAACTAAAATACATTAGTATTTGGAAAATGATGGAATGTATTGTAAATCTACAGATTAATCAGTGGAATACAACAGCATGTGTCAGCCCTTACAGAGGAGCAAACCAGCATGGAGATTCTCCATGGCTGTACAGAAAGGTCTCATTACTGTGAAACATTTTCAGCTTCAAACAGTACCTCACATGCTGTGTGTGATTATCTCTGTATAATAACCGTCAACAGTCTAGACAATTAGAAAAAAGATTCCTGCCAAATGTCCATTACAACATCCTTGAAATATTAAATATGGTTCACAGATGTACAACATCTTGTAAAGCTACTGCAAACCATGAATTCTAGCAAGGTCAGACTTACTCTGATTGAAAATTAGCCCAATTGCTACTGATGAAACTTGTTAAGAAAACTCCAAAAAATACATTCATAATAATTTGAGGCAAGGGTTTTGATAAACTTTTAGCAGATACATATTTGCAGTAGATTTGTTTATTTAACAAACTGGATGAATAATTTTCCCCAAGTTATTCAAGGAAGAATGCCATGGATATCCCAGATCACCAGTCATGCCTTGAAAATATGCTATGGAAAATATCAGTTTCTCTACCTTCAGAGAGAATTGAGAAGAAATTAAAATTTTACTTTTCTTTTAAAATTTTCTTTGTGATTTACAATATGCTGAAATGGTACCTGCTTTTAATCCTACTTGTCAGTCAGCACACACTCTTACACCTTATTAACTGGACAGGTAAAATGACATGAATGAAAATAGTTCTTTCCTATCAATTAAAGGGTTAAAGTTAAGTATAGAAATTACAGCACAGAAGCAGGATATTTATCACCTGATCATTTCTAGTGTTGATGCTCACACATGCCTGTTTCAATACAGCATGATGGGAATTGGCATCTTGTGATTCAACTGTTGTCTGAACATGTTGGAGCAGTGGGTGAATTTCAACTTTACAGTTTGTTTACAGACCCTGTTGTTTACTCTGCTTGGGGTTCAAAAGCAGGGCTTGAGGGATTTTTATGATGGCTTACCAAATATACCAAAGCAAAGGAATAAGCTGATTCATGATTATGTAGAACTTAAATCTCACAGAAAGATTCCAAACGCAAGTTCAATAGATTACTTTGAAGTGTGAGCACCAAATTCTCATTGGCACTTTATTTAAATGTAGAATTAATTCCTTCAGAGCTATTAAATGTGAACTAAATGTTGACCAGAATAACAAGTGAGCTTCTTTTGTTATTCTATACAATAGATTTTTTTCAAATTAGTGCCATGTTGAATGTCTTACTTGAAGAATTTGCATTTTCATGCCTTACTGGTTTAAAGTCTAAATTATTGAGAGTTGGATTCATCCCATTAACTTCATATTGTTTTGGCCACAATCTGTGCAGCTGCCATATGCAAGTCAAAAATGGGTTACAGAAGATGATTTGCATTTAAATTGATAGGATTATTAGATGCAGTTGCATTTCAGATCTTAAATAATCCTTATACCAAGTTTCCAGAATAATAAATATCCAGGAAGGATATCAGGGGGAAATGTCATGAATGAACATTGTGGCCTCAGATATGGCTTTCTTTAATCAGTCATAAGATATGGATATTACAGGTAATGCCAGCATTTGCTGTTTATCCTTACTTATCAATGAATTGAGGACACAGTTACAGTGGATATAGAGTTACATATAGGCTAAACTAGGGAGGACAAGCAGATTTTCTTTCCTCCAGGATACTGGTGAACCAGATGGGTTCCTGTAAGAAATGGATGGTTTTATGGTCACTCTTATTAATACTAAGAATTCAGATGTGAGATATTGCACTTTGGTAGATTAAACTAGGGAATGATTTGCTCAGTAAATGCTAGGGGTCTTGAGGGTGTCGGAGAATAAAGAGACCAAAAGGTGGAGAGACATAGTTCATCAAAGTGGTAGTGCAGGTATAAATTGTGGTAAAGGAAGCATTTGTCTTGTCAGTCAATATTGAGTGTAGAAGTTTAGATGTCAAGTTACAACTGTACAAGGCAAATGAGGTAAGGAAAGGTTCAAGGGTCACTTATAAATCTCAGGAGATCAATGATGAATTTCGTTCTTTTTATCAAGATTTATATACTTCAGGGATTGAACAAGATACTGATCAAGTAGAACAGGGGTGTCAAACTCAAATTCACGGAGGGCCAAAATTAAAAACTTGGACTAAGTCGAGGGCCGAACTAAATATTTATTGAAAATTTTCAACAACATCTGCATGTTTTCTCTTCTTTCAACATATGTAATGTTAAACTTTAGGATATAACTTTAGGAGGATAATGTTACAGGTCAGGAGTAGGTAGCTCAAGTTCATCCTTTGCTTGACCTGAGGGAAACCTATTTGGTCCCTGTGGAGATGTAGTCAGCATTCACAGGCTGTGTCCATTTTGGCCTGCATCAGGACTCAGCATTTCCTGCTCACTCCTCAGGCTCTAGGCCTCTATTCACCCTCGACCCACCATCCCTCTACCTGGCCAGTCCTTTACCCAACCTCTACTCACCCCTCACTCCACTCGCTCTGCCTCTACCCTCCCTATACACGCCCCTCTACTGCCTTTCCCTTCAACCTGTTCCTCCCTCTACCCGTCTCTCACCCTCTAATCACCCCTCCCCTACTCACCCTGCCCCTCCCCTTTTACCTCTTCCCTATCCACCCCTCCTTCTACTCATCCCTCCCTCTAACTGCCCCTCGCACCACCATAACTTCCCCTGCCCATTACTCCTCACCTACACCCTCTGCCCACCCCTGCTTACCCACCCACTCAGGCCCAGTGCGCTGCCGATCAGCCTTTGCGGACAGCCACCATCTCTCTCTTCACGTGCAGGGCCGAACCAGCCGTCCCTGGGGTCCGCGCGGGTACAAGCACTGAAGGCCATGGCGACCGGGAGAAGTGCGCTCGCACTGTGGAAGGCCGTCTGGTGCCAGTCGCGCGGGGCTCGCGCAGCCCGGGGGCCATGCGCAGCCTGCCATGCCCGTCGCACCGACAGGAAATCACAGGCACTCGCCAATCCGCCGCACTGCTCGACAGGTGGGAGAAGTGACTGGTTGTGCGGGGAGCCGTCCAACTGGCTTGCCGGCTGATGACATCGACAGACTTCTCGTTACAATTTCTCGTGTTATAATGGGGAAGGATGTGCAATGAAGGGGGAGGATGGTGGGGGTGACATTACCAAAAAACAGCATCGGCTCTCGCTGCAGGGCGGGCCACCTCTAATACATTTTTGAAATGATCTTGCGGGCCAAATATAATTATATCACGGGCCAAATTTGGCCCGCGGGCCAGAGTTTGACACGTGTGGAGTAGAATCATTTTTGGCCAATTTAGACCTTCCATTTTTGAGTGATATAGATGCTCAGGAGTTAGATTGTCCATTTACAGGTTTGGAAATTAAAGAGGTATTACAAACCATGCCTAATGGAAAATCACCCGGGGAGAATGGATTTACTTTGGAGTTCTACAAGGAATTTTATGATTTATTACTTTCGGTATTTCGACAAGTATTAAAATAAGCTTCTGATACATCTACTCTTCCAGAGTCTTTTTCTAGAGCCTTAATTACCATTATTCCAAAAAAAGATTGAGATCCTTTGAAAGTAGCTTCATATAGACCGATTTCTTTGTTAAATGTGAATTATAAAATTGTGGGTAAAGTGCTTGCAAATAGACTTGCGAAATATCTACCACAATTGATTCATGTAGATCAGGCAGACTTTATTAAAAATCGTTATTCAGATGATAATATCGTTAAATTGATTACATTAATTAATGCATCTAAAAATCAACATAATCAACCTTTAATAGCGCCCTTGGATTCTGAAAAGGCATTTGACCAGGTAGACAAAGTCTTGGAATGTTTTAAGTTTGGCCCACTTTTTATTGGTTGGATAAAGGCTTTATATAACAATTCATCAGCTAGAGTGGGCCAAATGGACAAATTTCATCTTCGTTTAATTGAACTAGATCAACTAGACAAGGCTGTCATTTTCGCCAGCTTTATTTGCATTATTTATGACTCAATTTATTAGACAGAATATTAATATTAAAGGTATTAGAGTGGGAGAGGAAGAATATAAGATTAATTTATTTGCAGATGATGTGTTAATATACTTTACAAATCCTAAAGAATCTCTGATACATCTTCAGAGATGTTTGGAACAATATGGAGAAATGTCTGGTTATGAAGTTAATTGGGACAAGAGTGAATTATTACCAATGTCAAGTGAAGATTACTCAGATTGTAAACAGGTTACCCAATTTTGTTGGTCTGATAGAATAAAGTATTTGGGGGTGATGGTAAATGTGGATTATCAGGATTTGTATCAGTTGAATTATATACCATTACTGAAGAAAATTAAGGCAGATTTGTATAGGCAGAAAGATCCACCCTTGTCTTTAATGGGATGGGTGAATTGTATCAATATGAATATATTTCCTCGTATACAATATCTTTTTTAGTTTATGCCCCTTATAAGAAGGATATAGTTTAGCTGGAAAAAGTACAGAAAAGTTTCATGATATGTTGGGTCAGGAGGGTTTGAATTATAAGGAGAGATTGGATAGATTGGGCCATTTCTCCCTGGTGCATGGCAAGTTGAGGGATGATTGTGAGCTTAAGGTAAAAGGAGAAAGATTTTAAAAAAAATCCTGAGCTGAATCTTTTTCACACATAAGATGTGAAATGGGCTGCCAGAAGAAGTGATGGAGGTGGATACAGATGGAATATTTAAAATACATTTTGATCATTACATAGATAAGAAATATCAAGATGGTTGTGGTCCAAATGTTGGTAATTGGAATTATCTTAATTGAGTGTAAAACTCTGAATCTGTAAATAATGGCAACCCACTAAAAGAGAGTAGAACAACAATTAGAAACAAAAAAAGTCTAATAATGAATTATCACTATGGATTTCTAAGCAAAATTGTTCTTTATCAACCCAATCAATTTTTAAAGGGATAGCAGAACAAACAGATAATAATAAAGTAATTTAGTGAAGATTTTCAAAACTTTTGTAAGGGACCAGAATAGACTAAATGCATTATGTCAGAGACTTGGAATAGATAGCTAGCGGGCTTCAGGACTGAACAGTATGAAAATATAGACAAGCTTTTCACATTGGAGGAAATGTGAGCAGCTGTGATTAATGCCAGTATTACTGTCATTTATAAAGTAGATTTTGGAATAAAAATCTGTAAATTTTTAAATGTTATTAAATTAGGAGGATAGTCAAATCCAAAGACTATAATTTATCTCCTGACTTGTGACATATTAGCCTTCTTTATCTGTCCTCACTGACTTACCTTGGCAATGCTTTCAGTAAGATTTCAGCTGTGAAATGTTTGGGCTGTTGTTTCGATCATTTTACACCTCTATACCTGGAAACTCCATCAGACTTGCAACATTATAAGATCTTTACATTCCTCCACTTTGGGGCCCCTATTTTTCAGCATTATTTGCTGCATGGTACAGATGCAGGGATAAAGCTCAGTGCCATTGCATCATTTTATGAAATGGAAAACCTTGGACTTTTAGGCTCTTTAAGTTGTGGATATTAAAATCATTGATTGCCATTCTGACTTTCATAGATACCTGTACCTCTGATACTGGCAGTGCCGATGAATCAAACGTGAAATAAATTTGTGCTGTGATTTAACTCGTTGCAAATTGTTTATAAAATAAACAATTGTAACCTGGTATTATGTCAACTACAATTATGCCTGTTGTACAGTCACAGGCAAGGGTGGATGGGGATGGTCAGCTCAGAAGTGGATGTAAGCATTAAGCCAAGTTGAAGAGAATTGGACAAGCAGCAACAGAAATGCTAATTTTACTATCCCTATTCCTCTTGGTTTATTTCCTTGTGTAATATGAATGGTAACAACTTCAAATAAAAATAAAGACTGTCCCTCCATTCATTATTACTTGGTCAGCCTTTTGGGTTAATAATCCAATTCACCCAGTGGGATAGTGTCAGCATTAAATTGGCTGCTAACTTATCAAGACGAAAGCAAGTGCAGACACAGAAATTTGGTCCTAATTTTGTGCTCCAGAAAAGGTTTTATTTGGCTGGATGTGTTGTGCAACTACTGGGTAACTGAAATTGATGGGGTAGTGTAAATAATTACACTTAAACAAATGTATGCACCTCAGACCCCAACAATGAAGACATTGGGTCAGGATGCAATCCTCAGTCTTATTGTACATCCACCACTCTTGGTATTTTAGGTTTATTGCAGGTTGTTGATATTCTATCTTTTCTCTACAGACTGCAAGTGCTGGGAGACATTCAATTCGAATCACAGGCCTCAGTACTATTGACTTTAGAGCTGGATTTTCACGAAAACCAACAATGAATTTTAGGAAGATTGGCAACAGACCTGTCCAAGGTCAGTCTTTAACAAACCTGTTTTCACCTGTGAGTGCACTTCATAACAAGGCTTCATGACACAGGCAACATCAATAATTTGACGTTAGATCATGAAATTACCATATAAATATTCTACTTCCAAGCCACACTTTTACTGAAGTCCAGTTCATTATTTAATATGGACCCAACAGCAAGGCATACTAATTTTAAACTTCTGTATTGTTTACCTATATATTGTGTGTGATTTTATTGCTGGTTATTTGAGGCTGCTTGTTGCTTGAATTCTGGATAACAGGGGTTTTACTGTACTTTGGATTTCATTTTTCTCACTAACAGGCATCCCAACATACCTGCTACTGAATACAACAGGACTTGTTCCTCCTGCAAGAGTGGATCGAGTGGAGCTTCTCAGCATTTTGGGCATGACATTGAAGACCATTCCAATTGGGTATAATCCTGACCGAAAGCCTTACAGCATCCTGAATGTGACTGAATTTATTCCACCTGATGAGGCTTTTTTCTTGAAAGTGACTGGATATGACACCAGAGAGTACCCCTTCCAGCGAGTATCGAGTGTTTCATACTCCAACATTGTTCCAGGTGAGTTCAACAACACTGCCAACTGTTTCATCAGGTAATTTTTAACTGTTATTCTGCTACTGTGCAACATTAATATTGAACCTATTACTGTTTCCAAAAGAAATTCTTCACTGCTTCTCACATGAATCGTTTAATATTTTAGAATAGTAGTTTAAAAGTTTAATTTCTGTAAGCATCTTCATTCTACGTTCATTTTATACATGACATTTCTCAACAGGCAAGGTTGATGATATCTTCATATAAAAGCAATGGTAGGATATTTGTGCATTGTTTTTATTCAGAGCTGGAGGACATTTCCAGTAGGTAAATGTGGTATTCGAAACTGAATGTAACTTTCCCATTTCTCTTCCCTAGTTTGGTAACATTGTGCTAATTGATTATGCAAACTCTCTGAGCAAAGCAGGATTTGGCTGAGTCCACTAATAATTTTTATCAGTGATCCATCAGAGGAGTTGCATTTCACATTCCCCTCTCAAGTATGCTTTTCCTTCAGTTACATCACTGCCTTCTGACTCTAACATTTATTAGAAGCGATCCTTGCTGAAACCATGGCACATCAGATTGATCAAATGCTTCACATACAAATAATATTTTTTCAATTTTCAAAGAGTTTTTTCCATCTTGGGCTAATTTACTAAAAATAAAATTTATCTGATTGTAGCAGCATTTTAGTCGCAAAGAAAATTCCAGATGACTAATGTTATGTGGTAAGCTCATTAAAGCCAGTGATGGGCCACTGCAAGTCGTCTTATAATAAGTCTAACATTCCATTGCATGGAACCCCTGTTATTTCCCAGGTGTTGATGACTGCTTAAAGAAATCTCTTGGTGCCTGCCACATTGACCACCGCCAGTGGGCTGATATCGCCTCCATCTTGGCGCCTCACAGTTCGGTGGGCAGCAACCTCCTTTGAAGAAGACCACAGAGACAAAAGACAAAGGAGGAAAAACCCAACACCCAACCCCAACCAACCAATTTTCCCTTGCAACCGCTGCCACCGTGCCTGCCTGTCCCGCATCGGACTTGTCAGCCACAAACGAACCTGCAGCAGACGTGGACATACCCCTTCATAAATCTTCATCCGCGAAGCCAAGCCAAAGATGTAACAATAGTTAGATGCTTTTCAATGATAAAGGTTTATGTAAATCTGTTGGAACAAAATTGATTACGTGTTTCAAATGACCTGTAATCACTTAGAATAATTTTAATACCAGCTGTTAGAGAAAACCAAGTAGTCATTGATTATCAGCAGCATTTAAATCAGATTTTCTGCAACAAGGGACCCTTAATTACCATAACTCAAGCTGTCGAGCTAGTCTGGTGTATACATGTCCAGTCCTGTTATTGTACAAATGAGCTTTCTGGAGTGTTGCATTTTCAACAATATTCAGTTTAACGGTAACCACAAGATCCTTAGTAACATCAAACTCAAAAAGGAATTCTCAAATAAAATGAACTATGCTCTGCATCAGAAAAAGAAAAGATTTTTTTGGAAGAAGTATAGCATTGAAGAGGAGGATATCTCGCTGAGTGAAAAATTGTGCAATTAGGCAAGGCATTCTCCCCTGAATCAGAGCTACATTGACAAAGAGTTCCTGCTTGAAAATTTAAGCTTTCATTCATATAGTTTTATTATTTTCTCTTTGTAATGACAGAAATATTATTTAATGGTTTTTAAAACAGCTGATCATCTTTCAACTTCAATATGTAACCTATAATTAAAAAAAAGAATTGTAAGAAGGAGAAAGTTTTTGAATAATAGATACAATGATGCAAAGTTTAAGTTGATCTTTATATTTGTAAATGGAAAATTGATAGTCAGTTTTAGGATCAACCTGTCGACAAAATAATAGACTAAACAGAAATGCAGTCACACTCTCAGTGACTCATTTGATAATCACTCTTGCATTTATGGGGTATGGCCTAAATTAAATTTAATCTTTAGCAGAAGATTCCATTCCTTTAAAAGCTCAGGGTGGACTGGTTAGCCTAGCATTTAGAACAATGCTATTACAGTGCTAGCAACCCACTTTTTGAATCCAGCACTCTCTGTAAGGAGTTTCAACATTCTTCCTGTAACCTGCATGGGTTTCATCCAGGTGCCTCAGTTTTCTCCATTCGGTTTCTACATTAATTGGTAAATTTGGGCAGCAAAAGCTTATGGGCCAGAATGGCCTGTGACCATGCTGTATCTCTAAATTTGCAGAACATCTCAAGTTGCAGAAGCTGTTGGGTATAAATATTCTGAACTTGCCTGCATAAATCAGAATCTAGAGCAATGTGAGCAGCTGAAATTGTCCCCCACATTAATCTGTTCGAAGCGCACGCGCAAGGGCACACACACTCTCACGCTCTCACACACACACGCTCTCACACACACACACGCTCTCACACACGCATGCTCTCACACACGCTCGCTCTCACACGCTCACTCACACGCTCGCTCGTTCTCACGCACGCACGCACGCACACACGCACGCACGCATGCACGCACTCCCTCACTTTCTCTCACACTCTCTCACTCACTGCAGCAAGTCTGCAGACAGATATGCCAAGTGAGTGGACAAGGGTCTGGCAGATGATACAATGTTGGTAAATGTAAAGTCATCCACTTTAGAAGGAAAAATAGAACATCAGATTATTATTTAAATGGTGAAAGATTGTAACCTGCTATTGTGCAGAGGGATTTGAATGTTTGTGCAGGAATTGCAAAAAAGTTAGTTTCCAGGTGTAAGAGGCAATCAAGAAGGCTAAATGCTATTGGCCATCATTGCTAGAGGGATTGAATTTAGGAACAGGGAGATTCTGCTGCAACTGTGCAAGGGGTGTGCTGAGGCTGCACTTGGTGTAATGTGCAGTTTTGGTCTTATTTGAGAAAGGAAACACTGAGTTTGGAAGCTGTGAAGAGGGGTCAATGGGGAGTCCACTCAAGTGCTGGACAGCCTGTAACACAGGTAGCAGGGCTTAAAGTGCTACATTTACATATCCCCAACCAGCAATGGATTTCCAAAGGCAAAAATGGCTAAGACCAAATTAACACTGGGTGATCTGCTCCATCACTTGTTTGGTTTGAAAAAATTGCATTCATTTATCTGTATTTGCAATCAGTGTCATTTAAATGGGTTTGAATATTATGAGGCAAATGCAAATACATCACTTTTAAATTAGCTCAAGCAAATTGGTCTTTAGTAAAATGAATGGGGCTAATAGCAATTAATAGATGTTATGGCATGTATATTATCAATGTAAAATCTGTTGCCCAGAAACATAATTTAAGATTTAAATTTGTGACAAATATTCATTTAATCCCTCCATGGAAGTAACTTAAAAACATTCATAAAACTTGACATCTTTCCTTAGGTGCTCCAAAGGTCACAATGCCAGCACAGACTGCAGGGTACTATCTGCAAACAGGCTATATCTCATGTACTGTGGACAGTCTGATCCCCTTCACACTGCGTTTCAGCAGAACTGGTTCAAAACTTGGAATAGACCAGTTTTACAAGTATGTATAAAATATACATTTTTCCATTATTTCGCCAGGTTATCTGCTGTAGCAAAGATTCAAACAGCCAAGATTGCAATGTTCAACACTGAGTTTATAAAGATCTCTGTACATTTTTCCCTGTTCCCAGAGTTACTAATTTTTCATTAAGAAAGATAAAATTATGATAGCACAGAATAAGGCCTTTCTGCCTCTATGTCTCATGCCAGAATTTTGTGAGCGAGATCCAATTAATTGTGGTCCTCTGCCTTTTTCCACACCTGCAGGTCCTCACCTGATTTCTTTTGAAAGTTTCAGCTAAATCGGTTTCCATCCCCTTTTGAATAAAGCATTCCAAATCACAGATCCTCACTTCCCATTACATTATTTTCTTCTGCCCTCTCATACCTGGAATTATTCTGGTAAATCTTTCCTGAATTCTTTTAAACATATTCAAACCCTTCTGAATATGCAATGAACAGAAGGTTCTTGCTTTTGCACCCTGTGCTTATACAATTTAAGATCTTGTATGCTCTGTAGTCACTTTCGAAATCTGCTATGGGACCTATGCTGAACTTTTGCCAGAAGTCCACATTTTTTTCATCCAGTTCAGAATTTCACCTTTTCAGATTGTTATCATTCCACCCACTTCCTACTGAAACCTAGCACTTCATACTACTCCAGGTTAAATTTAATCTGCGTGTGCCTAATCACTTGCCAAACCTTTTTACATCCTCCTGGTCTATCACTTTTCTCCTTTCTGTTTATTACACTTAATGTTTTGCATCATCAGAAGATTTTAAAATCACATTTTGCCCACCAAATCATTAATATAAACTGGGAAAAGCAATGATCCCCAAAGACCACCCTCCAACATGAAATACAAGTGTTCATCACAGCACACCATTTCCCATTCCAAAACTAATTTTGTACTTGTGGACACATTTATTCAGTGGGCCCACAACTGGAGAGATGGAAATGGTGGGGATAAAACAAATAGTATTTTGAAGAAGTGTGCCTGCTCCTAACATACAGGTATGCTGTGAAAGAGTAGACACAGCGTTCTTCTGACTGTTTCCATCGCTGGACTTCCCTACAATTTACTATCAATATTCTCAAGCACTCAGTTGCTGTGCAACATAGTAAGAGGGTCACAAAGACTCCGACTCATCATACTTGTCCCTTGTAGTTCCTACAGTGACACGAAACAAATACAAGTCTAGAGGAGAACTTGCACTTGATTTTGCCCTGACTTCCTCTGTAATCTCACTGCTACATCAATAGGAAATCTGACAATATAAGAATTTGAAATCTGCAATTCATTGAACCACCAGATGATATGCACCCTCACATCTATTTTTGATAATAATTGGGTTTATTAGAATTTATAAAGATGATTGAAATGGATAAAGTATTCACATTATTTCAATTTGGACAAAAATGTATAAATAAATGTGAATCAAACTTTTTTTTCATCAGAGAATGTCATTGGCATTTTATTGATCACTGCCAACTGCCTCTTGCATGGAAATTTTGGAGGGTAGATAATGGTTATTGCCATGGATCTGGAGTCATGAATGTGCTAGGAATGGCCATACATGGTATATTTCTCACCCTGAACTGCATTCATGCGCCACCTAAGTTTTTATGACAATACATCTTGTGGTTAGCAAAACTGATGGTAGCGTTATATCTCAGATGTATTAAATTCTGGGAATTTTAATTCTTTACATGGTCTGATGGGATTGAAATTCACAGTTTTGGATTAATAGCACAGATAAGAGTCCAATGACATAACCACTAAACTAGTTGGCAGGAGGAAAATGATTTGGACCAAATGCCATTAATCAAGGTGGTTTGCATTTGACAGATGTAGATGGAAGATTTTTTGGGGATGAAATGACTTGTGATGTTAAATAGGCAGTTGCATTTTGCTGGTAAGAATTTGGCAGATCTGAATAAAAAATAGTGGTCTGATCTCCAAGCAATGGGCTGGGCTATGTTTAAAAAAAATTGCTCCCATTAGCTCTTTAACTTCTGTACTTCTAAAATATTTTGTAGCTGTAGTCACTGTTGCATCTTTGAAAACTAGAAAACCAATTTGCACTCAATGTGATCCAAAATTGAAATGTTAACTTTCCAGTTTAATCTTTTAGTCCCTTTATCTGCTGAGAACATATTCCAAGATAGACATTCATTTCCTAAATTAGGCCAAATCCAAAATTGATAATGGTTTTGTACTTAAACCAGGAGAACAAATTTGACAAATCCACTAGACCAAAATTTGTATCCTCCAGAGAGACCTTGTTTATTTGGGGTGAATTCAAAATGATAGAAGAAAGAAACTGCCTTACAACTCATTGAGAAATCCTGTTTCTCAAAATATTTTAAGTATATTTCTATAAACAGTAAATATGCAAGTAGTTTTACATTCTCACAATTAATTGTATTTAATTCCTTTAATTATTATACATTTACCAGGTTAACAATATACTTCCCATATTCTGATTTTGATTGTGTGTTAATAACTCCATTGATTTTACCTCTCTTTCTCTCAAAGGGAATCTGCCTCAGCGAGCTTGGAAATCCCTCGTGTTTCTTCAGTGCATGAAGGTTTTTATGAATGCATAGCAATCAGCAGTGCTGGCACTGGGCGAGCTCAAACCTTTCTGGATGTATCAGGTCAGAACCCAGTCAAATGTGTCTTTATATCTCCATTTTGTGAGCCAGTGGACTTGCACAGAAATGCCTGCACTGTCCTACATAATTTTAATGCCAAGAAGTGAATGCAAAATGGTTTCTTGACTATTGCACCTTCTCAGGACTTTGGATGGCTCCTAAAGGGTGTGATGGTAGTATATGGACAATATCTTCATTAGTTTCACTGATTGATAATAGATGATCAGACAGATTTCAAATGTCAAATTTCAATGCTATTGATAGTGAGTTTATTGTCACATAAGAAAGAGATTGACAGGTTCTTGATTAGCCAGGGCATCAAAGGTTTTGAAGAGAAGGCTGGGCAGTGGGACTGAGTGGGAAAAATGGATCAGCTCATGATTAAATGGTGGGACTCAATGGGCTGGTTAGCCTATTTCTGCTCCCATGACATTTACATTGTACAATGTACATATGCACTGAAATTCTTACTTGCTATAGCCAAACTTGTCTTTTGTAAAAACAATGAATATAGTATATTAAATTGAATTTAAAAAAGACTATAAATACAAAAAATAAATCACAATTATTCTTGTGCAAAGCAAAGTGACTTGGCAATAGTGTAGACAGTTTTTTATGGAGTTGGAACAGTCCCTGTTAAATGGAACAAAGGGAGGTTCAAGAGCCTGATAGCTGTTGGAAAGAAACTTTAAAAAATATTTAAAATGTTTCCATACATTTAGTAATACTATTTATATAATAATACAGATTCCAAAGAACCAAAATAAAGTTACATATATGATGGTTTACACCCCATCCCACAAACCCCACCTCACTCAACATCCCTCCTCAAAAAAAAATACTATAAATCTCTAAGTATAAAAAGAAAAGAGTAAAAGAAAGAAATAGAAAGAGTTTTTGGATTACATAGAGAAGCATCATTTGGCATATATCTTGAAATTTTTCATAACTACTCAGAAGAGAATCTCGCATGTCTAGATGTATACGGAGAATATAATGACAAATTTAATCCCATTATTTGGGCTTACAGGCACCAAATTTGTATGAACATAGAATACATATTTCAAAAATTCTATGTAATTTTTTCCAAAGGAATACAACTTTGAAAGTCTGCATGTCACCTTAGCATACCCAAAGAAGTATCAGACTTCCAAGTAACTGCAAAACATTTCCTCACTAGAAAAAAACTGTCCTTGAACTGATTTTCTGTGAGACTTCCCAGACCTTCGTCACCTGTTTGCCATTTATCTTTTTTCTGTTGTTAAGGGTCTGAATCAAGGTTTGACATTTTCAGGATGTCACATTTCTGCCTGGGTACTTTGAGTACTTGGCTTCTTGTATTGCTATTAAATGGCATTGCAAAGTATGCTTCCAAATTTAAAATTATGCTTAAAATTGAAAATAAGAAGCAGTTGTGAGCTGAAGATAAAAAAAATATGGGGGAGAATTACCAAAATATGTTTATAAATGTAGAGGTGACTGAAGGGGAAGAGTCTTTTCTTTGGCTTGGCTTCGCGGACGAAGATTTATGGAGGGGGTAAAAAGTCCACGTCAGCTGCAGACTCGTTTGTGGCTGACAAGTCCGATGCGGGACAGGCAGACACGATTGCAGCGGTTGCAAGGGAAAATTGGTTGGTTGGGGTTGGGTGTTGGGTTTTTCCTCCTTTGCCTTTAGTCAGTGAGGTGGGCTCTGCGGTCTTCTTCAAAGGAGGTTGCTGCCCGCCAAACTGTGAGGCGCCAAGATGCACGGTTTGAGGCGTTATCAGCCCATTGGCGGTGGTCAGTGTGGCAGGCACCAAGAGATTTCTTTAGGCAGTCCTTGTACCTTTTCTTTGGTGCACCTCTGTCACGGTGGCCAGTGGAGAGCTCGCCATATAACACGATCTTGGGAAGGCGATGGTCCTCCATTCTGGAGACGTGACCCATCCAGCGCAGCTGGATCTTCAGCAACGTGGACTCGATGCTGTCGACCTCTGCCATCTCGAGTACTTCGACGTTAGGGATGAAAGCGCTCCAATGGATGTTGAGGATGGAGCGGAGACAACGCTGGTGGAAGCATTCTAGGAGCCGTAGGTGATGCCGGTAGAGGACCCATGATTCGGAGCCGAACAGGAGTGTGGGTATGACAACGGCTCTGTATACGCTCATCTATGTGAGGTTTTTCAGTTGGTTGTTTTTCCAGACTCTTTTGTGTAGTCTTCCAAAGGCGCTATTTGCCTTGGCGAGTCTGTTGTCTATCTCATTGTCGATCCTTGCATCTGATGAAATGGTGCAGCCGAGATAGGTAAACTGGTTGACCGTTTTGAGTTTTGTGTGCCCGATGGAGATGTTGGGGGGCTGGTAGTCATGGTGGGGAGCTGGCTGATGGAGGACCTCAGTTTTCTTCAGGCTGACTTCCAGGCCAAACATTTTGGCAGTTTCCGCAAAGCAGGACGTCAAGCGCTGAAGAGCTGGCTCTGAATGGGCAACTAAAGCGGCATCATCTGCAAAGAGTAGTTCACGGACAAGTTTCTCTTGTGTCTTGGTGTGAGCTTGCAGGCGCCTCAGATTGAAGAGACTGCCATCCGTGCGGTACCGGATGTAAACAGCGTCTTCATTGTTGGGGTCTTTCATGGCTTGGTTCAGCATCATGCTGAAGAAGATTGAAAAGAGGGTTGGTGCGAGAACACAGCCTTGCTTCACGCCATTGTTAATGGAGAAGGGTTCAGAGAGCTCATTGCTGTATCTGACCCGACCTTGTTGGTTTTCGTGCAGTTGGATAATCATGTTGAGGAACTTTGGGGGACATCCGATGCGCTCTAGTATTTGCCAAAGCCCTTTCCTGCTCACGGTGTCGAAGGCTTTGGTGAGGTCAACAAAGGTGATGTAGAGTCCTTTGTTTTGTTCTCTGCACTTTTCTTGGAGCTGTCTGAGGGCAAAGACCATGTCAGTGGTTCCTCTGTTTGCGCGAAAGCCGCACTGTGATTCTGGGAGAATATTCTCGGCGACACTAGGTATTATTCTATTTAGTAGAATCCTAGCGAAGATTTTGCCTGCAATGGAGAGCAACGTGATTCCCCTGTAGTTTGAGCAGTCTGATTTCTCGCCTTTGTTTTTGTACAGGGTGATGATGGTGGCATCACGAAGATCCTGAGGCAGTTTACCTTGGTCCCAACAAAGCTTGAAAAACTCATGCAGTTTGGCATGCAGAGTTTTGCCGCCAGCCTTCCAGACTTCTGGGGGGATTCCATCCATACCTGCTGCTTTGCCACTTTTCAGTTGTTCGATTGCCTTATATGTCTCATCCAGGGTGGGAACCTCATCCAGCTCTAGCCTTAGGGGCTGTTGAGGGAGCTGGAGCAGGGCGGAATCTTGGACTGAGCGGTTTGCACTGAAAAGAGATTGGAAGTGTTCTGACCATCGGTTGAGGATGGAGATCTTGTCGCTGAGGAGGACTTTGCCGTCTGAGCTGCGCAGCGGGCTTTGGACTTGGGGTGAGGGGCCGTACACAGCCTTTAGAGCCTCGTAGAAACCCCTGAAGTCGCCAATGTCCGTGCTGAGCTGTGTTCGTTTGGCGAGGCTAGTCCACCACTCATTTTGGATCTCCTGGAGTTTGCGCTGAAGATGGCTGCATGCGCGACGGAAGGCTTGTTTCTTCTCTGGACAGGACGGCTTTGTAAGGTGAGCCTGGTGGGCAGCTCGCTTCTTTGCCAGCAGCTCCTGGATTTCCTGGCTGTTTTCGTCAAACCAGTCCTTGTTTTTCCTGGAGGAGAAGCCCAGTACCTCTTCAGTGGATTGCAGTATGGTAGTCTTCAACTGATCCCAGAGGGTTTCAGGGGACGGGTCCGTGAGGCGGGTTGCAACGTCGAGCTTTGCTTTGAGGTTTGCCTGGAAGTTTCCTCTCGCTTCGTCTGACTGCAGGTTTCCAACATTGAACCTCTTTCTGGGGGCTTTATTGTTCCTGGGCTTTGGCTTGAAGTGAAGGTTGAGCTTGCAGCGAACCAGCCGGTGGTCAGTGTGGCATTCCATGCTAGGCATGACCCTGGTGTGGAGCACATCTTGTTTGTCACTTTCTCGCACCAGGATGTAGTCCAGGAGGTGCCAGTGTTTGGATCGGGGATGCATCCAGGTAGTCTTAAGGCTGTCCCTCTGCTGAAAAAGGGTGTTTGTAATGACAAGTCGCTGTTCTGCGCAGAGCTCCAACAGGAGGCGCCCATTGTCGTTGCACTTGCCGACGCCATGCTTGCCCAGGATTCCTGGCCAGGTTTCTGAGTCTTTGCCGACACGAGCGTTGAAGTCGCCCAGGATGACAACCTTGTCGGCTGTAGGGGTACGTTGGATGAGGTTGCGCAGGTCGGTGTAGAACTTGTTCTTTTCTGCTGGTTCCGCCTGGAGGGTTGGAGCATAGACACTGATGAGGGTGATGTGACGCTTGTTTTGAAGTGGGAGTCGCATGGACATGATTCGGTCCGAGAGGCCTGTCGGAAGGTTTTCGAGTTTGGAGGCAATGAAGCTCTTGACCATGAAGCCTACACCAGATAGGCGTCGTTCATCCGAAGGCTTGCCAGACCAGTAGAGTGTGTAGCCCGCGCCGCGTTCTTGGAGGCTGCCTACATCTGCCAGGCGGACTTCACTGAGAGCGGCTATGTCGATGTCAAGTCTGAGGAGTTCATGTGCAATGAGGGCAGACCGACGATCAGGTCGGTGGCTGTCAGCCTTGTCAAACATGGTTCTGATGTTCCAGCATGCTAGCTTGAGTTTGTGAGCATCTTTTGAGGGGGAGGACGTGGAGGGGGAGGACGTGGAGGGGGAGGACGTGGACCTGTCCTCGGGCCTGCGCAAAGGAGCTTTTAGGTGGAGTGCAGTGCGCGCAGTACTGGCCCCACCCTTTACACCCATGGTTCGTGTGCCGTGGCCGAGCAAGCTGGGACGTGGCAGCGAGGTCCTTGGGTCGTAGGTTTTATATCGGAGTGGCCTTCTCCTATGCAGGTTTCTTACCCGGGCTGGAGGGGCCTGCCTCCCCTCCTAGGTCGGTCCATACTGCCCGGACCGGGGCCGAGGCCGCTGCAGTTCACCCTGTGCCTGGATTGGGGCCACCGCCTCCCACTCTCTGCCCGGATCGGGGCCTTCGCCTGCCCCACTCGACCGAGGCCGGGGCCGCCGTCTCCCCCTTGCTCCTGCCCGGATTGGGGCCGCCGCCGTCTACCCTTCGCCCGGACCGGGGCCGGGGCCACTGCTGCTCTCCCTGTGCCCGGACTGGGGCCGCCGCCTCCCACTCCCTGTCCGGACCGGGGCCTCCGCCTGCCTCACTCGACCGAGGCCGGGGCCGCCGTCTCCCCCTTGCTCCTGCCCGTATCGGGGCCGCCGCCGTCTACCCTTCGCCCGGGCCGGGGCCGCTGCTGCTCTCCCTGTGCCTGGACTGGGGCCGCCGCCTCCTACTCCCTGCCCGGACCGGGGCCTCCGCCTGCCTCACTCGACCGAGTCCGGGGCCGCCGTCTCCCCCTTGCTCCTGCCCGTATCGGGGCCGCCGCCGTCTACCCTTCGCCCGGACCGGGGCCGGGGCCGCTGCTGCTCTCCCTGTGCCTGGACTGGGGCCGCCGCCTCCTACTCCCTGCCCGGACCGGGGCCTCCGCCTGCCTCACTCGACCGAGGCCGGGGCCGCCATCTCCCCCTTGCTCCTGCCCGTATCGGGGCCGCCGCCGTCTACCCTTCGCCCAGACCGGGGCCGGGGCCGCTGCTGCGGCATCTTCATCAACTGGAACTCTTGTTTAATTTGTTGGCAGATTTTGGCAAAAATGTATTAATATTAGAAATCTTAAATTAAAAAAAACCAGAAAATGCTGGAAACGCTCAACAGATCAGGCAGGAAAAGCATAAAAGGATTCTCTTCCCACATGGATGCTGTTTGAGCTGTTGTGTGCTTCCAGCCTTTACTGATTATATTTTAAGTCGGGTATTATCTGTAGAAAAAGAAGCAATTTGACATTTCCGGTCAAATACCTTTTTCGCAAATTGTGAAGGAGAGAGAATATGTCAATATGTTGTTTCAGGGAGGATGAGAAGGGATGGAGAAGACCAGGGGAATATGTCTGATAGTGTGAATCACCTATGGACCAGAAAGAGAACATATTTATCTTGATACATTATTGAAATGAGGGCAATTTGAGTTAGTTTGGCAGTTCACTGTCCAGAATTGTCTTTGGTCTTTACCAATCCAGATCAACAACAGTCTCATCACCCATCACTTGTAGTTGAAGAAAAGGACTAAACCTTATTTTGAATAAGCATCCCCCATTTTCACCATGCCTTCAGGCAGCATCAGATTGCAAATGTTTTCTAAACTTCAGCTGACATTCATTTGTGGGTTCAAGAGATGGCATTGTGGATGCTGTTTCATCATGCTTTCTGACTTGTTGTGGAGTTGTATAAATAGCTGAAGTATAGAATAATAATCACATGGAAATGACTTTTCTCATCTCTCACTTTGAACAGAAGACATGCTTTTAAATTAATGCCATGTGCAGTTTATTGTAATATTTTAAAAGACCATCGGGATTGACGTTCATTAATTCCATAGTGCACAAGACAAGAAACGCACATGTTTATCAATAAGGAATAGGATCTAGTGTTCTTCAGTGAATTTGCCATGAAATTCAGAAGTTGCTGTCTTTGATTCCTTGCTCATTTGAGGCAATTAGCAAAGAATTGCTGATCTGGCATGAATTGTAGCTGATTTGAACACTTATTATGACAGAATCTTCACTGTTTATGCCATTTAAGGAGCAATTGAGTTTTTCTTTGGCTTGGCTTCGCGGACGAAGATTTATGGAGGGGGTAAAAGTCCACGTCTGCTGCAGGCTCGTTTGTGGCTGACAAGTCCGATGAGGGACAGGCAGACACGGTTGCAGCGGCTGCAGGGGAAAATTGGTTGGTTGGAGTTGGGTGTTGGGTTTTTCCTCCTTTGCCTTTTGTCAGTGAGGTGGGCTCTGCGGTCTTCTTCAAAGGAGGTTGCTGCCCGCCGAACTGTGAGGCGCCAAGATGCACGGTTTGAGGCGATATCAGCCCACTGGCGGTGGACAATGTGGCAGGCACCAAGAGATTTCTTTAGGCAGTCGTTGTACCTCTTCTTTGGTGCACCTCTGTCACGGTGGCCAGTGGAGAGCTCGCCATAGAACACGATCTTGGGAAGGCGATGGTCCTCCATTCTGGAGACATGACCCACCCAGCGCAGCTGGATCTTCAGCAGCGTGGACTCGATGCCGTCAACCTCTGCCATCTCGAGTACTTCGACGTTAGGGATGAAAGCACTCCGATGAATGTTGAGGACGGAGCGGAGACAACGCTGGTGGAAGCGTTCTAGGAGCCGTAGGTGATGCCGGTAGAGTTTTTAGCAGGAGGACCATCGCCTTCCCAAGATCGTGTTATATGGCGAGCTCTCCACTGGCCACCGTGACAGAGGTGCACCAAAGAAAAGGTACAAGGACTGCCTAAAGAAATCTCTTGGTGCCTGCCTCATTGACCACCGCCAGTGGGCTGATATCGCCTCAAACCGTGCATCTTGGCGCCTCACAGTTTTGCGGGCAGCAACCTCCTTTGAAGAAGACCACAGAGCCCACCTTACTGACAAAAGGCAAAGGAGGAAAAACCCAACACCCAACCCCAACCAACCAATTTTCCCCTGCAACCGCTGCAACCGTGTCTGCCTGTCCCGCATCGGACTTGTCAGCCACAAACAAGCCTGCAGCTGACGTGGACATTTACCCCCTCCATAAATCTTCGTCCGCGAAGCCAAGCCAAAGAAAGAAGTAGTAATTACTGCAGTAATAAATCACCTTACAAAGCCGTCCTGTCCAGAGAAGAAACAAGCCTTCCATCGCGCATGCAGCCATCGTCAGCGCAAACTCTGGGAGATCCAAAATGAGTGGTGGACTAGCCTCGCCAAACGAACCCAGCTCAGCGCGGACATTGGCGACTTCAGGGGTTTCTACGAGGCTCTAAAGGCTGTGTACGGCCCCTCACCCCAAGTCCAAAGCCCGCTGCGCAGCTCAGACAGCAAAGTCCTCCTCAGCGACAAGATCTCCATCCTCAACCGATGGTCAGAACACTTCCAATCTCTTTTCAGTGCCAACCGCTCAGTCCAAGATTCCGCCCGGCTCCAGCTCCCTCAACATCCCCTAAGGCTAGAGCTGGATGAGGTTCCCACCCTGGATGAGACATATAAGGCAATCGAACAACTGAAAAGTGGCAAAGCAGCAGGTATGGATGGAATCCCCCCAGAAGTCTGGAAGGCTGGTGGCAAAACTCTGCATGCCAAACTGCATGAGTTTTTCAAGCTTTGTTGGGACCAAGGTAAACTGCCTCAGGATCTTCGTGATGCCACCATCATCACCCTGTACAAAAACAAAGGCGAGAAATCAGACTGCTCAAACTACAGGGGAATCACGTTGCTCTCCATTGCAGGCAAAATCTTCGCTAGGATTCTACTAAATAGAATAATACCTAGTGTCGCCGAGAATATTCTCCCAGAATCACAGTGCGGCTTTCGCGCAAACAGAGGAACTACTGACATGGTCTTTGCCCTCAGACAGCTCCAAGAAAAGTGCAGAGAACAAAACAAAGGACTCTACATCACCTTTGTTGACCTCACCAAAGCCTTCGACACCGTGAGCAGGAAAGGGCTTTGGCAAATACTAGAGCGCATCGGATGTCCCCCAAAGTTCCTCAACATGATTATCCAACTGCACGAAAACCAACAAGGTCGGGTCAGATACAGCAATGAGCTCTCTGAACCCTTCTCCATTAACAATGGCGTGAAGCAAGGCTGTGTTCTCGCACCAACCCTCTTTTCAATCTTCTTCAGCATGATGCTGAACCAAGCCATGAAAGACCCCAACAATGAAGACGCTGTTTACATCCGGTACCGCACAGATGGCAGTCTCTTCAATCTGAGGCGCCTGCAAGCTCACACCAAGACACAAGAGAAACTTGTCCGTGAACTACTCTTTGCAGACGATGCCGCTTTAGTTGCCCATTCAGAGCCAGCTCTTCAGCGCTTGACGTCCTGCTTTGCGGAAACTGCCAAAATGTTTGGCCTGGAAGTCAGCCTGAAGAAAACTGAGGTCCTCCATCAGCCAGCTCCCCACCATGATTACCAGCCCCCCCACATCTCCATCGGGCACACAAAACTCAAAACGGTCAACCAGTTTACCTATCTCGGCTGCACCATTTCATCAGATGCAAGGATCGACAATGAGATAGACAACAGACTCGCCAAGGCAAATAGCGCCTTTGGAAGACTACACAAAAGAGTCTTGAAAAACAACCAACTGAAAAACCTCACAAAGATAAGCGTATACAGAGCCGTTGTCATACCCACACTCCTGTTCGGCTCCGAATCATGGGTCCTCTACCGGCACCACCTACGGCTCCTAGAACGCTTCCACCAGCGTTGTCTCCGCTCCATCCTCAACATCCATTGGAGCGCTTACATCCCTAACGTCGAAGTACTCGAGATGGCAGAGGTCGACAGCATCGAGTCCACGCTGCTGAAGATCCAGCTGCGATGGATGGGTCACTTCTCCAGAATGGAGGACCATCGCCTTCCCAAGATCGTGTTATATGGCGAGCTCTCCACTGGCCACCGTGACAGAGGTGCACCAAAGAAAAGGTACAAGGACTGCCTAAAGAAATCTCTTGGTGCCTGCCACATTGACCACCGCCAGTGGGCTGATAACGCCTCAAACCGTGCATCTTGGCGCCTCACAGTTTGGCGGGCAGCAACCTCCTTTGAAGAAGACCGCAGAGCCCACCTCACTGACAAAAGGCAAAGGAGGAAAAACCCAACACCCAACCCCAACCAACCAATTTTCCCCTGCAACCGCTGCAATCGTGTCTGCCTGTCCCGCATCGGACTTGTCAGCCACAAACGAGCCTGCAGCTGACGTGGACTTTTTACCCCCTCGATAAATCTTCGTCCGCGAAGCCAAGCCAAAGAATAAATTATAGAGCCTTGAAAAACTAATTTGATGTGTAGAGACTTAGTCCTTCAGAACGGTTCTTTTAAGATCCAATTTTATTTTCAATTTGAATTGTTAAAGGTTATTTATAATATTTACACTTTTATCTTAGTCCATGTACCAAACCTGGATTGACTTTAAAATGTTTAGAAATTCAAATTCAGACTGGAGGTCTGGTTTTCCAACTGTGGACTTTCTTCATTATCATTGGGTTGTCCATGTGATTAATGACAGAATGAAAAGGTGGATCCCTGCCATATTGCCCACTGACTTTATGATTAAAACTCAACTCATACCTTTTCTGACGTGAAAGTTTGTAATTAAGAAAAAGATTAATTAGCAACAAATCCAAGTGAAACACTGGCTGATTAATTAATAAACTATTATTAAGTTATCAAAACTAAGGGAGTTGCATTCAATATATTAATTTTATGCTGTTACGAGCCCAGAGGACTCAAAATCCAACAGCAACAGAAATTCACTAAGACGATGGCTACTTAAACAAAAATGGTTTTATTTCTTAATACATAATAATAAGATCAATATTTAATGTATTACTATTAACATAACTCAACCTAACTTAACCCCCTTCTAATTTTAAGCCCATGTGTATGTAATGTGTATGTGTTTAGGAATGTTCTTTTTCACCGTCCAATTATTTACTTTCCCTTCTCCAAGTTCACCGGTGTCAGTCAATCTTCCATACTGTGCACAGAATTAAACATGTGTTATCTTCACCAGGCTCTGGTGCTTTAACGTAAGCTATTACCACTCAAGAATGTTTTTGTTGGTTTTAGAGAGAGATTTGTTGTTCGTTGGACACACCCAAATTGATTTCCTTCAGTCAGCCGCTTGAGTGTCTTGCCGAAGAAACTTGCCTCCTCTTGGGCTTTTCCAAAAGATAACCTCTTCTTCCAGGTGACCGCAAAGGGTTCTTCTTTTTCCCCTCTTTCAGGAGAAACACATTAACCAGCCACACCCTCTGCAGTTAACTACAGAGATTTGGAATTTAAAACCTATCTTGAAATGGGGTCTTGCTGCAGGTCTGCAAACTTGCAGTCTTCAACACCAACTACTGCTAAATCTATCAGTCTTTCTCTCTCTCTCTCCCCCAAAGAATGAATGTTTTCTCTCTGCAAAACCACATGACTCCTCTTGGAACAGCAACCTTCAACCAGCAATTTAAACTTCTGGCACCAGTCTTAATAGCCAAAGATGTTCAGTTCTTGAGCCTGGACACTGTACAAACATGTTGACCCATTAACACCTACTTGTGAAACTCTCACAAGTACTCTCCCATTGTCTCAGCAAAGCCAAATGGAGACATGAAGTCTATCCCTGTGTGGTACTTGAGATGTTTGTTTGTGAAATGTGATCCAACAACTAAACCTTACAATCTCTTTTAAGATATATTTTATCATAATTTTATTAACCCATTCCATAACACTGTGAACATATAAATGTTGCTGCACAAAACATAAGGCTGAAACAAAGTCAAAAGTTCTCTCGTTTTGTTAATGTTGATTCAGATGCCTGGCTCTACAAGGCATCCTTTGTGAGGCAGTGGTTTAATTAGAAAATTGTTCTTTAGCAGAGTCTGTATAACATATGAATGAAAGTGAAAGTTTGAAAACCAACTTGTTAACATTTAATGCAGACAAGCATAAAAAGTTTGACTCACTTTGTTTTGACTTCATTATGGCCTGACTTCAGGATTTTGCAGAACCTTTTTAGAACTTTAAGTTTCAGTGATAAATGAGCCCAATATGTATTGATGCAAGATTCTGGAGAAATGCCAATGGGCTGCCTGGTGGTCCATTCCCAAGCTGGTCTGATCTCCTATTTATAAATTGGAAATGCCTGGAATTAAATTAACTAAATTACCTTGGTAAAACCTCATGGAAACCATATGTTGACCATATTCTCTGATGGTTTCATCTCAATCTGCAGACATTCCCAAGTACTGATGGGGATTCCTTGAGGAATTAGACAAGGTCATGGTAATTAACATAAAAAAGAGCAATTAAAAGTGCTGCTGATTCAGTTAAAATTAAATTGTCTTTGGTAGGGTAAGGAACCATCTCAAATATTTAACACATCATCAGAAATACAGTTGTTTCCTAATCACAGATATAGTCCCTTAAACATACTTTTAAAAATATATATATAATTTGGATTCATTCCCATAATAATTTTCATGCTTCTACCTTAAATTAGAATCCTGTAATGGAAAGGAAAGCATGTATCTTGATGTGCATTAACTTATTCCATGAATGATTAGCAGTGAAAAGACAAGAGAAAGATCATTAATCATTCAGACCCATCCTTCCATTCAGTCATGTTATAGCTGATCTATGCTCCAACTCTAACACATACACCTGCATCCCTTAATGTCTTGTAAACAATAAACTATCCATCTCGGGTTTAAAATCAACAGCTGAGACCATTAGATACTATTTGCAGAAAAAGTATGGCATTTATCTCACTATGTGCGTGGGAGTGTTTCCTGACTTCATTCCTAACTTCTTTGTTTTGGAATCTGCAAACAGGAAAAATATTTTTTTTCTCTGTTAATTCAATCAGTTACTCTTAATATCAAGAGCTTCATTTAAATCACCTTTTCACTTCCAGGAAATATGGCCCAGTTTGCATAATCTCTTATTGTTTATCCTTTGGAATTTGGTTGTTCTGTTGAGTCAGAATCAGAATTTATTGTCATGAACGTGTGTCACAAAATTAGCTCTTTTTGTGGCAGCATTCCCGGTGCAAAAATTGCTATAAATTACACATTTTTAAAATACAGTACATCTCCAATTATCCAAAATTGGATTATCCAAAATCCTCATTTATTCAAGAATTTTTTGGACCCAGAAGTAACATCTGTTCACCTCTGAAAATTTTTGGATAAATTAGGCTATCCGAAACAATCAAAAATCCTCAGTTATCCTAATTCTTTTTGGACTTAAACTGACCTCACAGGTTGAAAAAAAAATTCACTCAACATGAAATTAGAATGACAATTGTCCTCGTTTCAGGTAACTCCTTCCCCTCTCTCTTTCCATTTCTTCTTTACCTATCCCTATTGACTTTTCTCTCCAACTCGCCCTCTCAAACCATTTGCCACTGTCTCCCAGCCACAAGTGGTGGTCAGCAGAATCCCTTGTCCCAGTGTCATCATGGAGAGTGGCCTCCCGGGCAGGAGTGGGACTGAGGTGGGGAGGTGTCAGTGATCGTCGTTGGCATTTGGGAGGGGGAGTATGCACAGGAAAAGACTGGGTCTGTGTCAGGTTCCAGCATTGAGAACTAGAATGCAAAGCTTGAACGAGCCCACGGGGAGATGGGCGGCTGCTGGTTCGCCAGTGAGTATTCTACCAGCTCAGGAAACCTCCCTGGAGATCAATGGCTGTGGTGGGGATGTGTTGGGGATCAGCAGCGATGTTTGGGAGGTCTCAGTGAACTATGGCAGTGTTGGGGACCAGCATTTTTCTGGTGAGAATTAAACATTATTTTAATGCTTAAAAAGCCTTCCCTTGTTTAAACATTGATACAAGTGATTTGTTGTTTCTACTGGGCTGTTTTAAAAAAAAACAGTTCTCCAAAAAAAAAAGTTTATCTGACATAGGCCTAGTCCTGATCATTTTAGACAATTGGAGTTGTAATATAAATAAATTAGTGTAAAATAATAGAAATTCAGAAATCTGATGGTGGAAGGGAAGAAGTTGTTTTTATAGACTTCAGCCTCCTGTACCTCCTTCCTGATGGTAGCAATAAGAAGAGGGCATGGCCTGGGTGGTGAGGGTCCTTGACGATAGAGGCTGCTTTTTTGAGACACTGGCTCTTGTAAATGTCCTTAATGAAGTGAAGACGAATGCCAAATCTCTATAGTGTATTGGCACTTCAATACCAGACAGTGATACAGCCAGTCAGAATGCACGCTGTACACTTGTAAAAATTTGCAAGACTCTTTGGTAGCATACCAATTCTCCTCAAGCTCCTGATGAAGAAGAGCTGCTGGCGAGCCTTCTTCATGATTGCATCGACATGAAGGCCCCAAGATAGGTCTTCAAAGATGTTGATACACAGGAATTTGAAGTTCTTTACCCTTGCTGACCCCTTGATGAGGACTGGTTCATGTTCTACTGGTTTCCCCTTCCTGAAGTCCACAATCAGTTCCTAAGGTTTGCTAACATTGAGTACAAGGTTATTATTGTGACACCACTCAACTAGTTGATCTATCTCACTTCTGTACACATCCTCATTGCCATCTGTGATTCTGCTGACAACCATGGTGTCATTGGAAAGTTTGTAGGTGGCATTTGAATTGTGTAGAGAGTAGAGCAGTGCACTGCACTCCCTCCAAAGTCATTGTGTCCTTCCTAGGGTTTAGTGCCCAGAATTTCTAACTTAATTATTGCATAATTTTGTAGTTTGGTCTTCTGGAATAAAAGGACGAATAACCCATTGGCCTTTTTGATTACTTTCTGTATTTCTCCATGATATTTCCAAATGTGCACCAAGTTTTATGTATCTAACAAATATGACATGATTTTTTTTCCAAAATCAAATAAGGGTGGACAGTAAAAGTGCCAAGGAATGTTGATGTAAAGAGGGGCCCAAATGTGACAACCAAGGTAAATGGGATGGTGAAGAAAGCATGTAACTATGCTTGCTTTCATTGATTGGGGTATGAAATTTGGAACATTATGATGTCACAAAATATGGTTGGATGACAATTGGAGTATTGTATCCAATTCCTGTTCCCACAACATCAGAAGGATTCAGATTTCATATTTATTGTTAGAGTACATATATGACATCACATACAACCCAGAGATTCTTTTTCCTGAGGGCGAGGTAGAATTATTACTTACTGATAGTGCAAAAAAAATGTACTCAACATAGACATATAAACATACAAAGAAATGTAAACAAACTGTGCAATGCAGAGACCAAAAAAAGTTCATGAAGTGCAAGAGTTAGAGTCCTTAAAAGAGTCCCTGATTGAGTTTGTTATTGAAGAGTCTGAAGGATGTGGTTGCATCAGAGTATGCAGAGGTGATTCACCAGGATGTTGTTTAGACTGGAGAGTTTTAGTAATGGGGATAAACTGGATAGGCTGACAGGATATAGGAGCAGAAATAGGTCCATTGGCCCATTGAATCTGTTTTGCCTTTCTAATCATGGACTGATCCATTCTCCCACTCAGCCCCACTCTCCGGCTTTCTCCCCATAGCACTTAATGCCCTGAATAATCAAATACCTGTCAATCTCTGCCTTAAGTACATCCAACGACCTCACTTCAACAATTGCCTGTGGCAACAAGTTTCATAGACTCACAACCCTCTAGCTGAACAGATTTTTCTGCTTCTCTGTTTTAAATTATCACCCTTTTATACTGAAGTTATCAAATATTGTCCTAGAAATCCCTACCATGAGAAACATCCTTGCCACATCTACTCTGTCCAGACTGTTCAGCATTCTAAATGCTTCTAAGTTCCCACTCCTTCTGTACCGCAACACGTACAGTTTAAGAGCTGGCAATCGTTCCTCATATGTTAACCCTTTCATTCTTGGTATCGTTATAGTATATCTCCTCTGAACCCTCTCCAATGTCAGCTTGTCTTTTCTCAAATAAGGCATCCACACTGTACCCAGGCCTCATCAGTGCATTATAGAATCTCAACATTACATTGATGCTCTTGTATATTTTCCTCTAGAAATGAATGCCAATGTTGCATTTGCCTTCTTCAACCTGATTCAATCTGGAGGTTAACCTTTAGGGTCTCCTGCATGAGAACTCCCAAGTCCTTTTGCACCTCATAATTTTGAATTTTCTCCCCATCTAAATAATAATCTGATCATCTATTTCTTCTACTAAATTTCATGACCGTCCACTTTCCAACATTGTATTTCATCTGCCAACTCTTTGCCCATTCTCATAATCTATCAAAGTCTCTCTGCAGTATCCTCAGCCCCACCTCCCCTACCACCTATTTTGTGTTTCATCTGCAAATTTAGCCACAAAACCACCTATCCCATAATTCAAATCATTTATATACAATGAAAAAAGAGGCCCCAACACCGATCCCTGTGGAACACTGCTCATAACCAGAAGCCAACCAGAATAGGATCCCTCTGTAAAGGTTAAAACCTTGTGTTTATACTTATTAGTTAATTTTATGACTATCCCTTTAAGAAATATTGTTGTTTGTAGGGTTACCATAATTATTATGATGCCATATGTTGTAATAACTGGGTGTACGGGGAGCTTGCTTTCATTCTTCAAAGAACTATGGAGGAGGCGTAAGCATCGAAATACTTTTCAGTGAATTCATCTTAATCATCTTATTTCATCTTAATCATCTTAATTTTGATTTAACTGTTTAAAAAAGAATATCATTATCATTATACAGTATGCTTTATTTACTCAAGTAATGAAAATTTGTTGTGAAGTTATGCAAAATGTTTAATCGCTATCAACAAATTAAAGCTACTTACAGCTACAATTACAAAGTCTGATTTATTGAATTAATAAGATAGTAATTCAGAATATTGTCACTTACATTTATGTGAAGATGACGTTTTGAAATTGGGAAATATGAGAGATAGGAAAATGTCATCTATACCCTCTTTTCCTACTCTATTTCTTTCTGACTAACCAATGCTCTCTACCCATGCAAGTGGTTGTTGTTGTTCATCCTTTGTAGTTGTAGATGACCATGGCTTCAAAGTCAAATTGGAGATTGGTGGCTGTGGGACTGGAGATGACTGGTGAGGCCAATCCGGGCCCTGATGTGGGACACAAGTGGGTGGGTGCTGTCATTGCAGTGGATGCTGCTTGGGCCTTGCGCACAGCACGCTTTCGTTGTGCCTTGATGATGTGCCTGACTTCAGCTGCATGGGCTCCTGTGGTGATCTTGCTGCACCAAGCTGGATGGTCGAGGGCAAGGGTCTCCCACATGTTGATGTCGACACCCAGACCTTTGAGGCAGTCTTTGTAACATTTTTTCTGCCACCTGACTGAGGACTTGTCTTGACACAGTTCTCCATACACCAGCTGCTTAGGCAATCAGCTGTCTGGCATTCTGACCACATCATGAATAAACTCCAACCATAGGTGATCTGCTGTCTTCCCCATTAGTGTGATTTTTCCCTCATCAACTTTGCCCAGTTCATCTCTCATGCGACTGTAATTTTCTTTACTCCACTAAAATACCAACACATCAGATTCTCTAGCCTTTCCTTTTGAAATTTCAAAGTGAATGCAATCATATTGTAATCTTTGCCTCCTTTCTAATCATGATGTAGCACCCAATCCAGAACAGCCACTCTCCTGGAAGGCTCATCAAAAAGCTGCTCCGAAGCACCATCCTGTATGCATTACACAAACTCTCTTTCCTGAGATCCCGTACCGACCTGACTTTCCCAATGTACTTTCGTGTTAAAATCCACCATGGTTCTCATAACGCTGTCCATCTGACATGCCTTGTCTATTTTGATTTGTATGTTGTGATCCACATTCTGGCTGCTGTTTAGAGGCCTGTACCTTTACCATTCCTTAACTCAATCCATAAGGACTCTACCTATTCATTTCCTATGTCTCTTCTTTCCAATGATTTAATATTGTTCTTTACCAGCAGAGCCTCGCCACCCCCTCTGCTTACCTGCCTCTTTTTCAGATAGGCAATGTATTCCTGAATGTTCAGCTCCCAGTGACATCCGTCCTTTAGCCACGACTCTGTAATGGTCACAACATAGTACCCTCCAATATGTAGCTGAACTCCAAGATCACCCACCTTGTTTCTAATGCTGCATGCATCTTAGTACAATACCTTGATTTCCCTTAAGTGAATTAGGCTAATGCGTAACCTGATAAATTATGAGAAATATGAATATTTTCCCATGGTTGGGGTATAAAAAGCATAGGCTTAGGATGAGAGGAAGGAATTTTAAAAAAGATTTGAGAGGGAAGATCTTTTTTCACTGGGTGGAAATACATTGCCAGAGGTGGAATCAGGTACAATTACTATGTTTAAGACCTATTTAGACAGGCACTCGAAGGAGCAAGACATGGAAGGATATGGATTAAATCTGTGCAAATGGGATTAATGTCGATGGATTAAAAAGGTCAGCATATACGTGGTGATCTGATACATCCATTTCTCTGCTGTGGGACTCGCTGGCTATCTCCTAAGAAAGTATTCTTAGTCCTTTTTAATTCCAATGTAGTTGATTTGCTTATTTGCAATCAAATTGCCAAAATTCACTCTTGATAAAGGGAGTTTTTCAGGTTAGCAGAGAGTGGTAAGTGGGGTGCCGCAGGGGTCGGTGTTAGGCCCACAACTGTTCATCATTTACATTGATGACTTGGAGGAGGGGACAAAATGTGGTGTAGCCAAGTTTGCGGATGACACCAAATTGAGTGGAAGAGCAAATTGTAATGAGGATGTGGAGAGTCTGCAGAGGGAGGTAGTTAAGCTGGATGAGTGGGCAAAGGTCTGGCAGATGGAGTACAATGTTAGTAAGTGTGAGGTTATCCACTTTGGCAAGAAAAATAAAAGAGCTGAATATTATTTAAAGTGTGAAAAACTACAGCATGCTGTTGTGCAGAGGGACTTGGGAGTGCTTGTGCATGAATCGCAAAAAGTTAGGTTGCAGGTGTAGCAGGTCATTAAGAAGGCAAATGGAATGTTGGCCTTCATCGCTAGAGGATTGAATTCAGGAATAGGGAGGTAATGTTGCAACTGTATAAGGTACTGGTGAGACCGCACCTGGAGTACTGTGTCCAGTTCTGGTCTCCATATTTGAGGAAGGATATACTGGCTTTGGAGACGGTCCAGAGGAGGTTTACTAGGTTGATCCCTGGGATGAAGGGGTTGACTTATGATGAAAGATTAAATCGTCTAGGATTGTATTCGCTCGAGTTCAGAAGAATGAGAGGAGATCTTATAGAAACATATAGGATTATGAAGAGTATGGATAGGATAGATGTAGGAAGGTTTTTTGAGCTGGCCGGGGAAACTAAAATGAGAGGACACAGTCTCAAGATTCGGGGGAGTAGATTTAGGACAGAGATGAGGAAAAATAGTTTTTCCCAGAGAGTGGTGAATGTTTGAAATTCTCTAACCAGGGAAGTGGTTGAGGCTGCTTCATTAAACATATTTAAAATTCGGTTACATGATAAAGGAAGTAGGAGATATGGGGAGAAGGCAGGTAGGTTGAGTTAGGTCATAAATTAGATCAGCCATGATCTTATTGAATGGCGGAGCAGGCTCGATGGGCCATTTTTACTCCTGTTCCTACTTCCTATGTTCCTATGTAATGTGGCATTCACTCTGCTTACAACTTCACCTGTTTCTGTCATTGGCAAACAGGGTCTTTCAATCCCATCACCTAAGCATTTGAATTTATTTCCACCAATATCGTCTCTATACAGGAAGATCATGGCAGTCATACATGAGCTGATGTATATTTTTTGCAATCACATTGACATAAGTGAGATGGGGGAGGAGAAATCATGATTGTAGCTGATTGGTTAGTGTGATCGCATTTGGTCAAGTTACCATTTGGCCCAGATCTTTGAGCCACACCCCTGATTCTCCTCCACATCCTTTAACACCCACTGAACTGAAGGCTGACCTCCGGTGTCTATTTTGGTTTATGCGCGTTGGCCTCATCTCTGCCATGACCTGGTCTTTAACACCATTGAGGTTTGCTTTTGTCAGCCTACATCATTGTACATCACTGCACAAGAAACCTGGAGTTTCTAATAGTTTAAACAATACTGACTCAATTTAAACAAGATAAAGTTGCCTTCATCTGATTTGGAAGTTAACTGTTTACTAACAATCATTTGGACAGACAAATGTAGCTGGTCTGAGTTGGCTGAAACATTACAATTGTTTGTAAACGTAACGTTAAACTCGTGACGGGTAAAGGCCACTCAAATTTATTGGCATCTCATTTTATTCTTATGATCTGCTTCTGAACTGAATGATATTTCCACTTTGAATCATTTCTTATATTAAAGAAGTCCTTGACTTTATGGATATCTGACAATAACAAAATAAGCACACTTCAAATCTTTCTAAATTGCTGATTCTGTTAGATTACAAATGGCAGAATGTTTAAGTGACGTACACACTGGTGAGATTTAGTACTTGATTAAAAATGATAAAAATAGCCTTTCATTACAGTGCCTGGAACATTTCTTTTGGGCCCATAAATTTATGACAAAAGCTTAACTATTTAAGTCGTGAGCTGTGTTTTTTTTGTTTACACTTGGAACAGACAACTGAAAGAGATCTGACTCGCAGGAAAAAGTCACAGGCCAACCCACATATGTTGCTTAATGATTAAAGAAGAAAATAAATCCCCCGTTTAGTGGTCAACAAACTTCACATACAAAATTCCTGGAGCATGAAGTAAATATGAAGAACTCCTGGCAGAGAAATTAATTGAATTAGGGCACCATGATGCTAAAAGATAGTCTGAAGAACCTGTGTGATTTTCACATGTGGACAATCACAGTTTTCCACATGGACATTCGTCAAGCCCCAGTAATTTTAGGAGTCCTGTACTGTTGCTAAACTATTGAGTGCTAATTGATGTAATTCATAAACTTTTAAAGGATAGGTGACCACTGATTCAAATTACCAATGAAGTTCAACTTGCAGAAGTTTCTTCAGGCGCGAGGATAACTTGATTCAACTTCTGAGGTGGTGAAGGCGACCAGATGATGGCTGCTGGAGTGTTGATATTTGTTGTGTTTTGAGTTGAGCAAGAAATATGTCTGCATGATCTTGTCTTCCTCCACAACTTCTGCCCTCCATAGAAAAGTTCAGACAGAAATTCTAAAGGATATTTGTTAGTTTTGGGAGCCCTACTTTCAGATGCACTTTTTATTTAATTTCTTCATCAGATCTGTATTTTGATGCTACAAGGCAATTTGTTTTAAAATGCATGAGTGGGACTCAGGTTAACAATTTTGTTTTAAGATAATTGGCGGTGTTGGCAGAGCAAGTATCCTTGGCGTCTGCACAGCAAATCTCAGCAGGATCCTGGACAGTTAGTGGGGACAAGCATTCTGGATTTTACTTTTGCTATAAAAGCTGACAATGCTGGAGATTTCTTGAATATAAGGCAGATGAGGGGAATAAGAGAATTAACCTTTTGGATCAATGAAGATCATCGATCTGAATTGTAAACTTTATATCTGTTTCCAGGAATGTACTAAGAAAATTATTTTAAAAATGACAACACGGGTTCTAATTTATCAAATCATGGAATATGGTCAGATCCTGTTGCTGCATTTTTATCTTGTAAGGATTATGATATTTTGAGCTATTTATTTTGGAGAAACTATTAATTGTTACTTTAGCATGGCACCCTTTCAGCTATTTGAGGTGAGGTCCAAAACTCAGAACATTAATCACTGTTTTCACCTTTTCTCTTTATTTGTGCAGAGCCACCTCCAGTGATTCAGGTGCCCAACAACATCACTGTCATTCCTGGGGAGAGGGCTATTCTCACCTGCTTGACACTGAGCACGGTGCGCTACAACCTCACCTGGCAGAGAAATGGCATTGACCCAAGATTGACAGGGAGGCATGGGGTGCAAGTACTGAGCAACCTTTCTCTGGAGATTCGGAGTGTGCAACCAACTGATGCTGGGCCTTACAACTGCATTGCTGCAAATGAAGGGGGTGCCACACTGGCTTCCGTCTACTTGATAGTGCAAGGTAAGCTGTACAATTAAAATTTAAATGTATTCTTGCTCTATTTTGCCCCATTTCCTCAACATAAAAGCAGTTAGCAAGTTTTAAAAACAATGCAAGTTTCAGTTCACTATAATCTAAATAAATTGATGTATTAGTAGCTACAGAGTTCTTTAATTATCACCATTTAGTTAATATGATTGTAATGTGAGGATTGAGGAATAACCATTCAATTTTATTTTGTCCCTTTGGTTTACTTGTTTATTGTCTTGACAATATCTGGGCTTCATTAATATATGCCAAGAGTATAAAAGCATGGAAGTTAAACTGGACTTGTAAAACACTAGTCCAGTCTCAAATGTAGTTCTGTGTTCACTTCTGGACTTTGCATCATGAAGAATGTGAAGACATTAGAGCGAGTCTAGAAAATATTAATGGGAATAGTTCCTGGGATGAAGAACTATGTTTACAAGAATAGTTGTGGTAAGAGAAGACTCATTTGTGAGTGGGAAGGGAAGGTTGAGAACCACTGCTCTAGACCCAATTGTTACTGAAATATTTTGCTTGAGAAAAATTCTCATTGACCCATTTCCTTTGGAGTTATGAAACCATGCACATAACGAGTCTATGAGGGACAATTAAAACAGTGGTTTTCAAACTTTTTCCTTCCCACTCACATACCACCTTAAGCAGTCCTTTACTAATCACAGAGCCCACCTCACTGACAAAAGACAAAGGAGGAAAAACCCAACACCCAACCCCAACCAACCAATTTTCCCTTGCAACCGCGCCTGCCTGTCCCGCATCGGACTTGTCAGTCACCAACGAGCCTGCAGCAGACGTGGACATACCCCTCCATAAATCTTCATCCGCGAAGCCAAAGAACTAATCACAGAGCACAGCTCATAGGGAATACTTAAAGAGGTATGTGAGCGGAAAGAAAAAGGTTGAGAACCACTGTTCTACAGAATTATTTTGAAAATGCATTAATTCCATTTGTATTCATGAAAATAATGATCCCTTTGTGGACTGAGGGAATACTGAATAATAATAGGTGATTGATAGGTCGGTGAAAGGATTTTAAATGATACTTTAAGTCAAGGTGATGTAAGAAACATAAATATTTGCAACAGTAAATTGAAAGTGGTTCACTGGAGGCTTTGTCACCAATTATGAGTGAATTAGAAGGAAAAGCTACCAGATCAAAATCGGATCCAAAACATCTAAAGTGGACAAGGTTAGGCATTAACCCTAATATGGGCCGAGGATGCAAAGACTTTATAGATGAAATGTGGATAATGGAAACAAGGCCTCAATGGTTCAGCAACAATAATAAACATAATACAGTAATGAATATAAACTGGTGAACATTGAATATAGGGTATTTCTGTATTAACAACATTATGATTAATCAGAAGTATTGTATTTTCTTGTATAATTCATCTTGATCTCTATATACAAGCCAATAAAAGATTGAACAAGGAAGGATCAATTTCTTAATTTTATTGATGAATTGCAGTGCATTAGTTTGCACTTCTAATAGCTTTGGATATATAAAATTAGACAGCTGCTACATTTCACCTTTGATGAATGAGGTATATTAATTCTCAAAAACATGCAGGACTATTTGTGCACAGAGGGGAGGGAGAGGGTAGAGCAGAAATTAGTAATTACCCTTTGGCTTCATCTCTTCACACATTCTTTTGGGTAGTTTTAAGTTGTAAATATTATTGTAGATCAGATAGATAGTTTCAGAAGGGAGGATTTAAACCTTGCTCTTTTAAGCCTGAAAATAGAAAGAATTAGGAAATGTGATGTGGAGCCCTCTTATACCCTGTTCTCTGTCATGAGTAATTTATTTCTTGGATACCAGAATCTCCTTCTCTTGCAAACAGCTGCCAGGCCGCCTAAAGACAGTTAATTGCCACATACTATAGTCTGGATGATAGTCTTTGAGCCTCCTTTGATGTGAAATCATTACACAAAACTGCTTTTTCTTTGGGAGGTCATCTTCGAAGTAGAGTGAGTTGAACGTGATTTATTCATTTAATAAGGGCAGAATGGGAAGAGAAGATTTCCATTCAGCTTTTAAAAAGGCTACTCCTGTAGATTTCAATCAGGATAAAATGTACTGAATCAAGTTTTCTGAAATCAGTGTACAATTTTTTAAAAGATGTTTACATCCCAACTAGTTTTTCAGTGAGAAACCTTGGAAGAAAGAATCACAAAGAATAGAATCATATGTCAAAGAGAAGTGGTATTCGGCCCACGATGTCCATTGCAACCTTTTTTTAATCTACATTAGGCCACTCTTCATTTATTCCTTGCCTATTAAAGTGCCTGTCCAAGAGTCTCCTAATGCATCAATTGTTTCTGATGATTCTACCTCCACTGGCAGTAGCTTCCAGATATCAATCAATCTTGGAGTGGGGAAAAAACTTTCCCCTCATTTAAAACTCCTTCCTTCTACCTTAGACCTATTCCCTCTTGTTTGTCCCTATTCCCTATCCTAACTACACCTAGTATTTATACACCTCTGGTAGGTCACCCCTTTTTCACTCCAGAGAAAACGAGTCAAATTTCTCTCCATAACTAATGCTCTACAATCTATGCAGAATACAGGAGTAGAGAGTGAAAAATTATTTGACAATTCAGCTGCCTAGACTTGAGTTTTTATTTTCCTTTCCAGAACTAATTAAGCAAAATTCCATCAATTTCCATTTTGTCGTAATTTTTCATCTGTAGTCAATACACCATCCATAAATGGTATGGAGTGATGAGCTGTGAAAGATTATTTTGAGATAATGTAACAAGGTGCAATCTCACTGACAGGAAGTGTTCTCACATGGCAGCATATAGGAGGAAGATTGAAAACTTGGCCAAATGGTGTAGTAACAACAACCTCTCACTCAATGACTCAAAAACTAAGGAGCTGATGGTAGACTTTTGTCAGGTTTTTCTTACTGAATTGGAGTGCTTCATTATAAAAAGAAGCTGGGAGCTGTAAAGCTCTTAAGCAATTGACACAACCTTTGTGTGTTCGACTGCAAAGATGTCACTTGTTTTCCATTCTGGTTTACAGTGGAAATGAAATGATTCTCAATCTCCAACAAATTGTACGCATTGTCACCAAAAGTCAAAATTACCTTCCTCCTGTGATAAATTAATTGCTTTGTAGGTGTTGACATAGAACTATTTTAAAGTATTTTTGAACCAACTTACCACAAAGGTCAAATCACTAAACCTCTTTTTTATACATCTTTCCATACATTTGTATCAGAACTGTCTTATATTAACAAAACTATATAATATGCGAGTAAAATCAAGCCATATTTCAATGCTTGAAATCCAAATCTTGAAACTTTAGACTTCTTCCCCCTCAAAATGTAAATTTTTTCTAACTCCTGGCAGTACTGTGATTGTTTGGATTGGATACTCTGAGGCTCAGATCAATTAGCTGGTAATCTTGTCTCAATAGACTTTTTTTTGCCAAACATGCATCAAGGAATAGGTAAATTTGATGGTAACTAGGGAGAAGATAAAATGCTGGGTAGGTATAGCTCCTGGGAAGCAATAAGGCAATGGGAGGAAAATTGTGGGGAGCTTGAAGATGCTCAGGTTACAGATATATAGAGAAAGTAAATCAAAACTCCTGTACATACAGAAAGTTACTCAATTCATGAGGACATTACGATTTTCCAAAGCAAGCTGCTTACTACTAAGTCACAGTGGTTTTACTTTCCACTTACATACCACTTTAAGTATTTCCTATGCCATAAGTGTTCTGTGATTAATAAGGGAATGCTTATGGTGGTATGTGGGTGGAAAGAAAAAGTTTGAAAACCACTGTTTTAATCATTCCAAATTGATTTGTTATGTGCACAGTTTCATAACCCCAAAGGAAATGGGCCAATGACAATTTTTCTCAAGCAAAATATTTCAGTAATAATTGGGTCTAGAGCAGTGATTCTCAACCTTTCCTTCCTACTCACGTACCACCTTAAGCAATCACTTATTAATCACGGAACACTTATGGCATAGGGCACACATGTCAAACTCAGGCCCTTGGGCCAAATTTGGCCCATGATATAATTATATTTGGCCCGCAAGATCATATCAAATATGTATTAGAGCTGGCCCGCTGGCCGCCACGCCAGTATAGCGCATGCACAGGTAATACTACAAATCCCAGAATGCTTTGCAAATGTGTTGGCGCCGGCCCGTCAGCCCGCTAATCGCCCCCACCTCCTCTCTTTACTTTCATTAGCATCTGTGACCTGTCGCCGAACTCGCATGTAATAAACCCCTTACGCAAAATGGCCAAACGAAAGACAGAAAACAGGACCTTTCAAGACAGGTGCGAGGGAGACTATATGTTCATCATTTTAAAAGACAAACCTGTTTGTCATTGAAGCAAGTTGTTATTTTTTTGACTTGTTGGCTTGTGAAAAAAAATACATTTAAAAGGAGCTTAAAGGCTATAGAGAAATATTATTTATTGAATATTTTATTTCTCATTTGTCAATGCTTCTTCTGGAAAGAGTTTAACCAAAACTATTATTAAACATTTATTTTAATAAGAAAAAATTTCAGAAGAGAAAACATGCAGATGTTGTTGAAAATTTTCAATAAATATTTAGTTTGTCCCACGACTTAGTCCAAGTTTTTAATTTTGGCCCTCTGTGAATTTGAGTTTGACACCCCTGGTGTAGGGAATATTTAAAGTGGCATGTGAGTGGAAAGTAAAAGATTAGAAACCACTGGACTAAGGCATGAAAATTTGTCTGATGTTATGTACTTCCTCAGCAGCAATCTCATCACTGCATGTCCACTGATTAAAAACACCATGACAGATTCCTCCATTAACAATGCGGTTGGTCAGAACTTAAGAGAGATTGGTCTCTCTGTTCCAAAAAGAACAACCAACATTATAAGTTCAGAATTCCCCCTGATGAAAGTGGAAGTCACAAACTTGTTGGACACTTGATACTGGCCTTTTCTGAACTCAGTTTAAACACAGGATTCTTCAGCCCAGTAGCTGAGTGCCAGGTTATTTCAGAAACAGCCTTTCCATGTATTTGGTAGTGGTAGTGGGGGGTGGGGGGGGGGGGTGGGGGGGTGAGTTTCAGTCCAAATTTTTTTAAATTTATTGAGTTTAGTTGAGTGACTTGTTTTTATTTTGTATCTCTCCAAACGTTTTGTTTTAATTATTTTAATACTTTTTATTTTTTGTCAGTTTTTGAATATTTCTAAATGACATTTTAAAAACACTGGAATGCATAAAGTTCACAGTCGGAAAATTTCAGCTCCTTTGTGAGCAAGATAGTTCTGACACTCATGCATGATGGTATTTATTTGGGTATTTCACTTCCATAGTACAGGACAACACCAATGAGGATTGGTCCCTGATTAGTTTATGGTTGAGGAATCTGATGGTGGAAGGGCAGCAGCTGTTTCTGAATCTGGTGGTGTATGTCTCGTGGCACCTATACCTCTTTCCTGATGGTAGCAGAGAGAACAAAGCATGTCCTAGGTGGTGTGATCCTTGATGATCGTTGCTGTTCTCTGATGTTCTTGATTGTGGGCAGAGTTTTGCCTGTGATATACTGGGCTGTGTCTACTTCCTTTTTGCAGGGCTTTTCACTCATAAGGCCTTTTCACACCACCGAGTACATGTGAATTAACTTTCCAAATTGGAGGGTTAAATTGCAGGAATCACGCAGTGTGAAAGGAAACAACCGGGCAGGATGAGTCAATTTCAACCAGGCTTTCAACTCTGCTCAGGATAGAGTTGAAAGCTTGGCTGAGTTAACTCACCAAAGGCCTTCTGGCGGTGTAAAACAACCAGGTACGAGTAGTGGAAGTTAGTGCCTATGTGCTTGTGTCTGTGTGGCAGGGAATATTCACAGTGCCTCAGGCTCCGCTCTGACAGTTCTGCTTCTATAACCTTATACAGTACAATTCTTATTATCTGAAATGGTCAGTACGGGCCTATGTTGGATGAATGTTTTTTTATATATAACTAGTCATTTTTTAAAAACAGCCCAGTAGCAACAGCAAATCACTTGTAACAGTGTTTAAACAATAACAATCAACAAGGAAAGGCTTTTTAAGTATTAATATAATGTTAATTCTCGCCAAAAAAATTGCTGGCCACTGCCAATCACCGAGACGTACCTAACTCGGCTATCGATCACCAAGACAAGCCCAACCGCCGCTGCCAATCCCCGACACGAACCCCTGCTGATCCCTGGGGAGGATTCCCGGGCTGGTGGAACACTCACTGACGTGTTGGCGGGCTCTTGTCTCCCCAGTCACCAGAGCTCATGACACCAGAGTCCCGACTCCGAATCCTCCCCTTGGTCTATCACACGTGCACTGGGGAAGTAGGCTGAGGGGAGGATTCAGAGTCAGTGTACGGTGTGCTGAGGAGGGAGGGAAGAGTAAAGGAGCGGAGTGGAGAGAATGGCACTGAGCCCAAGTCCCATTCCCACCTGGGAGCCCAATGTCCCAACTCCTGCCTGGGAGGCCAAAGATTTGCTGCTGCTGGGAGACTTCTCTCCTTGATGACAACTGCTTATGGCTGGGAGACAGTGACACACAGTTTGAGAGGGAGAGTTGGAGAGAAAAGTCAATCGGAGTCGGTAAAGAAGAAATGGAAAGAGAAAGTGAATTTATTTTCAAACCTGTGAGGGCAGTTAGGCTCCAAAAAAAATTCGGATAAATAAAGGATTTTGGATTTGTTTACAATATCCTCATTTATCCAAAATTTTAAAAAATTTGGATAAATGAGGATTTTGGAGAATCTGATTTCGGATAATCGGAGTTGTACTGTAAATCCTTATTCCTCACCAATTTTTTATTGCTGATACATATGGAATGTTTTTGCTAATGTGTGATGTAAAAATTATGAGTACAGTTCCATGAAACACTTTTCTCTTTTTAATGTACAGAATAATCGCTGGAGGTTTTGAGGTTTTAGATCTTGAGCACTTAGGAGCGCTGCAATCCCATCCCAGTTAATACAGCTTCATATTGCTCTTCAAGGTTACAAATGGGAAAAACTCTGCTCAGTTCTGTGGAATGCACAGCACGATCGACAAGTTGATTGGACCCCGTCCTGTGCCTGTGTGTTAGTTGGGGGGGGGGAGAAGAGAGAGAGAGAGAGAGAGAGAGAGTGGATGGAGGCACACCCTGATTGTTTCCCCCAGGAAGTCACCACCACCTTGACTGGGTGGCCGGCCTGATCTCATTGTTCACAGTGCACTGGCCCTCGTTTCCATGGTTTTGGACTGCTGCTGTTGGAAAGGCTGTGCATTTTCCTTTATTTATTTTGGTGTCACAGCCATTTTCGTGTCACTGGGTTATTATCAGGGTCTTGGGGGGGGGGGGGGGGCAGCCCATGATCATGGACCTCTGCTGCTGGACAGAATAGGGCTAGTACTCGCATTTGGGCTGTTTAACGTTGCCCCCGGACTTTTTGCGTGTCTTTGTCATGGATTTGTCGGCTGTTCTCTGGGTTTCTTTGGCCACATGGAGTCTAACTGGGTCAGCCTGTGGTGTTGCTTGGCCTGTTTTGGAAACGGGTTAAAGCAGCTCTCATTTTCAGTGGTCAGGCTTGGTGTGAGGGCTGCTGTCAGACCTGTGCTGAACTCAGTTCAGCTTTCAGCTAGGGAGACAGAAACCAGAGTGTCAGTGCTCTGAAACAGCTCTAAGGAGCGGCAGTGGTACCACTTGCAGGAAGCAGGGAACTGGTCCGTCCTGATGATTCCTGAGCACCACCACGAAGGGGTGGCCACTCTGGCCTCTCATGCCAGAGGGCATCTGACCCTTATGACCAGCCTTCTGCCCCGCTTGGCTGTCGGATCTGAGCAGCCGAAACTGGCTGCTCGCTCACTCACTGGCCATTCTGAATGAGGCAGCAAGTGTATTTGAGTGAAGTTGAATCTCAAAAGCCATTTGCATCAATGTAATATGTTTATTTTTATGATCAGTATTTAGAAAACCTTCCATTGAAAAACAACACGAAAAGTATTTTTTGTTAAGTGTACAGATGTTAACATTTCAACAATAAGTATTTGACAATTAATCTGATTGTGATTTTGTGTTTATGAAGATCATAATATCTAAAGCTCTTGACAGCTGTGAAATGTCACAGTACAGTCAGTTGCCTGTATGTAATGTGTCACTTGTGAAGTCATTGCTGGAGGCGGGGCCCCCCTTAAAATCTCGAGTGGCAGAATTTCCTGCAAATAATGGTGCAGTGTGAAACACTGTGGCGTTCAGCTTGCCTTGCAATTTTTCCCATTCCCTAGGTGGGTCGGTAGTGCGAAAGGTATTGGTGCCCCCCATTCCAGGCCATATGCAGCTGGTCAGCACACTTTCCACCACACATCTGTAAAAGTTGTTTGCCAATGTTTTTGATGTCATACCAAACCTCCACAAATTCCTGAAGAGTTTGACGAGCTTTTGTCATGATGTCATTAGAATGCTGTGTCCAGGAAAGACCCTCCAAGATAGTGACTCCCAGAAATTTAAATTTGCTCCCTTCTTCACCTTTGTTTCTCATTGGGAATTGCAAAAGTGGAACTTGGAATGAAAAGAGGAAGGTTTAAAAAGCACCGGGAAAGGTAGGTGCTTCTCCATTGGCTAATTAGCTATAGCCAATAAAGAGAAGGGAAGTTCAAGTGGAGCAGTCATCAAGTGAGTGAGCCAAAGGCAATTGGGACAGTAGAGACAGCTGGTAGAGGGTTTGTGTGGAAGGATAGACAGATCGGGCAAAATTGCAGCCACGAGGATGAGTATATTTTAAAGAAACAAATATAGGGCTAAAGGTGGCAGGAATGATGTTGTGGCAATCACAGAGTCTTGGGTAAAGGATGGATACATGACATTGTAGACAACCCTGAGATTAATTTTCCTATGGACCAGGCAGAATTTCTATTTATTGATAGTGCAAAAAATGTACTCAAGAAAACATGTATACAAAAGAGAGAAATGTAAAGAAGGTGGAAGAGCAAACAAACTGCAAAACAGAAAATAAATATTCAATAATAAATAATGTGCAAAGTAAGAGACCTTAAATGAGTCTCTGATTGAGTTTGTTATTGAGGAGTCTGATGGCAGAGGGGTAGCAACTGTTCTGAACCTGGTGATACAAGTTTTGTGGCACCTATACCATGTTCCTGATGGCAGCAGCAAGACTGAGTGGTGTAGATCCTTGATGATTGATGCTGCAATTGATGGCAATGTTCCATGTAGATTTGCTCAATGGTGGGGAGAGTTTTGCCTGTGTCCATGACTTCTTGCAGAGCTTTCCTCTCAGAGCTATTGGTGCCCAGGGGTGCAGTGCTAATTTTTTTAGGTGCCAGAGCTGACAAATTCCTATATCCTCTCTCATATATATGAATAGGGCTTAATGTCCAGCACTAAACCAAGATGAAAGAAATATGTGAATTCCAGAGCTCCACAGAAGTATAGTGATAGTTATTTACAAGATTATAGCCTATCACTACATTTCAGTGTTTAACTGGTACAATAAAACATATAACATCTAATTTAATAATATGACAAAGTATTGCTTGGTTCCACTCACTAATTATCTGCATAGGTTTGGTAGATTAATTCCATTGAGGAAAGGATTGTCTAATTCCCAAAATGTGTCATGTCTCTGGCCCTTGCTTTCTCAGGTCTCTCGCTTGTTTCGATCTTTAAAATGCCATCTCTCTTTCTGTATGTACCTTGAGTTTGTCCTATCTCTCCTCATCATGATTTTATCTCTCTCTCTATCTGACTGTCCTGGTCATTCTTTCTCTCTGTGGGGATTGCTTCTTGGAACTCTGTTTCATTTTGTTCCTTCCTCTTGCTTTCCTGGTCATTCTTTCTTCCTCCAGCCAAATCCTCAAGTCACAACTCTCATTGTTCCTATTCATTGTCTCTCACTTTATTTCCTGCATCTCTTGTATCTATCAAGGCTGAGTCTCCCTACAACCTGGATATGTCCATCCCTCTCACTATGACATCCCTTTGAAGCCTGTTTGAAATGTGGATACCAAGCCCTGTCGGAATAAGATGTAGAAGATGTCCGTGATTATGTTGGCCTTAGTCTGCACAGGTTTTCAGAAGTCAGCTGGGTACTCTGTCCAGACCAGATGCTTTTGTTGGATTAACTCTCTTAAAGGGAGCCTGTACTTCATCTTCAGATACTGACTGTAGAGGATCATCAGAGAACATGGGGGTGCATAGTGGTTCTTCCTTGTGAAATTTTGTGTAGAAAGCATTGAGCTCATCTGAGAGTGAAGCTTTGCTGTCTCCTATTGCATTGGTTTTATAGCAGGCTACGTCATTTAGTCCCTGCCACTGCTGTCGGGTATCCTTCGTTGTTTTCATTCTCATTTAGAATCCCCACTTTGCCTGGGAGATGGCTTTCCCTTGGTCGTACATGAAAGTGAAAGTTTTACTCTTGTCATGTCCACACTCTCTGCGTAATATGTATCATACTTCCCAGTAAAAGGAAGCTAATGCACAACAAAACTGTGTGCAAAATTAATTTGCCTGTGCCTTCCATTCTTCAAAAATGCGATGAAGTGTCTTCAACAGTAAATTAGAACCACATTTCAAATGCCTTTTTCTCTCCTGACGAAAGCTGATAACATCTGCATTTTGCAAATAGCTCTGATGCTTTATTTAAATGTTTTGCTTAACAGCCTTGGCATTTAGCTGAGGTTAATTGCGTATGCCTTCACAATGGCTTCCCTCTTGCCTTGAAGTAGGGTTCAGACATGAAGCATTGATTGACTGCTTCTACCCATGGATACTCTCTGACCTGAGTTCCTCCAGCAATTCTATGTCTGCTAAAAAAAATTCCACTGTTCAATGCAATGAAAATACTCAGGTTTACAATAATTAAATGGTTTTCTTCGAGTTAATTTGTGTTCTCCTGTATGATTTGCTTTGTACCAAAATAAATTTATTTGAAGTAATTGATAATGTTGTGCTTTGTATCAGAACCTCCACGAGTCACCGTATATCCCACGAACCAGACCTTCACAGAAGGGAAGGAGGTACAAATCAGATGCACTGCCACAGGTTACCCCCGTCCACATATAGTCTGGACTCATAATGACATGTTTCTAATGGGAACAAGCAGGTATGGATTGTTGTAATGCTTTTAATTATGTGTGCCATCAGTTAAACATAAACACCAGACCCAGCCAGTGAGTTATTTAGTATTGGGACAAGGTCTTGTCCCGATCTCTGGTGAGAGCTCATTGACTAGTATGTTAATATTAAACAGTAAATGCAAATAACACTCAACAGGTCTGGTAGCATCTATGGAAAGAGGATCAGAGACAATTTTTCAAATTGAAATTGAGGGGGTAAGGTGGGAAGAAAGGAATAAGACAAGGCAAATATCTCTGAGGGGACAAGGCCTGGATTGATGAAGTAAATTGTTGAAAAGATTATTGAAGATCCATTACCAAGAGAGAGAAAACAAACAAAGAACCTGATAAAAGCTCTGAAATGCAGGTCAGAGCTGTAAGAAATGTAAAGCAGATCAGGCAGTATCAGTGGAGAAAAACGAATGAGTTAATATGGATAACTAGTAGTAGAAATGGCCAATGCTGAGACACAGAAACTGTTGCCAGAATTTTTTTTTTCCTCAGACTTTCTGTATTTGTAGTTTTTAAACACATTACACCTCTGCTCCTGCCACGTATATACAGTTAAAAATGCTTTAGAAATAGTTATTCAGTATGTATCCTTTGTGATTTGCTGAACAACCATTTTCTTTTGAGAGAATCTTTTTACAGATCCAATTAAGTTTCTTTCAAGGAAATGGTAGTGGGGCATTTTGATTCATCTTGGTTCCTGACCAAGCTAATATTTGTTATGATTTTGTTGTGCTTGACCAAGACTGAGCCAGTGGTGCAATTCACCTGTATATGTGAAGGTACGAAAGAGTCCAATTCAATCCATTCTTTAATTCCACAACCCTCTCAGTGCCACTGACAACTAATTCACAGCCCCTCTCCCTGCTTCCTATCACAGATAGAAATAGCCTTCTTGCAGTCAATATCCAGGATATACATAAGTGGAACCAGATGGTATGGATCAGCACCAATGTTCGAACATACTATAGAAAGTTAAGATGGAGAATATTTTAAATATTAAGATGTAATTATTTCTTCCATGGTTTTGGAAGAATTATTTGTGGCTAAACTATTATAAAACAAGAGCCAAAAAGAGGGACCATATCAGCCCTATTCTTGCCTCCCTTCCCTGGTTGCCATTATGAATCAGAATAGATTTTAAAGTTCTCCAGTTTGTTGACAAAAGCCATTAATGGACTAGCCCCCTCCTGCATCACCCATCTCCTAATGCCCTACTCCATTTCAAAACCCCTCAAATCAGCCAATTTAGGGTGCTTGGTTGTTCTGCACTCAAATCGCAAACTCGGGAGATTGCACCTTTACTATTACAGCCCCCAAACTATGGAACAATGTTCCTCCCTCGATCTTTTAAATTGAGACTGAAGTTATATTTTTACTTGCAAGCATTTTGAAGTGATTGTCGATTGTTTCTATGTTATATGTACAATTCTAAATGGGTACCTTACTGCAGTTTAAATAGCTGCTTAAGTTAAGATGTAATTTATGATCTATACAGAACTTTGGTCAATGTGAGCTGTTTTAAATGTGCTATATAAATAAAATGAACTAAACTAAAATGTCACAGCATAGACATGTCTAACATCTTTCACTACCTTGTGTTTTAAAGGCACGTGCTAAGCAAAAGTGGCAGTTTAATTATTAGGCACACTTCTCAGAAGGATTCTGGAATTTATACCTGCCTGAGCAGTAACTCTGCAGGGACAGACAGACAAGTGTCTATCCTCACCTATATAGGTCAGTGCAGCAATCTTTTTATTTATGTGTGTCATTCTTTAAAGAATCATAAAGTAAACTTTGTTCCGATGCTGACAGCAAGGAGCCAAACCTGAAGGGAATATGAGACTGTAAGAATGAATGCGAGGATGCTATTCTGTAGAATTACAGATGAATTGAAATGTTAGAACCAGACTGTTAGAACCATAGAACCAGAGAACACTACAGCACAGAAGCTGAAATATTATCCTGCCTAGACCCATCGACCAGCACCCAGACATGGCCCTCCATATCTTTCCCATCCTTGTGGCTGTCCAAATTTCTCTTAGATACCAAAATCAAATCATCGACCACCACTTCCTCTCAAAGCTTGTTGAACATGCTCAGAGTGAAGAGTCCCTGCTAACATTTCATGTTTTACCCTTAATCCATGACTTCTAGTTCTTGATTCATCCAACCTCAGTGGAAAAAGCTTGCTTGTATTTACCTGATCTATACCTCTCATAATTTTATAAACCTCTATCAAATTTCCCCTCATTCTCCAGCAGTCTAGGGAATAAAGTCCTAACCTATTCAACCTTTCCCTATAACTCAGCTCCTCTTGTCTCAACAACATCCTTGTAAATTTTCTCTGCACTCTTTCAATATTATTGCTGTCATTGTTGTAGGTAGGTGACCAAAATTGCACACAGTACTCCACATTTGGCCCCATCACGGTCTTGCACAACTTCCACATAACATCGCAACTCCTGTCCTCAATATTAAGATTTATGAAGGCCAACATTTCTAAAGCCCTTTTTTACAACCTTTTACAACTGGTCCTGACCGCTGACTCATCGGAGCTCCCGACGACACGGCTGTCGACCCGAACACTGGCCGCCAACACAATGAAATTCCTACTAGCATTGAACCAGTCCGCCTACCTGCAGGAGATCCTGACGGTGATGCCTGCTGACTCTCAGTTGAGCCCCGGCTGCTCTCGGGCTGGAATTCCCAGAAGCCCAAGGTCCCTGCTCTGATCCCAGCCCAGTAGCATCAGCATAATACTTGTACAGTATCAGCGGTTAAAACAACATCAAAGAAGAAGAGAAGGTTTTTCAAGCATGAAGTAAAGTTTAATTCTTACCTTGAATACACGAGAGCGCCGTTGGATTCAAAATGGCACTAACAGCATGTCAGAGTCCCACTTGAGCATGGCAGGTTAAAAAAAAATCAACTTTTTTTCAACTTGTGATGTTATGTTGCCGCCACAATTTTCGTGGTTAACTGGTAATTTTGGTAAAGTGGCTTTTGGATAATTGGAAACCAACTGTAATAGTTTATCACTAACAGCTATGCTAACTGGTGTTTTGAAGTTTCACATCTGAATGAAAAACTATTGTTTTAAATCTGGCTACAGAAACTTAAGTCCAGATAACTGGTATCCTGCCCATGAGCCTGTGCTACCCAAATACACCCAATTAACCAAATCATTATTTGAGTAAAAACCTATCAACTCTGGTATTCTGGTAAAATATTTAAAGTTATTAGGTGAGATTTTCCTTTCAATGGTGATTAATTATGCCAGGGCAGAGCAACTCTGATCAATTTGATTGTTTCAAAGTTTCAATGAGAAAATATAATTTCTGGATTCTTGCACTCATTTTAAATGAAAATGTAGTTTATACATTTTTATTGAATTAAAATGAGTGTGTTTCAGTCAAATTATTCAAATTATTGTGAACAGCCTGTGTGATTGGCAAATTAATTGGGGATCTCATGCCTATTAAAATAAGGCAAAAGTAAATGCAGATCCAAGCCAGAAAAAAAGTTTGACAGAGGTTGTTATGAAAAAATAGTTATAATTTTAGTTTCTGAAACCTATTCCACAAGAAGTAGTAATTTGTCATTTTTCTTCTCTACAGAGGCTCCAAAGGTTACTGTTGTCCAAAAGGAAGTCCTCATTGGTCTTGGGGACACTGCAGTTCTGGAATGCAGAACCACTGGTGTTCCAGAGCCAGAAGTCACATGGTTCAAAGGTGAGAGAGCCAGCCGGATTGAAATCTCCCATACTTCAGAAAAACTAGCTTGCAGAAATGCTATTAGCTGCTTGTCTGCTGGTAGAAATATTGTTATGTGACAGACAACATTGTGCAATAATCATTTATCCATTGTCACCAAGAACTTTGAGATTGTTGACCAGCTTCAAATTCTTTCAGTTGTATGTCTACTTGCTTCAGACTCGTTTTTTTCAGATCTAATGTGTTGGACATTTATGGGGTCAGGTGAAAAACTTTGGAGTATTGTTTTGAGTGCATGGAAAAGTGTGAAATCTGTGTTGTAAAAACCAATTCAAATTTTTTCAGCATGTGTTTCTTTCAAGCAATTATTTGATGGAATAAAAACAATAGCCATCGACTATAGAGTCATACAACATACCAACAATGAGTCCATGTCAACAATCCAACAACCATCTACATTGATATTAATTAATTTAGATATTGTAGTCTCTTTATACTAGGGTCAACATGCAAATTGGGCTTATTTTTCATTCAGTGTTCACTTTGCAAGAATAACCCTCAGGTTTCCAATTACTTAGCATTTTAATTCTCTGCATAACATCCACTCTTCTTGACATCTACAATATTGTGTTGGAGATCAATGACAGCTTGACAAATAGCACTTGATCCTTTGAGGAATCACAATATCTTTGTAAAATCTGCATTGATTTAATCATTTCCTACCAGGACATTTGTTAAGAATTTTTGTTTGGAGAAGCTATTGATGGCTGCTCCTCTTCCACCTCTCCTGTTATTATCCTGCCTTGGCCGTAAACACGTAACCAACCATGCTCTCCACCCTATCATGGACCCTCTCCACCTTCGCCTCAATAGCTGCTAAAATTGAACAAATCTGTGACATTCCTGTCAGGCCATCAATTCTTCCCAGAATATTTTTGCCTTTATTTCAGAATGCAGACTTGCATTCCAAATGTTTGGTTTCCTAACTTTCTTGCATGATTGGAATTAGACAGGAAAGTATGATTGCTGCCTGCGTGCCATGACATATCTGCATATCATCATTTGAAGTTTCACATCTGAATGAAAAACTGTTGTTTTAAATCTGGCTACAGAAACTTAAGTCCAGATAACTGGTATCCTGCCCATGAGCCTGTGCTACCCAAATACACCCAATTAACCAAATCATTATTTGAGTAAAAACCTACCAACTCTGGTATTCTGGTAAAATATTTAAAGTTATTAGGTGAGATTTTCCTTTCAATGGTGATTAATTATGCCAGGGCAGAGCAACTCTGAGCAATTTGTTTGTTTCAAAGCTATTGTCGATCCATCTGAAAAATGTGACGTAGCCTGGGCAATATGAATTGTTGTCTCAATTACCACACCAATGTGCACCATACTCAGCAAAGTACATTTAGCATTATGGTGTGAATGGGACAAGTTTGACGAGACATGGCAAAATGAAAGGGTGTTCAGAACATTACGTGCTGACTCCGGACTATGACTTAACCATTTAAGTCATTTGCTTAGTTAGTAATCTTTTTTTTAAAATTTTTTTTAAATTTTTTATTTTTCACACTATAAATCACATTAGCCATGATATACACTTTTTCTTTTTCACACATATACAGTGACTTTTTCTCCCCCCCCCCCCTCCTCCCAGGCCACCCCCCCACCCCCCCTCTCATCCATTTTAGGTATACAATCTAGGTTGCATTAAACCAGTCAGACAATGTTGTCATTCAACAAAAATACACCAGAAATTCTACTGAGTCCATTCTTTTCTTTCCTTCTCCTTCCATCAACTTAGGTAATGTTTGTCCCCGGTAGGTTTTCGCTATTGTATTTAACGTAAGGCTCCCATATTTGTTCAAATATTTCAATATTATTTCTTAAACTATATGTTATTTTTTCTAATGGAATACATTTATTCATTTCTATATACCATTGTTGTATTTTCAAATTATCTTCCAATTTCCAGGTTGACATAATACATTTTTTTGCTACGGCTAGAGCTATCTTAACAAATCTTTTTTGTGCATCCTCCAAATCAATTCCAAATTCTTTGTTTTTTATGTTACTTAGGAGAAAGATCTCTGGATTCTTTGGTATATTGTTTTCTGTTATTTTATTTAATATCTGATTGAGATCATCCCAAAATTTTTCTACTCTCTCACATGTCCAGATTGCATGAATTGTTGTTCCCATTTCTTTTTTACATCGAAAACATCTATCAGATACTGTTGGGTCCCATTTATTTAACTTTTGCGGTGTAATGTATAGTCTGTGTAACCAATTATATTGTATCATACGTAGCCTCGTATTTATTGTATTTCTCATCGTTCCAGAACATAATTTCTCCCATGTTTCCTTTTTTATCTTTATATTTAAATCTTGTTCCCATTTTTGTTTAGTTTTACCATTTGTTTCCTCATTCTCCTTTTCTTGCAGTTTAATATACATATTTGTTATAAATCTTTTGATTAACATTGTATCTGTAATCACATATTCAAGGTTACTTCCCTCTGGTAAACTCAAATTGCTTCCTAATTTATCCTTCAAGTAGGATCTCAGTTGGTAATATGCCAGCGCTGTATCTCCAGTTATATTGTACTTATCTCTCATTTGTTCAAAGGATAAGAATCTACTTCCTGAAAAACAATTTTCTATTCTTTTAATCCCTTTTTTTTCCCATTCTCTAAAGGAAAGGTTATCTATTGTAAAAGGGAGTAGCTTATTTTGCGTCAATATTAGTTTTGGTAATTGATAATTTGTTTTGTTTCTTTCTACATGAATCTTCTTCCAAATATTGAGGAGATGATGTAGTACTGGAGAAGTTCTATGTTGTACCAATTTTTCGTCCCATTTATATAATATGTGTTCAGGTATCTTTTCCCCTATTTTATCTAATTCTAATCTCGTCCAGTCAGGTTTTTCCCTTGTTTGATAAAAATCTGATAGGTATCTTAATTGTGTGGCTCTATAATAATTTTTGAAGTTTGGCAATTGTAAGCCTCCTTGTTTATACCATTCTGTTAATTTATCTAGTGCTATCCTCGGTTTTCCCCCTCTCCATAAAAAATTCCTTATTATTTTCTTTAACTCTTTGAAGAATTTTTCTGTCAGTTGTATTGGCAATGCCTGAAATAAGTATAATATCCTTGGAAAAATGTTCATTTTAATACAGTTTATCCTTCCTATCAGTGTTAGTGGTAGATCTTTCCAATGCTCTAAATCGTCCTGTAATTTTTTCATTAGTGGATTGTAATTGAGTTTATATAATTGGCCTAGATTTTTGTTTATTTGTACACCTAGGTATCTTATTGCCTGCATTTGCCATCTGAATGGATATTCCTTCTTAAATTTTGAGAAATCCGCATTATTCATAGGCATTCCTTCACTTTTATTTACGTTTATCTTGTAACCCGACACTTCTCCATATTCCTTCAATTTCTTATATAATTCTTTTATTGATAGTTCTGGTTCTGTTAAGTACACTATAACATCTTCCGCAAATAGACTGATTTTATATTCCCTGTCTTTTATTTTTATTCCTTTTATATTATTATCTATTCTTATCAATTCTGCTAGTGGTTCTAGAGCTAGTGCAAACAATAAAGGTGTTGACCTGCTTAAGTTAAATTGCTTTGATACATGTCCATTTACTGTCACTTTCGCTAACGGTCCCTTATATAATGCTTTAATCCAATTAATATACTTCTCCGGTAGACTGAATTTTTGCAATACTTTGAACAAATAATTCCATTCTACTCTGTCGAAGGCCTTCTCTGCGTCTAAAGCAACTGCTACTGTAGGTGCTTTATTTCCTTCTACTGCATGAATTAAGTTAATAAATTTACAAATATTGTCTGTTGTGCGTCTTTTTTTGATAAATCCAGTTTGGTCTAAATTTACCATTTTCGGTACCTGTTCTGCTAATCTGTTTGCTAATAGTTTAGCTATTATCTTATAATCTGTGTTTAGCAAAGATATTGGTCTATATGACGCTGGTGAGAGTGGATCTTTCCCTTGTTTTAGTATTACTGTAATTATTGCTGTTTTACATGAATCTGGTAAGCTTTGTGTTTCATCAATCTGGTTGATTACATCCAGGAGGGGCGGTATTAATAAGTCTTTAAATGTTTTGTAGAATTTTATTGGAAATCCATCCTCTCCTGGTGTCTTATTATTTGGTAATTTTTTTATTATCTCTTGTATTTCTACTGTTCCAAATGGTTCTGTTAATTTATTTTGTTCCTCTATTTGTAGTTTTGGTAGTTCAATTTTAGTCAAAAATTCATCTATTTTCCCTTCTTTCCCTTCGTTTTCAGTTCGGTATAATTGTTCATAGAATTCTCTAAAGTTTTCCTTAATTTCTTTTGGATTATATGTAATTTGTTTGTCTTTTTTCCTTGATGCCAATACCATTTTCTTAGCTTGTTCTGTTTTAAGCTGCCATGCTAGGATTTTGTGCGTTTTTTCACCTAGTTCATAATATTTCTGTTTTGTCTTCATTATATTCTTCTCTACCTTATATGTTTGTAATGTTTCATATTTTATTTTTTTATCCGCCAATTCTCTTCTTTTAGTTGTATCTTCCTTCATTGCTAATTTTTTTTCTATGTTTACTATTTCCCTTTCCAGCTGCTCTGTTTCCTGATTATAGTCCTTCTTCATCTTGGTTACATAACTTATTATTTGCCCTCTAATGAATGCTTTCATTGCGTCCCATAGTATAAACTTATCTTCCACTGATTCCGTATTTACTTCAAAATACATTTTTAATTGTTTTTCAATAATTTCTCTAAAATCCTGTCTTTTAAGTAGCATGGGGTTTAATCTCCATCTATACATTCTTGGAGAGATGTCCTCTAGCTTTACTGTCAATATTAAGGGTGAATGGTCCGATAGCATTCTCGCTTTATATTCTGTTTTTCTTACTCTATCCTGCATACTAGCTGATAACAAAAATATGTCTATTCTTGAGTATGTTTTATGTCTAGCCGAGTAGTATGAGTATTCCTTTTCTTTTGGGTTTTGTTTCCTCCATATATCCAAAAGTTTCATTTCTTACATTGATTTAATTATAAATTTGGTTACTTTGTTTTTCCTGTTAATTTTTTTCCCCGTTTTATCCATATTTGGATCCAAATTCAGGTTGAAATCCCCTCCTATTAGTATGTTCCCTTGCGTATTAGCTACCTTCAAAAAGATATCTTGCATAAACTTTTGATCTTCTTCGTTAGGTGAATATACATTAAGTAGATTCCAAAACTCCGAATATATCTGACATTTTATCATAACATATCTCCCTGCTGGATCTATTATTTCCTCTTCTATTTTAAATGGCACATTTTTACTAATTAATATAGCCACTCCTCTTGCTTTTGAATTATACGATGCTGCTGTTACATGTCCTACCCAATCTCTCTTTAATTTCTTGTGCTCCAATTCAGTTAAGTGTGTTTCTTGGGCGAATGCTATATCAATTTTTTCCTTTTTCAGTAAATTTAGTAGTTTCTTCCTTTTAATTTGGTTATGTATTCCATTAATATTTAAAGTCATATAGTTCAGCGTAGCCATTTTATATTTTGTTTATCTTCTCTTTCTGTTTTTCCATCATTACCTTTCCTCCTTTTCCATTTCTGTTTTCTTATTTTCAACTCTTTATAAGACAACATTCCTACAACATCCAACATTTTCCTTATTCTCCTATTTATATCTTCTTTATCCCCAATCTCCCCTTCCCCTCCTGAGTTGTCCTTTATCCCTTGTCGGACAACCACATCTCCCCTCTCCATTTGGGTTTGCGAATCCACTCGCAAGCGTCAACTGATTTTGCAGTGACCGCTATTTCCCCCCACCCAGCCCCCCCCCAGAAAAGATTTCACTTTTCATATGTAACAAAGGTCACTCTTTTAATTCCCTCCTTATTCTCTCTATTCCATTACCTTCCCTTATTAATTCTTGTCTATACCATCTATATTTTCCTCTAAGTACAGATGCATTCACGTATTCACATTGTCTCTATTCACTCTTATACCTCTTTACCCGCATACATATCAATCGTGATCATTTTTACTCTCATTACCCATCTTCATCCCTCAGTCTATTTTTGTCTTTACCCACATACATATCAATCGTGATAATTTTTACTCTCATTACCCATCTTCATCCTTCAGTCTATTTTTGTAATTGTTCTGCAAATTTTCGTGCTCCTTCTGGATCCGAGAATAGTCTGTTTTGTTGTCCTGGAATAAATATTTTCAATACCGCTGGATGCTTTAGTATAAATTTGTATCCTTTCTTCCATAAAATCGCCTTTGCTGTATTGAACTCTTTTCTCTTCTTTAGGAGTTCAAAACTTATATCTGGATAAATGAAGATTTTTTGCCCTTTATACTCCAGTGGTTTGTTGCCCTCTCTTACTTTTTCCATTGTCTTCTCCAGTACCTTTTCTCTTGTAGTATATCTTAGGAATTTTACTACAATAGATCTTGGTTTTTTTTGTGGTTGTGGTTTAGAGGCCAATGCTCTATGTGCCCTTTCTATTTCCATTTCTTGCTGTAGTTCTGGACATCCTAGGGTCTTAGGGATCCAATCTTTTATAAACTCCCTCATATTCTTGCCTTCTTCATCTTCCTTAAGGCCCACTATCTTTATGTTATTTCTTCTGTTATAATTTTCCATTATATCTATTTTTTGAGCTAGTAGTTCCTGTGTCTCTTTAGTTTTTTTATTAGATTCCTCCAATTTCTTTTTTAAGTCTTCTACCTCCATTTCTGCTGCTACTGCCCGCTCTTCCATCTTGTCCATTTTCTTTCCCATTTCTGTTAAGGTCATATCTATTTTATTCATTTTCTCTTCTGTGTTGTTTATTCTTCTTCTTAAATCATTAAATTCCTGTGTTTGCCATTCTTTAAATGACTCCATGTATCCTCTAACAAGAGAAAGTATATCCTTTATCTTGCCTTTCCCTTCTTCTTCTATTTCACTGTACTCTTCCTCTTCTTCTTCCTCTGGGTTGGCCATCTGTTGTTTCTTTGTTGCCCTTTTCTTCTCTTCTTTCTTGTTTCCATTGTCTTCTGTGGTCTCTTCTTGCTGCAGGTGTTCTGCAGCTGTCGTTGCCGGCTGTGGAGATCGACTCCCCAGCTGGTCCCCCCTCCCGTCGGTATGTTTTTTTTCATGCGCGGTTGCGCACTTTTACTCGGCTCAGCGAGCCATTTTTGTAGTCCTATTTCTACCGACCTGAGGAAGCGGGCTTCTCTCTCCACAGCGGGCCTCTTCGGACAGGTAAGGCCTTCTCCTTCTTCCTCTGTTGTCTTCTCTTCTTCTCTTCTTACCGTTGATTTTGTTTTTTCTTTTTTTGTCGCCATCTTCTTTCCACCTTTATACTCACTTTTCTTTAACTTTTATTTCTGTGCCTTTGTATTTTCTCTTGTTTTTCCCGACTTTTCTGGAGAGGGCTGGAGTTCACCGTCCGGCCACTACTCCATCCAGTGACTCCTCGCTTAGTTAGTAATCTTGAGTAAAAAGAATTAGAAATTCTTCTAGGACTGTCAGCATCCATGTTTCATTCACAATAGCTTGTATTTTAGCCATTTGGCAAATCATGGACTAAAATATTTATGATTTGATTGCAATACATCTTAAAACTACTAATTATTTCAAATATAAAATAAACTAAAAATTGAATAATTTTTATGAAAATGAGACATTTTCAAAATGGAATAGTGCTTTTGGTTAGATTTTTAAAGAGAAACCATTCAACCTTGTTGAAAGGAACATGTATATTTCTGGTGTTTGTGTTATCTACATCAGCTCAGGGTGAATTCAAGAGTTGAACTGTGTAATTGACATGTTTTTAGCCTTCTATATTTCTACATGTCTGAATTTGAGAGAGTAAATGTACTGGCTGGATTTATGAATGTGGAGTGGGAAGTGCATTAAAGAGAGGGTTAGAAGAAAACCTGCAGAAAAAAAAAACTGCTTATGGAATACTTATAAGCTAATTGGGTGAAGCACTGCTTATTGTTAAAGATGACATGGTTTAGCACTGTTTTGTGTTAGATTTCATTGCAGTTTTGGAATGTGCTAAACTGGAAAAGATCTTTCTGATCCTTTCAGCTGGCTCCAGAGTTCAAAGGGAGAATTTACAGATGATCTTATTGTGTCCTTTTGGTTGATATTCCTACAATTTCCTCTCAACTTTAACATTATTACTGGCCTGTACATTTACCTCAACTTTACTAAACTTCAGTCTAAGCTTTTTTGCTTCTTATTTAATGTTTTTCATTCCATTGGGAGAGCATCATCTATTGACACTAATATTTTGAGTTCTGTCACAAGAAGAGATTAGCAGATGGACAGAAAAAAAATCTCCAAGTACCATTTTAAAAAAAAGTAACATATCTTCCTAGTGAGATAGCTCATTACTTCTAAATGTCTTACTAGCATGGTCTCAAACAAATTTTAGACATGCATTATGATATACCATATATACGTGTGTAAAAGTCTATCTCATGTGAAGGTTGGCGCCATATTTTTGGCCAAATAAATCTTGTATTTCCCATGTATCTTGTAAAAGTCAACCCTAGTCTCCCACCCTGCAGGCTGGAACTTCCGACGCCTTGGTCTCCCATTAGACCTCCCAACATGTCTAATATGAATTCTCACCTCGGCCCCAGCCACCCACCCATCGGACCTTCCATCACGTCCAACTCGAACTCTTATCTTGGCCCCAGTTCCCCACCCAATGGAACGCCCCACGCCTCTGACAATGCAGATACTGACAGCAGCCCTGGCCTCCCCTGGGATAGGCTGTGTCTTTTGACTTGTAGACACTATTATTACGCTAATTCATTGTATTTTTGTTTATTCGTTTAGAGATTATTTGTAGTTCTGCCAAATTTTGGATTCTCATGTGAATTTCAGCCCCTCAGGAGTAGCATCCATGTAATCGTCAATCCCTTAAATTTAACATCAAAAAATAGACTTTGACTCAAGTATAAAATATATGATAAAAGTCATGATTTTGGGGATACTTCATTTGTCACTTTACTGTGCCTTTGGTTAAAAAGTCGCTAGTTGTCAATAGTATTTAAATAATAGTTCATATTTCCTATAAGTTTTGGTTTCATGATCTTGTCTCCCTGGTGATGCTATATTGCAAAACTTGGCACTGCTTTTAGCTGAATGACCAGAGACAGGTGAAAATTCAGAATGATTGCAAGAGCCACACTTTTCCAGTGTGGAAGTCATTAGTCAATTTGTCAGCAAGAATAAAAAAGAGAGCTGGAACTCACAAGATCGTCTATTACAATGAAGATTTTGATGGGAGAAAGCAACATTATTTAACTTGTTTCTCTCCTCTCAGATTTAAGTCTTGTCACTTTTATGTTCTGCCAACTTGCACATCACACATCATCTCCAGATGATCTCACCGATAGTGAAGTTTTGCTCTGTTGTTTGTAACTAACCATCAGGGGTGGTGAGGGATTAATAATAGAAATGCTGAATACACCTGAGTGCACAGTTCCTCCAGGTTGTTTTGCAGATATTAATACCCAATATGTTGTAAGCTGTAGGTCTAAACTTGTCATCTGTCCCCTCATGGTGAATTGGACTAATGAGTCAAAACGCTGTTGTATATTCCCATGTGGGTGCTTCTGAAGAATCATACTTCTGTCCAATAAAAGCCTCTCTACCCAGGAATAGCTTGATTGGAACCCAAGCTCAACACATTCCTCTTTCTACAGCTATGTGTATATATAAAAACAGGAATGTCCATAATGTTTGGGACAAAGATGCCGTTTTCCATTATATCCTTTATTATGGAGGGCACTGTATATGGGCTCATTAAAAATGTGCACTCATTATATCACAAACACTGATTAAATTTTCTTTGGTTTGCAGGCAGAAATTTTCTGCAATAACTACCTTTCATTATTCTTTCCAAATTTTCAGTTAACCCGTTGCTTTCTTTAATGATCCATTTTGAGAAAAAGATTCTGTAAAAGTGAAAGACAGTTAGATTTCTGCTTCTCCTGGTGATTTTGACAGAATTGTGTAGCAATTGGATGCAAATATACCATCATTGGTCATTTCTGTACAATAATGATGTTAATTTGTCAGAAATTAGCGTCAGAGTTATGCATCTTTATCTTGCTATCTTTTTCCACTGCAGTCGACAGACTGCTTTAGCTGTTATGATTGCCAAGCAATTTACTGATTTTTTTTTCCCCAATCACATACATTTCTGACAGGACCAATGAGAGGCATGTTAACTTTGCAATAGTTGCATTTTATTTGTAGATTGAGAAAAGAATGTCCGTGTGGCATTCCAATTAGAACGTATAAAATGCTCATGACACAGTTCTGTCATCATGTCCAAAAATTAAGGAGGAAGATGAGAAGCAGGATCTCCAGGGTGGTAATCTCAGGATTACTGCCTGTGCCACGTGCTAGTAAAGGCAAAAATAATGGGATCGGGCAGATAAATGCTTGGCTGACAAACTAGTGCAAGGGGCAGGGCTTCAGATTCATAGATCATTGGGATCTCTTTTGGGGAAGCTATGACCAATACAAAAAGGATGGGTTACTCCTGAATCCAAAAGGAGCTAATATCCTGGTGGGTAGTGTAAGGTAAAACATCATGAGATGGGAATGTGTAGGGAGTTACCCTGTACAGGGCAGTAACAAGAAGGGGAGGTGTCCTTGTACTCCTGTTAGGTAAAACATCATGAGATGGGACCGGAGAAGGAGTCACCCAGTACTAAGGAGTAACAGAATGCATCCTTGTACTTACAAGATAAGAGAGACATTGATGGATTGAGAGGCAGGAAGCTAGCAGGGAAAGGATAGCAACAGTTTTAGTCATTGGACAAGTAATGATATGATGATGTTCTAAGCATGTATCCAAGGGTATAAAAAATCACCATTTTGCTGATAACGGCAGAATGCATTCTCCGACTAACATGGTTAGTTGCAAGTGTTACAATCCGGTAATAAAGAACAAAGAACCCTGATTTCGACTCAGTCTGGTGTTTGTCTCACTCATTCATGAACAATGCAGACCTAACAGTAGGTTAAAAATAGCTGTTTGGGAGGGTTTAAACTAATTTGACAGAGGGATGGGAACCAGAGTACAAGGGCTGCAGAAGGGGGGAAACAGCAGTAAAGTGATGATAGTGTCCAGCAAGGATGACATGCAGGTGTCGAGACTAAATATTAATAAGAATGATGACAGAGACACAGTAGATTAAAAAACTGGTCTCAAGATATTATACTTGAATGCATGCAGCATTAAAAACAAGGATGATATTCTTGCTGTAGAGCTACATGTTGGACGATACTGTGCTGTGGCCAATAATGAGTCATGGCTAAAGGATGGATGTCATTGGAGCTGAATGTCTCGGGATACATGGTGTATCACAAGGATAGGGAGCGAGGTAGAGGGAGTGGTGTGGCTCTTCTGGTATGCAACAATATTAAATCATTGGAAGGAAGGGACCTAGGATCAGAAGGGAAAGTTTAGAAATGGTAAAGGTAAAAGTATTCTAATGGCATTTATATACAAGCCCCAAATAACTGCCGGGAAGTGGATTACAAAGTACGATTGGAAATAGAAAAGGCGTGTTAAAAGGACAGTGTTATGATAATTATGGGGAATTTTAACAAGAAAGTAGATTGGCAAATTCAGGTCGGTATGGGACCACAGGAGAGGGAGTTTGTGGAGGGCCTTCGCTACGGGATGGCTTTTTGGGGCAGTTTGTTGATGAGCCCACCAGGGGGATGGCTGTTCTATATTGGGTGTTGTGATTTGAACCAGGGGTGATAGAGAGCTTAAGGTAAAGGGACCCTTAAGAGGGAGTGATCACAATATGATTGAGTTTACTCTGAAATTTGAAACAGAAAGGCTAGAGCTTGATGTGTTGATATTTCGGTGGAGAAAAGGAAATTACAGTTTCATGAGAGAGGAACTGGCCAAAATCAATTGGAAAAGCACACTAATGGGGAAGACATTCCCCATGGTTGGAGTTTATGCACAAAATGAGGAAAGTGCAGGACAGGCACATACCAGCAAAAAATGTGAATGGAAAATTGAGACAATTGTTCAAGCCAAAGTAAAAGCAAAAAGAGAGGGCAGACAAGCAAAAATAGAGGACTGGGAAACTTCTAAAAACATGAAGAAGACAACTAAGAAGGTGATTAGGAAGGAAAAGATGAATTATGAAAAGAGGTTAGCAAATAAAAATACTCGATCCTTTTTAAATATATAAAGAACAAAAGAGTGACCAAAGTAGATATAGGACAATAGAAAATGACGCTGGAGAAATTGTAATGGGAGACGAGGAGATGGCAGAAGAACTGAATGAATATTTTGGATCAGTATTCACTGTGGAAAACTTTAGTAGCATACTGGATTCATGTGGCTCTCTTGGAAGAGAGGTGAGTGTGGATGAAATCATGACTGGAGGTACTTGGAAAGCTAAATTGTCTAAGGGAAGATAAGTCTCCTGGTCCAAATAGAATGCATCCTTGGGTTCTGAAGGAAGCAGCTGCAGAGATTGTGCAGCAATTGGCATAAAACTTCCAGGAATCAATGGATTCTTGCATGGCTCCATTGGTCCAGAGAATTGCAAATATCACTCTATTGTTTAAGAAGGGAGTGAGGTAGCAGAAAGGAAATTATAGACCTATTAGCCTGATTTTAGTGGATGGGAAGCTATTGGAGTTGATTGTCAAGGATGAGATTACCTGGAGGTGCATGGAAAGATAGGCCCAAATTAGCATGGTTTCCTTAAAGGAAAGCTAGATGAGAGCCAATGCAATTACAAGAAGGATTCTAGCATGGCTAAAATATTGGCTGATCATCAGGAAGCAGAGAATAGAAAGAGAGGGATCCTATTCTGGTTGGCTACCGTTTACCAGTGGTGATCTGCAGCGGTCGGTGTTGGGGCTGCTTCTTTTTACATAGTATATAAATGATTTGGATTCTGGAATAGATGGCTTTGTGTTTACCTTTGCAGATGATGCCAAAATAGCTGGTACAGGAGGTGGTACAAGTCTTCAGAGACTTGGATAGATTAGGAGAATGGGAAAAGAGATATACAATGGCAGATGATATACAATGTCAGAAAATGTTGATGCTATAATTACTGATAATCAAAAATCTTCACTTTTTAGGTTATTTCGAGGAACTAGACAGGGTTGTCCTCTTAGCCCTTTATTATTTAATTTAGCAATAGCACTTCAAAATTGGGGAAATTAATAGAGGAGATGGAATTCATATGTAGATCATCTTTTAGTATATATTTCAGATCCTGAGAAATCTATTCCTCCAATGTTGTCTTTGCTTTCCCAATTTGGTACTTTCTTTGGATATAAATTGAACCGAATTATTCCCCCTTTATAATCACACACCTTTTTGAGTGGTTAAAGAACATTTTACCCATCTGAGGGTTAAAATTACCAAATCATTTAAAGATCTATATTAATTTAACTTTCTTCCTTTGATAGATTGTGTGAAACGAACTCTTTCTAAATGGTCTCCATTGGCTTTATCTTTAGTAGGTCGTATTAATGCTATTAAGATGATAATCTTACCTACAGTTTTGTATTTATTTCAAGCAATCCCAGTTTTTATTCCAAAATCCTTTTTTAATAATATTGACTCCAAAATATCTTCTTAATTTGGAATAAAATGCCAGATTGAGTAAATTAAAGAAAGATGGTGGCATGGCTTTACCTAATCTTAGACTCCATTATTGGGCTGTTAATGTCCACTGCATTATTTTCTGGATCTTCTATTCTTTTCAAAATATTTTTATTGATTTGGTAGAGAGAAATATTTCATGTTTACATATTATTAACATAACATTTATATAATGCAATACAGAATATGAATCATAAGTGATTTATACATTGTCTTGTACACAATGCTCGAATAAAATGGAAATTCCCTTAGGAAAACTTCACTTCATATTCTAATATTATCACATATTCATTGTATGTAATCTAATTGGACTTCCTCTTTTACTTAAAAAGGAAAATAGAAAAAAAGGAAAAGAAGGACCCCCACCCCCATTCTAATCACCAGCAAATAATATATAAAGATTTTGAGTCTTGGCTCCTGGACATTGGACATAAAACCTCCAGAGCATCCCTGCCTATGTATTCAAATTATGATAGAAGTTCATAAATGGGCCCTATATCTTGTCAAATTCTCTTTAATATTATATCTAATTTTCTACAAACTTAAGCAAGACATAATATCTTGTACCCATTGCATATGATTTGGTGTGAAACTATCTTTCTATTTCATCAAAATTGGTCATCTGGCTATCAATGAAGTAAAAGCTACTATTTTTAGAATCAAAGTTCAAGAAAATATTCTCCTCTTGAGAATAACCAAACAAAGCAATAAAAGGGCACAGTTCCAATTTAATCCTAAGAATCTTTGAAAACATTTTGAAGAATAGTTCCCAAAATTCTTTTAGTTTTGGACATTCCCAAAACATGAATCAGAGAGGACTCAAAGATTTTACATGTATCACATCGTGGATCAACATCAGAATAAAAATGAGATGGTTTAACTTTGGACATATGTATTCTATGTACCACTTTAAAATGTTCTCTTCTGATAAATATGATCCCCCTTTATTGGGTAGATTTGGAATTGAATTCTGTCCAGAGATCTTCAGTAGCCTCTTTATTGGGAGCAACTCTTCCTTTTACACCCAATTCTTAAACATACATTATGGATTTAGTTTCAATTTTGGAAGTTCTTTGACTTGAAAATTTTTATTTTATCCCGTACCATTTCTCTTAATTAACTTTTTCAACCATCTATAATTGATCAAGCCTCTTTTTGGAAAGTTAAAGGAATCGTCTCTTTTTCAGATTTGTTTATAGATGGTAGTTTAATGTCTTTTGAACAATTATCAAATAAATATAATATACCTAAGTCACATTTTTAAAATTTATTTCCAAATTAGAAATTTTCTGAATACTTTACTGCCTAACTTTCCAACATTGTACCAACCGGATTTGATTGATACCTTTTTACATTTCAACTCTTCTTATCAGGGTTTAATAGGTAGCATTTATAATAAGTTATTAAGATTGCAATCAAATTCTAATGACAAAATTAAAAGGGCCTGGGAAGAAGAACTGCAGTTGCATCTTCCAGAGGAATCATGGTAGAAGATTTTTGGATTGGTTAATACCTCTTCAGTATGCGCTCGTCATTCTTTGATTCAGTTTAAAGTGGTACATCGGGCTCATGAGTTGAAATACAAATTGGCCTGTATTTTTTCTAATATTAGTCTTATTTGTAATAGAAGTAAATCACAAGTGGCTTCTCTAACTCGTATGTTTTAGTCATGTCTAATGTTGCAGAAGTATTGGATAGATATTTTTAAGACTTTATCAGCTATACTGGATATCAATTTTCAACCTAACCCATTGATTGCTCTTTTTGGAATTATTGTTCCAGAAGTGGGACGAGTTCCCACTTCCACACATCAGGTTGTAGCCTTTTCTACATTGTTGGCTAGAAGAGCTATTTTATTTAAATGGAAAGATTCTAATCCACCTACTTTGACTCAATGGTTCTCTCACATTATGTCATGTTTAAGTTTAGAGAAAGTTAAGAGTCATATATTTGATAGTTCTGTTAAATTAGAAGAGACGGTGAGCTTTTATAAAGTATTTCCGCGTGACTTAGTCTGGAAGGGAAAATAATTATACTATATTTAATTTAATTTCTTTTCTCTTTATTGGTGAAGACCAGATGATTAATTTTTATCTCCAAATAGGCTTCCCATTATTTTTTTAATGTTAGGTGGGGTTTTATATAATAATTTTCATTTTTTGAAGATTTCAGTTTGAGGAGATGAAAACATAATGCAATATGTTATGTCATATGATGGTATTATAGTGAGTTTTCCTTCTAGCTTATGTACTACTGTTCTCCTCACGTATTGTTTACCTATAATATGATTAATAAAAAGATTGAAAATGAAAAGAAACTGTACCATCAGACACTTTGGAAGAAGAAAAAGATGGGCAGACTATTTAGTTGGGGAGAAAATTCAAAATCCGGAGGTGCAAATGGACTTGGGAGTTCTCGTGCAGGAAATCCTAAAGGTTGACTTCCAGGTTGAGTCAGTGGTGAAGAAGGCAAATGCAATGTTGACATTCATTTTTAAATGGATAGTATATAAAAACAGAGATGTAATGTTGAAACTCTAGAAAGCATTTGTGAGACTTCACTTGGAGTACTGTGTACAATTTGGGTTCAGTATTTGAGAAAAGATGTGCTGGAGTTGGAGAGGATTCAGAGAAAGTTTACTAGAATGATACCAGAAATAAAAGAATTAGTATATGAAGAATGATTGTCAGCTCTTAACTGTACTCATTTGAGTACTGAAGGATGAGGGGGAGACCTCAGAGGCAATTTGAGAGTAGATGTGGCAAGGATTTTTGTAAAGTAAGGGATTCTAGGACAAGAACTCATCAATTTAGGATAAAAAGGTATCAAAAAAAGGGCAGCATGGTTGGTGTAGCAGTTAATACAAAGCCTTTATAGCACCAACGATCGGGACTGCACCAAGGTTCGAATCCCGTGCTGTCTGAAGATTGTACATTCTCCCTGTGTCTGCATGGGTTTTTTCTGGGGGCTCTGATTTCCTCCCACCATTTAAAACATACTGGGGATGTAAATTGGGTAGCACGAATTTGTGGACGGGCGGAAATGGCCTGTTTCTGTGCTGGGTGTCTAAATGTTTTTAAATTAAATTTTAATTTAAAATATAAATTTAATTTAAAACAGGTGGAAAAACATCTTTAGTCAGGGGGTCATGAATCTATGGAACTTATTGCCACAGGCAGCTGTGGAAATGGTATTGTTGGATGTATTTAAGGAAGAGATTCCCAGGTATTTGATTAGTCGGGCATCAAGGGATACGGGGAGAAAACCTGAGAGTGGGGCTGAATGGGTGGATGGATCAGCTCATGATTGGAATGGCAGAGCATACTCAATGGGCCTACTTCTGCTCCTATATCTTCTAATCTTGTAAGAAAGGTCAAAATTAGTGAATAATATTTCACTTCCAGCAAGATACATGTTCCTCTTTTGTTTTAAAATGCACCCATCTATGATTTCAGGTGACCTCGAACTGAATCCTTCCAGTTTTCTGAGCATTGATCGTCATCGAGGCATTTTGGAGATACAGGAGATCCAGGAAGTGGATGCTGGAGACTACACCTGTGTGGCCATGAATGATGCTGGAAGAGCTTCTGGCCAGATTACTTTGGATGTTGGTTGTAAGTTATAAAGATTCATTATACTGCTTTTGTTTTACTTGCTCCTTTTATTTAATGTTGATTGCTCTTTTATTTACCATTCCTACTGTACTTATTTATATTAGATTAAGGTTTAGACATACAGCACAGTAACAGGCCCTTTCAACTCATGTACCCATGTCTCCCAATTCCATCCAATTCACCTACAGTCCCAGTACTTTTTCATTTGAATAGTGGGGAAAAAAACCAGAGCATGTGGAAGAAACCCACACAAACAAGGGGAGAATGTACAAACTCCCTACAGACTGGGAACCCCGGTCCCAGTCGCTAGCGCTGAAACAACGTTGTGCTAACCACTACGCAAACTGTGCCACCCTTTGGAAAGGATTAGTTTTAAGGACCCAAAATTAATTTTACTATGGCTTGCTTTGGTTGGTCAATGACTTTCAATCAAATTTATGAATCATCTCAACATCAGTTAAGGGAGAAATTCTAAAATTTCACAGACATGTGTATTCTGAAAGGATATTTCCACATGAATCAGAAACTTACAAAGAATAGATTATTTTTACGTTTAAAAAAAATTGTGCGATTTTTAAAAACAATTGTAGTTTAGCCTCTATTTTGAAGGAAAATCTGAATATGTCAGATTCTGCAAACCTCCAAACAGTATATATTTTGTCTATTGAAATGAAGACACTCATAAAATGTACACATTTGTATGTTCAGGAAATATTGGTGTCTTCAGATTCACATTTAATTGCGAAGGCAAGTGAAGTATTTTCTATTCACAATTTTTAAAGGAAAAAGAACCCCCTGATTTAAAGATAAAGAAGGAAAATTGCTAATTCTACTCAGGGTAATCTGGAATTGGGTGGCCATATATTCCACTCTGTTTTGGATATCATTGAAGATCTTATTACGCTCATCTCACAAATGTTCACCTGACCTGGAGAGCGTATCAAGGGGAACTCCCACATTTTTCTTGAAAGTGGAACATGCACATGAAGATGTTCTGTGAGCCAGAGGGAAATCGGCAGGTGGTGGGAATTTTGTTCCACTTGCTGCCTCTTGCTAAGCTGTACTCCAATAGAGCCATACTGTCACCCAGCTGAAAAATTGCCAAGGTTTGTCCTCGTCACAAAAGGAATGATAATGCCAACATATCAGCAAAGAGATGGATACCATCATCAACAGAGCTTTCCAGCTACATTTGATGTTTTTTTGGGGACCTCTGAACACTGCAAACTTCAAGAAGGCTCAGGCAATTGATCTGAGGAGGTTTGATACTTTGAGGAATCTTATTACATTTTTGGGTTTATTCCCCATTCCTAATTGCTCCAGAGAAAGTTGTGATGAGCCATCTTTTTTAATGGCTGCAGTCCTTCTGGTAAAAGTAGTCCCATAGTGCTGTTGTGTGGGAGGAGCCCCAAGATATAAACTAAAGGATATTTAAAGATTAATGTTATTTCCACATGAAGATGTTCTGTGACCCAGAGGGAAATCGGCAGGTGGTGGGAATTTTGTTCTACTTGCTGCTTTCTTGCTAAGCTGTACTCCACTAGAGCCATACTGTCACCCAGCTGATAATGTGAAAAATTGTTGAGGTTTGTCCTCGTCACAAAAGGATTGATAAAGCCAACATATCAGCCTATTCTCAAAGAGATGGATACCATCATCAACAGAGCTTTCCAGCGACACTTGATCACTAATAACCTGTTCACTGCCCCGTCTGGGTTTTGGCTGGACCATGAGGTTCCAAACTGCATCACAGTTGTGGCCTAGACATGGGCCACAAACTGAATTCCAGAAGTAAGGTGAGAAAAGTCTGTTCATGGTTTGAACAGTGTAGCCTCAGTGAGTAACTGTAGCTATGGTGTGATGGCAATGGAGGGAATACATGTTGCATTGGTTAATGGTGTTGAGATTTTTCGATAGCGTTGGAACTGCACTCATCCAGGCAAGTGGGAAATATTCCATCTTGCTCCTGACTTGTTCCTTGTTAGAAGAGAGTCACTCTCTGAAAAATATCCAGTGTCTGACCTGCTCTTGGAAACACAGTATTCGTGTACATCTTCATTAACATTACATATTATTTCATTAAATCACTCTATACTCCACAGATTTCATGGTGAAATTTAAACTTGCATTTCTGGTATGTTGGTCTTCTAAAATGAAAGCCCAGTCACTTCAACGCTGTTCTATCATAACTCTGATAGTTTGTCCCTGTAATTCTTTGGCCTGTATATTTTCCGAATTTGAAGCTGTAACACCAGTTCATTTTTCTACTGTTGAGATAACTGCAAAAATTATCTATCTCCCATTTTCAGAAGTAATGCTGGATGACTTGCACAGGACAATTACAGTTACAATCCCAGGTGCCTGCAGTCTTTAGCACAATGTTTCCCTTCGCCATCTGTTCAAAACTTTTGGATGATTTTCAATGAGTTTTCTGTTTTGGAAACAGTGGTGCAGCAGAACATGTTGCTGTTATAACGATACTGATTTCTCACAACTTACAAACAAATAAAGAATACACTCATTAGTCTATTCCAGCACACTCACTCATCTCTTTCACCACACCATGAAGTTAACTTTCTTTTCTTATTCACTAGACACAACATTGCATTCTTCAACTCCCCAAACACCACCCAGCTAAACACCTCTGACCTTCTCATGGCTCACCACCATGTGGGTGATCCAATCACTCTCTCTCTCTTTCCAACGAAGGCAAGTACATGACTACAACACTGTCTCACAGCTCTGGCAACCCATATTTGACGTGACTTCCAGTGCTACTCTGGAGTTTGCATGTGTTTTCCCTCAGTGCCTAGATTTCCTTCCACATCTCCAGGGTGTGCTGTGGATTCAATAACCCCCATTGTAGATGAGTGGTTGAAGAATAAGTGGGGGAGGAGGGGCGTTTTCAATGGACATCAGAAAGAGAAGTGCCTGGCTGGTGGTGAGAGGGGCCCTCCCAGTGAGATCCTTCCTGTACGACTGGAACATCACCCTCAATGCCTAGTGCCCTCAGGATGGCTGTGGTGGGGTGGACACCATCACCAACCTCTTTGCCAAATGCAAATTTGTAAGGAGATTGTGAAGAGTGATGCAGGGGGTTCTGTTATAGTTCATCCCCAGAGAGAGTATGACAGAGGACTCCCTGATTTATGGACTGATCCTGTAGACCCACTCTGAGTCTGACGTTCAGACCTGTTGGAAGACCATCAACTTTGGTTTGCCCAAACTTGGTGATCTTTCAGCAGACTAGTTTGAGAATGCTTCCACCTGGCACGTTCCAGGATGCAGGACTTGGTGCTGAATGACATGCTGATGCTGGGTGCAACCAATGCGAAGGCACTGAAAGAAAGGAGTACAGCTTAAAGCACCCCTGTACCACCCCCCAACCCATTATCAGGCTCCGAGGGGCTGACACTGAGGGGAAGCTCCTTAAAGCAACAGAGAGGGGGGAGAAAAAACAAGGTGTCACAGGGGTGGTGACTGAGTATTAAGGTAACAATGTTAAGCATGGAAGGTACATCAATGAGACGACTGACAAAATGTAACAAGTTTCTGAGCAGCTTCACCTATGCTGTAAATAACTTCCTTGATATGAGATAACTGACACGTAAAAGCTCGTAAGTATGTTACTCAATAGGATTGAAATTAAGGATGTAAAGTGTGGAAATAACTTTTTGGTCTTGTATTGTACATCATTTTTTTGCGAATAAAGTTTATTTTTGGGAAAATAATAAGAAAGAGAAGTGGTTGAATAGAAATAAATGGGCCAAAGGGATAGATAGATTTCTGTGATTGGCATAGATTCAATGGGTGGAATGTCTCATACGTCCAATAAAATACAAGTTAAAAAGCCACTGACCTCCTGTTGCTTGAGACTGCTTGTTGTATGAATGGAGCACTAATGGCGAGGCACAGCGATTTTAAACTTTGGTCTTTTTTTTACCCATTTCCATGATTTTTTTTGCCGGTTGATTAAAGTTGTCGGTTGCTTGAATTCTGGGTAATAGAGATTTTACCGTAAATTTTAATTCCCCTTGAATGAACATGGCAATTGGCTGGATAGATGAGGATAATATGCCAGTCACCGCTGAAGCTGGTGCCCCTGAGGAGCAACGTATCGAGGAGATGAAGGTTAAGGAACTTAGAGAAGAATTACAACATCGGAACTTAGAAACAAAACTGCCCTTCAAATAAGACTGAAAGAGGGAAGAGAAGCAGATAAGGATTTAGCTGATGGGAACACAAACCCCACAGAATTACTGCAAAAATCATCAACAGAATCTAAGACCAGCCACATGAAAATGGCTGAAGATGTGACACAAGATGATGTGGTGGAAGATAGGCAATTCAAAATGGAGGCTAAATCAGATATTAAAGCAACATTTGTTACACTGGATGATATATTTCCATGAGATAGTGCGTCAAATACTGAAAGTGTGAGATGCAAAAGAAGTTCTAGAGCAACCTCCTGTGCTTCCCCTACTTCAAGGGCTGCTAATGCATATTTAAAGGTTCAGGCTGACTTGGACGCTCTTAAAGCAGAACAAGAATGGCTTCAAATTAAATTGGCCTTAGAAGAGCAGGAGGAGCAGCTGATGAGGACAAAGGAGCAGCTATGAAGGGAGGAGGAACAGAGAAAGGAGCAGTTAAAGAAGAGAAAGGAGCAGCTATGGAGAGGAGAGGAGCATCCATGGATGGAAAAGGAGCTGCAGGAGGAGCAGCTAAGGAGGGAGGAGGTACAGCTAAAGAGGCGAAAGGATCGGCTGGAACAAGAAACAAAAATTGCTGTTAATCAGGCCAGGAAGAAGGCACTAGGAGGCTCAGAGGTATCTGATGTTTGGAGTAAATTATCTAAAGAATTTTCTGTCATCCTTCCTCCAGTTATCCTTCCTCAGGATAATCGGAGGAAGGATGACAGAAAAATAAAATATTTAATCCCAAGACAGAGCCGATGCCATGGTTACGCGATTTGTATGGACCTGAACGAATCATATTATGGCACACTGATGCCAAAGCACAAACCCCAATAATGGCCACAGTGGACAGAGATGTGAGCCAAATACCATCTTACGAGGCAGACTACTTGATGCTTCTATCAGGCAATAGAAATCCAGGTGAATAAAGTAACATGCTCAGGCACGATGCAATAGCTGCATCATTACAGTCTCTCTCTTCTCTGCCCGAGAGAGATTCAAGCTTTTAATGGTGACCCACTTTAATTCCCAGCATTCATGAGAAACTTTGAATGCAGTATTGAAAGTAAGAGCCAAAACTCTGAGGATTGTCTATTTTACAGTGGAACCCCGATTTTACACGCCCAATTTAACTCGAATTTGGATATAATGTGATGAGTCATTGGACCCTGATTATATACAAGGTATTCACCACTTAACATCCACGTTCCATTCTTTGAGATAGGACATTAAGTGAGTCCATTACAAAAGATGCAGCACCAGAGATGGCCAACCTGTAGCGCAGCGGATATTAGAAGTGGGTGTGTCTAAATGATTAAGGTAACCACAGTAATATTTATCTTGATGGGAATTCATCACATTATTGAAGAAGGGGGGTCCTGCTGCGATGGAGGGGGGAATGGATGGGGTAAATGCTGTCATAAACAGGGCTGGTGAGTGATGCTGCGAATGTGGGGGGGGGGGTGGTGTGGACTGAATGCTGCTGTGAATGGTGAGGGGTAGCATAGTGGTGAGTGCTGCTGCTAACGGGGGGGGGGGGGTGGTGAGTGCTACCACAAACAGGGAAGGGGGGCAGGGTGAGTGCTGCAGTGAACGGGGAGGTGGGGTGAGTGCTGCCATGAACAGGGGAGTTTCTGCCATGATTGATGTGTGTGTGTGTGTGTGTGTGTGTGTGTGTATATATAAATATATATGTGTATATATATTTTTATATGAATATATATATATATATATAAATATGTATATATATATAAAAATATAAATTTATTTATTTATATATATATATTTTTATATATATATACATATTTTGTACACAGTGAAATCCCAATTTAGTGTAACCCTGCTTTTTTCACAATGCAATTTTTTTTTTACCCCTAACTATCATGTAATAACAGGGTTCCACTGTATTTAGAACAGTTCATGAGGAGACAACCGCAATAATTTGTAAGGAGTTGCCATTATATGTGCCCAAATGAAGGTCTCAAAAAGGTTAAGTCTTCACTAAAGAAGCATTTTGGCAACAAGCATAAAATAACTATAGCTTGTATACAGAAGGCTCTTTCATGGTCGTCAACAAAACCGATGACACAAAAGTTCTACAAGCTTACACCCTCTTCCAAAGAGGATGTGGCAATGTCATGATGGAGATCGGCAATCTAGAAGAACTTGATATGTCAACTAATATGATAATAATTTAAAATAAATTACCCTACTGGATGAGAGAACTCTGGAGAAGTTCAGTTGTTGAATACCAGAAATGATTAAAAAAAAACTTTTATGGATTTGGTGGAGTTCATTGAAGAGCAAGTGGATGTTGTCACAGATTCTGTGTATAGAAATATCAAAGGCACTCAAACTGTAAGTAAAGAAGTTGAGAGGTTCAAATCATATCCTCAACCAAAATTGAAAAAAAGGTACATTTTCCACCTCCGTGGCAGTTGCAGATGAGAAGTTAAGGAAAAGGAAAGTTTGCTTAGTGTGAAGAAATGTTGTTCTGTATTGAAAAGCATGCTTTGGAAAAATGTGCACAGTTGGAAAAGAAGAAGCATAGTGTGAAAATTGGTTTTCTGAAGGAAAATAAAGTATATTTTGGCTGTCTGTGTAAAGGACACTTCAGCAAAAACTGCAAAAAGCGACTCAGCTGCGATATGTGCAGTCAAAATCACCCCAAAATGCTACACATCTTCCAGGAAAAGAAGAAGACAGAAAAGGAACAAACAACAAGAAAAGAAGCAGATGAAAACAGGGCTGATACCTCAGTACAGTCTTACTGGGTCCGGAGGGAACCACTGCAAACCTTTGCTAGTACCTGTGCAAATCAAGGCCAAGAAAGGAAATGCCATAGTGAGCACTTATCCATTTCTTGACACAGGAAGCACTGTGTCATTTTGCACCATGGAGCTTAATCTTCAAGGAAGAAGGTCAAAAGGTCTATTGAGAGCTATAGATCAAGGTAAAATCATTGAAGCCAGCATTGTTTTGGGCCTAGCGATCACTGGGCTGGATAGTAACGATTTTTGTGAACTCCCAGGCATATACACTCAGAAAACTATGCCTGTGCGTAAATAAAACATCCCACATGAAAACGACATTGAACTGTGGACACATTTGAAAAATATTTGTTAATGTAAAATCAACTCTGAGATAGATTTGCTGATTAGTTCAGATGTACCAAACCTCTGGAACCACTAGATGTAATGAAGAGTATGGGAACTTACGCTGTCAAAATTATGCTTGGTTGGACAATTAAATGGACCATTAGGAGGAAGAAACAAGGTTCAGGACCAGTCGGCTATAAGTGTCAACAAGATATCGATTGTTAAACATGATGAGCTGTAGGAGCAGCAGTTCAAGAATGACTTCCCTGAAAGTCTCAGGGACGACCAAGAACCTTCAAGGGAAGACCAGCTGTTCTTAGATTTGGTGCCAAAATCTGCTAAGTTGGTTAATAATCATTTTTGCATTGGATTACCTTTGAAGGAAAAGGAATCATGCATATCTGATAATAAAAGTGTTGTTGAACGACGTACACTAAATTTAAAGAGAAGATTCAAGAAATATCCTTCCTTTCAGACAGATTACACCAACTGCATGTCTGACATGATAAGTAAAAGATATGGAGGAAAGTATAGTACTTTTGCATCACAAAAGAAACAAAAACTTTTGAGTGGTATTTGACAGTTGAGCAACATTTTGGGGATTGCACTAAATTCCCAGCTCTTACTGGGTCCAGATTTGACTGGTATGTTGATGGATGCTGTAAAGAACCTGTTGTCATCACTGCAAACATTGAACCAATGTTCCATCAGGTGAAAGTACTGAAGGAAGACTGTGATTTGTAACGATTCCTTTAGTGGCCTGATGGAGACTACATTCAGAACATGGTGTAATGCAGAATGACAAGGTATCTATTTGGTGTGACTTCATCACCAAATTGTGCGTATTTTGCCCTTAGGAAGTGTGCTGAGGACAATATGGAACAGTTTAGCTCTTAAGCTATAAGCACCATCAGGAATAACTTCTATGTTGATGACTATCTTATTTCTGTAGCTATAGAAAAAGTAAGAGCTCTTTATCATGAGTTGTGTGCAATCTGTTTCAAGGAGGCTTTCTACTTGTCAAATTAATAAATAACAGTTGTCATATGTTGGCTGCCATACCTGAAAGCAGACAGGGCAAAAGAAATTAAAAAATCTAGACTTAGACCATGACAACCTTCCTGTGGAGAGAGTGTTAGGTGTACAACGGTGTGTTCAGTGTGACGTTTTTAAGTTCAAATTCATTTTGAAGGACCGACCTCTCACAAGAAGGGGAATTCTATCAAAAGTCAGTTTGTTATATGATCCTCTAAGAATATTGGCACTATTAGTCCTGACTGCCAAGAAGATTCTGCAAGATTTGTGTAGGAAAAGCATCGGTGGGAATGATGAGATACAAGACTCCATTGTACAGGAAGACTTCAAGATTGACAAATGTTTTAAACCCACAAATTTTGGAACTGTGCAATCTGTTCAATTGCATCATTTTGTCGGTGCATATGAAGACTGTTACAGAACCGTGAGTTACCTGTTACTGCATAATAACCAGGATCAGGTACATTGTGGATTTGCAATGTGAAAGGCAAAGTGGCTCCATTAAAACTAGCCTCTATCCCTCGAATGGAGTTGATGGCTACTACCATGGTGAGCAAAATGGACACAATGTTAAAAAGAGTTGCAGATGGAACTAACATATTGTGGACTGATACATCTCTGATCTCAAATGCATCAACAATAAAACCACAAGGTTTTGAACTTTTGTGGCTAACAGAATCACTGAAGTTGATGAAGTCTTACTTCCAATACAGTGGAGATAAGTTAATGCGGTTAACAATCCTGCTAAAGTTTGAAAGTCAAGTTTTTTCTGAAAAAAGATATTTGGGTGTCCGGACCTTGGTTTCTTCTACAGCTTCAGAATGAGTGGCCTCAAACTTCTGGTAAATTAGAAAAAAATCCTATGAGGACCTTGAAATCAGGAGTAAGACTGCAAATGCTATTCAGATTATGTCTGACAAGTGGATTTAGTTTCCCACTTAATCCATTACTTCTCATCCTGGACTTGTTTGAAAAAGGCAACAGCGTAGATGCTCAGACTTAAAAGACTGCTTCTGAATCGCAGGAGAAAGAAAAAACAACTAAGTGATGTTCTTGCTCAATTTCAATCAGATAACATCAATCAAAGAGATCTACCACAAAAAGAGACAAGAGATCTTGAAACTCAAGAAAACAATGGTCTCAAGATCCTTTCCTGGCAGTTGAAAGCAGAACAAGCCTTGAGAACAATAAACGCAGTCAAGTCAAACATAGGTGGGGTCTCCTATAAACCAAAGGACATAAATTAAACTTTTAAACAATTTTATATGAACTTATCTGATTTTCAATCAGTGGGGGATTTTAATAAAATAAAGAGTTTCCTGTCACACTTGGACCTTCCAAATTTGAATCTAGAAGAAGAGGGATTTAAATGCACCCATTAATCAAGTTGAATTAGGGGAAGCATTGTTATCCTTGCAAGTTAATGAATCCCTTGGAGAAGATGGGTTCCCACCCAAATTTTATAAAAAATTTAAAGATTTATTGATGCTTCTATTTATGGAGCAGTTGCAACCTGTACTCTCCCAGAGTTCTTCTCAGTTGCAATTATTACAGTGATTCCAAAACAAGATAGGGACCCATTGAAACCATCATCTTACAGGCCTATCTCATTATTGAATACAGGCTATAAGATCATTGCTAAAGCTCTGGCAAATAGATTGGCAGTATATTTGTTTAAATTAATAAATGTGGATCATTCGGGTTTCGTACAGAAGAGGCAGTCTGCGGACAATGTTAGTAGACTGCTCAGTATTATTCATCTGGCACAAACAAGGAATGAATTGAGTATTGCTCTGGCAGATGTGGAGAAAGCTTTCAACAGACTGGAATGGAACTATTTAGTTAAAGTTTTGGAAAAATTTGGACTTGGTGATATATGTATTAATTGGGCTAAAGCTCTATATAATGAACTTAAAATGAAAGTAATCACTAATAGTCAAACCTCATCTGTGTTCCCATTGTCCAGATCTAGTAGACGAAGTTGTCCATTATCTCCAGCCCTTTTGTCCTGGCTATTGAACCTTTAACGGAATCTATCTGCCAAGAACCAGGTATAAAAGGCTTCAGCGTTAACTAGGAAGAACATAAAATTAATCTATTTGTTGATGATGACAGACCCAATGAGTTCATTACAAAAATTGCAGTCTAAATTGGAATTTTTCAGGACTCTCTCGGGCTATAAAGTTAATTAGGATAAAAGTGGGTGGGAATTATGATCATGTTAAAAGAGACTCTCAATTTAAGTGGCCACTTAATGGGATAAAATATATTGGTATTAAGATAGTAAATAACTGAAATAATTTATATAAGTTGAATTATCTTCCCTTGTTTCAGAAAATTGCGGATAATTTAAATAAATGGATAACTCTTCCACTTACTTTGATTGGAAGGGTAAATTATATAAAAATGAGTATATTGCCTAAATTACAAAATATTTTCCAAAACCTATCTGTTTTAGGGCCACAGCAATTCTTTAAGAATTTAAATAAATGTATTAGGAAGTTTCTGTGGCAGGATAAGTTTCCCAGAGTGTTTATTGATAAATTAACCTGGAATTATGAACTGGGAGGATTAAAGCTTCCAGACTTTAAAAAATATTTTTGAGCAACCCAAATGAAGTTCACCACCTCCCTCTTTTATGGAGGAGGCAAGTCATCTTGGGAAAAGTTGGAACTGCATAAGGTTGGTGAGAAGATGGTAGAATATTTATTATGTAAACGGAATTCTAAATTATTACTTAGTCCGAAGGATGTCCCCTTATTTAAACATATTTTTAAAATTTGGAATAAACTCAATGGTCAAATTGGTGTTGGGGGGGCCTCTCACACCCCTTGCTCAAAATAAATTAATTCCATTAACAATTGATAATAACATTCTAGAAGCTTGGTCTCAGAGTGGGATCAAATATATCGAAGATTGTTTTGAGCAGGGTCAATTTATGACATTTGAACAAATCAGGAATAAATTTGGAATTTTAAATATATCCTTTTTCTGCTATCTTCAGTTAAGATCTTATTTAAGAGATAAATTAGGTCTAGCACTGACCTTACCACAATGTACTGAAATAGAGACTCTGGTTCAAAATGGGAACACAAAGAAATTTATCTCAAAAATGATTTTCTTTCTTCAGGTGGATGCCCCTAAACAGGGGCTAGATAAGTCAAGAGAAAGATGGGAATCAGATTTGGGTATAGAAATTGATCCATTTTGCTCGTCTGACCTGTGTCGGGACAGCATGAGCAATACAATTAATGTAAGGTATAGGCTAGTGCAATATATTTTTTTACATCAGCTGAACCATATTCCACAAAAATTAAATACATTTAAATCTGAATTATCTAATTTATGTTTTCGATGTGGTCAAGATATAGGGACCTTTTTGCATTTTACCTGGTCGTGCTGTAAGATGAGATCCTTCTGGAAAGATTTGGAGAATCTCCTGGAACAAATCACCAAAATTCGATACCCTTAGGTGCCAGAATAGTTTTTATTAGGAAATTAATAAATATAAGACCTAAAATGAGGCTCTCGAAATATCAATTGAAATTCGTTAAACTCGCTTTAGTGGTGGCCAGGAAATGCATAGCCGTAACTTGGAAATCTGATTTCCAACTGAATCTGACCCACTGGAAGTCAGGAATGCATAGTTGTGTTCCCCTGGAGATGATTATTTACAACCTCAGAAATTGTTACAACATGTTTTTAAGAAGATGGAATCCATATTTAAGACATATGGGGGTTAATCTTTGATGATTACCCCTTCCGGTCTCCAATTCCACTATCTCCAATATCCCTAGTGATGTCTATGTTAAGACATTTATCCCTTAAGGGAGAAGTAAGCTCTGGATGAATCACATAATGTTTCATCTGTATATAATTAATGTTTTTCGAAAACAGATGATTTTGTCACATTATATGGGAGAATTACCTCTTTTGCTTTTTTTCCTTTTCCTTTGGGGAGGGTGTAGTATTTCTCTTTTTTTCTATTTTCTTTTTTCTGATTTCTACTTTTCTTTTAAGGATTGGCACAGTGTGTAATTTTGTATTTATTAACAATAGTGCAGAATTTGATAATTGCACTAATGTGTTGATTCTTCCTTCTTTGTACATCAACATGTAGTTCGGTTTTGGTATTATTGTATATATCCATGAGGTTTCTTTGATCGGTACTGTAGAAGTTAAAATGTATTTCCTGCCTCTACCTGGTTCTGCATGAAGGTGAAACCCTTCTGATATGACCTTCGTGACTTCCTAACTAAGATCACAGGAGTCACCTTCCCAGTTGAACCAGAGCTTTGTCTTCTGGGGGAACTTAACAAGTGTTGGTAGATCGCTAACTAATGTCGAAAGTTAAATTCACAGAAATTGCCTTGTGTGTGACCAGGACATGTATAGCAGTAATATGGAAATCTGACTCCCATCTTCTCATTGACGGGTGGTCTTCAGAAATGAACAGCTGTATTCCACTTGAAAAGGTCACATTCAGTCTTAGGAGGGGTTAAAACACCTTCCTAAAAATCTGGCAGCCTTATTTAGAACATATAGGTACCTCACTCGTGCCTCCATAGGGTTACAATCGTTACTGACTAGTCAGCTGACCTCGATAAAGATTTTAACATTGTGATACCATCATGTCTCTGTGTTTTACTGTTTGCACTGATTATGGGATTTTTCTGTTTCTTTTTTTTCATTTTTTTTCTATTTAATTGGACATACAGAAGGGAAGTAGGTGGAGGGTTGGGTTTTCTTGCCATTTTGTATGGTTGTTGATTGGTAAATATATTTAAAATGAGAAATAAAATTTTACACAAAAATATTTCATGCTCGCAAGCAGTCTGTTTGTGGCTTTGTGGATTTTTATGCTGTCTTTGAGCCAAGGTTATAGCTGGTTAAAGAAATAACATTTTTTGGATTAGTTCTGTTGTTCTGCAAAATGGAGAATCCATAGAAAGGTTCCGACATTTCCTATTGACCGTCTAACAGCATTTGAAAACCTTGTAGCAAACATTTAGAAACTTATAATAACACTGACAATGTTTAATAGCGCTTAATAAACACTGGAAAGCTCAACTTGACTTTAGTACGAATTTCTTGGAACGAGTCATAGATAACAACAACAAGTGATGGTAAAGGAAAGTAGCCCCTACAAAGGGATAACTAAAATCAATCACAGCTGTGCAGACCTCTAAAGGAGAGCCCAAGGAAAGCATCCCATTACATTAAAGCATTTTTAGAACTTTTCATGCTTTGTTTACCTCTTCCACTGTGCCTTTCGTATTTTCTGGCTCATTGCGAACAGTGCGAAGGGGATTAACCAATTTATTAAATCATTTCATAATGAAATAATTGTTTTTTTACAGAAAAATTATATTGTTTGTCTTACAAGCCGTACATTTATAAATTTTTTTGACTCTTTTGATTAGTATTCCCATTTAAATAAAGCAGGATAAGAATGGCTCTTTAATTTTAATGTTGATTCTTTCCTGAAACAAAACAATTCATATGAACAATTTTAAACTCTTAACAGGTTTCATCTTTTCCCACAGCTTCACCTATTTTCTCGCATTCCCCTTTGGATGTCTCCATCGACATTGGTTCAAATTTGACTTTGCCTTGCCAAGCACAGGGTTACCCCAAACCCCGCATCAGGTGGCAGCGGGAGGATGGAGAGTCCATCTTCTCCAGATACCATGCAGTGAGCTTAGTGACCCAACTGAGAACAGGAAGTCTCTTCTTTAACAGTAAGTTAACAGTACCTTTTACCTGTAATCTATAAGCATTCTCCACATTCATTGGTAAACTAAAGTTCTATGCATATGAACATCTGTGTTTATTGGGTCCTCACCTAAACAAATTTCATGGTTCTGGAATCTAAGGCAAAAAGCAGCATAAACACAAAGAAAACATTTGTAACACACCATCCTGTCCTCTTGTTGATTCACATTTCATGTCATTATCAAATTTGCTTTCATGTCTCAACTGGAGTTCCATGAAACTTAATTAATCCAAAGCCTAAATATTTGTGCCTTGACATTGAATTGTATGGCGTCATTTACCTGTGCAAATTGATTTAATTTACACGTAAATTGAAGATATTTTCTGTGAAATGCATGAAGTTCATGGTTTATCATCCAGGTATCTAAGATAGTAATCCCTATAAGTGCTCATCAAATGCAGTGTACAAAGCATGCTTGGATGCCACTTTCAAGAATTTTGTCCAAGAGGAAAGGGTTTATCAGCCTGCTGTGCACCAGTTTATTTTCTAACCAGTAATATCCTTGCAGAACACATAAAGAACATAAATTGTACTGCAAGAATTAGAAACTGCATTTTCTGTCTGTTTACTTTTTGGTGGGGGAAAGTACACTTATGAATATAAATTAATCCATGTGTATTATGATTGGCTTTTAAACTGAAGAACAGAAGACAGTAGACTTGTAAGAAGACAGTCAGTCCCTTGAGCCTGCTCTGTTTCAGTAAAATCTTGGCTGATCCATGACATCAAATCCCTTTATCCCTTTAGAGTTTAAAATTAATGTTCTCAGCTTAGAACATATTCAGCTATTGAATACCATTAGCTCTCTGGGTGAATTTTGTCCATTTGGAAGGCAAACTATTTTGAATTTCCAATCTATCTGTTTTATGATTATTAAGGTCAAGCTGCCAATAGCAAGCCCTTGTGTCTCTTGCTACTGGAACATTAACTATTTTCAAAAAGTCTGTGCACCAATGAATTAATTTGGCTCTGACCCGATGGCCCAGACTTGTTAAATGTGACTCATCTCCTTCACTTTGCTGCTTAAATATGCTGTTTTCCCACAATTCTCTATCCTCTATCCATTGGCAAAGGTTCCAGAGCTTTGCACGACGTACTCAATAAGTATTATTAAAACAAAAAGTTATTCTTGCCTTTCTTCCTGGTAACCACAGGAAGCATTCTCCACATTCATACAAGTGGGTTCATAGATTTTGGAGCAGATGTACTCAGGTTTTGGCCTTGTCAAATGCCAGCAAGTTCCTGGTCCACCATTGAAATTTATGTGTTTGCATGAAGTTCCAAATCTTTCGGCCCATAAGGTTTTCATATTAAACTGCTGGCATTTCTCAGCAAACATATACAACAAGATTATTCACTGTTGTTTATGCATAATTGAGAAATGTTCTATGATGGTGATTTGATTATTATAAATATATTTTAAGATCCTTTCTTAAAATTGTTAACAATTAAAATGAAATAGCATTTCACTCCTGTGCATTGCACTCGGGAAGTAAGTGGTCTTCTCTCCTCCACTGATAGAAATTATTGGAATTGAGTTTATTAACAAAATAAATACCTTTGTATCAGATCTTTGGGTGGATGATGAAGCCACATATATCTGTGAAGCTCAAAACCAGTTTGGAAAAATTCAGGCTCGAGCGACAGTAACAGTCACAGGATTGGGTAAGTGGTTAGATCTGAAAAGTTAAAAAAATAATCATTTCTGACAGAAGGTTTGAGAGCTTTCTACCTGGTTGGTTTGGGTTTTTATAATGTTTGATTTTGCCTGTTCCATGAGATATGACAGTGGATGATTAGGAGATATCTATTCCAAAGACTTTAAACATCTCAGCATGAGCTCATTTGTCATAAATAGAAATTGTTTGACGACTGTCTGCTTCTGCTATCAAATCTAAATATGATTGCCAGTGTCAAATGAGTTTATTTTGTTGTACAAGCATGTTGGGATATTCAGATTGCCTGATGATGACATTTGTGTAAATCACATTTTCTAAGGAAGGCTTATTGATACTTGAAATCAGAAATCTACGGCATAGTGGCCATGATGGTGATAAGGGACCAACTGAAACTAACCCAACTTTCAAGCTTTCCATTCAATGCCTTCAAGTTTAAAGCAACAGATCAAACCTCACTTAAAACTGTTATTTACCATTGCTGCAACATTTTTCTCAATCTTTCTTGCCACAATGCTGCACTTTATCTCCACTAAGGTGCAGCATTGTGGCAAGGATGGTAATCTACAGGATAGATAGGACACTAACCAATCTCCACTGCCTCCGCACCAGAAGATTGCCCACCTTCAGTTATTGAGCTGTTGTACAGGTAACAAGTGTTCAAGAACACCTGTGGCCTTGGACCAATTCATCATTTACTTCCCTAAAGCAAATGAAAGAATGAGCTCTTTATTAACCTACATTGAATGATCTTTCTTAATAGAAACATAGAAACATAGAAGATAGGAGCAGGAGTAGGTCATTCGACCCTTCGAGCCTGCTCCGCCATTCAACAAGATCATGGCTGATCTTAAAGTTCAGTACCCCATCCCCGCCTTCCCTTCGTAACCTTTAATACCCTTATACTGAAGAAATATATCTAATTCCCTCTTAAATATATTTAATGAACCTGCCTCTACTGCCCTCTGTGGCAATGAATTCCACAGATACACCACCTTCTGGGTAAAGAAATTCCTCCTCATCTCGGTCCTAAATGGTTTGCCTATTATCCTCAAACCATGGCCCCGGGTTCTGGATTTTTCCATCATTGGAAACATCCCATCTGCATCCATTCTGTCCAGTCCTGCCAGAATTTTATATGTCTCTATGAGATCCCCTCTCAATCTTCTAAACTCCAGCGAGTACAATCCCAATTTGCGCAATCTTTCCTCATAAGTCATTCCTGCCATTCCAGGTATCAGCCTGGTGAATCGCCTCTGCACTCCCTCCATTGCAAGAACATCCTTCCTTAGATAAGGTGACCAAAACTGCACGCAATACTCCAGGTGTGGTCTCACCAAGGCCCTGTACAGCTGCAGTAAGGTATCCTTGTTCCTATACTCAAACCCTCTTGATATGAAGGCCAAGATACCATTTGCCTTTTTAACCGCCTGCTGTACCTGCATGCTCGCCTTCAGAGACTGATGTACAAGTACCCCTAGGTCTCTCTGCACTTCCCCATCTCTTAATCTATTGCCATTCAAATAGTAATCTGCCCTCCGGTTTGTATTACCAAAGTGGATAACCTCACATTTATCCACATTGTAGTGCATTTGCCATGTATCTGCCCAGTCCCTCAATTTATCCAAATCACACTGGAGCTTCCTGACCCCCTCTTCCGTGCACACAACCCCTCCTAGCTTAGTGTCATCTACAAATTTGGAGATATTACATCCAATCCCCTCATCCAGATCATTAATGTAAATTGTGAACAGCTGGGGTCCCAGAACAGATCCCTGTGGTACCCCACTGGTCACCGCCTGCCACTCAGAAAATGAGCCATTTATCCCAACTCTCTGTCTTCTACCTGCCAGCCAGTTCTCAATCCACATCAATACTTTTCCCCCAATCCCATGAGCCTTGATTTTGGAAGCCAGTCGTTTATGCGGGACCTTATCGAAGGCCTTTTGGAAGTCCAGGTACACCACATCCACTGGCTCTCCCCCATCTATTTTACCTGTCACCATCTCAAAGAGATGGACCACTAATGCACCACTATGTGAGTGAGATTAAATTTGTATGCCAGATTACAGGAAAGCACAAGTGTGGCATAATGATCTGCTATTGCCATTAAACATGGGAGGTTTGTGAACAAAATGATAAAGAGAACATTATTTCAGAGGGAAATACAGGGTTTGTACAAAGTAAATTGAGGTGAACTGATGATGAGGAAACAACACTGTTGTTAACAACTCTAAAAATGAACTAATATAAAGCGAATTGTGAAATTGTCTTTTTTCTTTATAGTAGGGTGGCTTATTGTATGATTTAGTCCAGGTAGTGGGTTTATTGTTGCCTACTACCTGGACTAAATCGCTACAAAGCCTTTTTCGATATCACTTAAATCAGGAAGTTGTGAGTTTAAACCACACTCTGCAGATGTGAACACATTTTGCCTGCTATCCCCTTTCAGTGCAATACTAATGAAGTGCTGTATTATTGTAGGTGCCCACTTTTTGATATCCTGTTAAAATTACACTCCAGTTGCTCTCAGCTGAATATAAAGGACCCTGCAACTTTATTTCAAATATGAGCCAGGGAGTTCTCCACATTATCTTGAGCAATATTTTTCCTTCACTCATCATGAATTCAATATATTACACTGGACAATGAAGATTTTTCTCCCTGAATCTTTTTGGGTATATTATGGATTTTTTGGCTGTTGATCACAAAAATCACTTTAAATTGCTGTTTTTAATTAGATATAATCTATTTTTGTGATTTCCTTTCATATTTTAAGCCAGCTCATCTATTCATTCAAAGCAAACCCTGCCTGGACATGCACTCAGTGCAAGTGCTATGCAAATGTTGTCTTAGATCTGGGCTTGCTAAGTCAGGATAGATGTAGACAGGCTATAAAAGCAACCCACATATACAGATACTGTGCATTACATTGATATAGATTGAATGGATGTCAATGCACTTGTTCTTCAGGCATAGCATAGTGGGTGCACTTAAAAGTACCATTTGTTGTCTTCAGGAAGATTCAATAGAGAAGAAATATCTTATCAATGTTTTAACAACTGCAATAAATTCTGTTACATATGTGACAAGTACATGCTTAAGGCTCAAAGACGCAGCATCATTGCACTTTTTAAGAAAGACCATGAACTTTCTTTCGGTTGTAAAATTGGTGACCAAGATAAACCCTGGGCTCCTCACATTTGTTGTGCAGTCAAAGAGTGTGACTCAGCATCATTATGCAATTAAAAATGCTAAATTCAATAAAAGTTTATTTAATGTTTCTCCAATTTCCTACATGATACAGCAAATCTGAAACGATCTTTGTGTTCAGCTTGAAGTGTCTATCATAATTCCCAATTTTTTTTCAGGAAGTAAATCTCTTTGAAAAAAATTGCTGTCCAGTGATTTGATCAATTTTTGGATTTATGCTGTGCTCAAATTTGGTGTCATATTCCTGCATATCAATGAATACAATTCACTTCATACTTAGTTGTCAGCAAAAGACTTTGGGACATCCTGAATGGAGCAAGAAACACAGGAAATAACTGTTAATCTTGAAGAAGGGTTCTGGCCCAAAATGGTGAACATTCTTTTTCTCTTGTTGATGCAGTTCAAGCTTCTAAATTCAAAAAGCAACAGATTGTTTACTTTGGTCCAGATTCGAGCATCCGCAGTCCCTCTTCTGTTAGTCTTTTTACTGATAAGAGTATGGTGGTTATCATGACAAAGTCAGCTTTTTACTCCTCCAGTTAAACCATTGATTGGAATCAGACCATCTGTGGTCAACATCGTTGAAGGGCAGCCTCTGACTTTGCCATGTGTATTGTTGGCTGGAAATCCCCTCCCAGAGCGACGCTGGATAAAAAATAATTTTAAGGTAAGCAGAGCAGGAAAGAAGAAATAGGCCATCCTCTTATTATCCTTGACAAAGTAAGCTTGAGATATAGACCATAAGACAAAGGAATAGAAATAGGCTGTTCAGCCCATCAAATTCTGCCTCGATATTTAATCATGGTCTGCCACTCAGCTCCACTGTCTGGCCTGCTTCCCACAACTTTTGATGCCCTGGCTAATCAAGAACCTATCAATTTCTGCCTGAAATACAGTTCATGACCTGGCCTCCACAACTGTCTATGGCAACAAGTTTGACAAATTTCCACTTTCTATCTCTGAGAATTCCTCCACATCTCTATTCAAAGCAGGCTCTCTTGATCTAGACTCTTCCACCATGGGAAATGGCCTTTCTGTATCTATTTTCCTCATGTTTCAATGAGATCCCCCAATGTTCTCCTAAATTCCAGCAAGTACAGGCCTAGAGCTGTCAATATAATATATAGGATAATCCTTTCATTTGCAGAACCATCCTTGTGAATCTCCCTGAAACTCTCTCCAACTTCAGCACATCCTTTATTAAATGTGAATCTCAAAACTGTCCAAGTGAGGTCTCACAAGTGCCTTTTAAATTTTTATCTGCAAGTAGAAATGTGATTTAAAAAATAAACAATATGATGAGAGATGACCCAAATGCCATCTGGTGAACTTGAGGCCAGAAACTTTCTTGATTTATATTCACACCTTGTTTTCCCTGGGGAATTCACTTTTTTTTTTGGCAGTTATCCAATCCTGGAAAGTCAGTGCCTGAAGTTCTGATGAAGGATTATTAATCTGAAAAGTTGACTGTCCCTGACCTGCAGCGTCCTAAGTATTTGAGTTTTTGTTTGAACGATCCAGTATCTTCATTTCTGTTTTGCTTTTCTATTTCCTGGAAACATCCTACATCAATAGTGCAGGACACACCTTACAACAACATGAATATGTTGTACTCTGGCATTGAATTCAGTCTAACTTCAGTGAGGGATGAATTTTGGGGACATTTTACAATGCACTAAGTGATAATGCATTATGACACATTCAGAATGGTGTATGATGAATTTCTAAGCAGGAGAGGTTTATTTTGGCTTTGTTAACACTTGATATGATGAACATTTCTTCAAAATATCAAGCAAGAATATTCTGCACTTCCAACTAAAAGGATTGTATCAACTGAAATCATCTGGTAATTCTAGATTTTGTGCTCTGATTATTTTTCTAACGTCCCTCTCCAGCACAAACCAAATAAACTGACAGAGATTGAATGTTGCGTGAAAAATAATGTAAATGTGACGAAAGTCGGGGGGGGGGGGGGTGGGAAGAAGCAATAAATGATTATGTATAAAAGCATAGCTTCAAAAGTTATTTTATCATATGATTAATTTTATTCTGGGGAGAGGATTTTACTTTTTAATTTGGAGGATAAGTTGAAGAAATACATTTTGTCAGTGCCCAGTTTTATGAATTCTACTTTAGGAAGAGTGTCACAGACATGAAGGATATATAGAGTAAGCTTGGTTGGCTCCCTCTAACAGTGGAGCATTGTTTCTTGTAATCCTTTTAAATTCCCTGGGGGCCCATAACCATACTTCCTGCAATCTCACCAGAGCTCTGTTCCTTGTCCCTTGAAATTCACTGGGGATATATGCCCATGCATGTTTTAAACTCATTGGGGCCTTGTTTTCCATTCCTCTTTAAACTAGCCAGGGATCTGTGTCCACACCTCTATCAAACTCACTGAGACCCTATTCCCCACTCTACTTTAAATTTACCAGAGACCTATTCCTACATTTCTTTTTAAACCAATTGTTCTTTGAAACTTACTACAGCCTATTCCCACAACTCTTTTTATCTTATTAGGGTCCGGTTTCCCACCTGCATGGAATTCTCATGCTTGTTCAAAGGTGGCTATTGTTGTTGATAAAGAAATGATATAGAAACTTTTGCTATTGTCTTATGTTTCAGCATATATTGAATATAAATGAATGCATAAAAGAAGAGGTTATGAGGATTTTGATAGGGTGTGCAATGTCGGATAGAAACATTGGGTCAACAAAACTACTAAATGTTTTTTTAAAGGGAACAGAATAATATTCAATGTTAGGAGAAATTAAAATGATTGGGGAAAAGTCAGTGTTGGATAGTTTGGACCAATGTCAGTGACTTTTGCAGAAGAAACCATGTAATCCATAATTTTACGTCAAATCTTTCTAAAATGATTGTCAATTCATTATCTTGGTGTTACATTAAAATAATTCGAGGCTTGAAATTTGAGAAAAGAGCACACTTTTGGCGATGTAGTGTCATATTGAATATTATGGCAGTGCATCCTTTCATTTCTGATACTGTAAATTTGTTCCAATGTTTGTTCACTGACATATTTAATGAAGAATCGTGTGCCTGTGATGCTTGGGGTTTATGAACCACATCATGCCTGAGGGAGAAAGAAAAACACTTAAAAACAGGCTGGTGGTTTTTTTTGTGCATGGTCCCAGCAGCAGTATTGTACATAAATACAATATACATGCCCCTTTTTATCTGCAAGGTGCACCACTGTAGTTTGCAAAGGAGAATAGGTTGATGAAAGATGATGGGATGGAGAAATGAGTGGCTGAGAGAGAAGCATAAATTGGAGGAGGTTAGACCTGAACTATGTTAGGTTTGGGGGTTGTGTGCCCAGGACATGACAGATTGAAGTGGACAGTTTGGGTGAGGTCCTTTGGAGCATTAGAGGTGGGTGACACTATTTGAAGAATATCCATTCCAAGGCTGGGAATGTGTATTGGAAGCAGAGTTTGCAAATTTTAAAGAGACCTTAGCCAGCACAGGCATGGCCTAAAATTCATCTCCAGGTGATGGGCTCTTTTTTCATGGTGATTTACGTTTGTTTTTTGACATTTTATTGACCATATTTGTGGCAGCAGTTTAGGATTAATCCATTGTTTTCCATTTTTGGATGAGTAATTGGACTAGTCAATAGAGTTTGCAGATGGGGGCATTGAAAGACATCCAAAGAAGACAACATGAAAATGAATAAAAAGAAGAGAATGTTTGTTATTTTCACATTAATCACCATTGATCCTTTATTTTTTTTTCGACAAATACCAGCCCATGAGTGCAATGCCTCCCCATATCTGGTCCTTTCTGTGGGAGAATGACTGCTGTTCTTTATGTCAGGAAGAAGATCCCACCTGTCTTGAGAATATCCACTTCCTTGTGAATGGCCTTGCTATGCTAGAGGTCTCTCGCATGTGAAAACGTATCATGTAATCTGTACCTTTGAGTTATTATTTAAAGTCTTTTAAAAATGCATACAACACGTTGTGTGAAAGAAACTTGCAACTTTGATTGCCAGTTAAAAACATATATTTTTGAAATTAGCTTCATATTTTGGTTGGGATTAAGGGCAGCTCAATCTGTGCATGTGATGAGAGTTCATCTGTGGTTTCTTCAGGTTGCAAGCAATCTTTGCAAGAACAAAAAAAACCCAACTCATGCTAATTCCATTCCTGAAGCATGCAGTATAACATAATGATCCAAAAATAATCTCTCTGCTAGTCCTTTTCTTCCACTACACTTCTTCCAAATGCAAAACTACCAGGATCTGGCCTGTGATGTTTCCACTGCTGCCCTGCACCGTCAGGGCTCAGTGGCCAGGAGGCATGCAGCACAACAAGGGGCAGCTTTTGCCAGATGTTTCAGTTTCCAGACGGAACACTCTGCTCCGGAACTAATGAGAATAATTAAAGGGTGTGCGTCACTGTACAAAGGATCTTTGAGCCAGGCACAGTTCTCAGATCAACACACTCCAAAAATTCCACAGCAGAGCTGCAACTTTCGCAATTAGGTAATTAGTGGCTGCATTAAACACAAAGCGTGTTTTTTTTTCTCATTGAGTTTTCCCTCCCACCCCCCCCCCCACACTGAACCATAGCCAAATTAGATAGTACATAGAGTAGTTAAAACACAAGGATTTTAATAAATCTTTATCCAGCTAAGGTTCTGAGCACACATAACTTGAATGAGCTGATCTTGATCCATGCCAGGAAGAGCAGATTGAGAAAAGTGCTGTTCATAGTTGTAGGGCTTCACCAATGAAAATGCCTGTCAGTCTTTGATCATTCCATTGCCTACTCAAAACAACACCTTCATGACCAGCTTTCTTTGTTACTGTATAAATGAAACTTGTGTATTTGGCAGTTTGTGAAGTAAAAAAAAATTCAGCTTTTTTTTAGTGCTCTTCCTGCTATTAGAAACCCATCTTGGTAGAAATCCATCCTCCATCTATTTACAACAGGAAATCCTATTCATTCTGGAGATAGTTTTAAGAAATCCACAATAGCCACAGAGTTGTTGGGATTGGGTATCTCTATTCCTATTTTCTCTGCCAGTGGCCTAAAACAAAACAGATTTGCAGCACTGAGCAATGGAAAATTTCCCTCTGTTTTTTAATCCTTTAGCCAAGATATTAAGCCACATGGTAGTTGCAATATGAGACTTTCACCTGAAGCAAGATGAAGAAATTAAAGCCATTCCATTCCTCCAGGGTTCAAATGAAGGCTAAGTTAATTGGTTTCAAACAAATCTCTGTAGGATGATTGCAGAACACAGTAAAGGCCACTGTTTTGTAAACATAAAAAATGGTAAAATTTGATGGAATGAGTTATTAGCTTGATCCTTGAGTTGTAGCATTAGGAGCTCTTTCAAGAAAAGAATATATTTATTTGTGATAGGAATGGGATTTTACTTAAGAACAGGTTGTGGAAAGACTGTCACAAAATAAACAAGTTATTTTTTTTTAGTATTGATGCAATGTAAAAATGGGGCTGAAACTTCTTTTGCTCATGTTTGACAGAAAATAGTTGACACATAGTTATTGAGAGTCAGTGTTCTCGGATGTTAACACCAAGTATAGCCATGTGAAATTGTTTGAGGTGAAAGTGGATGCGTGTGTACCATACTCCCTGCTTTGGCACTGAATATCTTCTCCAATTTCATTCTGAGTCTAGTGCTAGTGTTCAGTCATCCTGTCCCTGTATAGGGTTTGGGAATGTCAGTTAGGCTGGTGTTTATTATTTAATTGACCTAATAGAGACACTTATATGACTTGAATGTGTTTCTAAATAATTAATTATTGACATCTAAAAAACGTTCATCTTATTTTAATTCTTTCAAACTATTTTTCAATGTCTTAGTTCCAGGGACATTTCAAAGTTATTCAGTGGGATTTTAGCTATCTCAAATATCTCTATGACAGAAGAAGAGCATTTAACACATTGAGTTGATGCTGGATCTCAGAAATCACAAGAATCCCATTCCCTCAATTGTATCCCTGGGACCTAATCCCTCTCCCTTTTCCAACCCTTACATTCAATTCTCCTCCCACCCATTTCTATCAGGATCAATTTAAGTTGCCAATTAATATCAACCTCATCTTTGAGGAAACAGCCATCAGGGTAACCGCAGGTCTGATTGCTCTTTATTTTCCTCACCACCTTGTGGAATTGCTGTGGCAACAAGGTCTGGAATTGCTTCGATTTGTGCAGCCACAGGCCAGGCTCAAATACAATCCTATCCATATATTTAATGGAAATAGGAATTCTAATTTGGTGGTTCCTAAAGGAATTGGCCCTTGCTATGTATTGTAATATGGATAAAGAAAGTACAGCATATACCATTATTTTCCAACTTGAGAAACAATTTAAAGAGGGATAGATGAACATAAACATCCTGCAGCCAGAATTGAAACTTGCAAAGGCATTTGGGAGTTTGAAATAGATGTTATCAAAATGAACAGCTAGTGAACAGAATCTGAAGGAGAAAGCAGGCCTTCTCTCGACAGATATATCCCGGATACACCAGTGACCCCTAAAAAGGAAGCATTGCATTTCGGAACTGGAACCAAAGGCTCGTGCTGAGGAGAGGCTATCTGTATTTGCAAGTAAGGTTAAAGCCAAAGGGAAAGCAAGGGGAAAGCATCAATGAAAACTCCTGCAATGAAAGGTTATTCTCGAATTTGTCATCCTTGGTTGCTTGTCCACCTTCTGTGCATCATAATCATTTTCTGACAGTAAATAGTTTCCCTCCACAGAATTTGGAAATCTGATATCTTGAGTTTGTTTTATGTCAGTGCTATAAATTTTCTCCCCTTCTTTAGGTGGTATCAGATGGGTATGTGACTGTACGTAGGGATGGAAGTCTTCATATTGAAAGGATTCGTCTACAAGATCATGGAAAATATACATGCCTTGCCAGTAACGTAGCTGGAACAAGCAATAGAACCACTGTTGTGAATATTTTTGGTGAGTGCTCTTCAGTTGCCATTCCTGAGAGATCATATGATTACAATGGAAGAAGCACGAGGAGTTGATGTGTTGTGAAATATTTGAGAGAGGCTTTATCCCCAACCATAGTCTTTGCCTGCCTTTTAATTCAGATGTTTTGAAATGATGCTGCATTATTATTTTTGTTGCTATGGCAAAAATATAATCTAAATTAATTGCAAATGATTTCCATTCAACATATGAACTTACCAGGTATACCACCACATGCAACAATAAAATGGTCTATTTGAAGGAAGATTTTATTTTGGCAAGCTTTCCTCTGCACTTTTAGTCAAGCTATATCTTTTTTATAACTTTCTATAGCTATTTATGAATGTATCGTGGAATAATGAAAAATATTTGAATGCCTTTGCTTCTCAATGTCCATTTTATTTTTAGAAACATTGGAAAGGGAAGAAGTCATTCCACTTCTCCTGCCTTCTCATTCAGCCAAATCAAGGATGATGTGTACCTTGATATATTAGTCTCTGCTGCACCACCGTGAAATCTGGAGTAATAAAAAAAAATCTCTTGATCTCACTTTTGACATACTGAGGGAACATTTGTCATTTTGTCCAGTGTTTTGTGTGGAGGAAAAAATGTTTCTTGAATTCAATACTAAATAGCTGAACTCCAATACCAATTTGAATGTCAGTCAACTTCACTCTGAGCGTACTTAATGATGACCTTCACAGTTTGAAGAATTGCTGAGATTCATGACCCTCTTAGGGAAGAAATTTATCCTAATCTCTGTATGAAATGGGCAACCACTTTATTCTAAAACTATGAGCCCTAGTTCTTGATTCTCCACAGGGGATAATTTTCTCTCAGCATCCACACTCTAAATTCCTCTCAAAATTTCTGCAAATTTACTCCTCATTCTTGTAAACTCCAACCTGTTCAATCCCCAGTGCAAACGATGCCTTTTCCCATGAATGTTTAGAGCAAAACTGTGCTCTGGTTGTGGCCTCACCAGCCTCATATAAACTAGCAATACTTTCTGACCTGTATCCTCTATATCATTTACAATAAAGACCAACATTTCATTCCAAAGTAATACCCCAACCTCATGTGATGTGTGTCGTGACCTTTAATGTGATACCTCATTGAATGTCTTTTAGAAATCCAATTTTTTATATATAAGGCTTCCCTTAATGCATAATGTATGCTATATACACAAAAACTTAAACAAAATTTGTAAAATGTAATTTGTATTGATTCTGTTGTGATTTTTGTAAATGTTCAACTGTTACCTCTTTAAGAGAGGGGGTGACATAGTGGTAAAACACAGAAGTCTGTAGACACTGTGGTTGAAGTAAAAACAATGCTGGAGAAACTCAGCAGGTCAAACAGTGTATTTTATATAGTAAAGATAAAGATACAAAACCAATGTTTTGGGCTTAAGCCCTTCATCAAGGTATGGAACAAGTCAGCAGACGTCTGAATGAAATGGTAGTGGGGGAGGATGGGGGGAGGTGTGGTCACCAAGGCTAGAGGTAATAGGTGGAGAAGGGAGGGAAAACACAGCAGCAAGCAGGGAGAGGAGGGATGGCTTGGTGAATAGAGAGGGATGGGGGTGAAAAGGTAAGGGAAAGAAGACAAAGAAAGAGGAGGGAGGGAGAATGGAGAGTAGGTTAGCAGAAACCAGGGAAGTTGACATTAATGTCATACGGCTGGAGAGTTCCCAGCTGGAAAATTAAGTGTTGTTTCTCCAATTTTGCAGGATAGTATATGAGGCCATGGACAGATATGCAAATAGTGACGTACAAAACTATAAGCAGAATGCTTAAATTTATCATCTTGTAAGACGGAAAAGCAGTGGTTAAGAAATTGAACAAGGAGCTTGAAGACTGATTCGTTGGTGGAGTGGACAGTCGAGTGTGCAATATTCTGGTTTGCAATATTCTTCTGACTTCCCCGTTGATATTCTTAGATGCAGAAGCCAAAGATGTGTTGAAGGTGGACAACTGGCAGATTCCTATGGAATCATCGCCCATACTGGAGCTGAATATAGCTCTACTGTATATACCCAGTCATTAATGAGGCACTTTATCTCTTTCAGTTCCCCCCACCATTCAACATGGACCTCAGATATTCAGTACCATTGAGGGAGTCCCAGTTCGGTTACCTTGCAAGGCGCATGGTGTTCCCAAGCCTTCTGTTGTCTGGTCCAAGGTATGTATCTTTGACAGCAAAATACCTCAATCTCTTGGTTTTATAATTTTGTCAAGAAACTCCTTCTAAAACATTGCCTCAAGAGATTTGTCTTGAGAATTTCACAGCAGTGGTTTGAAGTTAGATAATAAGTCTATTTTTTTAATTTGTTGTGTGATCAGCCATATTTTTCAAAACTAATTAGGGTGTTAATGTTCTGCTGGCATTCTCTGTTGCTCTCTAATTATGCAACACTTACTATCAAATCCAAGCTAAAATGTGGTGATACATAATAATGATAAATTTATGTTTTCTAAACTGCTTATCACTGTTTTGTCATGTACATTATGGGAAACCCCATTTTGAGCTATTTCAAAGGCGTTCTTTGAAACACAAAGAATTTTACATCTGGTGTCTGGGAAATACATTAGCGTTGTCAATGTTTCTTTGATACTGAAAAAGCCTTTCAAGATATATAGCAGGATTAATTATTAACATTGAAGCTGAATTGCCCAGTCGTGTCATGTAATATTTGTGTCTGTCAACACAACATTGCATTGGAATGAAAATAATGTAATAGTGTCCAATTCATTTGACCACATCTATTTTACAAGACTCAGAAATGATATTAATGGAGATTTTATTTTCCTCAAAGTACATAATTCCTAAAAGTTCTTTGTTTTGTGGAAGTTTTAATTTCAATATCCAGTTCTGGGGAGTTAGAAGTCCACTTAATGTGATCAGCAAAGAGATACAAGATAGAAATTGATGTACAATAATTGATAACTAATGTGAAACATGACCTGTCACATTCCAAAATCTGGCATTGGATCTATTGACAATGAGCAAATTATTTCACAGTAAAAAAGATGCTATGATGATAAAAATGTATGTTGCAAAGTGTGACTGCTCTCTAAGCTATTTGTTTAAAGCTTAAGTCCAAAGGATGTAAACAGATCTTCCAGATGAGAGAGAGTTTCACATGCACCTTCTTCAACATCATCTGTGGCATTATGGGCTCTCGAGATGGTCATCCTGCATCAATGAGACCAAATGTAGAGGAGACCATCAATTGGGAATATGCCCTCTGTCCTCGAATGCCAGCTGGAATTATCTGTTAAAAGCCATTTTAATTTATCTTCCCATTTCCAAATAGACCTGTCTTTGGTTCATCCATCACCAGGGTGAAGCCAAACCCAAATTTCAAGGAGAATACATCACATTCCACCTGGGTAGCCTGTAGCCCTATGGTACTAACTTTGAATTTGCCAGTTTCAGTAAACCTTGTCCTAATTTAGTACCATTGTTTCCATCTGTCCTTTACAGTATGTGTTTTGTATTCACCCCATCTCCCCTGTCTCTCACCTCTCCCACCTTCACATCCAGTATTCCATTAATTCAATGACATCTGTGATCCTTTTGTGCTTCCTATATTCCCTTTTCACCTTAGTTTAAAAAAAAAAGGTCCTGTCAGAAAAGGTCCTTTTTAAAAATCTTTAAACTAATAAACCACCACAAGAAGTATGCAGTTTTGTAAATGTTTAGTAACTTGGTACTCACGAATAATTAAGTTTATTTTCACTGAAGGAAAATAAAATACAAATCTTTGGTCTTTGGAACAGAAAATTGAGCTTGCTGATTCATTGTGAATATCTGGAGCGCGATCAATGACCACTCACAGATACAAAGGGCCAAAGGCTTTATTGATCTAAAGATCCAAGCATGCCTCAGCATGCTGCTAGCTCAAGTCCAAAGGTAGGTATGAGGGAGGAGACTAGGGCTCTCGGCCTTTATTAGGGGTCATAGGGTGAGGGGCTACCAGTTCAGGAGGCGGGCCAGCCTGCCCAACTCAGTGAGGAAGATCCTGCAATACCATGTTCCCACATTCACCCCTCCTTTTTAGATAGAATCTGGGCGGGTTGATGCGGGGCATTGTCTTCATAGCCCATGAGTTGCACAGTAATATTCATAGGTTTAGTCTCTCCAGTGGTTTTACCCATTTTTGGGACCTCCACAGTACTCCTGACTGTGCTTCTTGCTTCGGCGGCCTGATGGCTCGGTCACTGAGTCAGTGTCTCCCAGGTCTGTGGGAGTTAGTGGGGGGGGGCGGGGATCCTTCCAGCAGGGGAATACATTTGGGGAATCGTGCTGGGGGGTGGGATCTCTGTCCTCAACCTGGGTGGTCCCCAGGGCTGGCTGGTGACTGCCCAAGGGTATTGGATGCACCTCCCGTGCTGGGATTCCCACTTGCGCCGGATCCCAAACGGACACTGTGTCATCCCGTCCGTCTGGGTATACCAGCGCATACTGGAGGTTCATCTGCAGGAGGTGCACTTCCTCCACCAGTGGGTCTGCCCTGTGGGTCCTAACATGATTCCAGAGGAGCACTAGCCCAAGGGCTCTCAGCCAGACCAGCAGCATGGTTCCTGACGCTGATCTAGGGAAGGAGAACAATCTTTCATGGGGTGTTGCATTCATAGCAATACAGAGTAGCGATCTGGTGGCATACAGCACTTCCATGAGTACCTCTTGCCTCTGGGACACAGTCATCCGTTTTACCTTTAGGGCCAACAGGACTGTTTTCCCTCTCTACCTGGCCAACAGGCCATTTTCCTTCTCTACCTGGCCATTCCCTCAGGGGTTTTAGCTGGTAGTTCTACTCATCACTATGCTCCTGGAGAGGAACTAACATCACAGTTCCTCACTCATGAACACTGAACCCCAGTCGCTATGCACGTACACAGGGTACCCTAACAGAGGGAATATGGTGCGGAGTACTTTAATGACAGTGTCTGTGGTCATGTTTGGGCAGGGAATGGCAAATGGGAAGTGAGTATTCGTCCACAATGTTCAGGAAATAGCTGTTCTGATTCTTGGACGGGAGGGGCCCCTTGACGTCTATGCTGAGGTGTTCAAAGGGGCAAATGGCCTTAATGAGGTGGGCTCTTTCTGGCCTGTAAAACTGGCTTGCATTCTGCACAGACCTGGCAATTGCATGTCAGCTCTCTGACTTCCTCCATCAAGTAGGGAAGGATACGGGCCCTCATGAAGTGGTAGAGCCTTGTAACCCCGGCGTGGCAGAGGCTGTCATGGAGGGTGTGGAGGCGATCAACTTGCACCCTAGCGCAGGTTCCCCTGGACAGTGCGTCAGGTGACTCGTTGAGCTTACCCAGTCGGTACAAGATCAATTCTCTACCACATGATCTTGTCATTCTTAATTTGGACCATGCTTTTTGTTATTAAACATAAAGGCGATGGCTTTCTGGTTCGTCAGTAAGTAATGTCTCCAGTGGCGCACCGCCTCCACTATAGCCTATGCCACCTTCTCCACAGCGGAGTGCCTGCGTTCAGGGCCCTGCAGGGTGCGCAAAAAAAATGCCACTGTCCTGCCTGCCTGATTCAGCGTGGTGGCCAGGGTGAAGTCGGAAGCATCACTCTCCACTTGGAATGGGACTGACTCATCAATGGCGTGCGTTCCTGCCTTGACGATCTTGTCCCTGATGCTCTCAATAGCCGACAGGGAAAAAGTCATGGTTTTCACCAGGGGTTAGACCTTGTCAGCATAGTTGGGGACCCATTGAGCGTAATACGAAAAGAGCCTCGGGCACCTTTTTAAAGCCTTGGTGTTCTGCAGCAGAGGTAATTCCAGGAGGGGGTGCATGCGCTCAGGGTCAGGGGCAATCACACCATGCTTCACCATGTACCCCAGGATCGCCAGCCACTCTGTGCTGAACACGCCCTTCTAGTTGTAGGTTAGGTTGAGGGCTATTGCAGTGGCCAGGAACCTCTGCAGGTTGTTGTTGTGTTGTTTCTGGTCATGGCCGCATATGGGGACCTTTCCAAATATGGGTAAGTGGCTTTTAAGTCGTCCACCATATGGTTCATTTCCCTTTGGAACACCGACCGACACCCCATTTGTGAGGCCGAAAGAGACCCATTTGGTACAGTTGATAGTTAGCCTCAAATACTGTGTATGGCCGGTCCTTTGGGCAGATAGGAATCTGATGGTATGCTGACTTGGGATCTATGGTTGAGAAGACCCTGTATTTTGGATCTCATTCACCATGTCATCAATTCGGGGCAGGGGGTAGACGTCCAATAGGATGAACTGGTTCATGGTAGTCAATCACCATCCAGTTCTTCTCTGTCCCCTTTACTGCCAGCACCTGTGGCCTCCATGGACTATTACTGGGCTCTATTATGTCCTCCCACAGTAACTGTTCCACCTTGGACTTGATCAATCCTCTGTCCTCCGGACTGTACTGTCTACTCTTAGTGGCCACTGGCCTACAGTCTGGGGTGAGGTTTTGGAACAGCAGAGGTGGAAGGACCTATAGGATGGCCAGGCCGCAGGTAGGTAGCACCAGGTCGCAGGTTGGTAGCGCTGCCCAGCCTCCAGGTGCATGATTGGGCCTCGCCAAAAGTGGCGGGCACGGGACCTCCTGGAATTGGTCGTTCCTGACTGTGAGCAGGGGATGGGGGCCATCAAAATGCATCAGTACTCCTTTTAACTGGCACTGGAAATAGAGTCCCAAATTGATGGGTGGGCAGAGATGGGACATCACCAACAGTCTGAAATTTTTGTATTTCCTCTCCCCATGGTTAGGATCACGGAGCATTTCCCGTGGATTTCTGGCAAGAGGGACTTGAAAGCTAGCGCTACCTGGTACTTTGCAGGGGACGTGGTCAGGGAGTAGCGTTTGGTGGTGCCCGGGTGTATGAAGCTCTCGGTGCTCCCCGTGTTGAACAGGCAGCTTGTGGTGTGACTGTTTACCTCAACGTCCATCAAAGAACGTCCCAGCTAGTGTGGTTGACTCTGATCCAAGATGATTGAGGCTAACGTCAGTGCACTGACCCGCTGCATCCGCCTTGTCGTTGAGTCGATGGCTGCCAAGATGACTGCCCAGAAGGTCGCGAAGATGGCTATCCCCATAGATCGTACGTGGTGGAGCCCGGAAGTGAAGCCGGCAGTAACGTCACTCCTTCTTGTGATGTGGGCCCAGAAGTTGGGTTCTCCGCAACTGGAAGTGACGACTGGAACTGTTCGATCCAAGATGGCATTGCGGGCTGCATGCGGCGCTGCTCACGAGGGGCTTCGATGGGCATACCCTTGCGTAGTGCCCTTTTTGCTGGCAATTCAAGCAGATCATTCTATGTGCAGGATAATACGTTCATGGAGGCTTGCTCTGGACATAGTAGTTTGACCTCATGTGCTCAACAGTTGCGGTGACAATCAGGGGCAGGGCCCTGAATCTCAAGATGGCGCTGCCTGTTCTGCATATCTGGGGGCCGCATGGCCCATGGCGTAAGCCTCCACATTCTTATGGGGTGTCTCCATGGCCTGGGCCATCAGCACGACCTCCTGTAGGGATCGATCGCTCTTCTCCAGGAGTCATTTGCAGATGTGTTGGGAGCAGAATGCAGTGACTAGCCCATCATGGAGGAGTTCCTCCTGGTACTCCGCCACCATAACGTCCCAGCTTGCAGTCTCGTCCCAGCTCCCATATGGCCCACACAAACTCGTCGACTGACTCACCCGGGCCATGGCGTTGGGAACCAAGCTGGAAGCGCGCGTACATGGTGTTCCTCGGCACCCCATACTGTTGCTGGAGCAGGACCATCGCCTCTTCATATCCCATGCAGTCACACATCAGTTGGTAAGCATGATGGCCTACTGCTGCGAATAGTAGGTTATACTCATCGCTGTCTGCTGTGATTTCGTGTCACCTCATACTTGGTTCGGCTGGGAGTCGGAGGAGGAGCTTGGAGAGAGTCGGGCTGTGAGTCAGAGGAGGAGGAGCTTGCTGAAAGTGAGTCAGAGGAGGAGGAGCTTGGTGAAAGTGAGGAGAAGGTAAGCTATTAAAGTCGGGGGCTTACCGGGGCTTGGGCATACTTGGTTCGGCTGGGAGCTGTAGGAGGAACTTGGAGAGAGTCGGGCTATGAGTCAGAGGAGGAGGAGCTTGCAGAAAGTGACGGGGTCAATTGGTCAAGGGGCCAATAAAAGGAGTGACAGGGGAGGGAGCGGCCAGCGAGGAGTGGCTCAGTGAGTGAGTGGAGCAGTGAAGGAGTGAGACTTCCTGGCTTTGGCTTATCAGGCTTCGGCGAAAGCAGGCAAGGAATAAAGGTAAGCTGAGTTATTTGCCTTCGTATTCAGAGTCATGCCAATAGGGTTAGTGCTCTGTACTGGGTGTCACATGTGGGAACAATAGGTGACCTCCACCCTCCCAAATGGCCACATCTGCACCAGGTGTACCGAGATGCAGTTACTAAGGGAGCGAATTAAGGATATGGAGTTGCAGATTGATGACCTGCGGCTTGTAAGGGAGAGTGAGGAGTTAATCGACTCAACTTTCAGGGCGATAAATACTCCAGAACCCGTGTTAGGTAAGTGGGAAACCGTCAGGGGGGGGGATAGAAAAAAGCGAGAAAAATGGAGAGCACACCAGTGACTATCCCACTCAGCAACAGTTATGTTGTGTTGGATTCTGTTGAGGGAGATGACCGGACGGAAGATGGCCACGGGCACCAGGTCAATGGCAATGAGCCTGGCAGAGTGGTGCAAAAGAAAAGGAAAAGGAGAAATGCAGTAGTTATTGGGGACTCCATTGTCAGGGGTACAGACAGGAGGTTCTGTGAGCCAGATAAGTATACCCTCATGGTGTGCTGCCTCCCTGGTGCAAGGGTACGAGATATCACAAATTGGGTCCAAAATATTCTGAGAGGAGAGGGAGAGCAGCCTGATGTCTTGGTACATGTGGGTACAAACGACATTGACAAGAAAAGGGAGGAGGTAATGAAAAGGGATTACAGTGAGCTGGGACGAAAGCTGAAAGACAGGAACACTAGGGTGGTGATCTCGGGATTACTACCTGTTCCAAATGCAAGTGTTGAAAAGAATATAAGGATAAGGAAACTGAATGTGTGGCTGAGGGACTGGTGGACAAGGCAAGGATTTGGCTTCTTGGATCATTGGGATCTCTTTTGGGGAAGGCATGATCTTTACAAGTGGGACGGGTTGCACCTAAATCCAAAAAGTGTCAACATTTTGGCAAGTATGTTTGGTACAGCAGTGGGGAAAGGTTTAAACTAATTTGGCAGGGCATAATGTTGAGTCCATTTGGGTAGAGATAAATAATAACAAAGGGAAAAAATTATTGGTGGGTGTTATCTATCGCCCACCAAATAACAATAGTTTAGTGGCACAGGAAATAAAGAGATAAGTGAGACATGTAATAATGATACGGCAGTAGTCATGGGGGACTTTAACATCCACATAGATTGGGAAAATCAAGTTGGTCGTGGGAGTCCGGAAGAGGACTTCATAGAATGCATCCACGATAGCTTTCTTGAGCAGCATGTTAAGGAACCAACAAGAGAAAATGCTCTCCTGGATCTCGCATTGTGCAATGAGATAGGTAGAATAAATGATGTAATAGTCAGAGACCATCTGGGAAATAGCGATCATAGTATGATTGAATTTCTCATTCAGATGAAAAGGGAAATAGTTAGATCTAAAACTAATATATTATGCTTAAACAGGGGTGACTACCATAGGATGAGGGAGGAATTGGGCAGAGTGGACTGGGAGCACAGGCTAATTGATGAAACAGTTGAGAAACAGTGGAAGATTTTCAAAGAAATATTTTGTAATGCTCAACAAAAATATATTCCGGTCAGGAAAAAGGGCAGCAAGGGAGGGAAAAATCAACCGTGGTTAACAAAGGAAATAAAGGAGAGTATAAAATTGAAGGCGGGCGCAGGTGTACAAAGCTGCAAAGAGCAGTGGGAAACTGGAAGATTGGGATAACTTTAAGAGACGACAAGGAGTTACAAAGTGGGTAATAAGAAATGGGAAAAAGGATTATGAAAGTTAATTGGCACAAAATATGAAAACAGAAAGCAAAAAATTTTATAAATATATAAAACGGAAGAGGGTGGCCAGAGTTAACATAGGACCCTTGGAGGATGAGAAAGGAAAACTGGTAGCAAAAAATGAGGAAATGGCCGATGCATTGAACAAAAATTTTGTGTCAGTCTTCACGGTGGAAGACACTTCCAGCATGCCCAAGTGCGGAGTTAAGGATGTGAATGTTGGGGAGGGCCTTGATAAAATAGTTGCTACAAAGGAAGTAGTGATGGAGAAACTAATGGGACTCAAGCCAGACAAATCACCTGGTCTTGATGATATGCATCCAAGGGTTCTGAAGGAAATGGCAGAAGTTATAGTTGATGCATTGGTGGTCATATACCAAATTTCCTTGGATTCTGGGCAGGTCCCAGCAGACTGGAAGACAGCAAATGTCATGCCACTTTTTAAGAAGGGATGTAGGCAGAAGACTGGAAATTATCGGCCAATTATCTTGACGTCTGTACTTGGAAAAATGCTTGAAGCCGTCATTAAAGATGAAATAGTGAAACTTTTGGAACGTAAGGGTTCGATCAGGCAGACGCAGCATGGTTTTAGAAAGGGAAGATCTTGTTTGACAAACTTGTTAGGATTCTTTGAGGATATAATGGGTGTGTTGGATAGAGGGGAACAGGTTGATGTTGTATATTTGGATTTCCAGAAAGCGTTTGATAAGGTGCCGCACAAGAGACTTATCAGTAAGTTACAGCAAGGTGGAGTCCGGGGAAGTATATTGGCCTGGATTGAAAATTGGTTGTCTGACAGGAGGCAGAGTCGGGATAAATGGGAGTTTTTCAGGTTGGCAGAGAGTGGTGAGTAGGGTGCCGCAGGGGTCGGTGTTAGGCCCACAACTGTTCATCATTTACATTGATGACTTGGAGGAGGGGACAAAATGTGGTGTTGCCAAGTTTGCAGATGACACCAAATTGAGTGGAAGAGCAAATTGTAATGAGGATGTGGAGAGTCTGCAGAGGGATATAGTTAAGCTGGATGAGTGGGCAAAGGTCTGGCAGATGGAGTACAATGTTAGTAAGTGTGAGGTTATCCACTCTGGCAAGAAAAATAAAAGAGCTGAATATTATTTAAAGGGTGGAAAAACTACAGCATGCTGTTGTGCAGAGGGACTTGGGAGGGCTTGTGCATGAATCGCAAAAAGTTAGGTTGCAGGTGTAGCAGGGTATTAAGAAGGCAAATGGAATGTTGGCCTTCATCGCTAGAGGAATTGAATTCAGGAGTAGGGAGGTAATGTTGCAACTGTATAAGGTACTGGTGAGACCGCACCTGGAGTACTGTGTCCAATTCTGGTCTCCATATTTGAGGAAGTATATACTGGCTTTGGAGACGGTCCAGAGGAGGTTTACTAGGTTGATCCCTGGGATGAAGGGGTTGACTTATGATGAAAGATTAAATCGTCTAAGATTGTATTCACTTGAGTTCAGAAGAATGAGAGAAGGTCTTATAGAAACATATAGGATTATGAAGGGTATGGATAGGATAGATGTAGGAAGGTTTTTTGAGCTGGCTGGGGAAACTAAAACCAGAAGACACAGTCTCAAGATTCAGAGGAGTAGATTTAGGACAGAGATGAGGAAATATAATTTTTCCCAGAGAATATTGAATGTTTTGAATTCTCTAACCAGGGAAGTGGTTGAGGCTGCTTCATTAAACATATTTAAAATTTGGTTAGATGAATTTTTACATGATAGAGGAATTAGGGGATATGGGGAGAAGGCAGGTAGGTGGAGTTAGGTCATAAATTAGATCAGCCATGATTGTATTGAATGGCGGAGCAGGCTCGATGGGCCATTTTTGACCTACTCCAGTTCCTACTTCCTATGTTTCTATGTTCTCATGTAGGCCTTCAAGCAGTGTAGCTACATGCCGAATTTCACGGAGGGCTCTGGGTCTTTGGGGTCGATCTCTACCTTCTCCAACCGAATCGCCTTGTCCATAGCGCTTAAAATTTAGATCAATATATTGTAACGCGATCAATTACCACTCATAGACACAAAGTAAAGGGCTAAAAGCTTTATTGATCTAAATATCCAAGCATGCCTCAGCATGCTTCTGGCTCAAGCCCAAAGGTAAGTATGAGGGAGGAAACTAGGGCTCTCGGCCTTTATTAGGGGTCTTAGAGGGAGGGGCTACCAGTTCACTAGGTGGACCAGCCTGCCCCGGTCAGTGGGGAATGTGCCCGCAATAGTATGTTCCATCATAATATCCTATCCTGAGAGCATATTGTTTGTTCCATCATTTCCCCAACCAGCGCAGTCTTCCTTGGGGAGACTGATTGGCAAGGCTCATCAAAACACAGGGCCTCTGAATGAAAAGGCCAGCTCCACCTCCAGATTAGCTTTGATGGCTAATAAGACTCAATCTCTAGGTTTACCACCCCCTCCCCCCATCTTTCTGAATGTCCCCTTTCCTTTAGCTCTGCATTTACAGAGCCAACCCCACCCTTCCCCCCCCCCCCCACCATCAATTCTTACCTTTCCTTTCTCCTGCTTCTTCTTCATATCCAATTGTCACCTTTTGTCTGTTGGTCTGTACTCCTGCCCCTGTCATTTCTTTTATTCAGGAATCTGCTTGCTTTATCCCATACCTTGGAGATGGGCTCAGACCTATTGAGTTCCACCAGCATTTCTGTGCTTTTACTGCAATCACCACATCTGCAGACTTTTGTGTTTCACTCCAGGTTGTCAAAATGGCTATTTAAATAGTGTGTGAATGACATGTTAGATAAAAATCTTGATGAGAATGATTCAGATTTATTTATTGTCAGAGTACATTCTGAAATCACACACAAACCTAAGATCCTTTTTTCTTGCGGGTGAGACAGAATTACCACTTTTTGATAGTGCAACAAAAAAACTGTACACAAATAAAGAACTGAAAACAGTTAATGAAATGTGAGAATTTAAAAACAATAAAGTGCAAAGTAAGAGTCCTGAAATGTGTCCCTGATTGAGTTTGTTGTTGAGGAGTCTGATGAAGGAGGGATAGCTGTTGTTCCTGAACCTGGTGGTATAAGCCTTGTAGCACCTATACCTCTTTCCTGATGGTAGCAGCAAGAATAGAACATGAGGATTGTTGCTGCTCTCTGACGGCACATTCCCTGTAGAGGTTTTCAAAGGTGGGGAGGGTTTTACCTGTGATGTCCTAGAGAACTTTACATCAGGATGTTCCTATACCAGACTGTGATGCAGCCTGTCAGCACACTTTTCGCCAAGCATCTGTAGAAATTTGCCAGGTTTCTGATGTCATCCCAAACCTTCGGAAACCCCTGAGGAAGAAGAGGTGCTGACGTGCTTTCTTCACGATGCCATTAGAGTGTTGGGTCAAGGAAAGATCCTCCCAGATAGTGAGTCCCAAAAACTTAAATTTGCTCACTCTCTCCACCTCCAATCCCCCAATGATCACTGGAATGTATACCTCTGGTTTTCCCTTCCTGAAATCAACAATCAGCTCCTTAGGTTTGGTGACATTGAGTTTAGTTGTTGTTGCTGCACCATTCACCAAGTTTTTAATCCCCCCCCCCCGCCCCCCCTGTATGTTGACTCATTATCAGCAAATTTGTAGACAGTGTTATTGTCATTCTGAGCCACACAGTTGTAGGTGTAAAGTGAGTAGAGCAGGGGGAAAAGAAAGCAGCCATGAGCATGAATAATATATGCAGTAAATTGTACGAATTCCAGAATTATCTACGTAACTAGATTCTGGATTTGTGCTATGCTTTGCAACAGCCTCAGGAAACAAAGGTTTTAAAAAAACCTCATAAATTACAGGATTTTGATAAATATTCTTAAAAGTGAAAAGAGTTGGGTTTTCATTTCATTTCACTCCAAATCACTCTGCGGAACTGACATTGCATGTGAAGTCAAATGATCGCTGTACATCAACCATATTCATTAGAATCAATAAAAGCAAAAAAAAAGCAAAGGATCTGTTTTGTGCCAGTGATTTGTATCTTTTTTTACAGAATGGTGAACTCAGCAGCCAACATTTGGGGAATTTCAGCACAGAAACAGATGGCAGTTTACTAATATCTTCACCAAGTGGTGGAGAGAATGGGGAATTTGTATGCACAGCCACAAATGCTGCTGGTTATACCTCGCGCAAAGTCCAGCTGACAGTTTATGGTATGTGTACATCTTTAATATTTTTATTCAATAAGAAAATCCAATTCATTCAGTCAGTAATCATATTTTTAATGACTCTCAAATTATTTTCCATCCCTCCCCTGATCTAATAGGATAAGTCAGTTTCTGTTAGTTCTATTTAACAATTAAGTACAAAGTACATTTCCATTTGTACTTCTCTACATGACTGAGCCACAAGAAAATAAGAGCAGAAGTATAGTTAGGAGAAGGCTGCCAGCCACTTTGAGCCTGCCCGCCATTTAATGTGATCCTGGTTGATCAATACTGGCCTCAACCCCTTCTCTATGCCAGTTCTCCATAACCTTCAATTCTTTGACCTTTCATGTATTTATCTGGCCTCCACCACCCTTGGGGGAAGAGAATTCCAGAAATGAAATCATCTGGCCCCATATTCATCCAGAGTAATTTAATCACTGCTTGCTGGTGTGATGGTTGTTTTCACTCATTGTCCAATCTGAGCACAGGTTAAATGACATACCTGTTTTTTCCACATTCTGCAAATATATACCCTTGCTTTGGATAAATTGTAGAACAAAGAATAATTTGGGTTAATTGTATTGGTGAGGGCAATATTTGCAAAGTTCCTGGTGTTACGAGCCCAAAGGATCCCAAACCCCAGCAGCAATGGTTATTTAAACAGAAGTTATTTTTAATTAACTTTAAACATGAAAATAGAATCAAACTTTAACTTATCTCTATTTACTTAACTAACCCAAATTAACCCCCTTCTAATTCTAAGCACACGTGTATGATGTGTGTGTAAATTTAAGAATAGTTCTTTGGTTCACAGTTCAATCTCACTTCTCCTTCTTCCAAGTTCTCTGGATGTAAGCAATTCTTATACTATGCACAGAATTTAACATGTATAAAGTTCACCAGATTTTGGTGCTTGAAAGGTAAATGTTTACCACTCAGGAAGGTTCTTGTAGGGTTTGCAAAGAGATATTTGTTGTTCCAGGATTTCCACAACTGAGGTACCACCATTAGTCACCTCAAAGTCTCGCTGATGAAACTTTCCCCATCAGGGTTCTCCAGGTGATCACCTCTTTCAGGGTACCACAGAGTTCCTTTCTGTTCCACTTATTCCAAGACAAACAGCAGACAGATAGCACTTTCAGCTATCCGCCACTCTGGAACTTTCTGTTTCCCACAAGCTTTTCCTGTCTTGTTTCAGCCATGACTGTTCAGTCTCTTTCAGTGTCACACACACACACTGGCTGAGAGAGCTTGTCCTCTCTCTCTCTCTCTCTCTCTCTCTCTCTCTCTCTCTCTCCCTCCATCTGAGACTGCTCGAAAGCCTTTGTGACTCTCTCACTTGCAAAAACCCCCACCTTCTTCAGCAAACAACAGAAGTTATCCTTCTGCTCCCATCTGTTATCTTAGATTTTTAAAAAACCACAGGAGTGACCTTTCTGTGAGCACTCTTAGGTACTTGCAAACAGCCAGTTTGTCTCCTCCAAGACAATGGTCTATTCATGTCATGACATCATTTCAATTAGCACCTACTTGTGAAATATGCATAAAATTCTCCATTGTTTCTGTAATGTTACTTATTTCAAATAAGATCTGTTTTAAAATGTGTGTATGTATGTAACCCACTGTAATCTTACCAAATTCCTCCCAATATTTATCCATTACACTGGAAATTCAGATTTTTTAACCATCTAGGGTGACTATTGCAAGTATAAATACAGAATTAATTCTAATGAGGCACAATTTAAAAAAAACAGATGTGCTAAAATAGCAATGTTAGATCAATATTAATGATACATGCCAAGAAAACCAAGAGAAAATTGCAGTTAACCAAGAGAATATTCGATGTCTTGACTCCATATAGTTGATAGTGAGTTCAAATTCAAATTTATGATTATCATACATCTTGGCAAAATGGTATTCTTCAATCCTTGGTGTAAAAATATGCAAACACATATAAAGACATAGCACACATATTTACAAGCGATTTATATGCAGTAGATATATAAAAAATAAATAAATATGTTAAATAATAGTTGATTCTCGAGGGGTTGTATGAATAGTTCATCAGTCATTCAGCATTCTCACTGCCCATGGAAAGAAGCTGTTTATCAGCCTGGTGGTTCTGGCTCTGATACTCATGTATCTCTTCCCTGATGGGAGTAGCTGGAAGTTGCTGTGTGCACTGTGGTATAGGTCCTTAACGATTTTGCGAGTCCCCCTTCAGACAACGATCCCAGAGGATCATGTCAATGGGATAAGGAGGATAGTCTTAGATTATATAAAGTAAAAGCACAATACTGGAGAAACTCAGCACGTCAAATAGTGTCCTTTATATGGCAAAGATAAAATTACATGACTGACATTTTGGACTTGAACCCTTCATCAAGCCTTCCATACAAATTTATCATTCTAATTCCCTGACTTATTTTCCTGCCTGATTATTTCATTGTTACCCATTATCTCCCCAAAGATTCTTCCAGCATCTACCACACAGTATCCAAGATGTGAAGAAGTCCATCTGATCACAGGAAGAGTATGAAAACTCTTTTCTGATAGGAAGTTCTGGTCCAAATGTAGTTTGTGGGAGCTGTTTTTATATATATATAAATGATCAGGTTTGTGAAATACAACGTGTTCACAAGCACTACTCAGGAGACAAAATCTTGGAGAACAAGTTCGATTTTATTTCGGGTCTGCAGAGCTGGGTGTCTTTTAGTCCCAAGACATACTGGAGGTCCAGAATCATCACTCTTTTGTACAGTCCTGTGCTCAACATCATCACACCTCCCTTTAGTCTTTTCCAATCGGAATTTCAATACCTTACAACCTTCCCCTTTTCCCTCCCATCCCTGCAGGTACCACACAGCCTTTCCCTCATCATACATCGCATGTTATGTCAATTAGTCCGTCTCATCATTAGGGGCGTCTAAGTTAATATTCATGTCTTCATTAAGCAAACACAATGGTTACTGTGGGGTACCCTTGGTCACCATGCCAATCTGAACCAGACTCCTTTATCCTTGAGGCTTCTGATAAGAAAGTGGCCCACTAGTTAGTACTGTCTATTCTCAAGCTCTAATCTACATATTTCGCATTCCATCACCTCTCACAGAATGGTGCTAGTTTAAACATCTCCAGCCATTTTTCACAGCTTTTAAAATGTAATGTTAAATCTTAGTGTATTTGGCTGTTAAATGCCTGCAGCAAAAAATATCACATATTAACTATAAACAAATTATTAATGTGAATCCCATTGCCTAATTCTAGAGATCTATTTTTAATTCAGGGATACAAATGCATAGAACATTACAGCCCATGATATTGTGTTGACCTACATTTTCTAACCTAATCAACAATCTAATCCTTGAGCAGTGGCAACTTATGTCGTTTGATCAGTTAAAAAATACATATGGTTTGTTAAAATATTCTTTTCTCTGCTATTTTCAACTGAGGCAAATTAGCTCCTTCAATGACTTTTCCGAAGTGCAGCAATTTGAAGCGGAATTATCAAGAAATTTATTTCAGCAGCGTATTTCCTATTTCAAGCAAAAACTCCTAGTCGAGACAGAGGTGGAATCAAACTTGGACATAATAGTTGGAGAATAGTGCTGGTCTGATAGTTTGACAAATACAGTTAACGATAGATATAGACTGGTAAAGTATAATTTCTTGCGTCAATTATATCTCATGCTGCAAAATTTAAATAAACTTAAATTAGAAATTTCAGACCAATGTTTTAGATGCATTCAATCTGGTCATGTTCCTAGGTAGATCGATGGAATTTCCAAGAACAAATTATAGGAAAACATTTTCCGCAAACCCCAGAATTGTTTTTACTGGGAAGTGCTGTGGGCATAACATCTATAATGAGTCTGACCAAATTTCAAAAGCATTTTGAGGAGATTGTATTGGTGGTTAGCTAGAAGTCGATTTCTAACTAGGAATGGCATGATGAAAATCACTTGCAGACTGATGAACAAATATGATGATTTTATCAACATTTGTCAGCTGTATTTATAGAAGATAGCTGTAAATTTTTAGTTTTACCCCCCTTCTCTTCAGAGCACCCTGTCTGCACCCATCCTCTGGATCTCAAAAGCTAGATAATTTAAGGCCAGGAAGGTGGACCTGACAACTTTTTTTTTCTCTCTTTTTTGTCATCTTGAACTATCTTGTTTTTTTGTTCTCTATTCTTTTTATTACTTTCTCAGGGGGAGGGGAGTGGGGTACAGTTAGACATGCAATAGCTATTTATGGATGTATATTACTATTTTTTCAGAAACTTATTTTGTCCTTTGCATTGTTTGACTTGAAAATTTGTAAATAGAAACACTATCTAATCTTTCCCTACCTCACACCCATAACCCTCTATTTTTCTTGCATCCATGTGCCTGTCTAAGAATCTTTTAAATGTTCCTACTGTACCAGCCTTCACCACCACCCCTGACAATGCATTCCAGGCACCCATGATTTTCTATGTATAAAAAAGTATCCCTAACATCTTCCATGAAGTTTCCTCTGGTATTTGCTACTGTTATCCTAGGAAAAAGGTGATGTCTCCCCTGAGGTTTTCTCCCCTCACCTTAAATAAAGCATGCTGGCTATCTGCCATATCCATGCCTTTTACAATCTTGTAGACTTCTTTTAAGTCACCTCTCATCCTTCTTCACTCCAAAGACAAAAGCACTAGCTCTATTAACCTTGCCTCATAAGACATGTTCTCCAATCCAGGCATCATCGTGGTACATCTCCTCTGCACCCTTTCCAAAGTTTCCACGTTCTTCCTGTAATGAGGTATCCAGAAATGATCACAATATTTCAGTGTGGTGTAACCTGAGTTTTATGGACCTGCAACATCAACTCATGGCTCTTGAACTCAATTCCCTGACTAATGGAGACCAACATCTTTACAATAAGCCTTCTTAGCTACCCTACCAACATGAAGATAGTTGTATAATAGATATTTTTTCAGAAAAAAGTAAATTCAAGAGTCTCCAATTTTTTTTAAAAAATGAGCAATGATTAAGCAGGGATACTTTTAGATGATTTCATGGATCATTGATAATCTTTTGATAATGCGGCCATTGTTGGCACATACATGCCTCCCTTTTTAGGATGCAATGTTTTCTCCAGATTTTTATCCTCCTGGGTGGTTAAGGTTCACACAAAATGCTAATTTGCCCACTATTTTTCTGAATCAATCTCCTCACAAATAGCTAATTTTTCACAATTTCTCTGAAGCAAAGTGGGTCTCTTGAGTGTGCCTGCTTTCTGCTTGGTATCTTTCCACAGGAATATAGGAAATTGGAACTTAGCAGTGATTGATCAAGGAATAAAACAACATAATTCTGTGGCACAAGTCAATTTTGCTCCTGTGAGCTGTGAGAAGTTTACACCTTAAGCAATTTACAGCAATTTTATTTTTCTTAGTTATTTTTCTTACACTTTTCCATTAAATGGCAGAGATGGTCTTGCCTGTAGTTTTCTCCATTGAAAATGACAAGTCATGGATTTCAACTGCTGGTCCTGTTTTCCCCACCTCACCCTGGTCCAACTGACTCTCAGAGTGCATGAATCTATGCAGTGTAAGCTTGGCTTTCGTTAGTTTAAGGCTAATATTTCAGAAAATGGCATAAAGAATTCACACACTGAAATAAAAATAGTAACTAGATGGGATCAAATATAGGAATCTTTCATCTTCACCTTCCCAAAAAGAGCAGTGCAGTGCATTGTGAAAAAAACAAGGTATCACCTTTGATTACATTCATGCTCAATGCATTCAAGCCTTGGTCCTTTTTAAAAGAATATCTTGATTGCAATCAAGGCTAAAAGTTGTGCAATATCAGTTTGTTAATGTATTCAAAAATCAAAGGAGACACAACATGAAAAGCATTTTAGCAAGATAAATAAATAAATAAATAAAACTGGCCATTTTCTTCATATGCTTAAATGTCTCTTTATTAAAATTTTCTCCTGTAAACAATTTATTTCAAATAAGCCTCCATCAAGCTAATGGCTTTTTTTTTATCAAGTTCAGTTGTGAGAATTGGTTCTTCATTTTCACCTTAGATGCATTACACAACTGCATGTAAAATGGCTTGTGGAATTTATTCAAACAAATTTGAATTCCAGTTAAACCAAGAATCGTTAATCACTCAAGAGGAGGATCTAAGGGAGGAAGTCTCATGGAATTATCAGTTGTTGAAGGAGAAGATATCACATTGCCTTGTGAAGTCCAAAGCTTTCCACCTCCTATTATCCACTGGGCCAAAAATATGCAACTTATCTCTCCTTTCTCACCAAGGTAACTCAAGGTTAACCACAGATCTTCATTAAAGGATTTATCACATTTTTTACAGCTGTGGGGTGATACTAGACAGATAAATTGTGAGTAGTTGTACTGGGAAAGTAAAGGAAGCTGTCATATTTTTACTGGGGTAAAAATTATTGTTATCACATTTTTTTTTACTTTGAAATTATTTGTAGATTCAGAATATTTTTGATCAAAAAAATGTTTCCTTGTTTTTCTTTGCTCTTCAACTGCACCACTGAATGATTGGGATCACTTTTTAATAGCTATGTATGTGTCTCCTCTCATATGCCCACGTAGTTCTGAAGTTTAATTGCTTTGTTATGAGTTACTGAGACTGAAATGTGGAAGAAAAATTAATCTGTAACATGAGTTTTTATTATTTAAAACAATTTCAAATGAAAAATGATGTCATGTGGAGCTCATCTTTATCACTTTGCAAAATGAGCTGAATATATTTAAAATAATTAGTATAGGTTATAACCAGTGCATGATTTATTTTATTCTCTTATCTCTTACTTCCTCGTTCTTCAGCTATTTGTACATTGTTTTGTTTCTATAATTTATTTCTCACTTAAAAAATAAGATTTCTACATTCTATAAATTGTTTTCACATAGGTAGTGAACCCATCCGTTCACTGACTAATTTTGTTTTGTTTCTATAATTTATTTCTCACTTAAAAAATAAGATTTATACATTCTATAAATTGTTTTCACATAGGTAGTAAACCCATCTGTTCACTGACTAATTGAGATTAGATTTTATTTAAAGGGGCTCACTCCTCTTTCCCCCTTGTTTGCTTGCCTACCTTATATTTCAGCTTTCATTTGTTAGGAAGGTAGATGACAGAAACGTTGACCTGTTTGTGTTTCCTTTGCACCGTGAATGATATATATAATTGTATTTCAAAAAAATCTTGATGCACCTTAAGCATTGAATGAGCAGCTAATAAAATGAAGAAAAAGGAGGTCTGGACAAGTTCCAAAGGGTAAATTGTTGAATTTGATGTTATGTTGGTCACTGTCTGTATTGTTGTCATAAAAAATATTTACTGTATGCTTTCAAAAGTTGATTTCAGTAGGTTGGTGATTTTTAATTGGAATGTATTTTAATGTACTTTGTATTCCAGGCACACTCAACTTTCCACTGGATCAATGAAGATTTTTGAAACCAGACTCTCTGATACTGGAACATATGTGTGTGTTGCTACAAATATCGCTGGGAATGTTACACAACATATTAGATTGAATGTGCATGGTATGTTTCCATTCTGGCAGAGATCAATAATCATGTCACTTCTTTCTTTGGATATTAGAAGGCCAGAAACTCTAGGGGACAGCTTTCAGAGAACCACTAATCACTGTTTATGCAAACCCAGCTTATTGAGCTTTAAATTTTGTAATTGTTCACAAAGGAGACCCATAGATGTGTTCTTCTCAATTTAAAAGAAAAACATGGATTAATCAGCACTGGATAAGTAGCTGACCCACACCATGTGCTCATCTTGCAAACTCACATACTATGGGCAAAAATTCTAAGCTTGATCAGGCTCTTCAAAATTTGTCATGCCTATTCGGGCAGCACGGTTAGCGCAATGCTATTACAGTGCCGGCCATCCAGGTTTGAATCTGGCACTGTAGGGAGTTAGTATGTTTTCCTCATGTTTACATGGTTTTCCTCTAGGTGCTCTAGTTTCCTCCAATCCTTAAAAAAAATATGTGGGGGCTGTAGGTTAATGGGGTATTTGGGTTCACCAGCTCATTAGCCAGAAGGTCCTGTTACTGGGCTGTATGTCTAAATTTAAAGAAAAGTATTTGTTTGTGTCTGTTCACATGATGTATTGACATTTTTGCTCCACTCTTATTTCCATAATTAATTCATCTTTTCAACATCTTGAAATAAATCTTTGAATTTAATTACAATAATCTATTTCATCTGCATTCAAGATTACTTGTAGAAATTTCTCAAATAATTTTTGGTTACATTTAAACCAAGGAGTAATATACTGCCCAAGATTAAGGATTGTTTGATTGATGAAAATATTTGAGAAAAAAGTAAAAATAAATAGTTGGGAGCTGAGACCAGTGGGATGCTGTGAATCTAGCTGTTTGCAATCTAAATTAATAATTTAATTGCTGAGATAAGTAAAATATATTTCAAGATGGCTGATAATCTAAAGTTAGATGGCAACACAGGCTATGAAGAGGATGCAGAAAGGCTTCTTTCAGGTAGATATAGATAAACTAAGTCAATGAGCAAAGACATGGTGGATGGTTTATAACATTAAAAAAATGTGAAGAATCTATTTTAATAGAACGTTACCAAAAGATGGGGTAATATTGAAAACTTCAAAGGAGCTAGTGTTCAGAAGGCCCCTGAGTAGCCTTGTACATCCTGAAAGAAAATATACAGCCACTGCAAAAAATTCGGAAGGCAATGCTTTATAGACTTCAATGCAGGAAGATTTGAGTCAAAATACTTCGCTTATTTTACTGGAACCCTGGTAAAACCACATCTGGAATAGTGTGGTCTGGTCTCCCTATCAAAGAATGCATTTGTGATACAAGGAGGGACTAATTGGATCAAAATGATGCCTGGGATGATGGGTTTGCCATGTGAGGAGCGATTAAGGTCAAAACACAGAAATACTGCAGGAACTCAGCAAGTTTTGCAGTGTCCTGAGGAGTTAAAGACATATTACTGATGTTTTGGGCCTGAGCCCTTCCTCCAGGTAAGTGAAAAAGACAGGTGTCTGAAATAAAGACTGGGGAAGAATGAAAGGGGGAATACAGAGTAATAAACAAAAAGTGTAATTGGATGTCATAAGGGGAAAGGAGAGAATTGATTTTGGCTCTGTAAAAGGACACAGAGCTAGAGGAAAGGAGACAGGGGGAAGAAGATTTCGTGGGGTGGGGGGTGATTAATGCAAACCAGAGAAGTTGATGTTAATGTCATTTAATTGGAGAGTACCCAGATAGATGGAAGATTAGGTGAAGTTCATCCAGTTTTTCAGGTGGTCTCAGTTTGGCAGCAAATGAGACTATGTCAGCAAAGGAATGGGATGGGGAATTGAAAAATGGGTGGCCACTGAAATATCCATGGAATTGCAACGAGGTGCTCAACAAAGTAATATCCATAATGGGAGGACCAGATGCAGTATAAGACCTCAATTCCCTTAATATCCAGATATTTATCAATTTGTGTTTTGTATGAGATTGGGGTTGACCACCTCAATGCAGTTGTATTTATATTTTCAGTATAAAAGCCACAACTACTTGTAACTCAGCGGGAAAGCCTGAGAACAGTTTTGGAACAATATGGTTGACAGGAACAGTATGTGTTATCTAAATTTGTTCCATACCAAAGATGTGGCTCACATGTATTTAACTGTAAGCGTAATAAAAATCAGAATTATGATATGGTCACCCACATCTAATTTTCCTAGAAAGTATATCTCGTAAAAATCTACCGCACATTTCCTTTTGTTGGCCTTCAAATATTCACCATCCTTTTATGTTAAGATTGTTCTTGGCATTGGTGGTAGAAATAATAGTTTCAGTATTTTGAAATGCATTGATGAGTAATATGGGTATAAATAGGATATTTTCAAGTGATTGGTATATCTTTAACGGAAGATAGATTACTTTTAGTGTATTTTTACTGAAGTCAATGTACTGTATTTAAACCTTATGAATGCACTACATTGTTTGATATGGTATAATTTTAAAGGTGTTCTATTTCTGATGAGGTTTTCTCGATCATTTTCCAGATTTTGCAGTCAGCAACAAACTAACAGTAATCATCATTCATTGTGTTGACGTAGAATTTGTGGTTTCTAAGTAGTTTAAGCAAAAGAAAGGAATTTAAAGAATCAGATGTAACAATCCATATGGAGATGAATGGCTGGTCTTGAAATTGGCTGGGCTTTTTTTGTGTGGTGTTGCGGGCCCAATTTGACTCCAGTTTTCTTTGTGGATGGCAAGCGTGCTCTGTTGAGAAATTCATCTTTTCCCTGTGTGCTGCAGTCCTCATGTTTTTCTGGTGTTGTTATTGGGGAAATGGTCTGACATGATACGATTGTATTGATCAGAGGCCAAATAAATCAGTATGTACTGGTAATTGAAGAATCTGTGAAGGAACAATATGTCTCAGACTCTTCCAGTTTAATTAAATATGTGTACATGTTGGAAGTGCTGTTTGGTTAACCTTGCAAGAGTACTGAGTGTTTACTGCCTCGTTACTCTTTTCACATAATCCAAAACTGTACCTTCACTTGGATCATAACAGTTATTTAAGACAAACCCAAGGTCTCAAACTAAAGGAAAACAGGATTTTAGTGGATGATATTCATTATAGCCAGCAGGCGTATTTTTACAAAAAGCAAGGGTGCTCAAACGTGATGCTGCCAGGTAAATGGAGAAAAATACTGATTGTTTATTTAGATCTGAGGAGCACAATATTGTAATTTTAAGTTGATGGTACAGAGTATTGTCACAAAGGGGAGAGAAGGGTTTGTGGTTATTTAATTATGAGCAAATCAAATCATACAAATTCAATTTTGTCCAATGTGGGTATTAGAATTTGAAGTGTCATGCCAGGAGTCGATCTATTTTAAATATTGTGTTGTTTGCTGTTCTTTAGTTCCTCCAAGAATTCAGTCTGGACCCCGTATTATGAAAGTCCAAGCAGGTCACAGAGTTGACATCTCCTGCAATGCAAGAGGAGTGCCAACTCCCACCATAACTTGGTACAAAGGAGAGCGAAATATTCTGTTCAATGATAAACAATACAATGTGGATGCAGAAGGAACACTGACTATTAAGAGGGTCCTGGTTAAAGACGATGGAGTTTATACATGTGTTGCCAAGAATGTGGCTGGTCAGCATGAAGTAAATACAACTCTACAGGTTCATGGTAGGTACTGATAAAAATGAAGTTATTTTTGGCAAAGTATTGAAGACCAGCAGAGGAAAATATTGCACCATTGTCTGAGTGAGTGTAGCGTACCTTTTGTGCAAAACATTGTAGTTTCACTCCAGTGGATTAAATCTTCTGCATAATATAATAGGATTAGAAATTAAAAATAACCTGTGTTGTTCGGGGATCTCCTTAAAAATTGAGCAATGCCCCTACATAATTATACCACAAATAGGCCACAAAATTTGTTAACTGCATTAGGGATAATTTTATAGAAAGCATAAATGTTATCAGTGCATAATGATTTGAGTTTTATGAAAGATGTAACTAAAATGCCCCTGACTGATGGAAATTTGATCTTGGGTGCTTTCTTTTACAAGAGGTCCATACCTGCAGGCCACTGGGCATGCAGTCACATTCAATGGCATATCAAGCTCAATGAACATCAGTCACACAAATGTTTCCTCCTCATTTGAAGCCTCAATATTGAAGCAGATTTTAACCAGAGGGTTGAGGCTTATCCTAATTTCATACTACAAGGTCCATTTTAGTTACAGCTACAATCTCAATACAGTCATCCACAATAAGATTGCCAACAGCATTAAATACAATGTCGCTGAGAAGAGTGCAGTCCTGGGTACTTATAATCAGAACTTCTCCCATCTAATGTGTTGAGAGGTACTTCAAACTCAGTACTCTGCTGCTCACCTTTATTCTGAGTTAAGTAGGTAAAATCATACAGCAGAATAATGCTGATGAGTACAGTTGCTACTGACTGTGAATCTTTGGGGGAAATTGGTTAATATTGTGTTTCTGATGTGGGATTTGACTGCAGGCAAATCAAATAGAATCTCAATTTTGTTTCAAGTGGGTATGTGACTTCACCTTCCTCAATGTAGGTTTATCCTTTAACTTTATATCCTTGGTGTTTGTTCACACCACCATCCCACTCCTGGACCAAATGGTCTGGTCTCTCACATCTCCCCTTAAACCACCTTGTTCCCTGTTATGATGCATAAGCTTCTCTCTATTGTGTACTTTGCCCTCACTTCCAAACCCCAGTTGTCATCATTGATCCTGACACCTGTAAACTCCTTGGGCCTCTTTGCTCATAATCATCCTTCAATAAACTATCATCCTTTCCTGGAATGCTCAACTCATTGCCCACCCATTTTCTCCATCTACTTCTCCCTCTTGCAGTAAAATACTTGCAGAGTTCTCCCCATTCTCCCAGCCTTTCACATCCCATGAAGTCTCTGAAATCTTCACCTATGAACTTCACCTTCCACAATGCTAAGAGAGGAGGACAATAAAGCCTTTATGTAAGTTTCTGTATTGGTGTCTAGAGCCTCATTGGTGCAAAAGGCCACCAAAACTTATTGAAGAATTTCTGCTTCAGAATTGTCACTGTTCAGAAGAAGGCTATGAACGTAGAATGTCCATGTTCTAACAAACTTGTGAAAACAATTTTTTTAAAAGCTTCTTTTATCTTCAATTTTTGCTATATAGTCAGCAATTTCCTGGATAATAAATGGACTTCCTCCATTCATTGATTTTTCTGAGATGTATTATCTTGGATGTGACTGAATAAATCATTGTAAAATCGGTCAAGGTTAGGTCCACTGAAAAAGATAGTGGAGAGAGATTAGAAGATGATGTTATGAATTAAAATGGGCATAGATTTCATTGGCAAAGCATTGTTAAGGAATTTGGGGAAAAAAAAGGTATGGGTGTGCTTTTACATTTGAAGAAAGAGGTTGGTGATGATGGTTTGAAAGTGAGGCGACAAATCAGAACTGTTTACCATGAAGTAATCGAGCAGATGACCCTCAGTTGAGAGTGCTTTTAACAATTCATTGATCAAATGCAGGAGAACTAGATTTGGTGCTCAGAATTTTAATATACTGGGGAATTAATTCTTGCATCATGTGCCAGCTCTCTTGGTATAGGATCTATAGTCAAAGTGCATTCAATGTGAATTGAGGGGTTGTCAAGGAGAAAACTAAGGAACAGGTAAGTTCTGTTGTTAAAGGTAAATTGTTTGTCAAACCTCAGAAGAAGAACTAGGTTCTGGACAGAATATTAAAGAAAGATTTGCAAAAGGGAGAGATAGTGAGAGTAGCTGAATTAACTGTTTATTGGATACCCAGGAATTGCTCATGGGATATTTGAAACGAGAGGTTAAAAGGCGATCAGAGGAACGAGATGTTTAAGAAAATGATTAGAAGGTGAAATGATGAAGGGATTTTTTTTGACTCCTGATGATTCTTAATACAGTGAGTGATTTTACATGAAGAGCAAAGACTCCTGCAAAGTGTGGCTAAACCAGTTAGGAGTCTCTTGCTCTCAATTGGAGCCTTCCGGACATGACAAATTGATTAGATTGTCCATACTATTTCTATTGTATTTCTAGAACCTCCTACTGTTGAAGACCCAGGACCTCCATACAATACTCCTTTCCAAGAGAGAATAGCGAACCAACGAATTGCATTTCCATGTCCAGCCAAAGGTATGACTGAAAAATCTAATCCATAAAAGATCCGTTGAGGCATAAGTAAAGATGCTTTGTTCTTTATTGTTGTGTTGCCTTCCAATAACAATCTTAATAATGAAGGTAGATAGGAGAAATAACAGAATTTCATGAGTTGCATAACTGAAAATTTGAGAAGTTTACTGAAGCTGTTTGGAACCTTGATGAGACCACTGTGTGGAGTTCAAGTTTGTTATTGTTAGACACTGGAGAGGGCACAGAGGAGATTTACAACAAGACACAACAGGATGAATATACTGGCCTCTCGTGAAAGGATGCCTGAGAGGTTTCCAGATAGAGATGCTTAAAAATGCATAACATTTTGATGGAGTGAATACAGAGAGAATATTTTAAATTATTAGAAGAGTATGCCACCATTTTAATCACAAAGAAATGCATGGGAAATTTAGACAAAATTTTTACTGAAAGATAGGGGAGAATTTGGAACTCACAAGCACATGAAGTTGAAGAAAATGGAGGTTTACACTGCTAAATTTGGATAGGAAATGATGAGAGGAATCTTGAATAGAGCCTAATCACCTACTAATAGCTGTATACTGTGATGTGTTTCATAACCCATGTGATCTGATGTAACAAAGAACATCCTTCATGGATAATAGTTACCATATACCATGAAGGGTACATTTGTATTTCTCTGTGTTGTTTTATTTCATTGTATGTTCTTGTTGATTGTAAGTATTACAAATGTAATATCAATGGGCTACAAAACGAGGTGATAGCCTGTCCTTGAGAGCATGCATAAATGAGTGTATCATTCATGATCCATTATACACATGGGTTATAATGTCAAATTGTCTTTTGGAAGATGCTGCACAATGTTTCAGATAGTCCTCTCAAAAATGCTATGAACTCTCATCCGCATTGTTTTGATGTACAGTACCCACTGCTCCTCGTGTTACCATTCTGTTTGCATGCCTTGGGACATCATAGACTCATTATTTGATATAGTTACACAGGGATTGGTTTGTAACATAATTCTGGAATAAAAGATAGCTGGAAGGCATTTTATAAGTATAAAGATTGATTAAAAAGTTTTACTGTCATTTTCGGTTTAATCCATGAATTTCACATGGTGGTCGAGGTTGTGAGCTCAATTCCAAGTATTTTTCAGAAAGAAGCATAGATTCTAATGACCCAATAGTCTGTAGTTCTTGCATAAATTAGAATTAGTGATCCAAGTAAAGAGCCGATGGTTTCAATAGGCTGCAATCTGTGGTTCCTGACAATTTGACTGTCAACGCAAAAACAATGCAAAAAAAGAGAGCAATAACTGCAGCTTCTCTGTAATATGTGTTGTTTACATGTGCTGTGCAATCATTAATAATAGTGGGGTGCTATATTAACTTAAGATTTATTTTCTGTTTAACAGAAACTAAATATTTTTTCAAAAGTCTGCTTCACACAATTGAGATTCATGGAATAAAAGAGCCATTTTCAACATGCAAATAAATATTTGGCTGAAGAGCAGAAAGCAGAGAATTGCTGCAAAAAAAAAGTTTATTAGAATCAGAGCAATAATGTTTCCTGGGAGTAAGGGCTGTGACAGAGTATTTAGAGGTGGTTTGGGAGGAATTGTTAGAGCAGCTTGCACACACACATTTTAAAACACAGAATATTTGCAGGACTTTTTCAGAATCCTTTTGCAAGAGGCCACAAAGTATCGACAGCAGCTTGCCTGGGAGAGCATGTGATCTTTGCAGGCAGAGAGAGAATAGTTTTGCTCTCAGAGAGGGAGGGTGTGAAACAGAGAGAGAGGAGACAAATCAGTTCCTGAAGGACAAGCTGGCAAACTTTGGAAGACTACCTGGTCAACGGAGAAGTCTGGCAGTCTGAAAGGTGACCTGAAAGAAAGAGGATCATCTGGAGAACCCTGAAGGAGGCAAGTTTCATCAGCAAGACTGATGAAAACCAGCAAGAACCCTCCTGAGTGCTAACCATTTGCCTGTTAAACACCTAAGACTGGTGAACTTTGTTAATGCTAACTTCTGTGCTCAGATCCAAGACTTTGCCACCAACCTGCATGGAGCACAGGGGATTTCCAAGCTGGACTTCATCCGGAGGAACCACCAATTCCCAGTTTACCCCCAGGATGTCCCCAAGTCTGCAATCATAACCCCCTTTGGCTTGTTTGAATTTCTCTGCATGCTCTTCGGTCTAAAGAATGCGGCACAAACTTTTCAGTGGCTGATGGACGTAATGGGCTGGGACCTCCCATTTGCATTCATCTATATGGACTATATCCTCATCCTCATCATTAGATGCAGCCGCAAAGAGCAAAGACCATGCTGCTCACCTGAAACAACTGTGCACCCGGTTGAGAGAGTTTGGGCTGATGATTAACCCAGAGAAATGCCAATTCGGCCTAGACGCTATTGACTTCCCGGGATACAGAATAAACAGACATGGGGCTACACCCCTCTCTGAGAAGGTTGAAGCGGTCCAGCACTTCACTGAGGGCTACAGGAATTCGCCGGTAAGATAAACTTTTACCAAAGGTTCATAACGGCAGCAGGATGCATCATGCACCTCCTCTTCATACTGATGGCAGACAAGTCAAAAGACATTTCTTGGGATGATGAGTCTTCTAGGGCATTCCAGAATGCCAAAGACACGCTGGCCAATACCACTCTCCTGGTCCACCTGAGTCTGGAGGCACCTACCGCCCTGACAGTCGAAGCCTTCAGCACAGCAGTAAGGGGTGTGCTGGAACAGCTCATTGAAGGCCAGTAGCAACCCCTGGCCTTTCTCCAGCCCCCCAGAGCTCAAATATTGCACTTTCTACTGAGAACTATTAGTGCTGTACCTGGTGGTAAGTCATTTCCATTACCTTTTGGAAGGCCAGCAATTCAAGGTCTTCACTGATCACAATCCACTGACCTTCACCTTCCATAAGGTATTGGACATGTGGTCAGCCCAACAATGGAAACACTTGTCCTACATGTCTGAATTTACCACAGACATATAGCACATTGCGGAGAAAGCAATGTGGTAGCCAATGTTCTGTCACATCCCGCGATGGAGTCAGTACACACCCTATCCCAAGGGGTTGACTGCATGGCCCTCACCAAAGTGCAGCAGCAGGACCCCAAGATTCCTGCGTATAGGATAGCCATTTCCAGCCTCAGGGTAGAAGATGTCCCCGTCGGCCCAGGTAACCTGACGCTGCTGTGCGACGTCTCTACCGGCAGCACCCATCCCCAATGTTCCGGCAACATCACAAAAAGCATGGTCTTCGCCCTGTTACGGAGTCCAGAGGACCCCCAAAAACCAGCAGCAAGAGATATGCACCACAGCTCAGGGTTACTTAAACAAAAGTAGTTTTTAATCATATTTGAACAAGAAAACAGAATTGAACTTTAACTTATTACTTAACCTACCTAATTACTTAATTCCCCCCCCTCTAATACTAAGTGCGGGTGTGTGTAATATATATTTAAGATTAGAAAAGTTCTTTGGATCACAGTTCAATCTCAGTGGTTGTAGGCATTTTCTTAAACTCCTCCTTTGCTAGGCTGAGATTTTTGGGAAGGAGTCGGTGTGCCCTTGCATGGAGTGGGGGGGGGGGACCATTGGTCAAAAAGTGGTTCCTTACCCCATGCTTTGGCTCAGCTGCGCAGAACTGTGGCACCACTATTGAGGGAAACTCCACCAGGATGCAGGTGAATTAATTGTCCAAAGGTGTTATAGAGCCCAGGTGGGGGGGCGGGTAGCTTGGCTTCCCCCAGAGGCAGATTTTGAAAAGTTCTGGCCTGTACTAAGCGCCGTCCCTTGAGGTCGACAAACGAGCAGTGGGCCTGAAGGAAAGAAGCCCCCAGGAGTGGTTGCGCCACTGCTGCAAGGGTGAAGCAACTGTTGCCGAACTGAAGGGGGTTTGTGCAGGTTCCAAAGTCCGAATGGAGGAGCTGTTGGCTGCTCTCAGCTGTGGGCCCTGCTTGTAGTTGCAGGTGTCGAGGCCTTATCTTGGCGCCAGTGTCAACCAGAAAACACCTGCCTGACAAGGAGTCCTAGTCGAAGAGCTTGCTATTACGTGGGCCAACTGCTGCAGCCATCAACGATTATTGGCCAGGACATTTCCCAGAAACTCATAGGGTGGACGGCATCAACAGGCCTCCGCACCCCATTGTTGATGATAGTAGCAGAGCCATCCCGGGATATTAACTTGCCTCTCTGCTGGTCTTGGTCTCGCAGGCAGCTGTTCATAGGGCTTGCTGATGTGGTCTATGACTGCGCTGGTGTTCTTCTTTTCTCTCCAGAGCATGTCTGCCCGGGCCATGACCCTCTGAGGGTCACTGAAGTCCTTGTCTGTGAGCAAAAGTCTGATATCCTCAGGCAGCTGCTCCAGAAAGATCTGCTTAAAGAGTAGGCAAGGCTTGTGGCACTCAGTTGAAGCGAGCATCTCACTCATTAGGGCAGACTGGGTCTTGTTCCCCAATCTGTCCACATGCAGCAATCAGACAGGGCGCTCGTGCCATGAGAGCCCGAAAGTACGGGTTAATGGCTCTTTGAAGGCCGCATATTTGCCCTGCTCTGAAGGCTACCATAGGAAGTCTATGACCCTTGCCACTGTATCCTTATCAAGGTCACTCATGACGTAGAAGTAGCAGGTGTCAGTGATGTGGTGATGTGTCGAAGCTGGAACTGAGCCTCGACCTGCTCGATCCACATATGTGGCTGCAATACCCAAAAACATTGGGAGCCTGAGTGAGACCGAGTGGATGGTTGCTGGCTCCGCTTGTTCCGTCATTTATGGGTTCAACTCCGGTTGGACCTGTCGGGGTCACCAATGTAGCATTGGCGCTACATGAGCATGGAGAAGAATGACAAGCATACCAAAGCCTTGAAAAATGAGACTGGTTTATTGCTCTGGCCATCGTGCTTATATGGGCCCCAGGCACTGAAGTCAGGGTCCTGCATCAACGGAGCGCCAGCCTAGGATTGGCCGGCGTTCCCACCAGAATTCCCCATTTTCCCGCCATGCAGGAGATCACCTGGGTTGACAGCCAGTGTCACTCCCAGGTCCGCGTGGTTGCTGTGTTCATCGACCATTTTGTGGGCCATCCGCTTCTCTGTGTGCGGGCCGCAACGCATGGTTATTATTTATGACCTGTTTATTAACTGAGCACTCTCTTTTGCTTACAACATTGGTACGATATCACTTGTCCTGGTTCGTGCCAGCCCTGCAGTAACTGCTAACCAGCTTGTGTGTAAATCCAACCACTAATCCTACCCTGTCCAATTACCTTGCACTTTGTACTTGTCTAGAGGAACCCAGCAAGAAATTTGGAGGAGTGCATGGGCACCAAGTGGACATATCCTGATTGTGACTTTTGAACAGGCATTGAATGGTACTGGAAAGTTTCAGCAAGAAAAATATGGTGATTAAAAATCCAAACAAGACTAAATATGATTTAAAATGTATTAACACTCAAGTTACTTATAGCAAGGATTTGTGCTTTGAGTGATAGTTATACCAGTCAGGCAAACAATATATTCAAGAATTAAATCCAGGAATAGGGTCAGTAGAGTATGTTGTCATGTCATTCCTTCAAAGGATCTTGTTAAATTCATTCTGAGACAACATGAAAAGCCTTTCAATAAATGTTCAGCTCCATCCTCATTGCAGATTGTATCCATCTGCCAATAAATTATTTATCAATGATTAATATCACACAAGTGTACAGAACTGTCAGATCACAGATGCACACAAAGCATAATGTCATATGTCCTGTAATCTGTTTTGTTAGAGACAAAAAAAAGTCAATCTTGATATGTTCTAGATATTAAAGCAAGACAAAGCTGAAATATAATGTCAGATGACATTTGCATAGTCCAAATAAAACCAATTAGTCTTGAAGGAAGCTGTAGAGTTTTCTTGACTTCATAGCAGAAACATTTTTTTTATCATGTAGTTTGGAATTCTTTGTTATTAGGTATCCCGAAACCTGTAATTAAGTGGCTACATAATGGAAGAGAATTAACTGGAAGTGAGCCTGGTGTTTCCATTTTGGATGATGGGACATTGCTCATTGATACAGTTTCACCACATGATGATGGAGAGTATGTCTGCAAGGCAGTCAATGAGGCTGGGACAACAGAAAGAAAATATCAGCTCAAGGTCCATGGTAGGTATCACTTAAGTTATAAATCAACAGAAAAAAGATGTTAATTACCTCCAAACTAAAGACTCAAATAAAGAAAAAGTTTGCCTTGAATGCTTAACTGGAACTGATTTTAATTTCATCCTTTTCCTTTTATCCTTTTCCCAAGTAACCTTGGTAACCATTTAAAAGCAACATGTTATTCTCCCCCCTACCCCCCCAACCCATTCAGACATTTGGACCCACACTTGTTAGCTGCTTATACAAAATGCTGAAGGATTGTATCAAAAGTGCCATCTTTTGGAGGAGACAAAAAAGTGAATCTCAGGGCGTTCGTTCTGGGGGCTGAGAAAGATTAATGGATTGGTCTCGTTTATCCTTCATCTTGTACCAATAAAGCAGATTTTGGTTTTATTGATAGAATCTTTAGTTTTTAGGAACTTGGTGTGGTTAAACATGCCACATATGCATATTTTCTAATGTCTCTTAAGATCAGAAACTTTGATTTGTCTATGAAACCCTACAATATCAGGAAGGGAGGTGATGTATGGTCATTCATTCTTTACCTATTCAGTCCATATTTCACTCTTGGTTTCCACTCAGAATTTTGGAGTTGGAGCAAAAAAACAGGAATAGTGGCTGAGAAGTTCATGACAGTGGAGTTGTGTGAAACACTGCTGTTGATTTTTTTCAAAGTCCAGCACTGTTATTCTGGTTCAAGTACTAAATATTAATTTTGTATTCTATAAGACAGCCCCCAAATTGATCTCCACTCTAGCCTACAATTCTGTGACATTTCACACAATCTTTTGATGATAAGCCATTTTCATTCACACAATTTGATTTATTTTTACCTGGAGGAATTACTTTAATATGTCCGCTGTCTTTTTTTTTATAGTCCCTCCAGATATCAGGGATAATGAAAAGCCAGCCAAGCTGTCGGTGATCATGAACCAGCCCATCAGCCTCTTCTGTGATGTGTCAGGCCATCCTACTCCCATCATTTCCTGGTACAAAGATGGACTGCTTGTATGTGGTGATGTCAAATTATTCAAACAAGCATTTGTTGAGGAGCTTTATAAATTAAATTTGAAATTACATAGCCTTTTTAGCAGTATTTTAGCATTGAATATAAACGCTGTCTTTACCAGCCACTACAAAGAATAAACTAGATCAGTTTAGATTGAGAGCAAAAATGTCTTTGCCTGTGATTGGTATTCATGTATGATAATAAACACACAAATTAATTTATGATTTTATTGCTTCTCAGGGTCAAGCCTCATGGTAATAAGTCAATGAATGCATTTTGATTAAAGCAGCGATGTAAAGGACTTGTAGCCAAGTCATATAAAACCAGACATGAGAGAATTATTGTTCTTTAATAATTGAGTAGCATGAATAAATAAAGGAGTAGTTGGTTCTGAGATGTCTACAAATCCCAGAAGTTTGAGAAAGATGTAAATCCTGCTGTGAGTGGTTACATCCCACATACCCTGTTTAGGAGAGCATCAGGTCAGAAGTACAGGTTGCAGAAAGAAATTTGTGGAGGCCTGATATTTGCTACTTATCTAGTTGTATATATTGCATTAAGTGAAGATCAATCGTTAAAGTGATAAAATACCTTTTCCATATATCCTCCAGTTTAAAGGCAGTAATGCTGTAAAGATATTGAATGAAGGAAAAATGCTAAGAATGCAAAAGGCTGCAATTGGTGACACAGGAAGATACACTTGTCGAACAATCAACATTGCTGGAACTGCAGAGAAGAATTTCAACTTGCAAGTGCTTGGTGAGTTGAATGGTACTTAATAAATATGTTGTTAGATATTTACAGATACACTATAACTCTGATTATCCGAAATTGTCGGGACTGGGCCTATGTCGGATAAACTTTATTCGGATAAACTTTATTCGGATAATTGGTCATTTTTTAAAGGCAGCCCAATAGCAACAGCAAATCATTTGTATCAGTGGTTAAACAGCAACAAACAACAAGGAAAGTCTTGTTAAGCATTAAAATAATGTTTAATTCTCACCAAATAAAATGCTGGCCACAATGCCACCACCGATCACCAAGACCTCCCAACTGCTGCCACTGATCCCTGACATATCCCCACCACTGCCGCTGATCCCCGGGGAGGCTTCCTGAGCTGGTGGAACACTCACTGGCGAGTCAGCAGGCTCCTGTCTCCATGATCACAAGAGCTCCCGACTCCCAAGTCCTGACTTTGAATCCTTTCTAGGCCTACCCCTCAAGCACGCCGGGTAGATCGGTGTGCGTGTGCAGTATTATGCCAAAGGGAGAGGTCAGCGTCGGGAGTTCCGGTGTGCTGAGGATGGAGGAGAGGGAACGCCACTGAGCCTGAGGTCCTGCCCCTGGCTGGGAGGCCATTCTCCTTGATGATACTAGGACAAGGGATTCTTCCAACTGCTTGTGATTTGGAAACAGTGGCATGTGGTTTGAGAGGGAGAGTTGGAGAAAAAAAGTCAATAGGGGAAGGTAAAGAAGAAATGGAAAGAAAGAGGGGAGGGAGTTACCTGAAACAAGGACAACTGTTGTTGTAATTTCATGATGGATGATTCTTTTTCAACCTGTGAGGTCAGTTCAGCTCCAAAAATAATTGGATAAATGAGGATTTCTAATTTGTTTCAGATATCCTCATTTATCCAAATGTTAAAATTTTTGGATAAATGAGGATTTTGGAGAATCCAATTTCAGTTAAACAGAGTCGGACAGTATGTTACATAACGCAAGTAATCTGGAAGAGATATAGTACAGGTACTGAAAAGATGAGATTAAAACAGAAAATGGTTAAAAATTGGCATTAATCTGAAGTATTAACTTTGTTTTTTCCGACACTGATGCAGGTTAATTTGTTATTTTTTCTATTTCTGTTCTCATTATTGCACATCATGTCGTTTCCATATATTTCACAGAAACTGGGATCCCATCTTACACCACACACTGACTCATATTACATGCCTAGTCTTCCAGTCCAAATAATTATATCTTGTGCTTTTAAAAGAACACTTCTGCTTGGACTGGACTCATTGTGGCAGGAACCTGGGCCATCCCTGCCCTCCCTCTTGCTGTGCTGGAAGCCTTGTGTGAATCCCTGATTTCCCTATTGCTCATGGATGGGAAGGTGTTTCCTCTCTTTGGTTATTTGTGAGCTCTCCTTTGCCCAGAGATTTTTCTCGGGTATTAATGTCAAAGCAACACAAAAACAACCTGGGTGTTGAGCTTCATCTGTCAATGCTTAGGAAACTTGCTGTCTGGCCTGAGTCATGACCCACACTAGAGAACAGCACTGAGTGGCCAAACTGCTGGCACCAGCTAACTCAATACATTACCTCATAAGCAGCATCTCCACACTACACTCAGGAGCACCAAAGGAGGACAGAAATTCACTCGGCATCTTGCCCCAGGAACACTATTGGTCACACATTTCTCTGCATAATACTATGATGAGCCCTTTTAGTGCTCTCTTTACTGGAATTCATCCTGAGCAAGGGACCAGTGTACTTAATCAAGCAATGTGCTACAGAAGGAATTCAATGGCAGCGTTCCTGGGTAAAAATTATCAGTCAACGTTTCAGGTCAGGATCCTACAATGAGACCGTGATGATCTTGATAAAGGGTCCAAACCATAATCCTGATTGACGATTTCTATCTGACCTGCTGCATTTCTCCAGAACCTCACTGTTTGCTCAAGATTTCAGCATTTTGCACTTTTTGTCTTTCTGACCAGTGTACTTAAGATGTATTTTCAATTTGTACACATCTGAACTAACAGAAGTATGATTTTATATTTGAAACTGAGTTGTCAAAATTTCACTGAAATTCTCAGCATGGAATAATGAAAAAAGGCTATTTATTGATGACAAGTACTAATATAAACAATAAAGTCCTTTATGGTTACAGATCCTGCCTATTTTGGTTGAAGACACTAATTCACAGTCCAAGTTCTTGTATTTAAAGTGCTGCCCCTCCACAGGATCACTCACTGTCATCCAAAATATACCCATTTACTCCTTCTAAATCCATTGGTCATAGCAAATGAGTGCTTGGCTACTTATTCAAAGCAAGAGTGAGGTGGAAAGGAGGAAGTTGCTTATTTTGATAGTTGGGGAAAATATCAGAAACCATTATTTAATAGGAGTTGGCAGGAAATTTAGAAAAATTAAAGGTAAATTGGCAAAGTCAACATGGTTTCATGAAGAAGAAATGATCTTGGACCAATTTATTGAAGAAATAAAATGACATTGTGGTTAATGGGAGACTAGTGAAAGCACTACACCCCTAGTAAAACTCCTGTTACCCAGAATTCAAGCAAACAGCAGCCCCAGGCAACTGATTTTTTTAAAAATTGGTAAAAAGTATGGATTTTAAATTGGTGTGCCTCACCTTAGTTGGCTAATCATGCAACACGTAATCTCAAGTAACTGGAAAATGCACTTATCCAGCATCTAACAATCCCCGTAGGTGCCGGATGCCAGGAGATTTTATTATACTTTATTGTGAGAAGGCATTTGATGAGTTGCCACATCAAAAGATTTTTGCAGAAAACTCCTGGTGTATGAGTTAACATATCAGTGTGGACGATAGATTAGATCGTGACCAGGAAATAGAGGGTGGGGCTTTTACTGATTGATGTGTGGAAATTGGGAGTTGGCGATTCTCTTGACCACGAGAGGGCGTTGGAGACAGAATGTCCCACCTCAGGTTAAATGCACAAAATGGATGTGTCCCTCAAGATCATGAGTTGATAATAAAATATAAATAATACAAAAGAACCCAAGTTTCTTTATCACAATAGAAGAAACATCACATGGTACTAGGAGTGGGATATCAGCAGGAGACATTGAAAGTGTGAGGCTGCCTCACACTGTGAATTGGACTGGGAATGTTGACCACAAGTGGCGGTTGTTCAAACAACGATTCCCACTGTATCTGCAAGCCAATGGACTCAATCGCATGCCAGATGCACAGAAGATTGCACTGCTACTTACCATGGTGGGACTTCAAGCATGAGAGGTTTTCAACAGGTTTGTTTTTGCAGATGACCAGGGCAAATTCAACAATGTTATCAAGATGTTTGATGGACACTGTTCACCAAAGAAAATTTAAACAATTGAGAGGTAGGTGTTTCAGTCGCGCACACAGCTGCAAACAGAGAGCTTTGATACTTTTTTTAATGAACTTGAAATTGAAAGCAAGAACATGCAATTTTGGATTGCTGCAAGATTCAATGATCAAATTCAGAATTATTGACAAGAAAATGTGTATGAGAGAGAGAGTGAGAGAAAAGTTTGGTGAGGGTGTAAAGGCCGGTGAAAATGAAGACATAGCCACAGTGACTCGATGCACATGTAAACGGAGAATGAGACCTAAGAAACAACAAAAAGATGAGAAACATTCAGTAGTAAATGATGTGGCATTCAACGGACACCAAAACAATGCCCAGCCTTTGGAAAAGTCTGTAACAAGTGCAAAGGTCAGAATCACTATGCAAAGCAATATTTTTCCAAAGGGAAACAAAACAGAAGTGAAAGTGTGCATACTAGAAGAAACTGCCCTCAATGATTAATTCTTCATGGGTATGGTAGCTCAGGAAGGTTTCAAACCAACAGACATTGAACAGCCAAGCATAAACAGAGTTGAGCAGGACAAGTAGATGGTGCCATTGCCTGCAAATGGAGCAGATATTCCTTTCCAGCTGAACATAGGGGCAAAGGCCAGTTTGATCTGTAAGTGTGACATCAGGACAATGAAGATATTTCTGTTCAGCTCAAGGCTTGCAATGGACAACACATTGATATGAAAGGCACATGTAGACTCAAGGTGAAAGTTAAAGGTAAAGAGCATCACCTCATGTTCACAGTAGTCCCAGATGGACATGACTCACTGCTCGGTGACAAAGCTTGTAAAGACAAGAGGGTGTACTGCATTAACAACGTCAATCCACATAACAGGATAGAGGAAATATTGGATCAACTTCCAGGCATCTTCAGAGGATTTGGTGTTCTACCATTCACCTGTAAGATATAGTTAAAGAGGATGCACAGCCAGTAGTGCATGCCCCAAGGCAGATTCCAGGATCACAAAAAGACAAGCTCAAGCTGGATCTTGACTGAATAACATCACTAGGGGTCATTAAAAAAAAAAGTGGAGGAGCCTACAGAAAGGGTTACTTCAATGGTGTGTATCAAAAAGAAGAACGGTGACTTAAGCGTGTACATGGACCCAAAAGACTTGAATGCCAATATAAAGAGGGAACATTATTAGATTCCAACCAGGGATGAAATTGCAAGTGAGATGGCCGGTGCAAAGTTTTTCACCAAATTGGATGCACCCCAGGGCTTCTGGCAATTAAAACTGCATGAATATAGCACAAAATACTGTAGATTCCATACACTGTTTGGCCAATACTCCTGTTTAAGATGCTTTTTGGAATTTCCTCAGCTCCTGATGTGTTCCACAAGACATTGGACCACATTATAGAAGGCATAAATAGGGTATGCATGTACATGGATGACATGATCCTGTGGGGATCCACAAAGGAGCAACACAATGAGAAGCTCATAAAAGTGCTACAACACATCCAGAAGTATGGATTACAACTAAACAGAGCAAAGTGTCAGTTTGGTGTGAAGGAAATCACCTTTCTGGGAGATAAGCTCAAAGGCAGGTGTGATGCCAGACAAGAGAAAAGTGAAAGTAATTCTAGATATGTCCAGACACACAGACAAAAAGGATATATTGAGAGTGCTGGAAATAATCAATTCCATTGGTAAATTCATTCCAAACCTGTCTTCCAAAACAATGCACCTAAGGAAGTTGTTATAGGACAAATGTGAAATCAAGTGGATGGCCAACCTTGAGGAAGAATGAGGACAACTGAAGACCATTCTAACTACAGAACTGGTGCTTCTGAAACAGAAAAGGACACAGTTCTACAGAAGATCATCAAGAATCTGAATGAAGGATGGGCTAGAGGTGAATGTCAGCCATGCTACAACATCAGAGCTGAGCTGAGTGTTGTCACTGGGCTTCTACTCAGACAGAACAGAATTATCATTCCTCAATCACTGCGACAAGAGATGCTGAAAAGGCTGCATGAGGGGGACCTTGGAATGGAAAAATGCAAGAGGAGAGGCAGAACTGTTTGTTGGCCAGAGATAAATGCTGACATCGACAGGATGACCTCAAGCTGTGAGGCCTGTCTGAAACATCATGCAAAAGAGCCAAAGGAACCCATGACCATAACTGGCTTACCAGAGGAGCCATGGCAGAAAGTTGTTGCATCTGAATGGAAATAATTACCTGCTGGTTATTGACTATTTATCGAACTGTCTTGAGATGGCACTGCTTCCCAATATGTCTGCTGCCAGCGTGATCAGATACATGAAGTTGATTGTTTACAGTGACAATGGACCATGCTACAGTTGAAGAGAATTCCAGAAATTTGCAGAGTATGATTTTTGACCTCAAGACTTCTGCATCCCCAGTCAAACAGTAAAGCAGAGAAAGGAATTCACATAGCCAACAGGTTGCTCAAGAAAGTGGCTTAGATCCTTATCTAATTCTTTTGAGTTACGGAGCTTCACCTCCTGAATATGGCATGTCACCAACTGAGCTCCTGATAGGATGAGACTATGCACCACACTTCTCTACTCTGCAGGTTCAAACAAAAACAGAGATGTCAAACAGAAACAAAAACATCTGCAAAGGAGACAAAAAGCAAATTATGACAAGTCACAAAGGCACAACATGACCCAGAGAGACTCAGATTCCAACATCTGGGACAAGAAGGCCACTGTTCTGGAGGAAGTAAATCCAAGATCCTACACGGTCAGAACAGAGGACGGTCAAATTTTGAGGAGGAATCGAAAGAGCCTGCTGAAAATGCAAGTGATGCTGCATGAACAGACAAATGGAGATAATCCAGCCTGCACAACAACAGAGGAAACATCACCAGTGCTAGACAGTATGGAGCAGTGGAGCAGACACATGCACCTGTGTTGAGAAGATTCACAAGCATTATTAAAGCACCCGACAGGCTGAATCTCCAAAAGAAAAGCAATTGCACACTTAAAAAGTTTGTGCTGTTGATGTTTGTGTTCACCTTTAAATTGGAATTAATACTGTATAATCATGTAATGTTGCTAGATTGAACATCTTAAGGAAAGGGGGATGTCGTGATTAGGAGTTGGTGATCCTCTTGATCATGAGAGGGTGTTGGAGATGGAATATCCCACCTTGGGTTAGATGCATGAAATGGATGTGTCCCATGAGGATGTGAGTTGATAATAAAATATAAGTAATACAAAAGAACCCAAGTGTCTTTATCACAATTGAAGAAACATCACAGCAATGTTGAGGTGAGTAGCTGAAAGAGGGATTGGTGCTATTTACAATTTATACAAATGGATTAAATGATAATGTCCCTTAAATACAATGCATTCTTACTTATTGCAGCTAAACAGGTGCTTTTGTAAAAAAAATTCAAATAGTATACATTAAATTAATGCAGTTAGAAAGATGGAATAAATATTTTTAAAAATGTATTAAATAAATATAAAATTTACTAATACAGAAATATTGATGGGAATTTAAGTTGTGAAGAGGACATATTTACAAATGGATTTAGAAGAGTCAAATTAGAAAAGATTGGGCACATCGAGAAATATGTGAAATAAATAATTTTGGCAGGAAATTTAAAAACCATTTTATCTAAATAGTGATAGAGTGCAGGTGTAGAGGAATCTTGGTGTCCAAGTGTATGATTCACAGAAATTAATACATATGCAAGTTCAGAAACAATTCAGATAGCTAAAAGTCCTATAGTTTATTGATAAGGGAATTGGTTATTAAAGTTGGTGAGTTGTGCTTCAGATACATTGGGCAATTACATGAAAAAGTTTCCTTATTTTAGGAAGGATGTAAATGCATTGGTAGTAGTTCAGCAAAGGTGTTCTCAACTGAAATCTGGAATAGGCGCATTGTCCTTGAAGGCAGGATGGCAGGCTACTAATGACACAGAAGGTGGCTATTCAGCCCATTAGGGCATGCTGATTCCCAGGCGGAGCAATTCTATCAAACTCATTACGCCATTTCATATCTGCCTGCAACTTATCTCTTGTAAATCAACATCCCCTTTGATTCTTTTATCATTTACATGTGCTAAATTAACATTTGCAGTAGCAAATGAACCTAACCAGCATATCTTTTGGATGTGGGAGGAAAACAAAATCTGAGAGAATTTCATGTGTTCACGGCAATGAACAAACTCAAAACAGCTCATGAGCTCAGGATTGAACCCAGATGAGGTAGCAGTTCCAAATGCTGTGACACGGTGCCATACGGTAACTTACCGATAACTGAAACATAAAATGCCAAAGGGACTTGATGGGGTTGACTTAGGAGATGTGTCCTTGGGGTTGAACCCAGAAGGAGGGATCACAATTTACGAAAAGAGAGTTGTAGAGCTGCTCATTTAAGGCAGAGGTAAGGCCATTTTATTTTCTCTCAGTGAGCCAAGAATCTTTGGAATTCTTTCACAAAATGCAAAAAAAAAACTTGGAGGAACTTAACAGCTCAGACAGCGTCTGAAGAGGCAGGGAGATGATCAGCATTTTGGATTGAGACCCTGCATCAGGATTCCATCTTCCTCCAAAGGTGTGGGAAAAATATTTTTTGAATACTTATAAGTCAGAGGTTGATAGTTTATTGATAAATAAAGGTTACAAAGTTTCTCGGAGGAACAATGAATACATTTGTACATTTAAATGTTAATTGAAATGGTACCTAGTCTAATTAATTCCTCTTGAAAACCTTTGAAACAGATAATCCCTAATATTCTTGGATGTTCCATCCTTTAATACATTTAAAAACATTTACTTTTAAATGTGGCACAGCATTTGATTGGCGTAGCAGTTAGCGCAATGCCATTACAGTGCCAGCGATTGGGACTTGGGTTCAAATCCCTTGCTGTCTGTAAGGAGTTGGTACATTCTCCCTGTGTCCTCCCACCATTCAAAACATACCAGGGGTTGTAGGTTAATTGGGTGTAATTGGGTGCCACAGGCTCATGAGCTGAAATGGTCTGTTACCGTGCTGGATGTCTAATTTTTTTTTAAAAATTCATCTCACATAATCACTTGTGGCTGATTAAATTCACCTCCTATCCAACCCTCCTTGGCAGTGGCATTGCCCTCTTTGCCATTCACCTAGATTTCTCTAATTGTATAATGAAGCAGCTCTCCGCCTGAGTTTTAATGCTATTGCATTCATTGTGCTTTGTTCCTTTTCCTCTCTCCCCAACACCAAGTCCCTCCAAGTATAATGGGTGCTGGCAGTCCAAGCGAAGTGTCAGTGATTCTGAATCAGGAAGCAACACTGGAGTGTAAAGTTCAAGGCATTCCCTTTCCTTATATTCAGTGGTACAAGGACAACAGGTAAGCACCTTTTCCTGCAATGCCAGCAGTCTGATGCAGAACTACCTGAAACAGAATATAGAAAGAACAAAGTGGGAACATATTCCTTCTTCTTCCTTGTTTTCAAGCTTACTTTCTGTTTCAAACAATCAGCCCATCCTTTTGGAAATTTTGGAGCAGAAGTTCAGGTATTTGGTAAAATATGTTCAGAATCACATGAAAGGCTTTTCTTGCTTCCTTGCAACATAGAAAAAGATTATTTTAGTCCGTTGAGTCCATGTTGTGTCACAGATCAATCCTTCAGTCCCATTCACTCAGTGATTTCCCTGCAAACAATTAACAAGAGCACCCTGTGAGAGAACATGCAAACTCCATTCAGACAGTATGACAGATCATGATTTAACCCAGTTTACAGGAGCTACGTGGTACCATCTGCTGTGGCACTGTTCTGTCCAGCTGAGAATAAATAGAAACTGTTTCCAGTGGCAAAATGATTGATGAAAGAGGAGATGACAAGAAAGGTGTTTGGCAATGGATTCAGAGGTGCCGTGTTTTACGTAAGTCTTGAAATTGGAGGATGGCCATATAGCATAGAACAGGCTCTTCAGCCCAACTCTTCCATGCCAACTGGGTTGACATTCTGGGCTAGTCCTATTTGTGTGCTTTTGATCTACATCTTTCCAAGCACTTCCTATCCATACATCTGTCCCAATGCCTTTTGAACATTGTGATTGCACCTGCTTCTATAGCTTCCTTTGGCAGCTCATTCCCCCAAGTTTCTATTATACTGATGCCTTTTAGTTTTAGAATTGTCTATCTGGGGAAATAGACTATGAGTATTCACTTTATCCATTCCCCTCATGATTTTATATGCCTATGCAAGTTTTCCCTTAGCCTCCTACACTTCAGGGAATAAAAACTCAGCCTATCCAATCTCTCCCAAAAGCTCATCTGTAATACCCCCTCTCCATCCTGACAACATCTTGGTGAATCACCTCTGTGCTCCTTCCAACTTTTATGATATCCTTCCTACAGCTGGGTGACCAGAACTGCACATGGTACTCTAAGTAAGGACTCACCAACTGTACAACTGAATCATCAGGTCCACCTTCTGTACTCAGTGTTGTAATGATATGGATTGTACATAGTCATTGGCTGGTAAAAGCATGCCCTCCCCCCCCGCCCCTCCATGACACTCTCCCCTGGACTCCTCCCCTGTGGCCTAGGCCATAAAAGTCGAGACTCCTCTCCCTTCCCTGCACTTCCCTAGCTTGGATCTGGGCCAGTTCAAGTCTTCTATACAATAAAGCCTATCTTTCCCCTCAGTCTTTATCCTTGTGGTTATTGGGGCAACTGGTAGTGCCCATCAAGTACCCCACACAATGAAGACAAGCATGCCAAACATTCAACTGTTACATTCTAATAAAGAATTGGATAAATGGATGAAGGGGAAAAGAAATTGCAGAACTGAGTGGAATGAGTATGGGCATGAGAGGAATTGGATAGCTCCAGCAAAGACCTGTCATATGATAGCCTCTGTATTGTAACATCCTGCAATGCCAAATGTACATAGAAAGAAGGCAACCTAAAAAGACTAAAATTAGCCCAATGAACTCTTCTACTCTTCTTCTGCATTGATTCAAGAAGGCCATGTTTAACTAATTTACCAGAGTTCTATGAGGATATATTTAGAGCAGTAGATAAGAAGAGAACAGGTGAATGTGCTATATTTAGATTTCCAGAAGGCATTCAATAAGGTGCTTCACAAAATAATTCAGCATATAATATGTGGATGTGCAGTATTGAGGATAATGTATTAAATAGATAGAGGATTTGGTTAACTGGGAGAGAGCAGAGAGATGGGATAAATGGCTGTTTCTCTGGTTGGCCGTTAGTGGTTAGCAGGCATCGGTGCTGGGCCCACAATTTCACCTCAGCCAAAATGATTTGAAGGAGGAGACCAAGTGTAGCTTAACTAAATTTGCTGATCACACTGAATTGAGTGCAAAGTAAATTGTGTGGAGGACACTGAGTCTGTAGAGAGATAGAGATAGATAAAGTGAGTGAACAGAAGTTTGGCAGATGGAGGAGAATGTTGGTAAATGTGAGGTCAATCACTTTGAAAAGAAAAACAGTAGATCAGACTGTTGTTTAAATAGTGAAAAATTGTTTGAGAAAAGGCATACTGGCTTTAAAGGCAGCTCAGAGAAGCTTCACCATGTGGATTCTGTAAGTGAAGGGGTGTGCTTATGAGGAGAGATTGAGTAGTCTGAGGCCAGTTGGAAGTTAGAATGATTAGGGCATCTTACAGAGGCATGTAGAATTATGAAAGTAATAGATATATAGAATCAAGGAGGAGAGACCAGCATTGGGGGACAGAACCTTAAAATTCAGGGATTTGATTTAAGACTGAGATAAGGAAGAATTGCTTCTCTGAGAGTAGTAAATCAGTGGAAGCCTCTGTTCAAGAAAGCAGTAGAGGGTATCTTAATTTCACAGCCAGATTGAGGGTGATGGCAACAGGTGGTTAAGTGGAACTGAATCCATGGCCAGATCAACTGTGATTTAATTGAAGGGTGGAGTAGGCTTGCCTGGCCAATTGGACTACTTCTGCTCAGATTTCTTGTATTGAGGTTGTTCTGCATATTCAGTGGGGAAACTAATCTCTAGAATTTAGATTATAAACCCACTTACCACTGTGACATCAAGCTGTCTATGCCTGATCTACTTGAAGCCAAAAGCAATTCTGTCAAATATTAAAGGTTATTATCGGAATCTTAGCAAAGTCTTCCACGTTCCTTTAATCAGATATCTTGTCCTCTAAATTTGCAGACAAAAGTTATAACCCTTAAGAATAAGAAATTTGAACAATGAATAACATCAAAGCAGCTATCAATGTGGCTTCAAGATCAGCAAACATAAGCACTGTGGACCTAATTCTTAAAAAATGGTTGAATTTATTTCTGCTAAAGTGTTATCTATGTGCTTCCAACATTGTTTGGATAATGTCATCATAATATTTATACATTCTTTAAAAAGTAATTGCATTACTCATTATATTTCTATTGATGGTAAAGATTATGAAGATGTTGAGCAACTGCATTCTGGAGAAATGATGATTATGTAAATCTGTGATTGTCTTGATGGGACCCATGGGAATTTAGATTAAATCTAAATCTTTTCCTTTCTCATTTTGAAAACCCATCATTAATGTCCAACATCTTCACAATAAAATGAAGTTCCAGAACAAAATGCAATATTTTTTAATTGTAGAAATTTATGAATTTCTTTGCATATAAAGCAAGCTGAACAGGAGAACAGATACATTTGCCATCTAAAATAACTTGAAAAATATGAGTCGCAATGTAGTTGATGTTCTCAACTATGACGTTGATGGTTCGTCAACAAAGATCTGTCTGGAAGTAAAACACTGAAGTCTGCAGTAAAAGCACAATGCTGGGGAAACATATCTTGTTGAAGGGTTCAAGCCCAAAACTTTGATTATGTATCTTTATCTTTGCTATAACATACATTGTTTTACCAGCTGAGGTCCTCCAGCATTGTGTTTTTACAAAGATCTGGCTGAGTTGCTGGTTGAAAACTATTCATGGACAGTAAACTTGAGAGTGATTTTTTTTTTTGCAGTGTCAAATAGGTCCATTGTTGGAAATTCATGTCTGGTGTCTTTCACAGAATGATGAACCATCTTTTGTGATCTTTGCAAGCTCTTTGAATAGCATTAATATTTCCTCATCCACAAAACAGTAGAAGTGAAATAATCAGCCCGTAAATCAGATGCAGTACAGTGAAATGTCATGTTAGCATTTTTATAATTTATTCACTTATGCACCATCAATAACTTCAAAGACTAGAAGTTGTAGAGAAACTAATAGGCTTTTATTCTTGACAGAACGGATGTGTGTCCATGGTGGTCAATTGTCCTGGACTAAGGAGGGGGCTGTGGCACTGTTGCCTTTATTCAAGGGTCAGTGGGAAGTCAGCAAGGGGTGTATCCTAGCACATCCAAACATGCATACAGCGATTTACCACACTCACTTGGCGTTAATTTTGTCCTCTGAAGCTCCCTGAGCCCTTTTCAGAAGTCACTATTATTAAGTTGTGATTTGTCTCTGTATTTTACCAGAAGCAACTGTAATAAAATAAAACATAATTTGTCCAACAGGGTTCTGTTCTTGGGCAGCCCCAAAATGGAGTTAAGAAATGATGGCCAGTTGCTACACATACAGAGTGCACGTCTATCTGACCAGGGCCGCTACCAGTGTAGTGCAGTTAATGCTGCAGGGAAAGGATTCAAGGATTTCAAACTCAATGTCTATGGTTAGTACAAATTTACCAATGTGATCTTGCTGGTTTAAGATTTAGCCTCTGATATTCAATTATTTGGGGATTTCCTGTTATTCAATTATTTTGTCTTGAGTTATTGAATTGGAAAGCTAACATCACCAAAATTCTGATCAAGAGTCACGATCTGAGAGATTGGTCTTGGATGTGCTGTTTGGCTATCTAAGATCAAAGATATGCAATTATAAGTTGATTTTTGAACTTTACTACTCCAAGATATTCTCTGGGTTTATGATTTCTGGAGGAAATCTGATATTTTATTTGTACGAGCTGATTTAATATGGTGTTCTCATAATAACATGAAGCCCTGCTGCTTCACAATGAGTAGGCACTGAGAGATACCGCAGGAATGAAAGTTCTGGTGGATGTGATGTCTCAGGTGAGAGAGGTAGTACATTTATGCTGCATTTCCATTCCCATCACTTCACTGGGTCACTCTTACTCTGTTCATTTGAAGGGAGTGGATAATAGATGACACTTAGTCAAATGAGGAAGAAAGAAATACAAGCCCAACAGGGAGGAAAAGAAAGTGGTTGATTGCCACAATTAGAGGAACATGCAGAACCACCTGAAAACCATGTTAAAAGGGAGATCTTGTAAGGGTGAGAGTGGGGGGTGGGGTTGGGGGATGGATCATAGCAGCTGAAGCTAACCATAATACCACAAAAGAAAACTTTCACTACCATGACAGTCAGAGTCTTAACAGGTTCTTTGGTGAGGATGAGCAGTTCTTCCCCTCTGTTGATCACTTCCAACCAGTTGCAAGACCAGATGGGCAGCAATGTTATTCAACATCTTGTCTTCTTGATGAGAAGCCTTGCTGTCAGACCATCCTTGGTGATAGATGGTGAAGTCCCCCACCCTGAGCACATGCTGTGGTCTTGAAGCTGTTAATATATATTCTGAGTGGTATTTAATCTGGAGAAGAGGGGGCAATGGATGACTGGAGAAGGTTTCCCATGCTGGTGTTTGTCCTGATGACATGGGTATTCATGGAGACTGAAGCCGGATACCTCAGTTTCCTACATCGATGTCACTAAGCTTGCTAGAGTGACAGGAAATTCTGAGGAATGGTGAGGGTGTCTGGGTTGTTTTCAGAACGTTTTGATTTTGTGAGTGTAATTATTTGTCTGTTGTTCAACTAAACTGTGGAATTTTCCATTTACATCAAACTATATATGAATTCCAGATTCCCTTCTCCAAAATGATGAGATAAACCAATATTTAGATGAATGTAATTACAGACACCTGCCTTTTGTTTCCAGATATGCTTATTGATAATTAGCTTAACATAGTGGGGTTTTAATTTATATCATTGGGACATTAGACCAGGCCACTGAATTTCAAAGCCCATATCACCACAACTCAGTATAATCCAATGCTGTTTAATTGTTCATCGGGATTAGGAAAGAAAATTTGCAAATCACAAAATGCTTCCCAAACATTATGAGAAAGGGTCAGAATGTGATAGGTGAAGCTCCATGATACCTATCCACTCTTTGCCCAGGTTTAGTAAATTTAATTCAGTTAAGTTCTCATGGTTCCAATCCTACACAAGAAGCATGCAAATTAATCACAGTATACAGTGAAACATTCTCTTTGGTGCACCTCTGTCACGGTGGCCAGTGGAGAGCTCGCTATATAATACGATCTTGGGAAGGCGATGGTCCTCCATTCTGGAGACGTGACTCTTGGTGCCTGCCACATTGACCACCGCCAGTGGGCTGATAACGCCTCAAACCGTGCATCTTGGCGCCTCACAATTTGGCGGGCAGCAGCCTCCTTTGAAGAAGACTGCAGAGCCCACCTCACTGACAAAAGGCAAAGGAGGAAAAACCCAACACCCAACCCCAACCAACCAATTTTCCCTTGCAACCGCTGCAATCGTGTCTGCCTGTCCCGCATCGGACTGGTCAGCCACAAACGAGCCTGCAGCTGACGTGGACTTTTTACCCCCTCCATAAATCTTCGTCCGCGAAGCCAAGCCAAAGAAAAAAAAAAGAACAGTGAAACATGAAAGTCTACAGACATTGTGATTGTAGTAAAAACACAGAAATGCTGGAGGAACTCAGCAGGTCTCGCAACATCCATAGGAGGAAAAGATAGATAGGTGATATTTTGGGCCGAGATGTGGATTACAAAAATACAACTGGAAATAAATGAGGCACGTCAGAAGGATGGCGTTATGATAAAATGGGGGACATTAACATGGAAGTATATTGTGTAAAAAAAAATGTAAAATTTGTGAGTACAGTTTGTATGTTCCTGTCAGAATTAAAGGCAAAGTTAGCAGACATGGGGAATACTGGTTTTTGAGGGATAATGGGGATCTGGTTCAGAGGAATAGAGAGGTGGATAGCAGGTATAGGCACCATGGAGCAAATGAGATACTTAAGGTGTATTAAAAAATGCAAGAAAAAGTTCAAGATAGAAATCAGGAAGGCAAAAAAAAAAAAGACATGAGGTTACTTTGGCAGACAATGTGAAGGAAAATTCTAAGGCAGGGATGGCCAACTTTTTAATTATTATTTAGACAAACAGCAGAGTAACGGGCCACTTCAACACACGAGTACGTACCCGGGGTGTAGGTTAATTGGGCTGCATGGACTCATGGGCCAAAATGGCTTGTTACTGTGCTGTATGTCTAAAGTAAAAGTTTTAATTTTTAAAATATTTCATTCATTTTTTTCCCATAAATATACATATAAAAATTTTCCATTTTCAAAATATATAAATATTTCATTTTCTTTTTTTCTTACAAAACACAACTACTTCCCTCCCTCCCTCTTCCCAGAGTATAAATCTGTCCACCATCTGGGTTTACAATTGGGTTTAAAAAAGAAAATCTTCATTGGGGAGGTCACATATTTTTTTCATAATAGCACCTTTTTATATTTGGGCCCCTATGTAATTCAGATATGGTTGCAATATTTTTATAAATATGTCATATTTATTTTTAGATCATATGTGATTTTTTTTTCCCCCATAGGAATACAACAGTTCATCTCTGTCTTCCTTCGTGTTATCTGTAGAGGGGAGTTGGACTTCCAATTAATTGCAACACATTTTTTTGCCACAGCTAAAGCAATTTAACAAATGAAATTTGGAATTTAGTTAGTTTATTACTTATTTCAATAAAGTTGCCCAAAAAATAATGCTCCAGGTTGTCCACAAAGGCCACCCCCTGTTATCCCTGTTAGTATTTCAGTAATATCCAGCATGAAACGTTTCACCTTCACAAACGACCACGTAGCATGTACAAATGTTCCAATTTCTATTCCACATCTAAAACACATCTTTGATATTTCCGATTTTGTTTTATGCAATTTCTGTATTGTGAGATGTAATTGGTGTCAGAAATTATATTGCACTAATCCGTATCTTGCATTTATAATTGATGTCTTGCTATCCAAACACCAATCAGACCAACATCTTTTCATTATTGCTACACCTAGATCTGACTCCCATCTCTCTCTATCTCTATAAACCTAGCTTTGCACTTTCATTTTGGAGAGTAAAGTACATCCTAGAGTGATAGAGTATTTAGAGGTGGTTTGGGAGGAATTATTAGAGCAACTTGCACACACACACATTTTAAAACACAGAATATTTGCAGGACTTTTGCAGAATGCTTTTTGGAAAAGGCAACAAAGTAATGACAGCAACTTGCCTGGGAGAGCATGTGATCTTTACAGGCAGAGGAGAACTGTTTTGCTCTCAGATAGGGAGGGTGTGAACAGAGAGAGGAGTCAAAGAAATTATTTCCAGAAGGACAAAACTGACAAACTTTGGAAGGTCTCTGGTCAATGGAGAAGATTGGAGGTGTGAAAGGTGACCTGAAAGAAAGAGGATCATCTGGGGAACCTTGAAGGGGGCAAGTTTTGTCAGCAAGACTGATTGAGAAGGAATCAGTTGCGGATTTCCTGGAAAAGGAATTCTCTGAAAACCAGTAAGAACCCTCCTGAGTGGTAACCATTTGCCTGTTAAGCACCAAAGACTGGTGAACTTTGTTAATGGTAACTTCTGTGCACAGTACAAGAATTGCCTGCAACCCGTGAGATTGGATTGTGATCCAATGAACTTTTCTAATCTTAAATATACATTACACACACCTCACCTAAGCTGATAATTAGAGGGGGGAATTAAGTAGTTAGGTAGGTTAAGTAAGTAGGTTAAGTAATAAGTTAAAGTTTAATTCTGTTTTCTTGTTCAAATATAATTAAAAACTACTTTTGTTTAAGTAACCCTGTGTTGTGGTGCATATCTATTGCTGCTGGTTTTTGGGGTCCCCTGGACTCTGTAACACGAGATATAAATTTAGGTGTATTCTCCAGCCAAATTGTTCATTCCATCTCACTAACTTCAGGTAGGGCTAAGTTTGGTCCCCATCTTTCTCTTAAGAACAATCTTAACTGGAGAAAGCAGAAGAATGCCCCATTAGCTACTCCATACTTATTTCTTAATTGTTCAAAAACATAAAAGATCCTTCCATGTAACAATCATCAACATGTCATATTCCTTTATTGTACCATGAATTCAATATTTTGTTACCCAGATTCAGAGGCAGTCATACATTTTTATATAATAGTGTCCTCCGTGATATACCTGCTTTTTTCCCACAATACATTCATTTATTTTTTCTCCCATATTCTAATCATGTATTGATAATGGGATAATCTGTTTTTTTTGTTATTGACTTAACATTCCATTTATAAATAAAGTCCTTCATTGTCTCCTCTTTTATTGAATTCAGTCCCATTCGACTCCACTAATGAGAACTATTTTCTTCAAAGAAAGATCATAAAAATCTTGCTTTTGCTGATAGATAATACTTAAAATCCAGAAGTCTAAGTCTTCCCAGTTTAGAGTCCCATGTTAAATTTTCCAGTGCAATTTTTGGTACTTTGTTATTCCATATGCAATTAAGTTATAAAATTATGTAATAATTTAAATACATTTTTAGTTAGTACAAAAAGCAACGGTTGAAAGAGATACTGTAGTCTTGGGATTATCTTCATTATTGTACAATTTACTCTTCCTATTAATGTAATTTGGCAGATCTTTTCATTTCTGTAAATCTTTTTTCTATTTTTTCTAGTACAGGAAAATATAATTAAGCTTATACAAGTTCCATAAATTATTATCTGTCATTATTCCCAAATATTTAATTTCATCCTTTTTCCATTTAAAAGTAGTGTCTTTTTAGTATTTTTCATAATCAAAATTCTGCAATGGTATTATTTCATTTTTGTCCATATTTATTTTTCTATTCTAATATTCTTACATATTTTTCTAATATTGTTTGTAATCTTATCAGTGATTCTGCTGAATCAGACATATATAAAAAACACATTATCAGCAAATAAACTAATTTTATGTTCTTCCTGTCCAACTTTAAAGCCCTTAATATCTGGATCTCTTCTTATAATCTCCACCAGAGGTTCAATAGCTGGATGAATAATGCTGATGATAGGGGACACCCCAGTCAACTCGATCTACTCAAGGGAAAAATAGATGACATTTGTTATTAGTTATAATTTTAGCATGTGGCTTATGATAAAGAGTTTTTATCCAATTTATGAATTTTATGCCTGCACCATATTTTTAACAATGTTTTATATAAGAAAGACCATTCTGGTCTGTCAAAAGCCTTTTCTGCATCTAAAGAAATAATTATGTTTGGATTCAACCTTGATTTTGCCACATGTATTGTATTGAATAATCTACTTAGACTATTTGAAGAATGCCTTCCTTTAACAAACCCTACCTGATCTATATGTATTAATTTTGGTAAATACTCACCCAATCTATTAGCTAATGCCTTTACTAGAATTTTATAATCTGCCTTTAGGAGTGATATTGGTCTGTATGATGAGGTTTTTAATGGGCCTCTACCTTTCTTCAATAGCATTGTGATTATAGTAGTTGAAAAAGTTTCCAGGAGGAAACACATCCATCAAAAGAGGCTTCAATAAATCTTTAAATTGTCTTTAGAACTCAGGATATTAGCTTGCAAAGAACCTAAAGCTTTCTTTATTTCTTCCCTTGTAAAATAGGCATCTAAGTCATATTTTTCTCTCTCTTCTAATTTAAGAAGCTCAACATTTGTTAAAAAAAATTCCATTTCATTTTCATCTCCTATTAATTCTGATTTATATAGTTTCACATTGTATTGTCTAAATGTATTATTTATTTATTTTTGATTGTATGTTATAGTATCAGTTTCTGCATCTATTACATTTATCATTCTGGATGTCTCCTCTGCTTTCACCTGCCAAGATAACTCTTTGTGGGTCCATTCTCCTAGCTCAAAATATTTTTGTTTAGTTTTTAGTATCTTTTTTCCATACTATATATTTGTAGTGTATTATATTGTAACTTTTTATCCTCTAATATTCTATATTTTTCTTGTGTTCCTGATATCTGATATTCCTTTTCCAATTTTGTTATATTCTTCTCTAAACCTTCTAATTCTCTCACATATTTTCTCTTAAGATTTTTAGTTTAAGAAATAATTTGTCCTCTCAAGTAAGCTTTAAGTATATCCCATATTAGAAAATAATTGTCAGTCGAAGGAAGATTATTTTCACAAAATATTTCTATTTATCTCTAAATAAATTCACAAAAATTCTCTTCTTTAGTAAAGTAGCATTAAGATGCCATCTATCTATATATACTTTCGTGCTTTTACATTAATGGTGAGTGATCTGATAAGAGACTTGAAAAATACTCCATTTTTACCACACTACTTTGTAACTGATGAGACATTAAAAATTGGTCAGACCTTGTATGTGAATCATGTACCCTTGAATAGAATGAATAGTCTCTTTCTAAGGGGTTGAACCACCTCTCTATATCAATTAAATTTAAATCATTCATAAATAATCATGTCGTTTTTGCAGATTTCACTCGTTGTTCTCACTGATTTGTCCAGTATTGAATCTAAACAAAAATTGAAATCTCCTCCAATAAATAGGACAATTGTGCAGTTTTTAAAAAGATATCCTTCATCGTCATAGTTTGGGGTGTAAATATTCATGAACGTCCATGATTCTGCATAAATTTTACGATGTACATTACAAATCTTCCAGCTTGATCTGTTAATGTTTCTAATATTATTACTGTATTGGTATATTTTTTATTAATTAAAATCACTACACTTCTTGTTTTTGATCCAAATGAAGACTATATTACTTGCCTCACCCATCCTCTTTAATTTTGCTTGTTCTAATTTGGTAAGATGTGCTTCCTATAAAAAGGTTCTATTACTAAAGCAAATAAAGCTGATGACAGTGGACAACCCTATCTAGTTGATCTAGATAGATTAAATGCAGATGAAATCTGTCCATTTGTCATCACCGTGGATTAGTATATAAAATCTTAACCCAACCAGTGAAAAGTGATCCAAAGTTAAATCTTTCTAACACCTTAAATAAAAAATTCCTTTGCCACAATCTTATAAACCACATTTAATAAAGATATTGGTCTATATGAAGCCACTTGTAATGGATCTCTATCCTTCTTTGGAATAACTGCTATCAACGCCCTTGAAAAAGACTCCAGAAATAAACCTTTTTTCTGTTGCTTGTTTCAATACTTCTGTATATGCAGGAAATAACAGATCATAAAATTCTTTATAAAACTCCATTGTAAATCCATCCTCTCCAGGAGATTTCCCACTAGGCATAGATTGCAGTGCTCCCATAAGTTCCAAATCAGTAAATGGACTATCTAAGTCCCTAATATCTATCTTGTTTAAGAATGGTAAATTTTAATTAGATAAAAAAGACTCAATCTGATCCATATCTTGAGTACCCTCAGAAGTATACAAGTTTTGATAAAAAAAATTAAAATCCTCATTAATTTCCTGTGGTTTATATGTTATTTCTGAATTTTTCCAAATTGCATTAATTGTTCTAGATACCTGTTCAGTCTTCAACTATCAAGCTAAAACCTTATATACTCTCTCTCCTAATTCATAATAATGTTGTTTCGATCGTTGAATAATATTTTCATAGTTATGTTTGCAAAGTATTATAGTGAATTTTTAATTTAGATAATTGTATCTTATTATCTTCAGTTGAATTCTTCTGAAATTTCTTCTAACACTGCTATTTATTTCTCCAAATTTTGACTCTCTATCAAATACTGTTTTTTCACTCTCGCTGTGTAACTAATGATGACCCCTTAAGCATGCCTTTAAATCATCCCATAAAATAAACTTACTCTGTACTGAGCCCTTATTTGTTTGTAGATAAAACACAATTTGATCTCTAATATACTTAACAAAATCAAGTTTCTTTAGCAACATTTCATTGAATCTCCATCAAGAAGTAGTTTCAACCACCTCAGAGACAACACATGAAACTAACAGTAACGAACGATCAGACAATATTCTACTTTTGTACTCAGTATGAATAAATCACCTTGTAGTTGTGCTGATACCAAATATAAATCAATCCTAGAAAACAAATTATGTCAAGCAGAATAGAAAGAAAAATCTTTTTCATTCAGATTCAACTGTCTCCATATTTCCACCAAATTTAAATCTCTCATCAATTCAGGTATTCTTTTAGCCATTTTAGTTTTCTTCACAGTTTTTGGAGATTTATCCAACAATGGATTCAAACAACAGTTAAAGTCACCTCCTACCAAAATATTCTCATTCAATTGATTCAAATTCAAAAATAACAAATTCTACATCATCATCATTTGGTGCATAAACATTCATCAAAGTCCAAGTTTCTGAAAATATTTTACAGTTAACCTTCAATACTCTACCAGCATTAGCAAAGAAAGAATCCAAAATAAAAGGTACTTTTTTATACATCAAAATTGCTACCCCTCTGCCTTTTGAATTAAAGGAAGATGCAATCACGTGACCAACCCAATCTTGTTTCAATTTCAGATGTTCTTTCTCTGTCAAATATGTTTCCTGTAAGAATGCAATATCCACCCTCTTCCTTTTAATATAATCCGATATATGTTTCTGTTTTATCGGATGATTAAGCCCTTTAACATTAAATGTCGCAAAATTCAGATTATTCATCGTTCCTTATAGAGTGGCACCCAATCTTTACACTAAATAAAAGCTCCTTAAAAATAATCCACTTACTAAATCTAAAAGTATAAAAACAAACTTAAAAATACACAAAAACAAAACTTAAAATGCACAGAAAAAAAATCCTCCCCCCAAAAAAACTGCAAAGCAGTAGCCCCCTCGTTTGTGGTCAATACCACTAGCGGCAGATGACTTTGAATTCAGCAGGGCCATCTACCTCCCCCCAACCAGACCTTTGAAAGGAATAGAGTCAATTATCTTATTGTTCAGATTGACTTTGAATATCTTCCATCACTTCAACCAGTTGCGCCGTTTCCAACTTTTTTGTCCTATTGCCATTCTTAGTCTTGACAATGTTCACCTAAGGTTTCATTGTCAAATTGTGGCACAACTTGCAATCTGGGAAGTAATTAGCAAACGTTAATGCATCCTGAGCTTTCTCAAAAAAAATGAAATTGATATTGCCCATAAAATACTTTTAACACTGCTGGATATCTAAATGCAGATTTATAACCCTTCTTCCACATCATTGCCTTAGCTGGATTAAACTCCTTATGTCGCTATATAACCTCCTGACTTAAATCCACATAAAAGAAAACTCTTCTACCCTGAACCATTATTGGGTTCTGAGCAACATGTAAAATCGTCTCCTGATCCTGATATCTTAAACACTTAATTAAAACCGCTCTCAGGGTTGCCCGGAAAAGGTTTCCTTCTTAATGTTTGATGAGCTCTATCCAATTCAAAACCATTTGGAAATGATTTCCGAAGTACTTGGTTGAAGAGGAACTTCTTCAGTCTTTGTTCTCCATTTTTAATGAAGAAAATCTTGATTTTCAAGTTTTAACCATCTATTTAGCATCCTTCATGGAGAGCTCAACCAAAACACATCTGTCTAGGTTCTTCACATGGCCACACCCCCTTAAAATATTAAAATTAATAGGATGGCCACTCCTGTAAGTGTTTCTACATGTGTGTTACAAGCAAAATTATAGTAAGGGACAAAATTAGTCCCCTTGAAGATCAGAGTGGTCAGCTTTGAATGTAGCCAAAAGAGATTGGGGAGATCTTAATTTTTTAAAAAATCAGTACTCACTCAGGAAACGGACAAAGAATGGTGGGAAGTAAGGAAAACAAGCAGTGAGGTAATCGAATCTATACAGATTAAAGAGGAGGAAGTGTTTGCTGACTTAAAGCAAATAAGGGTGGATAAATCCCCAGGGCCTGACAAGATATTCCTTCAGGCCTTAAAATTGCAGGGGCTCTGGCAGAAATATTTAAAATGTCCTTAGCCATGGGTGTGGTGCCGGAGGATTGGAGGGTAGCTCATGTCCTGTTGTTCAAAAAAGGCTCCAAAAGTACCCTGGAAATTATTGGCCAATGAGCCTGATGTCAGTAGTAGGTAAAATAGTGAAAAGTATTTGAACAGCCAGAATCTGTTTAGGGATAGTCAACATGGCTTTGTGCATGGTAGGTCATGTTTAACCAACCTTGCAGAGTTTTTCAAGGAGGTTACCAGGAATATTGATGAAGGAAAGGCTGTGAATGTTGCCTATGTGGACTTTAGTAAGGCCTTTGACAACGTGCCACATGGGAGGTTAGTCAGGAAGATTCAGACACTGGGTACTCATGGTGAATTAGTGAACTGGATTTGACAGTGGCTGGATTGGAGAAGCCAGAGAGTAGTGGTAGATGATTGCTTCTCAGACTGGAGACCTGTGTGTGCCTCATGGATCAGTGCTGGGACCATTGTTGTTTGTCATCCATATCAATTATCAATGTGGTAAATTGGATCAGCAAGTTTGCAGGTGACACTAAGAATGGAGACATTGAGGACAGCAAAGAAGCTTTTCAAAGCTTGTAGAGGGATCTGGACCAGCTGGAAAATTAGCTAAAAAAAAGCAGATGGAATTTAATACAGACAAGTATGAGGTGTTGCATTTTGGAAGGGCGAACCAATAAAGGGCATACATGGTGAATGGTAGGGCACTGAGGTGTGTGGTAGAACAGAGGGATCTGGGAATACAGATGCATAATTTCCTGAAAGTGCTGTCACAGGTGGATAGGGTTGTAAAGAGAGCTTTTAGCATATTGGCCTTCATGAATCAAAGCATTGAGTATAAGAGTTGGGATGTTATTGTAAAGTTGTATAAGGCATAGCTGAGGCCTAATTTGGAGTTTGGGTGCAGTTGTGGTCACCTAACTACAGGAAAGATATCAATAAGATAGAAATTGTGCAGATAAGTTTTACTAGGATGATGCTCGGACTTTGGGAACTGAGTTACAGGGAAAGGTTAAATAGGTTAGGACTTTATTCCCTGTAGTGTAGAAGAATGAGGGGAGATTTGACAGAAATATTTAAAATTATGAAGGGGATAGACAAAGTAAATGTGGATAGGCTTTTTCCACTAGGGGTAGGTGAGATCAAAACCAGAGGACATGGATTATGAGTGAAAGGGGAAAAATTTAGGGGGAACATGAGGGTGGTGAGAGTGTAGAATGAGCTGCTAACTGAGGTGGTGAATGCAAACTCAATTTTAACATTTCTGAAGAATATGGATGGTACATGGAAGGGAGAGGGATGGTTTGGGTGCAGGTCAATGGGACTAGAGAAAACAAAATAGCTTGGAACAGACTAGAACTGGCTTATTTCTGTGCTGTTGTGTTTTATGGTTATATGGAAAGTCAGGTTGGTACAGGACCTCAGGAGAGAAAGTTTGTGGAATGCTTCCATGTTTGCTTTTTGGAGCAGTTTGTTGATGACCCCCACCAGGGGATCGGTTGTTCTGGATTGGGTGTTGTTTAATGAACCATAGGTGATAAGAGAGCTTAAGGTAAATGAACCCTTTGGAGGTAGTGATCACAATATGGTTGAGTTCACTTTGAAATTTCAAAAGAAGAGGCTAGAGTCCGATGTGTCAGTATTTCAGTGGAGTAAAGGAAATTACAATTGCACAAGAGAGGAACTGGCCAAAGTCGATTGGGAAAAACACACTAATAGGAAAGACAGCAGATCAGCCATGGCTGGAGTTTATGCACAAAATGAGGAAAGTGCAGGACAGACACATACCAAAAAGAAAGAAAATTGTGAATGGATAAATGAGACAAATATGGCTGATGAGGGAAGTTAAAGCCATAGTAAAAGTAAAAGATAGAGCAGACAGGAGTGGGAAGATAGGGGACATAAGTGGGAAGATAGGGGACTGGGAAACTTAAAAACTTGGAGAAGACAACTAAGAAATTGATTAGGAAGGAAAAGCTGAATTATGAAAGGAGGTTAGCAAGTAATATCAAAGATCTAAAAGCTTTTTTAAATATATAAAATGTAGAAGAGTGACCAAAGTAGGCTTAGGACAAATAGAAAATGACTCTGGAGAAATTGTAATGGGAGACAAGGAGATGGCAGAGGAAATGAATGAATATTTTGGATCATTCTTCATTATGAAATACATTAGTAGCATACTGGACTCTCCTCTCTCAAAAGACATGTGAGTATGGTCAAGATCACGAGAGAGAGAGAGTCATTGGGACACTACATGGTCCCAGGGTTGATAAGTCTCTCAGACCAGATGGAATGCATCCTCTGAAGGAGGTTACAGCACAGACTGTGGGAGCAATGGTAGTCATCTTCCAGAAATCAATGGAGTCTGGCATAGTTTCGGTGGACAGGAAAATTGCAAATGTCACTCCACTGTTTAAGAAGGGAGCGAGGTACCAGAAAGGAAATTATAGACCTATGAGCCTACGCCAGTGGTTGGGAAGCTGTTGGAGAAGATTGTAAAGGATGAAATTATGGAATATCTGGAGGTGCATGAAAAGATAGGCCTAATTCAGCATGGTTTTCTTGAATAAAAATCATGCCTGACAAACCTATTACAATTTTTTTGAAGAGATCACAAGCAAATAACAGGGGAGAGGTAGTGAATGTTGTGCATTTGGACTTTCAAAAGGCCTTCATCAAGGTGCCACACATTAGATAGCTCAACAAGATGAGAGCCCATGGAATAACAAGAAGGATATTTGCATGGCCAGAGAAATGGTTGGTTGTCTGGAAACAGAGTAGAAATAAAGGGATCCTATTCTGGTTGCCTACTGGTTACCAGTGGTGTTCCGTAGGGGTCGGTGTTGGGGCCGCTTCTTTTTACGTTGAATATAAATGATTTGGATGATGGCTTTGTGTCTAAATTTGCAGATGATACCAAAATAGGTAATGGGGGAGGTGGTGCTGAGGATACAGAAAGGCTGCAGAGAGACTTGGATAGATTAGGAGAAAAGAAGAATGGACAAAGATGTGGCAGATGAAATACAATGTTGGAAAGTGTATGGTTATGCTCTTTGTTAGAAGATAGAGGACAGACTATTATTTAGATGAGAAGAAAATTTAAAATTCTGAGCTTTAAAGGGACTTGGGATCCTCGAGCAGGATATCTTATAGACTGACCTCTAGGTTGATATGGTGGTGAAGAAGGCATTAATTTTTTTGAAGATAGTATACAAAAGCAGGGATATAATGTTGAGACTCTCTAAAGTACTGGTGAGATCTCACTTGGAGCACTGTGGAGTTTTGGGAGCTGTATTTGAGAAAAGGCCTGCTAGTATTGGAGCAGGTTCAGGGAAGATTTACTAGAATGATACCAGAAACAAAAGGGTTAGAAAATGAGGAATGATTGTTGGCCCTTGGATTATACTCATTGGAGTACAAAAGGATAAGGAGGGACCTCATGGAGGATTTTTGAATCCTGAAAGGCCTGGTCAAAGTAGATGTGGCAAGGAATTTCCCATGGTAGGGAATTCTAGGACTAGAGGGCAAAATTTCAGCATAAAAAAGCATCAATTTAAAACAGATGCTGAAGAAGTTCTTTTGACAGAGGGTCATGAATCTGTGGAACTGTTGCCACAGATGGCTTTGGAAGCAAAGTTGTTGGGTGTATTTGAGGCAGAGATTGACAGGTATTTGATTAGCCCGGGCATTAACAGTTACAGGGAGAAATCCAGGGGATGAGTGGATGGATGGATCAGGTCAGAGCAGACATGATGGCCCAATAGCCTACTTCTACTCCTGTATCTTGTGATCTTGTGATATTTTCTCCATAAAGAATGCTGCATGACTTGCTGCGTTTCTCCTGCATTTTTGTGTAAACTACAATCACAATGTCTGCAGACTTTCTTGTTTAACTGACATTTATTTAGAAACTTATTTTGTTGCAGATTGAACTTGATAAATTATTTTACCAGATTCAAGTTTAACTTATCATGCTTGAATGATGTAGATTATAAGATTGATATCTCTGAATATATGTTCAATTACATTTGAAAATCAAGGAATTGTTTCCTCTAATTAATCTAACCTCATTAGCAAATGGTATATATTGGAATTAATTTATTTTTAATTACAAACATTGACGTCATCTTAGAAGGATGAGGTTGGCAGGTAATGTTCTTGTCTTATTCAAAACACTATATGCATATGGCTGTTCTTTGTTGTAAAGAAATATTGGGTGAATAAATGTCTGAATGTCACTTTGCAACAGGACAGAACAACATTAATCAGTGGGTCCTCAGTCCTTCAATTGTCCTTTCAGGCAGTTGTTAAGAACCTAACTGGAAAACTTTTGTACATTCTCTGCTAAGTTACAGCTTAATATTCTTTTCCAAATTAAACAAAATTGGTCAGAAACCAACACCAGTTACATATCTGATGGACTTGAGGCTTATTGGTCTAGGAAGTTGAAGTGGAGGGTACATTTCTCAGGTTAAATGTATTGTTAAGATAATGTAAGAAGATTGTTATTCTGTGTTTAAGACCAAAAACAATGCATTTGAAATTGCTTTACTAAGTTTCTCAGAAATATTCCTGAATATTGCTATTGGACTTGATTTAATGTCAAACTCACTCAAGATTTAAGCAGTAATAAGATACAAAAATATGAAATGTTTATATTTTACTCGTGTTCATCCACAAATGAAATAAACAACCTTTCCTTTTCAAATGGTACTATCAGCACAGGCTGATACTGGACATTGATAGACAATAAAGCAATAAAGTGAAAAGAGCACCTGACAAATATGAGCCTTGGTCTATCAGAAGCATTAATCATCTGATCATTCATTGTGCTTCAGCTGAAGAATTGACTGTCTAATCGATGTATTTTGACATCTGTTGACCAGTCTGCTCCAACAATGTATGGGATGTGGCCATTCTAAAATCACCCTCATTTTACTTAATGGCAGTGAAACCTGTGCATTGGCTTTAGTCAGGTTCAGTCAACTTAATGCAAACAGAAATCTGCCATATATGATTTAGTTCCAAATCACCTGGTCATATTACATGCTGTATTTTCCTTTATGAACTTAAATGTCCTGTCCTAAATGGAAAATTTGCTAGAATATTATCTATTATTGAGTTGCTTACACGTTCATAATTGTGGAAGGTGTTTCTTCCAACTGTTCAATTATTTTATTTGTGCTTTGTTTCTCATCATTATTCCAAAAGTTGCACCAAGCATTAAAGGAGGTAATATCACAACCGACCTGACCGTTCTGCTAAATAACCCAGTCCGACTGGAATGTGAAACTCGTGGCATACCCCTGCCTGCCATAATGTGGTACAGAGCTGGTCGACCAATTACCTCCAGTCCTCAAGCTATGTATATTGACAGAGGACACTTTCTTCAGATACCTCATGCCCATGTATCGGATGCTGGTCAATATACTTGTCGTGTCACCAGCATTGCTGGAACTGCTGTAAAGCTCTATAAACTGGATGTCTATGGTAATAATTTTATTTTTATTTACATTTCCTTTTCTGTTACTTGTGTCCATTTTGGAATTTCTTCGTTTCAGTGAAGGGAAGTAACAAGCACTTTTTTTGTTTCTCTGAAGATAATTTTTGCCTTGCATTTTTGAGCCAATGTATGTGTTTGTACTTTTGATGGTAGATTTAGCTCTTTCCTGCCCACACCAAGGGAATTCTGAGACTGGAAAACATTAAGTGATGTGACTTCACTGGCTCCTTAATCAATCCTCCTCATCTCCATTCACAAAATCCCAGTGAGCTGATGCATGTTTGGGGAGTGAAATTGGCAAGGAAAGATTTGTTCTAGACCATTGGTTGAAAGATTGAGTGGAGAATGAAACTCTCAAACTGATGTGATTTTCTGTGGACATTTTACTTTACTCAGTGTGATGTTTTCTCTACCCTGCAACCATATGAAATTCTAACTTCTTTTGCAGCTTAACTTGTCTCATCAAGCCGAGAAAATAGAAAGGATAAAATTTTCTTAGGATAAGGAAAGGAGCGAGGTTCAGACTGCAGCAGGCAATTTATCTGTTTGGTTATTTTAGTTTAAGACCATTGGAAACTTCCTTGCAATAAATAAAAGATGAATACAACAAAGGGATTTTGTCACATTTAAATGAAATTGAATTGGTTGAATATTACTGGTCAGTGCTTTTCATTCCTTATTTCTTGCCCTATTTTCCCCTGGTGGTAGTGATTCTCTATGGTTTAGGAGCTGACTGCAATTATAATATATCTTCCAATTGGCAGTGTTTTTTTCCCAAATCAGAGCATTAACAAGCTATTCAGTGAAGGAAGTCACAGAGATAAATGTGGAAATAATGTTAATTTATTTAGTTCCTTTTATATCAAAATGCAATTAAATATTGACCCAATATTCAGATTGGCTGCAATGTTTGGCTGTGAAATCACCGTGGCAGTAAAAAGTTGGGTTAATCATGACAACACAAATGATGTAGCACAAAGACAAGTTGTTTCTTTCATTATGTCCAAGAATTGTTGTGCTGTCAAAAAAAAACATAATTTATTCAAAGAAAGAAATGAGTAAATAATTAACTTTATTTGGGAATGTTATTTGACCAACCAATATTGGCCCAGGCATAGGACAAAGTCTCAGTTTTTCTCACAATAGCACATTTCTCGGAAACAATCAAGAAAAAGAAATCTGGTAATTTCTTTCTCTTCCTATCTGGGAAATACTGCAGCAAATCATGATATCAGAGCTAACATTAACCTTTTCAGCTCAGCTCTTTAACTATGGTTTAGAGTTCAGATCAATAATCCCAATCCACACCAAATGGACAACATTTCAAAGAAAAATGTATTTTTTAATGATTAATAAATTCTGGTTTTCTTTCCTTCTCCAGTTCCCCCTAATATTGAAGGGCAGCCTGATACACCTCAGCTGAAGAAGGTCATTGCTAATAACTCAGTGGTTCTGCACTGTGAAGCATCTGGCCACCCTCCTCCAGTTCTTACATGGCTGAAGGATGGGGTACCAGTGAAAGCAAGTAACAACACCCGTGTCTTGCAGGAAGGCAGGACATTAAAGATTCTCAATGTAGTGGTGGCCAATGCAGGTGGTTATACATGTGTGGCCAGCAGTATTGCTGGAGAAAGCCGAATAAAGTACACCTTGGATGTTCTAGGTAAGGGAATAAGAAAATCAGTTGATATGGATCAATTCTACAATCCCACAATCCAAGCAGGAAGTTCTTCCTCGAGAAGTTAGAGATGATGTGGACCCTCTCCCCCCAGTACTCATATGCCTTGTAACCTTGGAAATAGATTTATGACTGGAAATAAAATATGAACTGCATGCCCCTGAAAATAAATGACAATTGAATGATCATTGCATTCAGACAACCTGATGTATGATGCAATAATCCTCCAACAGTTATTTTATGGCTACATATTTTGTATTTTATTTCCAGTTTTTCTGTGTTCTATCACTTCATTCACGTTGAATGCTCCTAATATGTACCAATGCTTTAAGCAAAAGTTTTTTTGTGTTCAGACATACTATGACAGAATATAGATATGTTTTTGAGTGATAAATTGAGGCACATACAAACACTTTAGAACAGATGTTATTTAAAATGCCAGAGCTCTGCTCATGCTAGACATATTGGGGCCAACAGTCTTTGCAAAAGCTTTGGAGAGTGCCCAAGAGACTTTACTAATGGATTGTTGTTTACAAAAAGGCAACAGATGAAAGAGCTTGTCGGAGCAGCATTCTGTCTGGAGGGGAACATGCTGTTCTGGGAGGATCATGTGGTTTTGCAAGCAGAGAGAGTAAAACAGACTTTTTCTCTGTGTGTGTGTGTGTGAGAGAGAGAGAGAGACAGAGATCAGTTCTACTGTTTTACAGTTCAGCAGCAGCAACTGGGATTGGAACCTGACAAGCTGGCAAGCTTGTGGAAACCCCATTTGGAAGATGGGTTGTGAGTGCTTAGTTCAGCCTGGTCAAAGCCCTTGTGGTTCAACCAAGAGGAGAGTATTGGCTGTCTAATGTTTCACTTGGAATAAGAGAAACAAAAGGCACTCTGTGGTGACCTGAAAGAAAGAGGTTATCATCTGGAGAACCATGAAGGGGAAAATTTCATCAGCAAGACACTGAAGTGGCTGATTAAAAAGGAATCAGTTGTGGGTGTCCTGGAACAACAAATCTCTCTCTGAAAATCAGCAAGAACCTTCCCGAGTGGTAACCATTTATCTTTCAATCACCAAAGCCAGGTGTTATAAATGTTAAATTCTGTACATTGCCTGCAACCAGTGAAATTGGAAGAATGAGAAGTGAGATTGGACTGTGAACCAAATAACTTTTCTGAACTTACACACACATCACACACATTACATACATGTGCCCTTAGAATTAGAAGGGGGTTAAGCAGGGTTAGTTAAGTCAATAGTGATAAGTTAAAGTGTGATTCTGTTTTCATGCTTAAAGATAAATAAAAGCAACTTTTGTTTAGTAACCATTAGTCTAGGTGAATATCTATTGCTGTTGGGTTTAGGGGTCCTCTGAGCTCATAACAATACCCACATTCATGCTTATTTTTCTGTTATCCATGTTTACAATGTTCCATAATTTAACTGAATTTGATAAATTCCATGACAGATGCCTCAGCAGACATCAATCAACATTAAAGCCTCAGTTAGAGTCATCTAATTCATTCTGATCAGTGTTAAACCTTTCTTGATTGATAGCTTTGAGATAATACTAGGAAATTGGTACCTAAATGCAATATTTTGACAAATGCAGAGAATATCTGAAAAAGTATATTCTCCAATTTCCTTTATGATCTTGATTAGATAATTATGAAGAATAATATGTCATTTAAAATTCTAAAGCTAATATATACATTATTTCCATCAATATTAAAGCAAGTGATTATGGTTATTTCATGAAGCATGTATTGGAAAATTGAACTGCTTGGCAGAATGTAGATGGTAGCCCAGCTTTGACTGGGAACCAATAAATTCTTAATATTGCAATGTACATGAGGTCTGGAAGCACTAACACTTGCATATTTTTCTTTGTGCAGTGCCCCCAAATATTGAAGGAGGTGACAAAGCCATGGATGCCACAGTAATTGTCCATAATCCTCTGAAACTTGAGTGTAATGCAGTTGGAATTCCTCCTCCAAACATTATGTGAGTCTGACTTCAGTATACATTAATGCAAATGTTTTTATCTCAAATAAATAAACAGCAGTGTAATTGATACGACTTTTAAAGAGGAAACCCTACTATTAGAAAATCAACCATCAGCATTCCTTTGGTTAATACTTTCTACTATTTACCTCCATTTCCCTTGATTTTCTGAACATCATTGCTTTCATAATAGCATCACTGGAGGTGATTGGCTTGCAAGGCTAATCTGACTGATGACAACCTGGACAGACTGCAGCATGGTTAAGAAAAGCAATGTTGTTTCACATCCCATAGGTCTAGGTTGTTTTCTTAACTTGTTTTCTGGGGCCTTCTAAGCATGTGAAGGTGAATCCTTCCTGAAATAGACAGGTGCATTTATATTCTGTGTAATCTGCAGAGTGAAATTGACTGTTTGGATTTTTAGGGCCTCTGTTTCATGTGCAACATGTGTTAAGGCCCAAGCAGACAAAAAGTCTGATTTAATGTTACATGGAGTTGTCAAGTGTATACAATATGGAAACAGGCCCTTTAACCTTAACCCAACATCCGTGCTGACCCACTGATCTAATCCATTTGCCTGTGTCTGGTCCATATCCTTCCAAACCTTCCCTATCCATGTACCAGTCTAAATTTATAAGTTGACTCTACATAGAATTACATTGAAAGGAACTGGACCCAACTCCATTATACTGGTATTTAGGTGCCATTTCAGCATCCCCTAACTTCCCTCCATCTAACGGTATATTCTACTATAGCTTCAACCCTCAAGTATGTTTTAATGTCCCCTCAAATGTCCTGAGCATGTTGGAATCTTCCATTGAAGTTCAGCTGTATTGTAGAATTGGAGGCCCTTTGATTGCCATTAATGTTTCTTGGTAGTTTTATTGGTTCCAATGGTAAAGCTTACATGTTTAACTTGACAATGGGAAATGCATGTAATCACCTCAAAAAACCTGTATCTAAAAATCTTTGCAAAGCACTGGTTTTTCCAACTTAAGAATTTTGAAGAAAATTTCGGCCCTCAACTGTGACAAGGTTTTCTAATTCAACTTAAGAAAAATTCGTGTTTAGAAAATTGGTTGAATAGTTCACAATAATAATAATAAAACATGGAGAATGCTGGAAATAGTCCTGAGGACAGGCAGCACCCACGGAGAGAAAAATAAAGTTAACGTTTTGTGTCAATGAACTAAAAAGGTGAAATTTATATTTTGGAGAAAGTAATAGTTAAAAATCAGTCTTAATATTCAGTTGCAACAATTACTGTTTAAAATAAGTGATACATGTTCCCATCTTATGATGATTAAGGCAATCCTCTTGGCTGACAATGAACAACTTGAAATTGCACTTGAATCTCATTGATTTAAAAAAATGTTATGTTTCAGGTGGATGAAGGATCGACAGCCAATTAAAAATATGGTTGGTAGTCAAATTACAGCCAATGGCCGAAAATTGATCATCTCTCAAACCCAGATTGCTGACAAAGGCAGATATCTGTGCATAGCTACCAATGAAGCAGGCAGTCAGCAACGGGAATTTAACGTCATCGTTCAAGGTAGCTCTTTTGTTTCAACAGAAGGTTTTTAAATTTTATTTTTGACTTTTAATTTTGTTCCTCATGACTTCTGGGAAATTGTGCAATGGAGTTAGTGCAAGATTAAGAGGTATTGCAGGCTTGGCGTCATGGGGGGCATTCACAGGCCATCTTCCCCCCCACCCCCACAACCCACAGCTCTGGCGTCACTGGGAGTTGCAGACTGCACCAGTGATGCCATCAGAGGGGGTGTCACCAAAATGAATCATGTGATTTCGTCTCCAAGCGCTATAAGCTCGTGTGTTTGTCTGAAATGCTGGAGGGATGGGGAAGTGTGACAGAGCGGCGAATGGAGGAAGTCCATGGCAGGTATGGCACCCCCACAACTGAGTGAGTTCTCAAACAACAGTTTGTGTCTTCCCCACCCCCCCCCCCACCAATGGTTATGCTATTGCCCCCCCCACAATTAGATCTCTTCCGACACCAACTCTGGGTTATTGCAAATACCTTCGTCTTTTGTTAACCACCGAATTATAATACTCAGCAAATTTGAATATGCTTTTTATGATTTTATCTTCCTTAATTAGTATTGATCAGATTCCATGCTTCTATAATTTCCAAGTGTTCTTTAATTGATAGTCTCCCATTAAAGAAGTAATCTCTAAGGTAATGCCTTGCATAATGATGCTCCATTATAACTTTGTTTAGTAATAATGCTAATTATTACTAATGCTCCATTATAATTAATAATGCTCCATTATAACTTTGTTTAGTAATAATGAGAAACTCATCAAGTCAAATAGTGTACTTTATATGGCGAAGATAAAGATACAGATACCTTGAAGAAGGGCTCTAGCCTGAAACCATATAACCATATAACAATTACAGTATGGAAACAGGCCATCTCGGCCCCTCTAGTCCACACTAATTTAAGTGATCTCCTCTAGTCCCACCTACCTGCTCCCTGTCCATAACCCTCTAATCCAACCTTCTCTTAAATGACAAAATTGACCCTGCAGCAACCACTTCATTCCACTCAGCCACCACTCTCTAAGTAAAGAAGCTCCTTCTCATGTTACTTATAAATTTTTGCCCCTAACTTTTAACTTATGACCCCTTATTCTAATCTCACTTACCCTCAAGGTGAAGAGCCTTTTCACATCTACTCTATCTATCCCCCTCATAATTTTAAATACCTCCATCAGATCTCCCCTCAACCTTCTATGCTCCAATGAGTAAAGACCCAGTCTACTCATCTTTCTTTGTATTAACCATATAACCATATAACCATTTACAGCACGGAAACAGGCCATGTCGGCCCTTCAAGTCCGTACCGGTTCACTTGAACAACTCCACTAGCTCCTCCGCAAACTCCTGAGGAAGTAGAGGCTTTCTTCATGATGTCATTGGTGTGTACTTCTCTAGGCAACGTTTTAGTAAATCTTCTCTGCAATCCTTCTACCTTATTAATATCCTTCCTATAATTTGGGGACCAGAACTGCACACAGTATTCCAAATTTGGCCTCACCAATCCCTTGAACAGTCTCAATATGCTTTGATTTATGAAGGCCAACATATCAAAAGCTTTCTTTACCATTCTATCCACATGAGAAACCACTTTCAAAGAACGATGAACCATTATTCCAAGATCTCTCTGTTCCTCTACATTCCTCAATGCCCTCTCCTTCACTGTGTATGTCCTGTTTTGATTATTCTTCCCAAAATGCACTTCACACTTATTGGTATTAAACTCCATCTGCCATCTTTCAGCCCACTCTTCTAAGCAGACCAAATCCTTCTGCAGTCCCTGAAAACCATCACTATCCACAACTCCCCCTATTTTTGTATCGTCATATTTACTAACCCAATTTATCACTCCATCATCCAAATCATTAATGTAAATGACAAACAAGAAGGGATCCAACACCGATCCCTGAGGCACACCACTCATCACCGGCCTCCATCCTGACAGACAGCTATTCAGCATGACTCTCTGGCACCAACCTTCTAACCACCGTTGAATCCATCTATCTCAACATTAATACCTAGCACCTGAACCTTCCATGTGGAAACTTATTGAAGGCCTTACTGAAATCCATATCGACTACATCTACTGCTCTACCCTCATCAACCTTCCTAGTCACCTCCTTAAAAATTCAACAAGATTTGTCAAACATGACCTTCCCTGCACAAACCCATGTTGGGTGTCCCTGATCAGTCCCTGCCACTCTAGATACTTATATATATTATCTCTAAGAATAATTTCCATTAGTTTACCGACCACCAACGTCAATCTTACTGGCCTATAATTGCTAGGCCTACACCTAGAGCCCTTTTTAAACCGAGGAACCACGTTTGCAACATGCCAATCCTGTGGCACCATGCCCCCCTCTAGTGACTGTTGAAAAATCACTGTCTGAGCCTCTGCTATTTCCTCCCTGACTTCCCTCAAGGTTCTGGGGAAAATCCCATTGGGACCCGGGAACTTATCCACTTTTATATGCCACAAAAGTTCAAATATCCCTTCTTTCCTAATCCCTACATTTTGCATAATCACCCCTTTTGCTTCTCTTATCCTACACGATTCCATATCCTTTTTCCTAGTGAATACTGAAGAGAAGAACTCGTTCAATATCTCCCCCATCTCATTCAACTCCGCACACATTTGACCGCTCTGATTCTCTAAAATTCAATAATTTTATCCTTCACTCTTCTTTTGCTGTTTACATAATTGTAAAAACCCTTTGGATTTACTTTCACCCTGTTTGCTATAGCCACCTTGTACGTTCTTTTTGATATCCTAATTTCTTTCAATAATCCATGTATTTTCCAAGTATCTCGTCTATACCTTGTTTCTTACATTTAATTTAGGCCTCCCTTTTAATTTGAACCAAATTTCTAATCTCCCTTGAAAACCACAGCTCTCTTGAATATCTGGCCCTGCCTTTTATCCTAACAGGAACAACAAGATTCTGCACCCTCAAAATCTCACCTTTAAATGCCCTCCAATTCTCCTCTGCATCCTTCCCATCAAACAAATCAACCGAAACTACTCCTTGCAAATCCCTTCTCATTTCATCAAATCTGGCTTTCCCCCACTCAAAAACCTCAATCTTTGGACCAGACCTATCTCTTTCCATAATTATATTGAAACTAATGGTATCATGATCACTGGATCTGAAGTGCTCCCATCTGCCCTATCTCAATCCCCAACAGTAAATCCAACATTGCCCCTTCTCTGGTGAGTACATCAACATATTGCTGCAAAAAACACATTTTACAAATTCTAATCTATCCATCCCCTTCACAGAATATGTTTCCCAACCTATATTAGGAAAATTAAAATCCCCCACTAAAACAACCCTGTGCTCATTACAAATCTCAACTATTTCCTTACAGATTTGCTCATCTATTTCTCACTCCCCACTAGGTGGTATATAATACACCCCTATAACTGTAACTTCTCCTTTTCCATTTTTTAATTCCACCCAAACTGCCTCCCTTGACGAGCCCTCCAATCTATCTCGCATCAGCACCACTGTAATATTTTTCCTGACAAGCAATGCTACACCACCCCTTATCACACCTAAAACAGAAAAATCCAGGAATATTTACCTGCAGTCACATCCCTCCTGCAATCATGTATCACTAATTGCCATCATATCATACTGCCAAGTTCGTCCATCTTCCTTACAATACTCCTAGCATTAAAGTAAATACATTTCAGAGATTTCCCATATTTTACCTTCTGCTTGTCTCCATCTTCACGGACAACTCTTATTTATTACCATCATCCCTCCTCCATCACTGCACTGATCCTTTGCGTTCTCGATCACCTGTCTTTCCACCCCCAAACTTTGTCTACAAGCCTTCTCTATTTGCAGACAAACCTTGTCTTTGCTGTTCTCCTTTATATGAACCCCTTCCCCCAACCATACTAGTTTAAAGACTCCTTAGTAGCCCTAGTAAATGCCCACGCATGATCCTGGTCCCTCTGGGATTCAGATATATATAACCATATACAGCACAGAACAAGCCAGTTTGGCCCCACTAGTCCATGCCGGAACAAATCCCCACCCTCCTAGTCCCACTGACCAGCACCTGGTCCATACCCCTCCAATCCTCTCCCCTCCATGTAATTATCCAGTCTTTCCTTAAATGTAAATAACATTGCTGCTTCAACCACCTCTGCTGGAAGCTTATTCCACATGCCAAGCACCCTTTGCGTGAAGAAATTTCCCCTCATGTTCCCCTTATAATTTCCTCCCTTCAATATCAAACCATGGCCTCTGGTTTGAATTGAAAAAGACTATCCACGTTGACTCTCTCTGTCCCTTTTAAAATCTTGAACACCTCCATCAAATCCCCCCTCAATCTTCTACGCTCCAGAGAAAAAAGCCCCAGGCTGTTCAACCTTTCTCTGTAACTCAAACCCTGACATCCTGTCAACATTCTTGTGAACCTTCTCTGCACTCTCTCTATTTTGTTTATATCCTTCCTTTAATTTGGTGACCAAAACTGCACACAGTGTTCAAAATTTGGCCTCACAAATGCTTTGTACAATTTCATCACAACATCCCAACTCTTGAATTCAATACTCCGATTTATGAAGGCCAACATTCCAAATGCCTTCTTCACCACTCTATCTACCTGATTATCAACTTTGAGGGTACTATTTACCATAACTCCTAAATCTCTTTGTTGCTGTGCACTCCTCAATTGTCTACCATTCAATGTATATGACTATTTAGATTTGCCTTTCCAAAATGCAACACTTCACACTTATCTGTATTAAATTCCATCAGCCATTTCTCAGCCCACACCTCTAGCTTTCCTATATCTCTTTTTAAGCTACAGTAATCTTCCTCACTGTCCACAATACCACCAATCCTTGTATCATCTGCAAACTTACTTATCCAATTCATTACCCCTTCTTCCAGATTGTTAATATATATAACAAACAATAGTGACCCAGGACCGATCCCTGAGGAACTCCACTAGTCACCGGCCTCCAATTTGACAAACAATTTTCTACCAGTACTCTCTGACACCTCCCATCCAACCATTGCTGAATCCATTTCACTACCTCCTTATTTATACCTAATGTCTCCACCTTTTTACCCAACTTCCTGTGGGGAACTTTGTCAAAAGCTTTACTAAAGTGTAAATAGACAACATCCACAACCTTCCCTTCTTCAATCTTTTTCGTAACCCCTTCTTCAATCTTTTTCGTAACCCCCTCGAAAAACTCTAAGGTTTGTTAAGCATAATCTACCTCTGATAAAACCATGCTGACTACTACCTATAAATCCCTGTTCTTCCAAATGCTTGTAAATACCATCCTTCAGAACACTTTCCATCAACTTACCCACCACAGACGTCAGACTCACAGGTCTATAATTTCCAGGCTTACATTTGGACCCTTTCTTAAACAGTGGAACAACATGAGCCACCCTCCAATTCTCTGGCACTACCCCCATGACCAGTGACATCCTAAATATCTCTGTTAATGTCCCCACTATCTGTACAGTAGCCTCCCTGAGTGTCCTTGGGAATACTTTGTCCAGACACAGAGATTTGTCCACGTTTATCTTTTTTAACACTGCCGTCACTACCTCCTCGGTTATCCTTATATGATTCATGACCTCCCCACTATTTTTCTTTACTTCAAATGGTACAATATTTTTTTCCCTAATGAATACCGAGGAAAAGAAATCATTTAAAATTTCCCCCATCTCCTCTGACTTCTCACTCAGCCTACCCTCCCTATCTACAAGGGGTCCAATTTTATCCCTCACTAATCTTTTACTTTCAATGTACCTATAGAAACCCTTTGGATTTATTCTTACTCTGCCTGCCAAAGCCTCTTCGTGCCTCTTTTTGGCCTTTCTAATTTCTTTCTTAAGATTTTTTCTACACTCCTTGTAGTCCTCTTTCAATTTCTCATCACCCTGCTGTTTATACCTCTTGTACACCTCCCTCCTCACCAAATTTCTAATATTCCTCGAAAACCAAGACTCCCTATCACTTCCAGCCTTTCCTTTGATCTTCACTGGGACATATCTACTCTGAACTCTCAAAATTTTTTCTTTGAATATTGTCCATTTTTCATTTACATCCTTTCCTGAAAAAATCATGTCCCACTCAATACCCCCCAAATCAATTCTTATTCCTTCGAAATTTGCTTTTCTCCAATCCAGAAACTCAACTTTAGGCCCTTCTTTGCTCTTCCCTAAAACTACCCATCAGATGCAACCCATCTGTTCGGTACAAGTCCCACCTCCCCCAAAAAAAGGTCCCAGTGATCCAAGAACTCGAATCCCTGCCCTTTACTCCACCCCTTTAGCCATGCATCCATCCTCTACCTGATACTATTCTTGCCCTCACTATTGCGTGGCACAGGATGTAATCCAGAGATTATCCCCTTTTTAGTCCTTCTTTGTAGCTCTCTACCTAACTCCCTATGTTCATTTTTTAGGACCACTTCACTCTTCTTCCCTATGTCATTGGTACCAATATGTACCACGACCTCTGGTTCATTTCCTTCCCCCCTTAGGATGTCTTGGACACGAGAAGCTACATTCTGGACCCTGGCACCAGGATATTCACAGAATCCCCTATCTGTCCTCATGACCATTGAATCCCCTATAACTATTGCCCTCCTCTTCCTTCCTTCTGGGCTACAGGGGCCAACCTTGTGCCAGGGGTACAGCCACTGATGCCTTCCCCAGCTTGAATGTCCCCCCCCGCCCCCCAACAGTACTCAAGAAGGAGTACTACAGGCACAGGAGTCCTCTCTTGTACCTGTCTCTTCCCTTTCTCTCTCCTAACCATAACCCAACGATTCTTCTCCCATGGCCCTGCTGAGATCACCTGGCTGTATCCATGATGGCCTCACTCTCCCTGATCAGAGCGATGTTATCGAGCTGCAGCTCCAGTTCCCTAACATGGTCCCTGAGACACTGCAGCTCAGCACACCTAGTGCATACGTGGATGTCCGGGAGGCTAGAAGACTCGAGGATCTCCCACATCTACCACTGAGAGCAGCAAACTACTCTCACACATATCCCTTTTCTCCCCCTCACCATACAAAGAGGAAAAAAATATATGTGAAAAATATACAGTCTTACCTTAATTCAGATATGCTCGACCTCAGCCTCTGCTCACCGAAGCCGCTCAAGCCAAAGCCTCGAAGCCCCCCTCCTTCACTGGGCCGCTCCTCACTGGCCGCTCCTTTGCCTTACTCTCCTTTTATTGGTCCATGACCAATTAACCCCATCACTCTCACCTCGCTCCTCTTCCTCCGAAACACTGCCCGAGCTCTGGTTGCCTCCTCCTCTGGCTCGCTGCTCAAATTGACTAGGCCTGAGCCCCAGTAAAGAATTTATTAACTTGCCTTCCTTCTCATTCTCACCTCACTCCTCCTCCTTCAAACACTGCTTTCTTGGTTATGTATCTTTATCTTTGCTACATAAAATACACTGTTTGACTTGCTGGGTTTCACCAGCATTGTGTTTTTATTTCTATCATGGTGTCTGCAGACTCTCATGTTTACTCCTTTTTTTTACATTTTTGATAGAACATTTGTTTGAATTAAGATCCGATAAGCTACTTTTTTAACTTGGTATTGGCATCTAAATGTTAATTGTATTTCTGTGTAAATTGATTAAGATGTTTTTTTCCCTCCCCCACTTCAATGCAGTCTCCCCAACGATTAGATCAACAGGCCCTTTGGAAAGATCAGTAGTGGTTCATAAAACAGTGATTCTGCAGTGTGTGGCCAATGGTATTCCAAACCCTACCATTACTTGGCTCAAAGATGGGAGGCCTGTAAATACAGCAAGAGGAAACATCAAGGTATGTTCACTAGATTAGTCGCCACCTTAAATAGTTTAAGGTAGTCTAGGTATTATCTATCATTTAATTTAATTGGTGATACATGAACAAGATATTAGAAATATCCATTTTCAAGGGAAATGCATCCTGACAAGAGAGGATTTGTTCTAAATTTGAGGTGCAGTAAATGCAGAAACATTTTATCAAAGACACTGCACATACAACAGTCCCTCGGTGCCTCACTGGAGTGACAGTTTTCAATATCTTTGGAATGAGCAATGACACTTTTTTTTTACAATTGTGAGGTTGGTGGTGCAGTGACTCAATTGATCTCATTTGCTCTTAGTTTATTACAAAATAAAATAAGAGTCAAAGGGCTTTCACTCTAGAAATTGAAATCTGCTCTTCTATCTATAGACACTGCCAGGTCTGCAGATTATTTCCTGCATTTTCTGCTTGTGTGTTAAATATGACTCCAACCCTGACGCAAGGTGCTTCAAGACTGATTAATTCTGTCTCACCTATTTAGACCCCATTGTCTCCATATCTCCATTTTTTTTACTTCCATAAACACTTCTTTCATACCTTCTTCAACATGGAATTTCAGGAAGGATCGATAGAGCTTTGGCTGATTGGCAGAAAGTAGAGACTGGGAATAAAGGCATTCTATTCTGGTTCGCTATCAGTTACCAGTGGTGTTCCGCAGGGGTCAGTGTTGAGGCCGCTTCTTTTTACATTGTATACAAATGATTTGGATTATGGAATAGATGGCTTTGTGTATAAATTTGCAGATGATACCAAAATAGGTGCTGGGGGAAGGGGTGTTGAGGATACAGAAAGGCTGTAGAGAGTCTTGGATAGATCAGAATGGGTAAAGAGGTGGCAGATGAAATACAATGTTGGAAAATGTACGGTCATGCACTTTGGTAGAAGGAATATATCGGCAGACTATTATTTAGATGGGGAAAATATTTAAAATTCAGATGTCCAAAGGGACTTGGGAGTCCTTGTGCAGGATAAAATTTGACTTTATTAAAAACCCTGTGTTCACTATCTGAAAGAAATTTGAATGGTTTTCATTTTTGCAAAAATAGTCTTCAATAATAATGAATGGGTATTCACTTTACACCATTTTGGCTGAGGCAAGGTTTCATGGGAATGCTCTGTAAAGTGTGGTATACCTTGTATTGATTAGTCAGGGCTTCATGGGTCACGGGGAGAAGCCCAGGGTGTGGGACTGCATGGGAGGATGGATCAGCTCAGGATAGAATAGCAGAACAGACTCAATGGGCCGATTGGCCTACTTCTGCTCCTCTATCTTGTGATCTTGTAAACGGTCAGTGATGCTCAATCTTAAATGAGATCAGACCTTTCAGCGGTTAATTAGAAGAAAGCAGCACCTGCACCATATTATTCTTTGCAATTTGCATTTATGCTGGAATGTTTCACTGAATAAAAAAATGGCAGCTGTGAGTCGCCAACAAAGGGATTCTATTTCTATCAATTGAAGAATAAGTAATATCAAGGCCATTTACCAAAGAAGCATTTCTCCTTTCAAATTTATTTCCTTGCTCCTTAAATTGGCAACTCAGCCAAGTCTTGGCATGCTAATGTTCCCAGTTCTTCATTCGACTGCATAATTGTCTCTTAGAGTTGAACCATCAATTTATCAGGATCCATGCTCACCCTTCACTGCCTGGTGCTGTCCCACCCACTAAACGTCTCTGCTCCCTTGTGCTAACTTGGTCCCATTGGCTCTGACTTCCCTTACTTCTACCCATCACAGTTGCTAAACAAAAGCCTTGCAAATAATGTCTCAAGACAAGTTTATTGTCATCAGATTGCACAAGTACAACCCGTCCTCTAGTCAGTGATGCAAAACACGCAGAGAAACAAGACATAGCACACAGACAAAAAAATACATCTGAAAGACAAGTATTCACATATATATAAATAAATAACACTTTTTCATGAATATGTGGACACAAGAGCAAATGAGAAGCTGGGACTGTGAAGACAGCAAATGTCACATCTCCCTGTTGAGGAATTGGGTAGAGTGTAAAACCAAATTTGTCAGCCTGCCATTTGGTGATTTGCATTAAATAACCCCATCTCTTTCCCTTTTGCTAGGTTTTAGAATCAATTTTACCTTTTGTAGAAAAGGCTAAAGTTTTAATGCAAATTGAAAATCTCGCTCTGTTACTGATAACTCATGAACTGGGTGCTATAAATTTCACATTCCAATGTTTTATGCTGGATTAGTATGGGGACGATGTAACTGAGAGGTGATAGCATTTTAAATCAAATGCTGGAGATCATATTGCTGTATAAATGCATGTTTTGAGTTCAGCATGCAGAACTTACAAGTCCTTAGTAAAATAGGATTATATTGTGTGTTTGCAGCTAGAGTTTGCAGGTCACAAACTGCAGATTGTGAATGCTTTGCTGGAAGATGCAGGCCGGTATACCTGTGTGGCAACAAACGCAGCTGGAGAAGCACAGAAACACATAAGGCTCAGTGTGCATGGTAAGAAATAGTTACAATAAACATCAAAACCAATATGCTGCCATTTTCAAAATTCTATTTTTGCTCATTACTTTTTTTTAACTTGTTTTGTTCTACACCATCCCTATTCTCCATTCCATGTTGAAGCTGTCCTGAAACTAGGAAAACAAATCACAGCAAGGTAGCATATCACTTCTATATCAGTATCTGGAAGGATTTTTCTTTCCTTTTTCTTTTTAAAATAATCTAATTAACATTTTACAATATAAACAATTGAACAGTAAAATTATCTAAGATTCAGAAAAAAGAAAAAAAAAGAAAACATTATATAATATTCTCATAATAAGGAAATCCAGAGCACAATTATAACAATAAAATGGGAGTTAACAACAAAAAACCCAAAAGAGAAAAATTGTAAAACCCCCCTCCTCTAAGCAAGGTTGAAAGTTGACATGTATGAATAATGACACCAACTTGGAGAGGAACAACCTATCGCCAAAATTCCATAACAACCTTAAGATTATGATAATAGTCCATAAATTGGCCCCATTTCTTTTGAAACTTAACATTTGAATCTTATCTTTTTCTAGACTTAAACAAGCCATAATATCTCTTAGCCATTGTGCATGTGCAGATGGAGTATTACCTTTCCATTTAATCAAAATTGCACATCTGGCTATCAGTGATGTAAAAGATAAAATTCAGCTTTAAAATGAAGTCCGTATACATTAACATCTTGAAGTAATCCAAAAAGAGCAATTAAAGGGAAAGGTTCCAATTTTAATTTAAGAATTATTGATAATGTTTGGAAAAACATCTTTACAAAATTCTAACTAAACCAGGCCTGGTCCAGAACATATGAACTAAAGAAGAATCACCTATCTTATATTTGTCACATAGAGGATTTATGGCCAAATAGAAGCTAGACAATTTAACTTTAGACATAAGTGTCTATGTACCATTTTAAATTGCAGTAAACAATGCTTTAGTTGCCCATTCAGAGCCAGCTCTTCAGCGCTTGACGTCCTGTTTTGTGGAAACTGCCAAAATGTTTGGCCTGGAAGTCAGCCTGAAGAAAACGGAGGTCCTCCATCAGCCAGCTCCCCACCATGACTACCAGCCCCCCCACATCTCCATCGGGCACACAAAACTCAAAACAGTCAACCAGTTTACCTATCTCGGCTGCACCATTTCATCAGATGCAAGGATCGACAACGAGATAGACAACAGACTCGCCAAGGCAATTAGCGCCTTTGGAAGACTACACAAAAGAGCCTGGAAAAACAACCAACTGAAAAACCTCACAAAGATAAGCGTATACAGAGCTGTTGTCATACCCACACTCCTGTTCGGCTCCGAATCATGGGTCCTCTACCGGCATCACCTACGGCTCCTAGAACACTTCCACCAGTGTTGTCTCCGCTCCATCCTCAACATTCATTGGAGCGACTTCATCCCTAACATCGAAGTACTCGAGATGGCAGAGGCCAACAGCATCGAGTCCACGCTGCTGAAGATCCAGCTGCGCTGGGTGGGTCACGTTTCCAGAATGGAGGACCATCGCCTTCCCAAGATCGTGTTATATGGCGAGCTCTCCACTGGCCACCGTGACAGAGGTGCACCAAAGAAGAGGTACAAGGACTGCCTAAAGAAATCTCTTGGTGCCTGCCACATTGACCACCGCCAGTGGGCTGATATCGCCTCAAACCGTGCATCTTGGCGCCTCACAGTTCGGCGGGCAGCAACCTCCTTTGAAGAAGACTGCAGAGCCCACCTCACTGACAAAAGACAAAGGAGGAAAAACCCAACACCCAACCCCAACCAACCAATTTTCCCCTGCAACCGCTGCAACCGTGTCTGCCTGTCCCGCATCGGACTTGTCAGCCACAATCGAGCCTGCAGCTGACGTGGACATTTACCCCCTCCGTAAATCTTCGTCTGTGAAGCCAAGCCAAAGAAGAAACAATGCCGTGCACAGAAGGAAGTAGTCAAATTAAAAATGGAGTCCCAAACCTCATCGGACAATGAAATATTCAAATCCTGCTCCTAAGCATTCTTGATTTTAAATGGGGGGGAGGGGCTAGACTTGGATCAACCAAATTATCATAAATAAGAGATATTAAGTCTTTATGGGAAGATTGCAGATCAAAAAAGGAGTCAAGAACAGTCACCTCAGGGATTCCAGGAAAATCAGGGATCTGAGATTGAACAAAGAATCTAATTTGTAAAGATCTAAAAAAAATAGTTTTGCGTTAATTAAAGTTTGCTGCCAATTGTTTGAAAGATGCAAAATTGTTGCCAATAAAAAGGTCTTTAAAACAGTTAATACCCAATCTGTGCCAGTCAATGAAAGCAGTGTCTTGTAAAGAAAATAGCAAAAGGTGATTGGATATAATAGGGCTTGCAAGAGAAAAACTCTGAAACCCAAAAAACATTTTCAATTGTGCCCATATTCTCAAACTATGTTTAATTATCGGGTTATCAATTAGTTTATAAAAAGATGAAGAAGGCTCTAGAATTGTCAACAAGGAAGTTTTCTTAACAAAATTAAGTTCCTTTTCTATCCATGTTGGGCAAGGGGTTTTCTTACCATAAAGCAGTTAGTAGAAGTAAAATGCAAAATTCTTCAGACACCCTGGTTGGTGTAAAAACGCAAGATGCTGGAGAAGCTCAGCAGGTGAAACAGTGTCTTTTATGTAGCAAAGGTAAAGATATAGAACTGACGTTTCAGGCTTGAGCCCTTCGTCAAAGTATGAAATGTCAGTTAAAGAATTGTTTTTTTAAAGTTTGAATCCTGTGGGCTATGTCTGCATTTGAGTGCTGAGAGGTACCTCTGGTGAGAGCAGTGCTCTGGTTAATGTTCCCTTTTCTTTGGTGCTGTCTCCCTCCCCATCACTACTCACTCAGAGTACCCACTCTTTACCTCTCTCCATGCAGATCACTAGCCTTTCAATGCCCTGGAAGATATTGTTGTCTTCAAAATTTGAGTCTCTCGTTCCATATTTCAAACTCACCAAGTAGGTTGGAATTCTTGCCCATCCCTATAGCTATGTCCCTGTCGAAGTCAGAAATGACATCCTGGAGATCATTATTAGAGTTTATCCCTCTCTCTATATTAAACATGCCTGCCTCCAGGCTGCACTTCCCCTTGGACCAGTTGGATGTGACTGAGTAGAGGAACAGCGAGACCTTCAAGCAAATGTACATATATCCATGAACTTTGAGAAAGCATGTAACATACCAAGCTAATAGAACACCAAGGCACAGAATACAAAAAAACTATCAAACACTGCAAAAAAAAACTGCCTGAAAGGTTGCACAGTTAGCATTGCGGTTAGCAACCCATTTAAAACCCAATGCTGTCTATAAGGAATTCATATGCACTTCCCGTGAATGTTGTGGTTCTTCAAGGTCTCTGGTTTCCTCCCACCTTCCTGAAAACATACAGGGTTTGTAAGTTAAATGGTATATTTTGTTGGTATGAGCTCAAGGGATAGAAGGGCCTGTTACCATGCTATATCTCCAAATTTAAAAAAAAAATCAGTATCAAGTAGGAACAGTAGATGCTTCAAATCAAAACCTAACATATCACGATCCAAAATGTCAACCAACCTTTTGTCTCTATAGATTGCCACCTGACTCCTTCAAGAGATTTTTTTGCTGTAGATTTCAACATTTTCAGTCTCTTGCATTATCATGAAACTGTTTTGATATCAAGAGTATTGTCTGTGCACAATTGAGGTCATGTGAATAGCCTAGAAAGGATTCTTCCTTCTTTGGCTTGGCTTCGCGTACGAAGATTTATGGAGGGGGTAAAAAGTCCACGTCAGCTGCAGGCTCGTTTGTGGCTGACAAGTCCGATGCGGGACAGGCAGACACGGTTGCAGCGGTTGCAGGGGAAAATTGGTTGGTTGGGGTTGGGTGTTGGGTTTTTCCTCCTTTGCCTTTTGTCAGTGAGGTGGACTCTGCGGTCTTCTTCAAAGGAGGTTGCTGCCCGCCAAACTGTGAGGCGCCAAGATGCACGGTTTGAGGCGTTATCAGCCCACTGGCGGTGGTCAATGTGGCAGGCACCAAGAGATTTCTTTAGGCAGTCCTTGTACCTTTTCTTTGGTGCACCTCTGTCACGGTGGCCAGTGGAGAGCTCGCCATATAACACGATCTTGGGAAGGCGATGGTCCTCCATTCTGGAGACGTGACCCATCCAGCGCAGCTTGATCTTCAGCAGCGTGGACTCGATGCTGTCGACCTCTGCCATCTCGAGTACTTCGACGTTAGGGATGAAAGCGCTCCAATGGATGTTGAGGATGGAGCGGAGACAACGCTGGTGGAAGCGTTCTAGGAGCCGTAGGTGGTGCCGGTAGAGGACCCATGATTCGGAGCCGAACAGGAGTGTGGGTATGACAACGGCTCTGTATACGCTTATCTTTGTGAGGTTTTTCAGTTGGTTGTTTTTCCAGACTCTTTTGTGTAGTAAGGATATATACAATAATTTAGTAGAATGTTGATTGGTGAAGCTGAAGTGGAGAAGATTTTGTAGGAAGGGAAACTGTTTCAGCTGGCAGAAAAATTGAAAGCTACAGGACATAAATTTGAAGAGATTGCTAAAAAGATCAAGGGCAATGTGACGATAAGCTTTATCACTGAGCAAGAAATCATGATTTGGAATTCAGTACCTGAAAGGATGCTAGGAGCTTTACACAGGACCTGAATTGATCTGGGAGTAAAGTATTAGAGGGCTCCACTCCACGAAAAGAGTTAAGAATTGAAAATTAACAGTTTCCTAGCTCAGAGAGTGAGGGTGGGCTTGGTGGGCTGAATGGCCTCCTGACAGGTTATAATATGGTTTTGCATCAGGCAGTATGCACTCAGCTGAAACGTAAGGTGCAGGAATTATTTATAGGAGCATCCATAACGTTGCCCCCCCCCCCCCCACAAGAAAAGTAAGTGGACAGAAACTCATGACAATTGTACTTAAAATAAAACTGCTGGAAAATATATTTTTAATTGAATAAAAGTGAACACAATTATCTGATATGGAAATACTCCCCTTTCAACCAAATGGTTCTTGTCACAGCTTTCTCTCGATCAAATTATTTCCTCCCTCACTCTCCACCAGCATATTCCCTCTTCTCTTAAATTTCTATTAACCCTCCACTCCTGCTACTACCATTTTCAGCGCTCTATAGCAATCCATTTTCTTACTGACAAGAAAGTACTTTGTTTTTCTTTGTAGAACCTCCAACCATTGAAGCTGAAGACATAACTCTGAACAAGATTGTGATTGTTGGAAATCCAGTAGAATTGGCATGCAGAGCATCGGGAAACCCAATACCAGGTAGGATAGAAACTCCTACTATGTTGCAGCAGTACTGAATTGTGACCATTACGGCTTGTTCATTTGATCAATCAAGTGAGCGGCACACAGATTCAAGTTGTTTGAATTTTACAGAAATACCCTTCATTTCTGTATTTGTGTTTTTGGAGAAATGGTCAGTTGTTTCATGCGTACCAGTTGTTTTTGGAATATGTGTTTTTCTATAAATTTGTGGTTCACAAAATGTGATGGTCACAGCAATAATATGTGTAGTGGCATTAACCATGATACATCACAGAACTCTTTGTGTGTCCTTATGGGCAAAGGAAAGTAAACAAATTTTGTGTATAATATACATAATGTTAAAGGAAACTGAACTCAAGCTTAATATGGTTCAGTTCCAAAGTAAGTGGTTTGTTCTGATTGCACACCGTATCAACATGGTATGTATGCCCACAATGAAAAATGCACCAATGGTTTTGTTCCTGTTAGCAGTCAGGCCAGGCTTAGTTACAATGACCTCTGAGTGTAAAATTCCAAATAGTTAATAGATCACACTCAAGTCCTCAATATAGGGGGCATTATCTACAGTAGTATACTCCATGATGAGTTGTCAGGTTCAGAGAAGCAGGAGCAAAGTTAAACATTTTTAAGAATGGAAAGAATTGATCAACATGGGAACATCTGGATCATATACATGGATATGGACTGTTAATGGTGTGGCCCACTGCAAGTAGTTTACTCCAACCACAGGAAGCCTGTAAATTACAAACGCTAAATGAAATGTTTGTATAACATGAAACATGTACATTTATGAGAAAATTCTAAAACCGGAACAAAACTTTTAATGTGTCACTTGGAAATTTTTTGCTGTAGTTACTTAATTACTGTAAAACATTTGTTTGAAACATTTTTCAAAACTTTTTTGAAAATCAGCAATAACGTGGTTCAAAGACAATCAGCCAATCCACCCAAGATTTGGAGCTTCCATACTGAATCAGGGTCAACTTCTCCAGATTGCCAGTGCCCAGGTAACAGACATGGGTGTGTACAAGTGTGCAGTCATCAATGTGGCAGGAGCTGCTGAGATTTCCTACAAAGTGGATGTTTATGGTAAGCAAAGCGACCTCATGCATTTATTAAGTTTGTATAAACCCAGTATTCAGATTGAACTTGATGGAAATTTTCCCACATATAATAATTAGGATGACATTTATTTCTTTAATTGCTTAAATCCAAAGAAAATTAAGTTCTGCTTGTTTCTGTAAAATAAACATTTAAATTGGGTTAGGATTTTAAATTTTTATGAATTATTTATAAATTGTAAGCAATTTCAGAGGGTAAAGTGAAGGGTTAAATCCCATTGTTACTTTTAAAGTTTGTAAAATAGTGCAATGGATATTATCCTTTGCACATGTTAGTCTTAGCAATTCTATTATTTATATATTTCACCTCAAATTTAAGCATTATACACAAGAACTATTCTCCAAATAATAATCAAAGGGCTGGATAACTAAGATTGTAAATAAGTGTGATGTCCCTGCCTGATATTTGATCAGATAACATGCATCTATGAAAAGCACCTCAAACCGGACACAGCTGCTTGCCCACTCAGCCTTGCCTGCAGGTGACTCCACCCATTGCTGCTTTAGAAATTAGGAGCCCACAAGTGCGTGTCATCTACCCTGCTAATGAGAATAGGATGTAAAACATTAACACAAACGTGTTTGTGAGAGTACAGATTCTATCACCAATGTGCATAGGTACAGATGGTAGTGCAGGATGACTGTGATTGGCTGAGAGTGGAGCCACACCTACTGGCAGGTCTTAAAGGATTGCTCCTAGCCAGACCAGGTCATTCTGGACTGGTCGACCTACTTGTGATACGCTCCAGTCTTTTAGTTAATAAAAGCGTTGGTTTGGATCAACAAGTCTTTGGTTCTTTCGACGCGCACTGCAATGATTGAATAGGTTGAGCGACTGAATGCTTGTCGGGTTCAGGTGAGTATCATAGCTCCCAACAGCAACTTCAAATTGCATATTTAAAGTGACAGGATTTGAGCTCAAGAGAAATAAAATATAGAGTAAGAGTTACATCTGTGTCTTGGTTAAGATTCCAGATTCCAATCTAGCTAAGTTGGGGTTATTTTCGACGTGGTATGTAAACGTGTACAATAAAAGGAAATGTACTTCAGGACAAATAATATTGACATCATGAGGGTGAAAGTGCAAATGTGTCTGCTCAAAATGAGGTCGTGCGAAAGTAAGAAGTTAACCTCACCAGCAGAGATGGACTCAAAACATTGAATCTACATTTACACACAAGATGAACAATGTTTCACTCCGCTAGGAGACAGAGAGATTACAGAGTCGCTTCAATCTGGCACACTCAACGATCTTAGAAAGTTACACATTTGGAACAAGAAACCAAATGTCATTCAGAAATATTAGAGATTACTTTGTTGTTTTGAGGAACCTGTTCCAAGAACACCACGGTGAATCAAGTGCCGTTAATGTTAATAAGTACAAATGACTTGTAGCAACAGAACGTGCAGTGACATTGTAACTGATTTCCCCAGTTTACACACAATTAAAGAATACACTCACTCATTTCTATCAGCATAAAATGGAGTCAACTTTCTTTATTCTCTTCAGACACAGCACTGCATTGTTGAACTCCCCAAACACCACCCAGCCACACCCCTCTGACCTTCTCATTGGCTCACCGCCACACAGATGATCCTGATGCTATCACTCTCCTCCTCCTGCATCTGAAATCCATCACCAGCATGCTGAATGCTTAATGAACCAGTGCATGCGCACTATTACTCCCGCGTGTTGCTTCGGTTACGTCATCAGTGGCAACCGGTACCACTCCCAACACAAGTAAGTACACGGCCGGGACAGGATTTCCACCCCACCACCCCCCCCCCCCCCACACCACTAGCCTTGGAGCCATGTAAGGAGGTGACTGAATGGAACTGACCCACTACATAAAGATCTGGAGGCTGATAGTTCAGCCTGACCTCCTATGATACTGCAAGACAGGCGATATGTGGTCCAACTGGCAAGGGTGTGACTGAACCTCTGACTCTCGCCCTGACGCAAAACATGGATCTTCAATATACACTGGCTTCAACCTGTTGATGGAAACAGTGTCAGACTTTCCATTCCTGTCAATCACAAAAGTCTTCAAGTAACATTGTAAGACCTGAAAAGGACTATTGTAAACAGGCTGAAGTGGTTTGCAAACAGCATCATGTCACAGGAACACATGAGCACAGTTTTGTTCAGTAAATTATTTGGCACATACACTGCAGGTATTGTACGTTGTGCAGGAGTAGATCAAAATAATTTCAACATAACTAGCCAGATAATAGAGCATTGTCCCCAGACTCAGATTTACAAACTCGCCGGGCAAGGTCAGCATAGTACCATATACCAGCTCTGCCACTTTGCATCCAAAATCCGCCAAGGAGAACCATGGGTGAACATTCACTCCCCAAAGGTGCATTGCCACCTGCTGTGAATGCTGCTTTAAATTGTTGATGTATACGTTCAATGAGGCCGTTGGCCTGCAGATGTTAAGCCATAGTGTGAATGTGGGTAATGCCTAAAAGATCAGTGAGAGCTTGGAACAAAGCTGCCTAGAACTGAGACCCTCACTCCATCGCAATGGTGCACCAAAAGATGGAATCCAACAATTGACGAAAACCGGAGCGATTATCCCCGCAGAGATGTCAGTGACAGGAATGGCCTCCTGCCACCTGGTAGTCCAGTCCTCACACTTGAGCAGATAAGCATATCCCCAGGTTGGTGGAAGCAGGCCTACCAAGTCTAGGTGCATGCACTGGAAATGGGAATCTGGAACAACAAAATCCCCCAGCTTGGATTTCATGCGTCTGGAGATTTTAGAACGTTGTCATGTCAAGCAGGTCCTTGCCCATAATCCAACATCCTGTTAAACATAAGGCCGGGTAAAATGTTCCATAATCAGTTTGATTACCAGGATGAGATAGATCATGAAGAGACTCAAAAATCCCCCGCTTCATAGCCGCCGACACAAAAGGCCTAGGTCGTCCTGTGGAAAAATCACAGACTAACATTTCACCTGATTAATCCAGTGTCACACCTGGAAGATAAAGACCAGAATTGATCAGGTGATACCGGATGAGATCAGGATTGGTGTATTGTGCACAAGCCATGGTGATGAAATCGATGGCAGTAGTCATATGTAAGGCATCAATGTTGCACCTAGATAAGGCATCGGACATGACATTCACTTTTTCTCAAATGTCCCTTATGCCCAATGAAAATTGTCAGATGAAGCCCAAGTGTCATATTTCTTGGGCGAGTCGACTTGTGCTCTTGCATTCACACTGTGCAAAAGAGGCTGATGGTCTTTGATGACCTTCCAATAAAAAGCGGAAATGTTTCAAAGTGAGATAGATGGCTAAGAGTTCTCGACCAAACGTATTATACTTTGCCAGAGCTGGTGACAGCTTAGTGGAAAAAAATGTCAGCAGTTCCAATTGCCCACAGACTTGTTGTCTAACACTGCTCCCACAGCACTGACAGATGCATCTGTGGTCAGAGAGAGCAAAGCTTTTGATGTAAAGCTTAGTGGCATTTGCAAGCGCAGTCTTCACATCGTTGGAAGCACGCACAGCATTATCCCCAAAGTCAATGGTCTTTTGGAAACAGACTTAGCGGATCCTTTTAATTGTTCAGCAAGGGGTAATAGAGATGTTGCAACATTTGGCAGGAAACGGCGATAGAAATTCATCATGCCTTAAAATTGCTGCAACTGGCCAAATGTAATGGGTGTAGGAAATTCTTGAATTTCTCAAACTTTCAATTCATCAGGCAAAATACCATGTTGTGTAACTCAATGTCCCAAAATATAAGATCAGCAACACTAAAAACCCATTTACTGGGATTGATCATGATTTAAAACTCATCAAACCTCTGAAACAATGAGGTAAGGTGGTCCTTGTGCTCCTCTTCATCCATGCTCGTGACAAAAATATCATCAATGTAAACAAAGCACAAAATTGAGGCTGGTACATGACCCATAAACTACTGGAAAGTCTGAGCTGAATTCTGTAGACTGAATGGCATTCACAAAAACCCAAACATGCTGAAAGGGGTAATTACTGCTGTCTTGGCAACATCAGAGGCTCAACTAGAATCTGATAGTAAGCACGTACTAGATCTATTTTCTCAAATACCCATTTTTCTTGGAGATTCGCTGAGAAGTCTTGTAAATTGGAAATGTTGTATCTATTAGGCACGGTGGAATTGTTCAGGGAAAGATGATCACCACAAGGCCGCCAGTCCCGAGCAGATTTTATTTTAGAACCATATGCAATGGTGACACCCAGCAGCTGTCAGATCTGCGGACTATGCCCAAGTCTTGCATGTGGTCGAATTACACTTCCGCGATTTTAAGATGGTCAGGAGGTATCCCACAAGCCTGCGCTGCAACTGGAGGACTCCATATCTCTGTGTCTCTTCTTCTTTTTCTTCTTTGGCTTGGCTTCGCGGACGAAGATTTATGGAGGGGTATGTCCACGTCTGCTGCAGGCTCGTTGGTGACTGACAAGCCCGATGCGGGACAGGCAGGCACGGTTGCAGCGGTTGCAAGGGAAAATTGGTGGGTTGGGGTTGGGTTTTTCCTCCTTTGTCTTTTGTTAGTGAGGTGGGCTCTGCGGTCTTCTTCAAAGGAAGTTGCTGCCCGCCGAACTGTGAGGTGTCAAGAGGCACGGTTGGAGGCAATATCAGCCCACTGGCAGTGGTCAATGTGGCAGGCACCAAGAGATTTCTTTAAACAGTCGTTGTACCTCTTCTTTGGTGCACTTCTGTCTCGGTGGCCAGTGGAGAGCTCGCCATATAACACGATCTTGGGAAGGCGATGGTCCTCCATTCTGGAGACGTGACCCACCCAGCACAGTAGGGTCTTCAGCAGCATGCTGCTGTGTCTCTATATGGTGGGAAACTGCATGATTAATGTCTGTGTGGTAATATGATGGGCTCACTAGGTGAGGGAAAGGGCAGGAGCTAGGTGTAAGGCTTGTCAGGCGGGTGACAACATTGAAGGGATAACAAACTTGCATACAAGAGCTGCGATCAACGACACAGCGATATTTCAAATCCATCAACAATGAAAAAGTGACAAGAAATCCACTCCCATGGCGGAATTTGCCACATTTGCAACCGTGAAATCCCACCGGAATCTAATTCAGAGGTTCTCAACCTTTTTCTTTCCACTCACATACCATTTTAAGAATTCTGTATGCCATCGGTGCTCTGTGATTAGTAAGGGATTGCTTAAGGTGGACTGTGGAAAGGAAAAGGTTTGAAAACCTCTGTTTTAATCATACCTAATTGACTCATTATGTGCACAGTTGCATAACTCCAAAGGAAATAGGTCATGACAATTTTTCTCAATCAAAATATTTCAGTAACAATTGGGTCTATAGCAGTGATTCTCAACCTTCCCTTCCCACTCACATACCACCTTAAGCAATCCCTTACTAATCACAGAGCACCGATGACAGGGAATACTTAAAGTGGTATGTGAGTGGAAGGAATACCATTGTGTGCCCAAAGCCTGGACCTGTGTAGTCAGTACTGCCATTTGCTGCTCCAACTCCATTATCTTTGAATGATAAGGAGCTGGTGCTACCTTTGATTGAAAAGATGCTGGTGTTATACAAGGTGCAGTAAGCAGTTGTTCCAGCTCCATTTGCTTCTGTTGACTTAGGGAAGTTGCCAGTCCTTCTATCTTCATTGTTCAGATCATGGACATAACAAGGTTGGCATGATCCACCAACTGATCAAGGGTGCACATTTGAAAGACATTCACCAAATGTCCTTGAACATAACAAGGTAAACAACGGAGGAACCTCTGTTCTAGCTAGCCTGCGCCATCTTCTCGACATTTGTGAGAGTTGCCTATCGCCTAGGCTGTCATCAGCTAGTAATTCGGCAATTCGAGTCTTCCTAGATGGATGCGTATGCCATAGAATAGTAGCATTTAGGATGTCATGTGGGAGATTACCATTCGAATCATCTAAAACATCAGAGAAATGTGCCTTGAGGCTCATGAACCACGCTGGTGCATTATTAATTAAAAAATAAGGGGGAAATCTCCAGACTGTTCCTGTAAGGGGTTCATCCTCCTCACTACCTATTTTAAACTAGAAGGTGCTGTGAACTCACGGGGTAACCACTTGTAACCACACTGATTTCCCCCAGTTTACACACAATTCAAGAACACTCTCACTCGTTTCTTTGAGCACAAAAAGGAGTCGACTTTCTTTATTTTCTTCAGAAGCAACACTGCATTCTTCAACTCCCCAAGCACCACCCAGCCAAACCTCTCTGACCTTCTCTTTGGCTCAACGCCACATGGGCGATCCTGACCCTCTCACTCTCCTCCTCCTGTGTTCGAGATCCATCCCCCTGTGTACTGACTGCTTAAGAAACCTGTGCATGGCCGTTATTGCTCCCGCACATTAATTCAGTTACGTCATCAATGGCGACTGGCACTGTTCCTGACGCAGGTAAGTACGCAACCATGGCATTATCTCTAGAATCTGTCTTCCTGATTATGCTAAAGAATTTCATACTTCACCTAGAAAAAGAAAGGAAAATGCAACATTGTTTAAAATCAAAGTGAAAGTTGGTTACGTTTTTGATATTGATTCAGTTGCAGCCGCAGACCTGCTTGATCACGTGCAGAGACATCCACCTTAAAAATTCAGGAAGTGCTATTGACATAAAGTAGGCTGAACTTTAAGTTATATTCTAGTGAGAGTCGGGTGCGTTATTTGTGTTGGACCAAAAGTGATGCTGGCGATCACATAAACTGACCAAATCTTTACTGTCAATTAGCAACACGCATATGTAGTTCAATCAGAATGATCCCATTCATATACAACACTTGTATTTGAACTTCAACTGGACATACTTTTATGAAGCAAGTTTATGGTATTTGTGCATTTCTTTTGGATGTATCTGAATTGTCCACATGATAACTAGAGTATTTAATTTCAAAACACTCCAAGATGTCATTTTGAATTTATATAAAAGTAGAATAAAAATTGAGAAAGAGATGGAATGGACCTTTCTGAATCAAATGTATTACACTCACACAAAGTGAACTTCTTCCCAGTGGGCTTTTGAAATGTCGTGATACTAACGGTAGTGGTCGTTCTGCACCATCAAGGTCCCATAAGCCTTGATAGTGCAGAATAACCCCACCACCAGTATCATAGTGTTTTAATTGGGATTACAACTGAAAGGCAATGTATGACCAAAAAAAGTCCCACAGAATAAAATAAGAAATAACTCTTCTGAATTTGTCCAACTGATGGATTTAAATGCAATTGAATCACTCCTTAACAAAAGTTAGCAAATCAAGCCAAAAGAAAAGGGATGGCTGGAAGTTCTCATTAAGTCAAGTATGAAATGCAAAGCTGCAGATGCTGGAATCTCAATCAAATAAACTGGTCAGAAAACATTCATGGGTAGCAATAGTCATTTTGTGTCGGGACCCTTTATCAAGACTAAAAGGAAGGGAATGATATTATGTATATGAAGCGGGAAAAGAAGCTACGAGTTTTAGGTAAAGGGGAGTGACCTATAATTAGAAAGCTCAATGTACACCCCATTATGTTAATGCTGCCCAGAAGGAATATGAAGTGTTGTTCCTCAAGTTTATGTTTGGCCTTGCCCTGACAATGGATAATGACAAGGACAGATGTGTCGTTGAAGGAATGGCTGGGTGAGTTAAAATGATTTAGCTACAGGATGCTCAAGCTTAGACACACAAATAGAGCAGATGTATTTGGTAAAGTGATCACCTAATCTGTTATTTAGTCTCACCAATGTAGGGAACACCGAATACAGCAGATTAGTTTGGATGATGTGCATGTAAAGTTCTGCCTCACCTGGAAGATTTGTATGTGGCTTTGGAAGGAGGTGAGGGGAGAGTTGTCGGGGAAGGTTTGGCACTTCCTGCAGTTTTCAGCCTTAGGGGATGGAAAGGTAGGCAAGGGAGTCTCGAGGAGAATAATCCCTGCAAAGCAAGGACTGGGGTGTAGAGGGGCAGATGTGACTGGTTATGGGATCATACTGATGTTGGAAACACGTGTATGTAGAGGAAAGTTGATGTTTCTGGTGAAAAATCTTGCATTAGGAACAGATTTCTAGTGTAAAATCATTGACATTAAAACGCTAACAGTTTTTCTCTTTGCAGAACAGCTCAGCATCTTCTGTTTGTATTTCATGGTATATTGTAGATGATGATGACTTGCATCAAACAACTTACAGTGAAGATGACCAAAATTTGCAATGTTTTAACTGATATGAAACAACGGTCATTGTTTGACCAGACTCTACATATTATGTTCTCATGTTAATCATTTCACTTTGCAGTTCCTCCAACAATCGCTGGCAGCAGTGACATGGTGACTGTGGTGGTCAATAATCCTGTTAGATTGGCATGTGAGGCCAGTGGTATCCCAATGCCAAGCTTGACGTGGTTGAAAGATGGCAGTCCCATCTCCAGCTTTACTGATGGTGTTCAGGTATTTCTAATTCATTATTAATATTTTCATGAATTAGTAGAATGAAACAATGAATCAACTACAGAATTGATGCTGTTTAGAAGGAAGCAACTTTTCCAGTTTGCAGGAATCATGATCCTTCAACCCTAAATGAGATAAGTAAAATTGAATCTGTGACTGCTAGAATCCTGGGAAGGCTTGCTGCTGTATATGAAAAATATTTTAAATGATCTTTTCTCAAAAGGCAGATAGGGCCCATTTTAATATTTCATCAAAGTTGCCCTTCAAACAGAAGGTGACAGTCTTTCACCATTATTAGGGCTGAGATTAATATGTTCAAAAGTTGGATTGGGATTTCCGTTTTTAACTTTCTGCTCTTGGCCAAGACGGCTGATCCTAACTGAAGTCTATCATAATCCAGATGTTGTGCTATTTGTTTGAAAGAATAGTCTTATTTGCATGGTTATATCACAACATTATTTTGCAGTAAAGTTGTCAGTATGTGGAACATTGTTCTGCGATGAGCCTCTTCACTTTTACATCTCAACTGAAATACTTATTCATTATCACTATTTCATAATAATTTTTGTTTCACCTAAACAGGAAGTGTGTTCTTTTGAATTCTCAGGTAATTTTCAATCTTTGTGTGTACTTTCTCTGCCTTTTAATGCCTCTTTTCTCAACCACTTGGTGTTTCCTGCTTTTGAACCTTTGACCATAAGCAGACTAAAGTGTGACTTTGTGCAGCATTCCCCCAAAATGTGGCACAATGTGATACTGGGAAATAGAGATTGGGGTGGGAATCAAAATTGAACCCCACCCAAGGACCCTCCAATTCAGTGAGTTGCCTGTTTGCTCTCATTGAATGATAGACACCTTGCAGTCAGAATTCTAATGAGCCTTGATGGACCTTTCACTAATTCCATCAGGTTAGTGTCATGCCCATATAACTGTCATTTAAACAGACTTAAGGCCACTATTAACAATAGGACCACTGAATATTAAGTCCAATCACGCAGATGAAATGCCTCCCTTTGTCCTTTACATTGAAAACATAAAGCATTAGAAATCTGTGATGTCTCAGTTACTGATTATATTCAAGATGGATGGATAGGTTATTGAATATCAAAGGGCAACTGAAATTATTATCAAGAACATAACACAAAATTTGTTGTTTTGCAGTAGCATTACAGGTGCAAATATCACTTTAAATTACATTTTAAAAAAAGCATGAGTGCAAAAGAAGAGAAAAAATAAGGTAGTGTCTCTGTCATTGTCCATTTTGAAATCTGACGGAAGAGGGGAAGATGCTGTTTCTGTGTCATTGGGTGTTCGTCTTCAGGCTCCTATACCACCTCCCTGATGGTAGCAGTGTGAAGAGGATGTGGCATGGGTGGTGAGGGTCTTTCGGGATAAAGGTACATCTGTAGAAATTTGCATGAGTCTTTAGTGGCATATTAAATTTCCTCATGAAGTATAGCCCCTGGCAAACCTTCTTCATGATGCATCGACATGGAGGCCCCAAGATAGATCTTCGGAGATGTTGACGCCCAGGAATTTGAAGTTCTTAACTCTTTCCACTGCTGACCCCTCGATGAAGACTGGTTTGTGTTTTCCTGATTTCCGCCTCCTGAAGTCCACAATCAGTTCATTGGGTTTGCTAACATTGTGCAAAGTTGCTGTGGTGACACCAATCAACCAGCTGATCTATCTGACTCATGTCATCTGTGAATCTGCCGATGACTGTGGTGTCATCACCAAATTTGTAGATGGCTTTTGAATTGTGCCTCACCACACAATCATGGCTGTTGAGCAGTGGACTAAGTATGCACCCTTGAGTTGTGCCTGTGTTGCATGTCAGTGAGGAGGAGTCATTGCTGCCAATTCATACTGAGGTTGATACAAGAAAGTGATGCTGAGGTAAAAGGTGATCAACAATCTGACTCAACGTTGGAGCAGGCAGGAGGCACAAATAGCTTACTTCTGGTTCTATTACATTGTTAACCAAGAAGAAACATGTAAATTTCTCAAAGTTTACACTCAGAGTATTGTTACAAATTTGTAAATGTCTTTTGGCTTTTTATTTAACTTTAATTTTTTTAAAATTTACTATTTAATTAGTAGATATGACATGGGAACTGGCCCTTCTGGCCCATGACCCCATGCCACCCATATGTGAGCACACTTTAACTTCCATATTTACTTGCAGGTTCTGTCTGGTAGTCGAGTGCTTGCTATCAGCAGTGCCCAGATCAGCGACACTGGCAGATACAGTTGTGTCGCTGTGAATGCTGCAGGAGAACAGCAGAGGGACATTGATCTCAGGATTTATGGTAACATTATCACAAACATTTACTTGTTTCTCCAATTTTTTTTCTGTCCTATTCCCTGACAGTAAAGGTTTAACCTAATTGAGTGACAAGTCTACGGGAAAAAAATATATTGTGTTATCACTTTAAATGAAAAATGAGATGTTTTGATCCAAGAATTAAAACAGTTTCACTGAATTCACAGTTTCATCTTCCTTATGATCCAAGTTCTCAACCCTCTCATTAGCTCTTTTGCCTCTTACAAAATGGCATAGACAAATTACAATTCAGTAGCAAACAATAAAGAAAAACATCTGTGGAACTGGTAAATTAACACCTAAAACTTCTTGCCGTGCATCATAGAAGGTGTAAATTCAATGAGCAAGCAAATTCATATGAGATCTTCCTAATCTAAATTGAACGGAGCCACAGGTTATATAGCTACTCCCAACATTAGTCGATGCTGAACAGAAGCTTGTTTAAACCTGCTCCTGCTTCCATTTGCAGCAGTGAGATGAAGTTCTATAAACTATTTCAAACCAACCATTTTATTGTTAAAAAGACAGCATGATACCATATTTTAATGAATAGAACGTACATGCTGGTTTTTACATACAAGAACGTGCAATTTCAAATTAACAAAAGATGTACCATCCAGCGATCTTTAGGGATCAGAAATGGAGAGGGTGAGTACATTTAAATACCTGGGAGTCACCATCTCGGAGGACCGTTCTGGACCCACCATACTAATGTCATCATGAAGAAAGCCCATCAGTGCCTCTACTTCCTCAGGAGTTTGTGGAAGTTTGAAATGTCATCGGAAACCTTGACAAGCCTCCACAGCTGTGTAGTGGTAAGTGACCTGACCAGCTGCATCATGGGGCACCAGTAGCTCTGAGCAAAAAGCCCTGAAAAAAGTAGTGGACACAGCCCAGTACATCACAGGCAAAATCCTCCCCATCATCCAGTGTATCTACATGGAAAGCTGTCATCAGAGAGCAGCAACAGTCATCAAGGATTACACCATCCAGGATGTGCTTTGTTCTTGCTGCTGCCATGAGGAAAGAAGTACAGGAGCCACAAAACATGTACCTCCAGATTTGGAATATCTGCTACCCCTCAGCCATCAGAGTCGTGAACAACATAGTCACTGAGAGACTCATATAAGAACTCTTACTTTGCTCATTATTTATAACTAAATATTTATTTTCTGTTTTTTGCACAGTCAGCTTGTTTACATTTCTTTTTGTTTCTAGTTCTTTTGCACACATTTCTTTCTTATTGAGTACATCTTCCATTGTAATGGAGAGGCAGCGTCCACCACTGAGTGGCGCTGCTGCGCTCCTGTTCAGAGGACACACTACCTGCCAGTCAAGGTTAAAGACTCCCCCAAGCCATCAAGGTGACCCTTGTGATTGGCCCACCTAAATCACCAGGTGCTACAGTCCAGACAGCCCGCTCAGACTCAGCCCTAATCTTCACCCAATTGGCCCAGGTGAATCACCTCAGTTCACCCCTGCTGAGCCACTGCACTTGGCTTCAAGCCATTGGCCACAGCAACCAATGGGGCCCACACTGACCCTTACGATTGGCCCCCCAGCTTTGCCCCAGAACTATAAAGGACCATGTGCCCCTTTGTTCTGCCTTTTTGGACTCCTGGTGGCATGTAAGTATCATCTTCCACGCTAGGTTGGGGTGAGTCTCGAGGCTAGGTAGCTAGAGTCGTGTCCTTACCGGTCAAGGGGTGGGGGCACGTAATATCACCTTGATCTAATTTCCCCAATTTCTGTCGGTTTCCCCATCGTCAACCGAAAGTGTATATTTACCCCCTGCATATTGTGTATGTGTAGAAGTTTCCTTAACATATCGACCCGATCGTCCTATTTCGATCCCTGAAATAAACGTGTGCTGCGTACCTGCACTTTGGTCTGGTTCTTAACCTGTGGGACCCACACGAACCCGAACAACATCCATTTACCAGTAATTAACCACTCTGCCTGGCCCACAGGGAAAGCATCTCGAGCTTTGTAAGTGATGTACTGTATGCACTCTGGCAATAAATTTGAACTTTGATTAACCCATTAAATACCATATTCTGTAAATCTACTGTATCCTACAGATTTCTATTCTTAAAAATTCCACAAGAGAACTGAAGAAGCAACTAACATACAATTTATTTTGGGAAATCTGATACCTGGACATAAGGAAGGGCATCAGTGTGGAATAGATAAAAATGATGAGTCTTTTGAATTCTGGAGCTTGAGGACATATTCATGATTAAAATGTTGAAAACAGCTCTTTGAATTTTTTTTAAAATAGCATTTGAAAAATCAGTTAGAAAATGAGTAGGAAAGGGATGAAATGAAAGATATATTGAACAGACAATCCTTATCACATCTGAGTTATCAGATTTCATTTGAAGCATCCACCTTAATGGATGTCCACTGATATGTGATGTACATTGGCATGGTTACATATTGTACTGTTTAAATGCTAGAAATTTAATTTTTTCATATGAATCAACCTAATGCATTAATGACAGCCTATTTCAATGTAAAACATGTTTTCAACACACAGTTTATTCTGCTTTCATTCATTCACAAATATAAAAGAAAATTATGAAAATTAAGTTTTGGCAGTTGTTTTAATCCTTTTAGAGTATAATATGTGCTTTGTCAATAAACCTAAGGCATGTGTGAAACATTTAAAAAAATCTCCATTGTAATTCTATGTTTCTGGTATTCACAAGGATTACTTTAATGAAACACAGGCTAATAGGGATTTAATATTATAATTAGAAATACCTTTTGAAAAGACAATAATGTTATTATAGTAAGGCACAGCTGTAGTTGAAAAATCTGGCAAACATGTTCCTTGCAACTAGATATTGCTTGTACTGTTCTCCTGAATACTATTTAGAAGCGCCTGTGCCAGTTCAGTGTTGATTCACATGGCCAGCACTGTACACCTGCCAAATGTAAGAACTCCAAGCCAATCGTCTTTTTCTGCAACCAAATCCAGGGTGTTGCAATCCCCTGAGTCTTCAATTGCTTTATTGTTCCACTTTACTTGCTGGCAGAGTATATATAGTCATAAATTTATTTCAGGGAATAGATTCTTACCAAAAGCTGGAACATTTTATTTGCAAATTTGCAGTTCAGTTACTGTTTTACCAGATTCTATTTATTGCACATGACAGTACAGGGCATTTTTCTCTGGTGTCATACTCAAGATGTTTTTTTAAATGATGAGGATATTGTTGCCGCTAAATATTGTGTTATAATAAATGTTAATTACAGACACAGCTTTGAAAATGAGAGAGTTTCTTGATTAACCTGCAGTAGAATCCACTTGGCTTTGTTGAATTTTATTGTCACTTTTTAGCCAAGCTGCAGGACGGTGAAACATGCTGCATGAAAATAAAGCTCTGTTTCAAAGGGAAAAGCAAAGACGAGATATTTTCAACAATTGATGTTCACAGATGGTTCAGAACAGACTATCGCTAGGCCCTTTCAAGGTGTTGTGTAAAATGGGGTTAACCGGGCAATTTGCACGCTGGCATCACAGGGAAACCCCTGGGTGAAGTGCCTGCCGTGAATGGGGGGCAGAGAGGGGTTGCGGGCCCGGGGTGGAGAGAGAGGAGGGAGGGGGGCCACATTCTGGGAGAGTGAGGTCGCTGTCATGGGAGGAAAGTTTGATGTCATGGGGGGGTGCCACGATCAGTGGGAGAGGGGTCACTGCTGCGGGTGAGGGGAAAGGGGGTCATTGCTGCGAGAGGGAGAGGAAAGGGGCCGGGGGCGACTGACGGCCAGTGGGGGTGCGGGGGAGACTTAGCCGATAGTTCTTCTGAGTGCATGATACATCACTTACAGCGTCATCGTGTGGGCGGGATCCCCCTTAAATCGCCGGGTAGGCCATTTAATGGGTCAATACCCCTGCAACTTAAAAGGTGCTGGAACCACCTTTGCCCAGTAATTGCACCTGGGTCCCAGGATGGCTGCCCAGGTGTTGCAGCTTAAAAGTGGCGACTGAGTTTGGTTGTGAGGAACTCTGCAGTTCAGCATTAGGTTTGAAGAAGTGGCTCACTGATGTGTAACTACAAAAAAATTTTAAAAAAGTGATAAGAACAAATTAAAATAAAACAAGATATGTTTGTCATTTATTTCAAATTAGCAAATGAAGAAAATTGTTTGTGGAATTATCCTGGTATAATAACTGCAACAACATGTATTTTTAAATTAGTGAAACAACCCAAGGCTTTTCAAAGAATCTGATCAAATAAAATCTAACACTACAAAATAAGGTGATATTAGAACCAATGACTAAAATTTGTTCAGAGGTAGATTTTAAGGGAGAAATTATTTGGAAAAGAATAAAGAACAGATTGAGAAAAAGCATTTGCAGAAATGTAACATTGAGTGAGTCTTTAAAGTGGAGCTTGTCAACTAATCATCTTGTTCAGCTCCATTTTAAAGACTCAAACAATTCCAATGCTCCCCCTTCAAACAATTCCAATGCTCCCTTCCCTGTTCCTTTCCAGAGTCTCATTCAGTCTAAAGCATCTTACCAACCGCAACCTACATCCGCTGAAAATTCTTGGCGGAGCTGTGAGTGGGAGGGGCTTGCCATTGCACAGGCCAGGAAATTCAGCAAAATGAGGGACCATATTCACCACTGGCTGAGAGACTCAACAATCACAGTATTTTCTCTGATCTTTTGACTGGAAACTTCTGTGGGTCAGATGACTCAGCCCAAAATATCATGTTCTAATTTGTTTATTATCATCCAATTGTACAAGAACAGGACGATAAAACGGTTGGCACAGTTAGCAGTTAATGCAGTGCTGTTACAGCGTCAGCGATTGGAACTGACGTTTGAATCTGTAAGGAGTTTGTACATTTTCCCCTTGTTTGCATGGGTTTCCCTGGGAGCTCTGGTTTCCTCCCATCATTCAAAATGTACCGGGGTTTGTAGGTCAATTGGGTGTAATTGGGCAGTATGGGCTGATGGGCCAAAAGGGCCTGTTACTGTGCTGTATGTATGTCTAAATTTAAAAAGGAAGCAGTGCTCTCCAGTTCTCAGTGCAAAAACATGCAAACATACATACAAACGATACACATGCATTGCGTACATACAAACTCAAAAATAAATAAATATTGTTAAATAAATTAGTAAAAACACAGTACTGGAGAAACCCAGCAGATCAAACAGTGTACTTTATATAGCAAAGATAAAGTACATTGTTTGACCTGCTGACTTTCTCCAGCATTGTGTTTTTACTTCATTCATGGTGTATGCAGACTTTCATGTTTTGCTTGTTAAATGAATAGTAGAGTAATCGAAGGATTGGATGAGCAGTTCATTGAGTTTTAGATGATCATAAACTGGTGGCCGAAGTGGCCACTGCAACCTCATGCGCTGCCATTTTCAGGTGAGGTAATTAATTAATGTTGCAATCTGCGGTTAAATGGCTAACAAAATCAGCCAAACTTTGCCCTGAACTGTAAATTTAGCCCACTATTAAATATCATAAGTCATTTATGTGTGCTTAATCCACTAATTCAAACTAAAGAACTTCATTTTGAAGAACGTAAACTGTATTAGTTTATTTTGCATTTGTAAAGCCTGGATTGAGATTTTGCTATTCAAATCTGCCTCTGCAAGTTATAGGTTTGAAAAGCGTGCAACTTGAACTTTACATTTATGTGACAGAAAAACAAACATCTTTGTTTCCTAAATGTTCTAGGAAACCACCATCATCATATTTTCTGGGAAGATTCAATGATACCATGTTATTGGCCCAGAGGACCCCAAAACCCAGCAGCAATAGAAATTCACCAAGACAAATGCTTACTTAAAACAAAAGTTTATTTTAATTATCTTTAAACATGAAAACAGGATCAAACTTTAACATTACTATTAACTTAACTTAACCCCCTTCTAATTCTAACCGCACGTGTATATAATATGTGTGTAAGTCAAAACAAGTTCTTTGATTCACAGTCCAATCTCACTTCTCACTCCTCCAAGTTCACTGGTTGCAGACAATTCTTATACTGTGCACAGAATTTTTGAATTTATGAATTTCACTAGGCTTTGGTGCTTGAAAAGTAAATGGTTACCACTCAGGAAGGTTCTTGTCGGTTTTCTGAGAGAGATTTGTTGCTCATTGAACACCCACAACTGATTCCTTTAGATCAGCCACTTCAGTGTCTTGCTGAAGAAACTTGGCCCATCAAGGTTTTCCAGATGATGGCCTCTTTCTTTCAGGTCACTGCAGAGTTCCTTTTTGTCTCCCTTATTTCAAGTGAAACATTATGCAGCCAGTCCTCTCCTCTCGTATGGACCACAAGGGTTTTGACCAGGCTAAACTAAGCACTCACAACCCGTCTTCCAAATGGGGGTTTTCCACAAGCTTGCCAACTTGTCCTGTTCCAGTCCCAGCTGCTGCTGTTGAACTGTAGAATTGAATTCTCTTTCTCCCTCAGAGAAAACCACATGACCCTCTTAGAACAGCCAACTGCACTCAGACAAACTGCGGCCTCCGGACCTAATCTTCAGAGTTCGTTCATCTGTTGCTTTCCAAAACAATAATCCATTACTCCACAGCATGTCCAATTAATACCTACTTGTGAAATCCTTCTAGGCATTCTTCAAAGTTTTTGTAAAGCCACCTGAACCCTGCTGGGTCTGACTTGAGCAGAGCTCTGGCATTTTAAATGAGATCTGTTTTAAAGTGTTTGTATGTGACCTACACTAAAAAAAAGTCTGCAACAATTTATCTCCTATAAAACATATCTATATGAAATGTAAAATATAATCTGTCACACACCAAGAATAACTTTGTACATTATTTTTAAATTTTATTAAATTAATATTTTTTGGTTATAATTTTTAAAAAATCAAAAATAAAATTATTTTAATTATAATAAAAATTATGTTTGTAAATATTAAAAGTAATTATTTTGATTGAACTATATGCTTCAAAATGCTGCATCTCTTGGCAATTTTGCTAAAATGATAGAGGGAGAAGCAGACTGACAATTCCATGAAAGCACTGGTGATGAACACTTTTCTATGCTGTGCCAATAGAAAACATGCCTTCTGGTGGATCAAACAATATCTGAATGTTTTTCAAAATAAAACATGATGGTTGAAACATTTTGCAGGTGAAACAGCCTCTGTAAAATTTAGTTTGTTTAAAGGTGTCTGAATCTTTGCTTCTTTCCCCATGCTACTTCACCTCCAACTTCACTTCAAAAGCAATCCAAGAATATTTTGAAATGTTGTCAGTATTTCTGTCAGGTAATTCTTTCTAATCTCTATTAAATATTTCAATTTGCTTGTAGTGAAAGAAAAAATGTTTCTTGCTTATAATATGTCCACAAATATATTTAGATTGTGAATATTAATCATTTTTAAAGCTCTTTTTGAGTCTTCGCACATTGTGGTAAATTAATGTACACTATGTACAATTGTAGTTGTACTAATGTACAATTGGCGAGTCTGTTGTCTAGACAACAGACTCGCCAAGGCAAATAGCGCCTTTGGAAGACTACACAAAAGAGTCTGGAAAAACAACCAACTGAAAAACCTCACAAAGATAAGCGTATACAGAGCCGTTGTCATACCCACACTCCTGTTCGGCTCCGAATCGTGGGTCCTCTACCGGCATCACCTACGGCTCCTAGAACGCTTCCACCAGCGTTGTCTCCGCTCCATCCTCAACATCTATTGGAGCGCTTTCATCCCTAACGTCGAAGTACTTGAGATGGCAGAGGTCGACAGCATCGAGTCCACGCTGCTGAAGATCCAGCTGCGCTGGGTGGGTCACGTCTCCAGAATGGAGGACCATCGCCTTCCCAAGATCGTGTTATATGGCGAGCTCTCCACTGGCCACCATGACAGAAGTGCACCAAAGAAAAGGTACATGGACTGCCTAAAGAAATCTCTTGGTGCCTGCCACATTGACCACCGCCAGTGGGCTGATATCGCCTCAAACTGTGCATCTTGGCGCCTCACAGTTTGGCGGGCAGCAACCTCCTTTGAAGAAGACCGCAGAGCCCACCTCACTGACAAAAGGCAAAGGAGGAAAAACCCAACACCCAACCCCAACCAACCAATTTTCCCCTGCAGCCGCTGCAACCGTGTCTGCCTGTCCCGCATCGGACTTGTCAGCCACAAACGAGCCTGCAGCAGACGTGGACTTTTACCCCCTCCATAAATCTTCGTCCGCGAAGCCAAGCCAAAGAAGAATGTACAATTGCAGTTGGTGTATCTTACTTACCTGTATTGCTCCAGCAAGCAAGAATTTCGAAGCATGTGGACGTTATCCATAAAATACAATGATTTAAAATTTACAGTTTAAGTTTCTGCAAAGAAATGATGCAACAAAATATGATAAATTGAAAGTTTAGTTGGATTCCACACCTGATTTTTGAATTCCTTTGATTTTACTTTTGTGAGTGTAGAGCGCATCTAAAGAACCAAAGACTTGTTGATTCAAACCAAGGCTTTTATTAACTAAAAGACTGGAGTATATCACAAGTAGGTCGACCAGTCCAGAATGACCTGGTCTGGCTAGGAGCAATCCTTTAAGACCTGCCAGTAGGTGTAGCTACACTCTCAGTCAATCACAGTCATCCTACACTACCATCTGTACATATAGACATTGGTGATAGAATCTGTACTATCACAAAGAGCAAAATATAAATGCATGTTCAGGTTGAACATCAATGCCACTTTATTTACTGAAGAAAATAACAAAAGTATAAATTCATCTCTGAGAGTAATAGGGATCTATTTTTATTTGTTGCAGTTCCCCCAAACATCATGGGAGAAGAACAAAATGTCTCAGTCACAATCAACCAAAGTGTTGTGCTTGAGTGTCAAAGTAATGCAGTCCCTCCTCCAACACTCAGCTGGCTAAAGGATGGAAAACCTCTGTTCAAGAAGCCAGGCCTCATTGTTTCTGATGATGGAAGTACCCTAAAGGTAAGTTGTGGCAATGTCATCTACTTGTATTTGGCCTCTGTTGTTTTTCCTTTGCAATTTATGATTTGTCAATTTGATTATTTTTGCATTGAGTATAATATTCTAAATAAGTCGACATGCAAGTTTATACACTGTGCGGTAACAGTCATTACTGCATCATCATTATGCCCATTAGTCACCCAAAATATTGGTCAGGTAAAGGCATATTCCAAGTCAAAGAAAGTTTAAACTTACTTTCAGGAGGACGCAGTAAAAATTAACTGGAGGATGCTATCCAGTACAAAATAAATAAATGCCAAATAATTTAAGGCATTTAAAAAAAAAATAAAGTAAAACTTTATTTGACAAATATCGTTGGATTGGTGAAATCAGGCACTGATAATGAATCCCCAAGGATGTTCCTGAATTTGGCACCAACACTTGCAATGGGAACCAAGCTCACATCTTGCAACTGATGTAACAGACTACAAACCAAACAAAAGATTCTAAACATTAAGTTTTTTTTCCTCTCTCATAGATTGAAGCTGTCCAAGTCCTGGATTCAGGACGTTACACATGTGAAGCCACAAATGTTGCTGGTAAAACAGAAAAGAACTACAATTTAAACGTTTGGGGTAAGCTGATTTCTGTTGCCTAAGTATAGAACATAAAATCTAGAACAGTACAGCACAGGATTGGCCCCTTTGGCCCAAGCCATTAGCACTGATGCCACATGAAACAAAATGTCTGCAGACTGCACATGAAATATGTCTCTTTATTCCCTGCATAGTCATGTGTCTATCAAGAAGTTTCTTGAATGCTGCTACGATTCCTTCTCTATTTCTGACAACCCATTCTAGACACCTACCACCCCCTCACCTTAAGCATATAAATATTCTGTCTATCCTATCTTTCATAATTATTTAAAATTTTATTCAGTCTTTCCTCAGCCTCTGATGCTCCACAGAAAACAACCCAAGTTTGTCTATCCTCTTCTTGCAGCTCAAACCCTCTAATCCAAGCAGCCTCCTGGTATATCACTTCTGTACCTTTACGAAAGCCTCCACTTCATTCCTGTAATGAGGCAACTCAAATTTCACACATTACCTCATGTAGTCTAACCAAAATTTTATATAGCTGTTATATGACCTCCTTACTCTTGTACTTGATGGTCTGACCAATGAAGCAATGTGCCACGTGCCTTCATTACCACCCTATGTATTTCTGTGGCCAATTTCAAAGAGTTCTAACTTTGATCACCCCCCCCCCCACCTGCACATCAATGCTGCCAATAACTGTATATTTTCCCCTTGCATTTGACCTTTCAAAATGCAACGTCTCACACTTGTCTGGATTAAACTTCATCCACTATTTCTTTGCTCTTGTCTACAACTGATCTATATCCTGTTCTGTCCTTTTATAGCCTTCACCTCGTCCACAGCTCCACCAATCTTAGTGTCATCTGTAAATTTACTAACTCACACATCTACTTTTTCATCCGTCATTTATATACCGTTATTTATTTATATTGCATGTCTCAGAACATCATTAATATTATTCTTAGCATTTTTGTATGACTTGTAAGTTAATGCCAATGTGTTGATTTTCTAGTTCCAGTACCTCTGTGTCACATTTTTGTAATATTGGAATTCCCCATCTGCTGTCTGCAGGCCTGTAACCATTAAATAAAAAGGGTGATTATGGTTTGGCCTATGAGTAATTACAAGCTGCAGAAAAATCCTTGCCAGATCACGAGGATCACTTGAATTGAGAATGACAGAGGGCTATTTAAGGAAAAGGAGGTCCCCATCAAGAACAGTGTGGAAACTGGAATAGATATGCTGTTTCTGAAAGTGGCTGGTGGGAGAGGTGGCTTGGTCTGGTCTTGACATCATGGGCAGTCACCCTCACCTTAAATGTGTAATAAATTTAAGTTGGAAATGTTCAACATTTTATTGCAGAGGAGAATGCCAGTATCAGTCTAGAAATTGATGATCCACATTTTGGAACACTGAGATTTTATCTTAGACAAAGAGGTAAAAACCAAACCATTGGGATGGTGTATTTTATGGAATCCAAGTGAAATTATTTTACAAGCTTTTAATCCAATTCCTAATGAGTGTGCTTCTACATTTCAAAATTACTGACCGCTTGATATTATTATTCCAGGAGGCCACAAGGATGAGAAATTCAAAATTGAGGCTAGTGAAATATAGGCTTGATCTTCTGATATTAAATTTCAAAAATATTGTTGGGATAATTGCAGTTTTGTCTGACTGGACAATCTTTCACTGAGGAATTCTTAATCAGGATAATGGTGCCAAAAAGCAAAGAGGCTCCTGTTTCCTGGCATCTTTTAACTTGAATCTAAATTTGTTATTCTGGCCCAAGAATCAAAACTTTTTCAGATTGGTTATGAATTGATGTATCTTTTTCCAGAATACACTTTTGTCCTTTTCCATTGTCAATTTCCTTTCTTTGGTGCCAAGTAATAGTTACCTCATAAAAATTGACGCTTAAGTGATTAACCAATGTAGTTCTTATTTTTGGACAGTTTTATGCAAAGCGATTATTCTTAAACATATGAGAGAATTTAAGACACTGTAGATCAGGGAATAATTGACCACATACCCCCTGAAAATTAGAGTTCATCTTAGTTCAGATTAATAAAATCATAGAACATGTTCCAACTAATGACTGGAACCAGTTGAAGCTTCTTCCTTTAACGTGGACTGAATCATGAAAGTTGAAGTTAACTTTGCATTAAACTCCTTAATTAATTTTTCTTTTTAGGCATTTTTAATCCCTATCTTGGACTGGAATTGTTCACAATTAGTTTTCCTTTTTGTATGTAAAATCCCTCCACTATATATGCAGTTTAAATTAAAGAAGAAGTAAATTAAATATCAGCTTTTAAGTAGTTATCACGTTATAACCAACTTGTATTTCATTGTTTAGTTCCACCCAATATTCAAGGATCAAATGAATTATCCAAGATAACCGTCATGAAAGGAAACCTAATCAGCTTAATTTGTGAATCTAGTGGTATTCCACCACCAAGTTTGATGTGGAAGAAAAATGGTGAGTAACCAAAGCTGAGTATTTAAGATGTGCACCATTAATTATAATGTGTATGAGATGCTGTGAATAATTTGATCATAACTAAATGATTATTGGAATACATCAATCTGTGAATTTGGAGAAACACAAAAACTACAGATGCTATAATCTTGAGCAAACAGCAAGAGGGTAGAGAAACTCAGCAAGTCAGAGAACATCCATGGGTAGAAATGGTCAATCAGCATTTCAGGTTTGGACCCTTTAACAAGACATACCAAATTTGCTCCTTTGCTTAAAAACACAAGAACATGTTGTCACCTCACTAAATTTCTGAAGAATTGACAGGTTTTTATGTTCAGAAGTCAATCATGGGCACTGAACTACTTTTGTCTCGAGGTACACCAAATAACTGGTGGTATTACTCCCAACGGCCTCTGATGCCATATAATTGTTCTCTGGAGAGAGTCCCATCCAAAACAACATTACTTTATGAAGTAAAAACACAAATCTGGAGAAACTCAGCAGGTCAAACAGTGTCCTTTACATAGCAGAGCCTCCCTCCTTTCCTCCTCCCTTCATCTAGCCATCCCTCCTCTCCTTGATCTGTCCCCTCCCTCCCTTCTCCACATATCTCCTCTGCCTTGCAACCACCCCTTCCACCGCTGCTCTTTTGTTCAAACACCTACCGAAATTTTATCATACCTTGATGAAGGCCTCAAGCCTGAAGTGTCGGTTATGTATTTTTGCCTTTTCTATATAAAGGACACTGTTTGACCTGCTGAGTTTCTCCAGCTTCATGTTTTCAACCATAGTGTTTGCAGATTTTCTTGTTTCACTTCTTTCTTTATGTAGAGCCTTGTTTCTGAGCAAAGCTCACACTTCCTAGTTTTTAAAATCATTGCCTCACTTCCTTCTAAACTGGAGAAAGATCTGAGATTACAGCAACAATTTTTTGCCACTGCACAGGCAACTTGTAGGAATATCAATGCGCAGTGGGTGAGTAGTTGCACTCTCCATTTACCATCTTATTGCATCTTCTGATCTGTAAATATGGTATGGTCCAGAGGTAGCAAACTTAAATCCAGTTCCAAGTAATTGTGTCAAATTGGATTGATCCTAGATGCTGGATTGTGAAAGTGTTACCATCCATTTTGTTTTGAAATTGTCATGTCCATTGGTCTCTGGCCATAACCATAAACTACCTCAGGGCCTCCAAAAGATCTGTCTGCACTGCTGAAGCATCAGGTTTTCTCTTGTGCAAAAAGAAACCCTGAATGTTTATCTATCCTTTTTATTGTTTCTTTTTCTGTCCTACATTTGTGATCACTGACATTATTACTTTTGTAGTTGGTGTATTTTCCATATCTGTTTGGCTGTAGCAAGTAAGAATTTTGTCTTATCTATTCGACAATAAACTTGCATAGAACATTGACAACTTCAAGGAGTCATATTTTAAAGCACAAAGGACACACATGACTTCTAGAGTCCTGATATTCTTCTTTAATTTAACTAATAGAACATGTGAAAATCATGTGGAACCGTGCAGCACTGAAGGAAAAGCTTGAATGTTGTGATGTAATGAAGTGATTTTCTCCAAGGTTTCATAGAACCTATTTCGTTAATTTTCATTTACACTTGTAGGCTCCCCACTGTTGAATGATCTGAATGGACAAGTCCGTGTTGTCTCAGGTGGACGACAGCTACAGATCTCAAATTCTAAACTATCAGATAGTGCATCTTATACTTGTGAGGCATCTAATATCGCTGGAGCTACAAAGAAGGAATACACACTGGAAGTCTATGGTATGCAGTGGAACTTGTTCTGAAAGGAATGTTTAGATATAATTCACCTTTTTCCAATTGCATGTTCCAATTAGTAAACTGGAATGTTATTTCCATTATCCTTAATGTCCATTGAAGATTTTATTTGTACAAGAGCAAATCAAACTGATGTAAATGAATAACGTTGGAAAAATTAGGAGTGTCTTATATTGATTTAAGATAGCATATCCACTTACAAGTGATCAGTAAATTGGAAGATTCTACAATTATAAGAACTATTGAAATACAGTTCCTTGCTTTCCTACTGACATTTATGCAATCGTCTTATTTACATCTACTGAAAGTATAGTGTGTGAAAAATGGATAGGAAATTATTCCACATGATTCATGGTGGAACTTAGCTTTATCTACTTTAAGTGGAAACATCTGTATTAAACATTCAGAATCATTTGGCAGCAAACAACTTGTCTGAATGTTACTATTTTACGACCTCAGACACAATTCACTCTATTATTTGCAAAGCATCCCATCAGCTGAAAACAAAATTATTTTGAACTGTTTTGAGTCTCTTAGCACTACAAGTTATACAGCATATTATGATGATCCATGTTTAATTCCAAGTATGATAAATTATCAAATACTGTCTCTAATCAATGCATGTTTTTCCATCTTTACTCCTTTTCTGAGGAACCTTGAGAGGACTTTTTCAGAAGTTCTTTTTTCTTTTATTGAAATTATATTTATAGACAAAATTAAGATAAGTTAGAAGAGTTATGGTCCCATTCACATCAGTTGGAATTAATACTTCATACAATTTGATAATAATTTGTGGAAGGTTCTCCAGTGGATACATGATTTAAAGGCAAGCAGCAGGCAAGGTGTTGAAACTCTCCCTGTGCCTAGGCTAGTAACTGGATAAAATAATTGTAATTCAGTTTGGTGATATGTTTTTTTAATGACACCTGGAAGACATCTAAAGAATAATTCTAGAATTTAAAACACTTATAGCAGGAGAGGTTTCGTAAGATCCATCATGTCAATAGCAGCCCAAGAAGAATATAGAACACTACAGCACAGTATAAGCCCTTCGGTGTTGTGCTGACCCATAGATGCCTTTTAATAAATAGTACTAACCCTACCCTATAACCCCCTATTTTTCTTTTATCCATGTGCCTGTCTGAGTCTCTTAAATGGCCCTTATGTTTCAGCCTCCATCTCCCCAAAACTTCACTCCCTTCACTTTGTACACATGTCCTCTGATGTTTGCTATTCCTGCCCTGGGAAACAGGTGCTGGCTGTCCACCCTATCTATGCCACTTTTAATCTTGTAAACCTCTATCGTCTCCTTTCATCCTTCTACAGTCAAAATGAAAAGGTCCCAGATCTGCTAATCTTCCCATAGAAGACTTGTTTTCCAATCCATGCAACATCCCAATAAAACTCCTCTGCACCCTCTCCATAGCTTCCACATTCTTCCTATAATGAGGTGACCAGAAGTGAACACAATACTCTAAATGTGGTCTTACCAGAGATTTGTAGAGTTGCAACATGACCTCTCTACCCCTGAACTCAATCCCTCTATTAATGAAGCCCAGCATCCCTTAGACCTTCTTAACTGTCCTTCTTAACTATATCAACCTGTGCAGTGACCTTGAGGGATGTATGGATTTGAACCACAAGGTCCTTCTGTTCATCCATACACTTAAGTAACCGACCATTAAACCCTCTACTTAGTCTCCTGGTTTGTCCTTCCAAAATGCATCATATTGCACTTGTATGGATTGAAATCCATTTGCCACTTTTCTGTCCTCTCTGCATCCTGTCTGTATCCTCTTGTAACCTTCAACAACCTCTATCCACAACTTCTCCAACTTTCATGTCATCCACAAACTTACTGACCCATCCTTCGGCCTCTTCATCCAGGTCATTTATAAAAATCTCCAAGAGCAGGGGTCCCAGAAATGATCCTTGCGCACTCCGCTGGTCACTGATCTCCAGGCAGAATACTTTCCTTCCACTACTACTCTCTGCTTTCTTCCGGAAAGCAAATTTTTTTATCCACACAGCCAAGGTTCCACTGATCCAATGCCTCATGACTTTCTGGATGAGTCTCTCGTGGGGAACCTTACCAAATGCCTTGCTAAAATCCATGAGAGCGCATTTACTGCCTTACCATCATCAATTTCTTTTGTTACCTCCTCAAAAAACTCAATTAGGCTTGTGAGGCATGACCTTCCCTTTATAAAGCCATGCTGTCTATTCTTGAGTAGACTGTATTTCTCCAAATGCTCATGGATCCTATCCTTCAGAATCCTCTCCCAATAGTTTGCACACCACTGACATAAGGCTCACCAGTCTATAATTCCCATGTAACCTTTTTTTAAAATAAGTTGACTACGTTTGCCATTCTCCAATCCTTCAGCACCTCCCTGTGGCCAAAGAGGATTCAAAGATCATAGCTACTGCCCCAGCTACCTCTTCCCTCACTTCTTACAGCAACCTGGGGTATATTGTGTCTGGCCCCAGGGACATCAATCTTGATGTTTTTAAGAAGATCCAACACTTCCTCTTCTTTGCACCCAGGCCTGTTCTATTTTGACCACCCTGATCAAGGTCCTTTATTTTTGTGAATACTGATGCAAAGTATTCATTTAGGACCTTCCAAACCTTCTCTGCCTCCAGGTACATGTTTCTTCCCTTTAGTGGCCCCACCTTCATTCTCAACATCCTTCTGTTCTTCACATATGCATAGAAATTTCTTCTTAATCCTATATGCCAAGGCCTTCTCATGCCCCCTTTGAGTTCTTCTAAGTCCCTTCTGAGTTCCTTCTTGGCTACCATATATTTCTCATGAACTCTTCCTGTTTCTTGCTTCCTATATCTGCCATATGGTTCCTCCTTGCTCTTGACTAGTTGCCTTACTTGTTTTGTCAGCCACGGTTCCCTTTTCCTATCATCTTTTTATGGTCCCAGTGGGACAAACCTATCCTGAACCCAGCACAAGTGTCCCAAAACTTCCTTCATGTTACTTCTGTCCATTCACCGTTGAACATCTGTTTCCAATTTACTCTTGTTAGTTCCTGCCTCATCCCTTCATAATTAGCCCATCCCTAGTTAATACTTTCCCAGTTTGACTGTTTTTAACCTTTTCCATAGCTATGTTGAACCTAAGGGAATTGTGGTCACTCTCACCAAAATGCTTCCCCACCGAGCGGTCCGTCACCTGACCAGGTTCATAACCCAGAACTAGATCCATTATGGTCTCTCCTCTTGTCTACAGTCCACATAATGTGTTAGGAATCCTCTTGAAAGCACCTGACAAATTCAGCCCCATCGATCCCTCTTGCAGTCAGGTGGTTGCTAGTTAATATTAAGGAAGTTGAAATCACCCTAACTATAACCTTGCATTTCTTGCACCATTCCAAAATCTGCCTGCTTATCTGCTTCTCGGAGTTCTGAGGGCTATTTGGGGGCCTATACTTCTCCCAGCACAGTGATGACTCCCTCCCTATTTCTGACTTCCACCCACACTGACTAAATTGTCACTCCCTCTGCAGCGTCCACCTTTCTATAGCTGTGGTATTATCCCTGACCAGTAATGCTTCTCCCCCTCCCCCACCCCTTTTCTACCTCCCATCTTATTCCTTTTAAACACCTAAACCCTGCTACCTGCATCAGCCAATCCTGCTCTTCCTCCGGCCAAGTTTCAGTAACGTCGTAGTTCCACGCACTGATCCTTGCTCTAAGTTCATCCCCTTTATTCTTAATACTCATAGCATTGAAATAAACACATTTCAACCAAGGGATACTTGGTCTAATTTCACTTGCCCTTCTCGTGTTGCATAGCCCTGTAGGTTGTCACAAATAATGCATGTGATCAGAGTTCTTACCTCGTCCAGTGTTTTGACTGCAAGTTCCACTCTCCTTGAACCTCTCTGATCATTCTCCAGTTACCTTCAGTCCATGCTCACTACTTATTAATCTTCCTTAAGGTCTTTCCTGTTCATTCCACTGAGGCTACTCAAAATTTTACAACCCCATTAGCTCTGTGAATGTTACAGGGGCCCCATCTGTTCTATAATTCTCTGAACCAAACCATTTATCCTGTATTCTGTCACTTTCTTTGCACTTTCTGAATGCATCACCTCAGACATCGACAGATTTAATCCCACCCGCCAAATTTCTGCCTCTCTGCCTGCTCCATGGATATCTTTCTGCAGCTGAAATGTCCTAATTCACAGTTGCACATCTTACAGTTAAGAATTGTTGCATGTTTTAGAATTAAGCAGGATACTGATAGTTGTTTAAATGGTTATTTTAGTGAGCTATAAAAGATAAAAAAACTAACAGATGCTTAAAGTAGGGTAATGCTGCAGAGGATTAGCTCTCAATGGGGTAAAGGTTGTTTGTGTAAACTACATGGTCTACTTATTGTGCATGGTTTTTCCCCTTGAAAGGCATCTTCTTTCTCATAGCATACTAAGACAATGAAGAAGGAAAGTTAATAGAGCTGTGTTGTTGCCATAATAATCATGTTTTTCGTTTAGCATTTAACTTTGGTTTTGTTTGACAGTTCGACCAAGCATTCACAACAGCGGGAGGCAACCAACAGAAGTCATTGTTGTCCAAGGGAATGATGTTAATTTAGAATGCAAAGCCCAAGGGATTCCTCGTCCTGCACTGACCTGGCTGAAAGATGACCGGCCCCTTGTGAATAACAGAGGAGTGACGATTTTGAATAATGGACTGCTACTACAGGTTAAGAATGCACAAGTTTATGACACTGGACGGTACACATGCGTGGCTGTGAATGTAGTAGGACAGGCTGATAAGAAATATGACCTCAGCATCCATGGTGAGTAGTCATTTCATTCATCTATTAATTAAATTTGAGTGAATCTATGATTTTGATGTGTGGTGAATCAATTCTTGGTTTCAGGTTTTCACAGCCAAAGAGATTCATTTCAGAAATATTCCGTTTTAGATATTTCAATACTGTGTCACAAATGATATTTATTCTCAGAGCTTGAAATTTAAGATTTATTGTCAGAGTACATTACGTACAACCCTGAGATTCTTGTTCCTGGAGGCGAGGCAGAATTACCACTTACTGGTGCAAAAAAATCTGTACACAACAAAAAGAAATGTAAACAAATTGTGCAATACACAGAGGGGAAATAATAATCAATAAAGTGCAAAGTAAGAGTATTTAAACAAGTCCTGATTGAGTTTATTGTTGAGGAGTCTGATGGTGGAGGGGTAGCAACTATAGCTGAACCTGGTGGTTTGAGTCTTATGGCACATATACCTCTTTCCTGATGGTAGCAGTGAGAACAAAGCATGTGCTGGGTAGTGTGGATCCTTGATTATTGCTGCTACTTTCTGACGGCAGCATTCCCCATAAATGTTCTTCATGGTGGGAAGGGTTTTGCCTGTGGTATTCTAGGCTATGTCCACCACCTTTTTTCAGGGTTTTATGTTCAAGGATATTGGTAACCCATACCAGACTGTGATGCAGTCAGTCAGCACATTTTCCACCACACATCTGTAGAGATTTGCCAGGGTTTCCAATGTTGTACCAAATCTCCGCAAACACCTGAGGAAGTCGAGGCGCTGACGTGCTTTCTTCATGATACCATTAGTGTGTTGAGTCCAGGAAAGATCCTCTGTGATAGTGACTCCCTTGGACTTAAATTTCAAGAACTATGGTAAAACACAGGATTCTCTTGACACTGTGGTTAAGTGAAAAAAACACATAAATGCTGGAGAAACACAGCAGATCAAACAGAGCCTTTATGTAGCAAAGGTGAAGATGCTTCACCAATGTTTCAGGCTTGAGCCCTTCATCGAGGTGTGGTCAAACCTTGGGTCAGCTGGTTATCACAGTTTGCCTGTGATATTCTCCAGAAGTGAGTTCAAACCATCTAAATGTCACCCAATTTTCAAATACTTGCAACCTAAATTCAATGAACTGAATGAGCGATGGGCATGGTGAGTGTTAATCACCAATTCAAGTAAAGAAAAGGTCATGGAATTTAATTTTACTGCAATGTGGAGTGAGTTCATAAATGAAATTTAACAAGGGATGACATTGGAACCTACCTGTGTGCATCTAGCTAGATTAAAGGGCCAGATAATAAGTTTACCATCAAACAAATTCTTTTCAATTCTCATGAAAAGCATCAATTGACAGCCAGATCAATGCAGGCTTCTCTTTACGACGACATGTGTAAAATGTCACCAAATGGAATGTTTTGCATGAACCCTCAGTGAAAGGGAGGAAATTGAAGACATTCACCCTAGATACCATGTGGCTGTAGTTTTACAGTTACTTTAACTGGTCCTCACCTTCTTTCTTAGGATAGATTAATTTCAGTAGATCTGAAGTAAACATGAAAAGGAGGGCATTTTAATTACAAAACCTCTGGAATAATGAATAAGCTTTCCACATAAGTTCGACCCTGATCTTCAATTTAAATTAAATTTAAATATAGACATATGGTAACAAGCCATTTTGGCCCACGGGTCCATGTCACCCAATTTACAACTCCCCAGTATGGAGGAGACTCAAGCCTCGGGGGAAACCCACATAGACTCAGGGAGAATGTACAAACTCCTTACGGACAGCGCAGGATTCAAATCCTGGTCCTGATCGCTGGTGCTGTAAAGATATTGCACTGACTGCTGCACCAATCATCCCACCCAGTGATTAAAATAAATGATGATTCTTAGTTCACTTAATTGCAATTCATCTTTAATGATGCTTTAAGAGTGGAACAATTCGCTGTTGATCAGTAATATTATTTGCTTAAGGAAATCTTTATATGGATATGGTTTTTGTTCCACTTATAGTCATGATTCTTATATATATTTTATATATTTTACTTGATCTTCATAACTTTTCTCTTAGTGCCTCCAAGTATTAATGGGGTGCGGGGAGTACCAGAGAATGTCACGGTTGTGGACAAAAATCCCGTTGTGTTGATTTGTGAAGCGTCAGGCATCCCCCTTCCCTCAATCACATGGCTGAAAAACGGACAGCCAATCAGTCGGAGCAATGCTTTGAGAATACTTTCAGGTAAGCATTATATCAATGATCAATATTGACTCGTGTTTGGAAAAGATTAAATGTCAAGTCTAATTTTCAAGTTTGGCTCATTATATTAGCAACATAGTGCCTTCTTTACATGCACTAGATGATATTCAACAACAGAATGACATCACTTTTCCATGTTATTTAATTATTCTATTCCTGTAGTGTGAAAAGCCTATTTATTTTGTCTATAATCAAGTGAAATCTATCCTGCATTCAACTCGGGACAATTCCTTCACTGGATCTGTATTTCTCTCAGCCTGCCATTGCATTTACCACCAATGTTGGGGTCATTTCAAATTCTCCAGATAGATTAGAACTATTTTCATCAAGAAACTAGGGTGGGGAAAAAATGCACGTCATTAATAAAAGAAGTCAAATTTTAGATATGGACAGCAATTTAACCCATAGCTGACGGTTGTGGCTGTGTATCATGGTCTCTATACAATTTGAATGTCGCCTGTGGCAAGTGCTTAAAGCAAATTAATTTAGTATTCTGATTATGTAATGTTATTTGCATATTGGAATGAACTAATTGAGTTGCTCTGCCGCATGGAAGAAGGTCTATAAACATTATGCAGTACTCCAGTTAGTTTTTTAAAGATTTTAATTGCTTGAGTTATGTAACATTTAACCTCCTATTTTCCAACAGGAGGTCGCATCCTACGCTTGATGCATGCAGCAGAGGAAGATTCTGGGATGTACTCCTGTGTGGTCACAAATGCTGCAGGGGAAGAGATAAAAAACTTTGACCTTGCTGTGTTAGGTATATAATGACTGCAGTAATAATTCAACAAATCTCTGCATTTCCTTGGCACGGTGATGGAACTAACTCCTGATCACATTGTCATTCTCGTCAGTGACAATATAAATCAAACAGGACTCCTTAGTGTTGAAAACCTGGGGAAAATGGTGTAAAGACCCAAAGTTTATGCATTGGCCACTACTTTGAGCCATGCTTTGGAAATAACATTCCATTCACATGACATGACTGTCCAGAAACAATATCATCATATGAAAGTGCTGCCCTTACTACTTTAGTTTTGACAACTTGTAGAAATGTTAAGGCTTTTTAAAAATCTTTTATTTGCACCTGAGAATCTAAGCTACTAAGAATCCATTCTATAACTAAGTAATATAATGGGATAAATATTTTGGTCAATTGTAAAGAATATCACTCACTATTCACTGCACGGACACTTAATAACAGCATCTTTTTAGTGTTCATGTGTATTGATGTTCAGAGTCAAACATCTGACCCATCACAACAACCTCCAGTATGTAAGCAGAGCAAGAACAGGATGTCCTTTCAGATTGAAAACTCCTCACTGTGACATTGAATGTGTAAATTGGAAATTATACGTAGGAATTATATATTCAATTTAAATCAGGAGATATCAAACTAAACATCTGTAGCTGAGTGAATGAACTCCCATGCTGACATGAAGAGATGAAGTTCCGAGAAACATTTCTTCCTTCACCAAAAATAAAATATTTGGTCAACCATTACGACTAGGGGATTGTGCTATGCATCATTTGACTGCTGATTTCTTAAAGAGAGAGAGAGAGAGTGTGTGATCAATGATCACAGATGGTGCCAGGTAAATAACAGTGTAGTTGTAACATTCCTGTGCAAGACTCTGCATCCAACTTGTTTGGAAGGAATTGATACTTAAGGTCCCATTAGCCTGCAGCAGGTTCTGAAGGCCAGTCTTTTTGGCCCTCATCAATGTTGTTCATGGTGAGATCTGACTGGGAGTCTATCCACCAAAATATCCTTAAAATCTTTGATCTAATCACACAGTGGTTCTCAACTTTTTACAGTCTAAGGCCCACCTGGCTTCCGGCCTAACATGCTGTGGCCCATTCATGCCAATGACTGAGCAATATTTTCACATCAATGGCAGCTTTATCTAATCTAACTATTTTATTTAACATTTTTGAAGACCCACATGGAAACAAGGTATAGCCCAACAGTGGGCCATGGCCCATTGGCTGAGAACCACTTAGTGCAAAGCTTTCAGCAAAGACCTAACAGAAGCCTTGATCAATGTAGGACCAGCATTTGGAGAAATTTTAAAAATTATTAAAATATTATTTTATTGCAATTGCTTTAATAATACTAATTGAAAGCACAGAGAGCACTTAGAAATAAGAAGCATTAAATAAGGAAAAATAATTTAACCAAAAATTTACCCTCCCTTTTCCAACCTAAATCCGTAGATTTTTGCATACTATGCAAGATCTAAGAGGCATTCCCTTCACCACAATGTTAGGAATTCCAGTGAAGCTCACTCCTGCCACTGGACTCCAGAATAAAAATTCTGGAGTCTTTCAATGAATTGTAGACCATCAGCAGATGCACGATTACTCAGGACTTCAGTTTGAAGGGCCTATGGATGACAATTCTCTGCAGAACCCTGGGCTCAGTCAGCAAGATTCAGCCCACGAGTTTTGTAGATTATAGCTTAGTCAAAGTTGTAATTCAATCAAATTGAGTCAGTAGGAATTCTCTTCATTTGGAAGCATTCAATGAGATTCATATTATTATTGTAAAAAGTATTGGTGAAATGAATGGCTTGGAAAGCTAAATAGGCCCATAATCTGCATCCCACAGCCTGGGAATATTGGATGCATTGATTATCACCTGTTTCCCACACAAGGTGGTTAAGACCGTTAATGAATATATTTAAGAAGCAGGCTGATTGATATTCTGAAACAAAAGATATGAAATGGACATAAGGAGAGTATGGAATGTTGTACTGAGATAGAGGATCAGCCATGGTCAAATTAAACAGCAGTGCATGCTCAAAAGTCTGAATGGCCTACCTCTGTTCCAATTTTCAATATTTCTAATGGACCTGCTATAATGAAGAGGTGTTACATGTTTCTGTTTGCTGCACTGTAAGATTTAACTCCATTATTCTTGTCTGTAAATAGTACCACCCAGCATAGTTAATGAAGATAAATTGGAAGATGTGAAAATAAAGGAAAATCACAACATTACTCTCAGTTGTGAGGTTTCAGGTAAGAACACTAAAAATTCTGAGGTGGCCTGCATATTATCCTGTGTGTTCCTCCTGCAGTGGGTATCGGCAGTTGAGGATGTTACACAACAGGTTACAAATAGTGGTGAAAAGCACATTAAAATCTTCACAATATCTGCTCAGGACTTTGCACAATAGATGTGAACCATGGCCAAGGCTAATGTTGTGACACCATTGCCATAATCTTTGTCTATGCATCACAGACAGACATCACAGGGATTAATTTCTGCCCTGAGGGAGAGAGAGAGATCTCAGGCCTGGCTGGACAATCAAGGAGGGTAAAAATTGTCATTTCTATGTGATACCCATGCATGAGCACCTGTGGATCACTTACAATCTGAGCCATAAAGTGATAAGTAGCAACTGACTCAATGGGCCTAGTGGCCTGCTTCTGTTCCTTTATCTTGTGATCTTGTGAACTGGAGTGAAAAGGGTCCACATATTCTCACAGACAAATTCAAAAAGTACTCAGTGTTACTTTCATTAATATGTGCAAGCCAGCAGGATAATTTAACAGGATCCATATCTCATAGTGACTTCTCTCTGATGCACCAGGTTTCAGTTGTAGAGACAAATGTAACATTATTTTAAGGGCTGTAATACATCATACCATTGTTTCAGCCAGCTATGACAAAGAAGGCAGCTGAATCACCCCTGTGGATGCACTCCAGGCAGTGACGCAAAGGACAAGCTAGAGGGAATGAAATTCAATCTAAGCACAGCTGGTTATAATTCTTCACTGTCAGATTTTGTTCCTATTCAATCTGATGACATTGAATTTGGTCTTCATGTTGGGCACATCTTTTTGAAATGATTATGCCTGATGTTCCCATGTGTGCCCCTCATAAAGGATGAAAAATTATGCCTATAATACACTTAAACATAGGCTGATTCACTTGTTTCTAGATTTAAAACAGGTAAATAGATGCTTTGTATTTTTGCCATTGGCAAGATTAGACTTCTTATTTAACTAGTCCATCCATTGATCTTTGAGTACCACAATATATTATTAAATTAACATATTATTAATTGTATGTAAATCTGTTTTTGGCTATGTGTCTGCTATTTGATCAAAATTAAAGGTGATAATTACATGTAATATTAATTCATTTATGGGGCTATTTTTTGTGAAAAGGCAATCCAGTTCCACAAATAAAATGGCTGAAAGATGGTGAACTTTTGACCGAAGACCAGGAGCACCAGATCCTGTCCAATGGGCGCTTTCTACAGATTGGGGATGTGCATGTGTCTGACACTGGTCGATACACTTGCATTGCCTCTAATGCTGCAGGAAACAAGAACAAGAACTTCAACCTAAATGTGCTAGGTTGGTGTACTTCACTCAGTTCCTAACACCTTAAACACAGTAGGCTGGATAAAACATTTTTAATTTAGTGGTTTAAATTTGTACCTCCAAGAATGAAGATTTTAATCAAAGGAGTGATGAACTGTTTGACATTGGGACATAACAGCCCTAAAGCAACTCAAGCTCATTACTATTGTACAAGAAGATATTGATGGGATGATATCAAGACATCTGAACTCTTGAGATTTTTTTTCTAAAGGCAACATAGGGATTGGGCATTAGCTGAATACACAATTCAGGTGCGAATCCATAAGGTCAAAAAAACACTTTCATGAAATTTGGATTACAACATGTTACTTTGAAATGTGTTTTTGCCCTACAAGTAATAGATCTGCACAGAGCTGAGTTGTTAAATCTTATGGAATCTGCAATGGGTTTCTCAGCTCTGCTCCTAAGAGCCAAGGAGATCTGAATGTAATGATGATGGCTGATGCCAAGGGGAGGTTGCAGATGTTGTTTCCAGCAACCCCCTGACCTCCCCCCCACCCCATCCTTCCCTCTTGTGAGGAGTGAAGCAGCAGCGGGAAGGGTTAATGATGGGAAAGATATGGGAGGCTGAAGACATGAGCAGGTAGAGAAAAGTCCAGAAATGAGAATTAGGGAGTTGAGAAATTGGGGAAAAGAAGATTAGAAGATAGGATTTTGGGCAAGCAAGGAGACAGGGCTCCAGAAAAGGAAGTGAGGTTAAGTTTTGGGAGTTTGGGTGATAACCAAAAAGTGAATGAGCATCCAGCAAAGAGGAGTAGTGGGACAGAAGGTGGGGAAATAGGGATTCATGGGAGGAAATAGTTGAAGACTATTTCTTGATTTTATTCTTCTCTGCCAACAAATGGAGGTTGTGGCACAGAGGTTGCTGATGTACAATCAAAGTTACTCAGTTATGTGATAGTATGTGTAATATTGGATGGCACAGTTGGCGTAGATGGGTGGCATGGTTAGTGTAACCAGTAGCACAAAGCTGTCTCAGTACCAGTGACCAGGGTTCAAATCTGGCGGTGTCTGTAAGGAGTTTGTATGTTCGCTTCATGTCTGTGTGAGTTTCCTCCAGGAGCATCAGTTTCCTCCCACCATGGAGGTTGTAAGTTAATTGGGATACTTGGGTGGCACAAGCTCTTGGGCCAAAAGGGCCTATTATCATGCTGTATGTCTAAAATAAAATTTTGCTCCAGGACAAGTTTTGCCTGACCAAGACCCCAGCAATGTATCCAACCAATTTAGGCAACCATGGCACAGCACAGTAGCTAGAGGTCTTCTCATGATTGAGTACTGTAAAAATGGGAAGAACATGAGAAACAAGAAGCTTGTTTGTTAATGGAACAAAGTTTACAAAATCTGTTGACCAGGGAGGACATTTGGGATTAATACAGAAAAGTAGAGATATAGAACCAATGTTTTGGGTCTGAGCTTCAAGGTATCAAGGTATGAGCAAAAAGCAAACAGGTGTCTGAATAAAAAAGCTAGGGAGGAAGGAAGAAGGGGAAGAGGGAGAAGGGAGGAGCACAGGCCAGCAGCCAAGAAGCCATAGGTGGACATGGATAAGATGCAGGAGAGAAAAGCTGAGAATTCATCGTGGCAGGGGGAAGCTCTCTGAATGCAGATTTGGAGGAAAAGACACAGAGGGGTAGTGAAAGAGAGAGAGACAGGAAATGAGGAGCTAGAGGAAAGGAGACATTTGGATAGGTAATGAGAGAGATGAGGGGGAGGCCCAATGGAAACTGGTGAAGTTGATGTCCAATTTGCGGAATGTCTCAGTTTGACAGTGCATGAGCACATGGATTGGGATGGGGAATTGAAATAGGTTGCCACTAGGAGATTCCAGCTATTACAGTGAACAAAGCGAAGGCGATCAACAAAATGAGGAGAAGACAATGGAAGCATCGAATACAGTAGATGCCCTGCAGATTTACAAGGGAAGAGGTGGCATATTTCCAGCAGTCACATGGGTAATTGGTGGGAAGGGATGTGGACAAGGGAGTCACAAAGGGAGTGGTCCCTGCAGAAGGCGGGGAGGGTAAAATGTGTGGTGACGGGATCATGTTGAAGATGGCAAAAAGTGAAGGGAATGATGAGTTGGATGCAGAAACTGGTGGAGTGGGTAGGTAAGGACAAGAGGAATCCTGGCCTTGTTGCATCTAGGGGCAGGGGGGCCCAAGGTGGCTGAACAGTAAATGGGGAAAAAGCAAATGAGGGCTGAATTAATGGTGGTAGAAGGGAAGCCATGTCTTTTGAAGAAGGAGGGCATCTCAGATGATCTGGCGTGGAAGACCTCATCCTGGGAACAGATGCAATAGAGATGGAAGAAGTTTGAGAAAAGAATAGAATCCCTACAGGAGATAGGGTGTTCTAAGGTAACTGGAAGATGGTGGCTTTGGAGAGAATGTCTGTCAAGATCTCTTAAGATGGATACAGAAAGGTTGAGAAAGGGGAGAGGACCAAATAAATATGAGGTTGGGGTGGAAGTTGGCAGAAAAGTAGATGAAGTTACAAGCTCATTATAACTGCATGGCACAGCACCAATGTAGTCGTCGATGTAGCGGAGGAAAAGTTGAGACTTGCCTGTGTAAGCTTGGTGCATTGATTGCTGCACATAGCGAACAAAAAGGCAGGAATAGCTGGGAGACATGGGAGAGTGGTACCAATGGTTACACCTTTGACGGAGAAAATAAGATTTGAATAAGATAAGGTTATTGAGGATTCCAATACCCTGACTCATTCCCATGCTGATGTGTCTATTCATGGTCTCATGCATTGCCAAACTGAGACCACATGGAAATTGGAAGAACAACACCTTGTATTCCATCTGGGAACCCTCCAACCAGATTGCATTAACATAGAGTTCTCTGGTTTCTGTTTGACCTCCCCCCCCCCCCCGACATCTCTTTCCCTATTCTGATGTCTCCTTTCCTCTCTTTTTTCTCTCTCACTCACACACACACACACACACACACACACACACACACACACACACACACACACACACACACACACACACACCCTCTGTCTCCTTTCCTCTAGCTCTGCATTTACAGAGCTACCCCATCCCCGATCAATTTTCAGCTTCCTCCTACCCTCCTATCCATGTTCACCTATGGCCTCTTGGCTGTTGGCCTGTGTCTCTTCTTTCCTCCTCCCCACCACCTTTTTATTCAGACGCCTGCCTGCTTTTTTCTCATTTCTTGATGAAGGGCTGTGGCCTGAAACTTTGGTTTTGTATCTTTGCCTCCCTTGGACACTGTGGGACCTGGTGAGTTTTTCCTGCACTTTTGTGTATTAACTATAATCACAGCATCTGCAGATTTTCTTGTTTCACTCCAGGTCGTTTGGGATATTCTTTTTCTAGGTGGTGCTAAATTTTCATCAAGCTCATCCAACTCATCTGCACTGGCCCACAAATACCTTACCACCTGTGTGTGTTCATGAGCATTTACAAGCAGCTGACTTGAGTTCAGTGCTCGTGTGACTTCCCTGCTCTTCATGTCCTTTAGCAATGTTCCGAAATGATACTCAAATGAGCTAGTGTGCCACATTAAAATGTTTCATTACATTTTCATGAAACATCTGACAGGAAATATTTCATGAATCATTGTTTTGATTCTAACCTGTTTGCTCCTGCTATATTTTTGTTGCAAAGCATATTCAATATTTAATTAAAAGATTCAATATTTATTTTTAGTTCTACTATACAGTCTGAATCAAAAACAGAAAATCCTGGAAAAAAATTAACAGGTCAGACAGTATATGTGGGGAAAAAAACAGGCAATGTTTTGGGTCTGGGGCCCTGTGATTATCTACTCTAGGTTTCTGTGAGGGGATGCTGGATGAAATGGCGACTCTCTGACTTACGAAAGACAAAATTTAAAGAATTTTATGTATGTTACATTCTAAATGTAGTATTACATGACAATAATGTAACCTTTACCTTTACCTTTGTCAGAATTTGAATCACTTATATAACTTGCAGTTTTCTCTCTCACTATTTAGTGTCTCCAAAAATTTCTGGTGTTGACAGTCAAGGCTCTCCGGAGGAGGTCACTGTTATTCTGAATAGACCTACCTCCCTTGTGTGTGATGCACAATCTTACCCACCTGCAATTATTACCTGGCATAAAGATGGAGCACCTTTTGAATCGAACAAAAATGTCCAGATACTTCCAGGTAAATACAAGAACATTGGAAATAAGTTTTTAATAAATTCTCAGACATTATGAAATCTTACCAATTAGATGGATTTAAATAGGGGTCCCCAAATGTTTTTAGATTATTGACCCCTTCATTAAATACTTAATCCTTCATCGACCACCAGGCATGGAATCCTGGTGGCGAACAGAGTTGGGGGAGTAGCAGTGGTGCTTGACTGAGGAGAGTGGTGGCAGCACTGGATGGGAGAATGGCAGTGCTTGACACATGAGGGTGCTACCAAAGATACAAAGAACATGTATGTCTTCTACACTCAGTCTGTCCTCCCGTTCGCTCTCAATTTATTCAAAGACTGAAGCAAAATACAGCATGGTGACCACCAAAACCTGCTCTCGCGAGAGGTTGGCCATCACTGCCGTAAGTGCTATTTTCCCTTGATCCGCCTCTTCTTTCTGCCACACAAGTTCAGTCGACCCCTCCCCCCGGGCATTGTCTGCCCCCTTTTTTACCTCCTGACATTTATTGACCCCTTGGGTAGTCCCATCGACCCCAAGGGATCAATATCGAGCACTTTGGAGACCCTTGAATTAGATTAACAATCCCCCAAGCAGCTAAAAACTATTTGCAATTTTTTTTGGCAATTATAAGTGGGTGTTTAATGATCTTTTACTCTCATATGAAATACCCTCAGATAGGATTCTGTAATCAATATCACTTTCCTAATTCTGTGGCTCTTGACTGGCTGCATGACTCTGACTTTATATAGCACTTAATGCAGAAAATATTTTTGCTGAGGGGTAGTGTTACAGAGAGGGTCAATAAAATTATGATAAAATATATCTTTAAAGGATATAGATTGTGGGGGTCTAGTTTAGGTACACTTCACAAACAGACATCTCAGTAACACTTCACAAAGACATCTCATTTGAGATGCAAGAGCTATGCCTAAGCAGAAACTCCATGTCTACAGTGACTTTCAAGAATGCCCATGAAGTCTTCACAAGTAGGTGTTAATTGGACTGATGTTGTGGAATCGAAGCGGACTATTGTCTTTAAAGGAACAGATGTTCATGCTCAGAAATTGATTAATTTTTTGCTGGTGCCAGCGATCCAAGTCTGGTTGAAGTTTGCTGTTCTAAAGGAGGGAATGTGGTTTTGCAAACAGAGAAAAAAAACATACTATTCTCTTTGGAGAGAGAGGGAGAGAGTTGCTTTACTGCAGCAGGTTCATGGCGAAGGCTGCAAAATTGGGAGACTTGGTAAAGACCCCATTTGTAGACAGGTTTTGAGTTCCGAGTTCAGCCTATTCTAAACTCTTGTCGGCCATTACAAGAGGATGTGGCTGGTTATTGTGTTTCTCCTGAAATAGGGGAAAAAGAGGAACTCTTTGGTAACTTGGAAGAAGAGGTTATCTTTTAGAAAACCCATGAGGGGCAAGTTTCCTTGGCAAGACACTGACGTGACTGATTGAAGGAGATCAATTTGTATGTGTCCAACAAATATCTCTCTGAAACCAACAAGAACCTTCCTTTGTGGTAACAATTTAAGTTAAAGCACCAGAGCCTGGTGAAGATCATAAACGTTAAATTCTGTGCACAGTAACGAAAATTGCCTGATGCCCGTAATCTTGGAGAGTGAAAGGTGAATGATTGATCAGTGAAACAAAGAACTTACCTGAACACATACATGTGCACTTAGAATTAGAAGGGGGGGTTAAGTTAATAGTAAATATTGATATTATATATGAAGAAAATTTAAAACATTTTTGTTTAAGTAATCATTGTTTTGGTGAATTTCTATTGCTGCTGGTTTTTGGAGTCCTCTGATATATATAGGTCCTCCATCAGCCAGCTCCCCACCATGACTACCAGCCCCCCCACATCTCCATCGGGCACACAAAACTCAAAACAGTCAACCAGTTTACCTATCTCGGCTGCACCGTTTCATCGGATGCAAGGATCGACAACGAGATAGACAACAGACTCGCCAAGGCAAATAGCGCCTTTGGAAGACTACACAAAAGAGTCTGGATAAACAACCAACTGAAAAACCTCACAAAGATTAGCATATACAGAGCTGTTGTCATACCCACACTCCTGTTTGGCTCTGAATCATGGGTCCTTTACCAGCATCACCTACAGCTCCTAGAACGCTTCCACCAGCGTTGTCTCCGCTCCATTCTCAACATTCATTGGAGTGACTTCATCTTCAACATCAAAGTACTCGAGATGGCAGAGGCTGACAGCATCGAATCCACACTGCTGAAGATTTAACTGTGCTGGGTAGGTCACGTCTCCAGAATGGAGGACCATCGCCTTCCCAAGATCGTGTTATATGGCGAGATCTCCACTGGCCACCGAGACAGAGGTGCACCAAAGAAGAGTTTACAAGGACTGCCTAAAAAAAGCTCTTGGTGCCTGCCACATTGGCCATCGCCAGTGGGCTGATATCGCCTCAAACTGTGCATCTTGGTGCCTCACAGTTCGGCGGGCAGCAACCTCCTTGAAAGAAGACCGCAGAGCCCACCTCACTGTCAAAAGACAAAGGAAGAAACAACACCCAACCCCAACCAACCAATTTTCCCTTGCAACTGCTGCAACTGTGTCTGCCTGTCCCGCATCGGACTTGTCAGCCACAAACGAGCCTGCAGCTGACGTGGACATTACCCCTCCATAAATCTTCGTCCGCGAAGCCAAGCCAAAGAGAAAAGAAGAGATTGTGTTTGAGCCCTTCGGCCCATGGTCTTGGCAGCCCTTTTTGGATGTCTGCTTGATGACTTGGATTGAAACAAATGATATTGGGAGGTACAAGTGGGTCTTTATTCATTGAGCATAGAATGGACTCTGTAACCACAGTATGGACTCTGCCCCGAGTGAAAGCATTAACAACTCTGAGATGGAACAAGGCAATCAAATTAGATTTTATTTTTTTCTTATTCAATTATGTGACATCTCAGCAATTATTTCTATCATTTGCCTAGAATTTAAAGATCAAATATTTTTTTTTGCAATATTCCAGTTGATTGTGTTCAGATATCTAGTTACTGTAATATTTATATCATGACTTCTCTTTGGCTTGGCTTCGCGGACGAAGATTTATGGAGGGGGTAAAAGTCCACGTCAGCTGCAGGCTCGTTTGTGGCTGACAAGTCCAATGCGGGACAGGCAGACGCGGTTGCAGGGGAAAATTGGTTGGTTGGGGTTGGGTGTTGGGTTTTTCCTCCTTTGCCTTTTGTCAGTGAGGTGGGCTCTGCGGTCTTCTTCAAAGGAGGTTGCTGCCCGCCAAACTGTGAGGCGTCAAGATGCACAGTTTGAGGCGATATCAGCCCACTGGCGGTGGTCAATGTGGCAGGCACCAAGAGATTTCTTTAGGCAGTCCTTGTACCTTTTCTTTGGTGCACCTCTGTCATGGTGGCCAGTGGAGAGCTCGCCATATAACACGATCTTGGGAAGGCGATGGTCCTCCATTCTGGAGACGTGACCCACCCAGCGCAGCTGGATCTTCAGCAGCGTGGACTCGATGCTGTCGACCTCTGCCAATTCGAGTACTTCGACGTTAGGGATGAAAGCACTCCAATGAATGTTGAGGATGGAGCGGAGACAACGCTGGTGGAAGCGTTCTAGGAGCCGTAGGTGATGCCGGTAGAGGACCCATGTTTCGGAGCCAAACAGGAGTGTGTGACTTACTTTCTAGCTAAGTCATATTAATTAAATAATTTAGTAATAGGGAGGGAATGGGACAAGTAAATTGCATGTGTTACACATTGAAGCAAAAATAATAAATCCATTGTCATATCTAATTCTAAGCCAGTACTATTTTAAATTTCAAATATGGAGGGCAGGAGCTCGTTCTATGGTGTGATTGGCTAATATTGAGGCTGAACAGATCTCACTTTATGAGGTTTATTGATTGCAATCTTTTTTATTTTTATTTTTTCACTCTATGAACCATATTAACCAAAATACACACAAACATTTCCCTTGTGAATATACACAGTGTCATTTTCTCCCCTTTCCCCCTCCCCTCCCTTCCCACCCCTCTCCAAACCCATTAACTGTTCAACATATACAATACAATAAACCCATTAAACAATGTCATCACACAATGAAAATAAACAAGAAAATTGTGTTATCCTACTGTTACACACTGGGTCAATTCATTTCGTCTTCTTCTCATTCTATCACTTTAGGGGGTGGAGGTCCGCGGTAGGCCCTCTCTGTTGTGTTCATGTACGGTTCCCAAATTCATTCAAATAATGTAACTTTATTTTTTAAATTATATGGTTTTTTTTACAATGGAATGCATTTATTCATTTCTATGTACTATTGCTGTACTCTCAGGCTCTCTTCTGATTTCTAAGTTGACATTATACATTATTTTGCTACAGCTAAGGCTATTATAATAAATCTTTTTTGCGCTTCATCCAGTTTGAGGCCTAATTCTTTACTTCTTATATTACTTAGAAGAAAGATCTCTGGATTTTTTGGTATGTTGCTTTTTGTGATTTTATTTAATACCTGATTTAGATCTTCCCAAAACTTTTTCACTTTCTCACATGCCCAAATTGCATGTACTGTTGTTCCCGTTTCCTTCTTACAGCAAAAACATCTATCTGATACTGTTGGATCCCATTTATTTAACTTTTGGGGTGTAATATATAGCCTGTGTAACCAATTATATTGTATCATGTGTAACTTTGTGTTTATTATATTTCTCATAGTTCCAGAGCAGAGCTTTACCCATATTTCATTTTTTATCTTTGTTTAGATCTTGTTCCCACTTTTGTTTTGGTTTATAGCTTATTTCATCATTTTCTTTCTCTTGCAGCTTGATGTATGTGTTTGTTATAAATCTTTTAATTATCATTGTGTCTGTAATCACTTATTCAAAGCTGCTTCCTTCTGGTAATCTCAGTCTGCTTCCCAATTTGTCCTTTAAGTAGGTTTTAAGTTGGTGGTATGGTATCTCCCTCACTGTTCACTTTAGCAATAGAACCATTGGCAGAACTGATAAGAATAGAAAATAAAATAAAAGGGATAAAAATAAAAGAGAAGGAATATAAAATCAGTCTATTTGCAGATGGCATCATATTATACTTAACAGAACCAGAATTATCATTAAAAGAATTACATAAAAAATTGAAAGAATATGGAGAAATATCGGGGTACAAGATCAACGCAAAAGTGAAGCGATGCCAATGAATAATGCGGATTTCACAAAGTTTAAAAAAGAATCACCATTTAAATGGCAAACACAAGCCATCCAATATCTAGGTATTAGACTAGATAATAATCTAGGACAACTATACAAATTAAATTATCAGCCCTTAATGAAGAAATTACAAGATGACTTAGAACATTGGAAAGATTTACCACTAACACTGATAGGAAGGGTAAATTGCATTAAAATGAATATCTTCCCAAGGATACAATACCTATTTCAATCGTTACCAATTCCCTTAACAGAAAAATTCTTCAATGAGCTAAAGAAAATAATAAGGAAATTCTTATGGAAAGGGGGGAAACTGAGGATAGCGCTAGATAAATTAACAGAATGGTACAAACAAGGTGGTTTGCAGCTACCAAACTTTAAGAATTATTATAGAGCAGCACAATTAAGATATCTATCAGATTTTTATCAAACGAGGGAAAAACCAGATTGGACCAGGATAGAGCTAGATAAAATAGGGGAGAAGGTACCAGAACATTTACTTTATAAGTGGGATGAAAAACTGGTACAACATAGAAGTTCACCAGTACTGCACTATCTGCTCAACATTTGGATGAAGATTCACATAGAAAGGATAAAACCAAAATTACCAACTACCAAAATCAACTAATCCCTTTCACAATAGATAACCTTTCCTATAGAGAATGGGAGAGAAAAAGGATTAAAAGAATAGAAGATTGCTTTTTGAGAAATAATTTATTATCATTTGAACAAATGAAGTACAAATATGGAATAACTCTTTTTTTCATCTTAATGACAGGAGGGCGAACTCTTCAGATTCTCAATACTCAGGAAAAGGATGCTGGAAGATATACCTGCATAGCAACTAATGAGGCTGGAGAGACTTTAAAAAATTATGAAGTAAAGGTCTACAGTAAGTCTCTACAGTGTGGATGAGATATTCAGAAATCGTGATAAACTTGATAGATTAGCAACCAATCAATGTAGCAGTTCAGATAATGTTGCATTTCGCTGGTGTTCACTTTAATCAAGAAGCCAGAATGATAATGGTTTGCTGCTTTCTTTAAATTTTCTAGTTCCTCCTATTATCAACAGAGATGATATCTCAGATCTTGGCCTTTCACCAAAAGAAATTAAGATCAAAGTAAACAGCAGCCTAATTCTCGAGTGTGAATCTCATGCAATTCCAATTGCTACCCTTCGCTGGTACAAAGATGGACAGGTCTGTTTAGCTCTTTGTGTATAATATTGAATGAACATTTAAAATGATTATTTGTGCAATAGGAAAACATTTTTCCAAACAATCATGTTGACCATTCAAGTGTGACTATGAACAGCAGAAGATTTATATTTTCATAAGATCTGATTGTAAAAATAAATGTATTTTGGATTCATCAAGCAAAGAGATGGCAGATTAAATGGCTGTCTCTTGCACCATAAAGATCATATATCTGTCAGTTAGAAGTTGAACACTTGAAGTCATCCCAGCTAAATATTATTCTCTATATTTAATGTTCATTTATTATCATCTGACTGTACATCTGCAACCTGACAAAGAGCATTTATCTACCACAGTGCACACACATATACAATGTACATAATAAACATATAATTTTAAATAAATATAGAAATATTTTGTTTGTTAACTTGGCCACAAGATAGTGTCCATCAATCTCACAAATTGTGGGAAGAAGCTATATCCCCGCTAGCAGTCCCTATTTTGGTCATCCTGGACCTCTTCCTTGATGGTAGTGTGCCAAAGATTCTGTGTGTTGGATGCAGAGGGTCTTCTATAATTCTTTGAACCTTATTTAAACAATGGTCCTGATGAATGTCATCAGTAAAGGCAAGGAAGACCCTGGTGATCATTGCCATTTTGATGATCTTCTAGATTGACCTGCTCTGATCCTTTGCAGCTACTTTACCATGCAACAATGTAGCCAGACAGGACATTCTCAATTGTGTTCTTGTAAAACGTTGCCAAGACGGGAACTGGTAGCTCTTCTGAGGAAGTGTAAGATTTGCTGCGCCTTTCTGTCTAATGAAGTGGTATTGAGGGTCCAGGATAGGATAGAATTTGAAAAATATATATGAAGTTACCAACCATAATGTTATGTGATGTTAATGAATCTAGTAACAATACTGTAGATCATTGATCAGCGTACATGAAGACATTAAACAGGATTCCCATTTCGTCCTTGTACATCTGCTCCCCCACCATTGAGTCACTGTGTCTGTCGTACATTCTGTCTCCAAACTGCCCTTCATAAACTCACCACATTCTCTGCAATTTCAACATCTAGCAGCACAAGAATATTTGACACGGGGAACTCCACCTCCTACTTCTTGCTCAAGTGGCAATCTAGATGCCAAACTTTATGTGAGACGATGATATTTATTAAAACCTTACCAGAATCTGTCATCAATATGTACATAAACACAAATATCTGGGCTTTGTTGGCAAGGCCTACTTTAATTGTCAATTCCAAATTGCCCACTGCCATTCCCTTCAGGGAAGTATTTCACTATTGCTTTGTCACAGTTGTGTGTGTCCAAAATATGACCCCTCCAAGTACGTTTGGAGCAAGATCTGCAGCTCACCTGCACCTTCTCAAAGTTGGGAATGAACAATAAACGTTGGCCTTGTGTGATAGGCAAATTACAAAGGGCTCTAATGTACATGGTAGCCAACTATTCTAGGACTGCCATTTGAGCAAATTGGTGGAGTGGGTGCCTTCAGAGGAGTGAGAAAAATCTATTATTTTATTAAGACACCGTCAGTAGCATTAGTTTCATTCAATCATTTTATTTATTCCATTTATCTGTTCAGATTTCAGCAAGTGGTATCGATCAGACTTCCCAAAAATGTATCTACTTCTGTGATTGCTTCCACTAAATAAATAAAGATTCAAACACTGAATTTTCATGGGGAGAAAATGTCAAATCTTTACGTTTCCAGCCCCTGCAGAAAGATGATCACATCACCATAACGGCAAATGGGCGGATTATTCAAATCAAGAATACTCAGATTTCAGATACAGGACGGTATACTTGTGTGGCCACTAATATTGCTGGAGAGGATGAGAAAGATTATGATGTAAATGTCCAAGGTTAGATTGCACTATTTGCTTATTCCCAGTTGTGCTTTGTGTTGCAATTGTAATTTTAAGTAAATCTGTCATTCTTATCTTTGTTTTGTCAGATATTGTATGCTAGGGTTTTCATTAACTCTATCAAATGCCAGCTCTATCATTAATTTTATCCTTTTGTCATACATAGAAGAAACTTTTCTTGATATGAAGATATGTGAAGAAGCAAGTTTTTAATATAACTATTCTTTTAATCCTTCATTTAGTTCCGCCAAGTTTTGTGAAACCAGAAAATAGCTATGATATGAACGGGAATGCGCTGGAAGGGAGCAAAGCAGTTGAAATCAAGGATGTCATCATTAACAACCCTATCTCATTGTTCTGTGAGACCAACGCTGTCCCACCACCAACTCTCACCTGGTATAAAGATGGCAAACCATTGACATCTAATGGCAAGGTTCTGATACTGCCAGGTATGTGGTTTGGATGCAGAGGAAAACATAATTACCCTTGTGGAGTCTGTGATAGCTGCAATTAAAGCACTCTGCAGGTTAATTCTTGTACCATGGATTATTTAATTAGAAAGGATCCATGTTGAAATTGTTTTACTGATAGCTGTTGACAATTTGAGGAATTCTATGTCTTGTAGAGATTGATTTCATATATTTGATCACACAAGGAACAAACATTTTAAGAAGCAGCGGCATCTCCATCTAGTTCAATAGATAATCAATAACCTGCAAGTAATTCTTTCCATCCATGTGGAACAGATCAGTCCCAACTTTCTACCATGGTTCTGCTCATACGTCAGTTATTATTGTGGGTTCCTTTGTCTGCTTTGCGTGATGTTTCAAACATGTCTCACAGCTTGAAATCATTCTGTGGATGTCAGCATTTATGCCTGGCCAATAAACAGCAGTTCTGGCCCTCTTCTTGCATTTTTCCATTCCAAGGCAGCCTCATGCACCCTTTTCAGCATTTCTTGTTGCAGTGATTGAGGAATGACAATTCTACTCTGTCTTAGTAGAAGTCCCTTAACAACACTCTTCTCAGCTCTGATGTTGTAGTATTTGCTGAGATTCACCTCTAAGGCAATCCTTCATTCAGATTCTTGATGACCTTCTTGAAGAACTGTGGCCTTTTCTGTTTCAGCTGCGATCTGCTTGAATTTCATGTCAGATATGGGAAGAGATTCAGTGATCATATTCACATGTCTCTGTGGATCTCTTTGTGTGTCATTGCCATGGATAATGCATCATCTAAAACAATAAGTTTCCCTGGTGTGTACGTCACTTCAGTCGTAATGTTGTAGCTTCATCATTATTCTTTGGATTCTTGGCAACATTTCACTGAGACTTTTCTTGATTATCACTATTAATGCCTTGTGGTCTGTCTCTGCCATGAATGTTGGTAGACTATGCACATAACTATGGAATTTCTCGAGTCAATAGACCAGACCTAGACACTCTTTCTCGTTCTGTGCATATTGACATTCAGATGTTGTCATTGTCCTTGATACGCATGCTACTGCCTCCAATCTTCTCCTATAATCTGAAGTAGTATGGCATCTATTCTATCTTTTGAAGCATCCATGGATATTTTGTCCTTCTGGATGCATCAAAGAATGTCAAAAGCACTGGTTCTATAGTTAGAATGGTCTTCAGTCATCCCCATTCTTCCTTATGGTTGGCTGTCCACTTGAATTGATATTTGTCTTGTAACAACTTCCTTAGGTACATTGTTTTGGAAGACAGGTTTGGTATGAATATACCAATGAAATTGATCATTCCCAGCACCTCAATGCACCTTTTTTTGTCAGTGGGTTAGGGCATCTCTAAAATTGCTTTCATCTTGCCCTTCTTGTCTGGCTCTACACCTGTCTCTGACAGTTTATAACCATATAACAATTACGGAAACAGGCCATCTCAGCCCCTCTAGTCCATACAGATTTAAGTGAACTTTTCTAGTCCCACCTACCTGCATTTTGCCCATAACTCTCTAAATGATAAATTGACTTTGCTGTGGCCACCTCTTCCGAAAGGTCATTCCACTCAGCCACCACTCTCTGAGTGATGAAATTCTCTCTCATGTTACTTCTAAACTTTTGCCCACTAACTCTTAACTCATGACCTCTCCTTTGAATCTCACCTACCCTCAAGGGAAAGAGCCCATTCACATGTTCTCTATTCATCCCTCTCATAATTTTAAATATCTCTATCAAATCCCCCATCAGCCTTCTATGCGCCAATAAATAAAGACCTCATCTACTCAATCTTTCTTTGTAATCTAGATTCTGAAATCCAGGCAACATTTTAGTAAATCTTCTCTGCACCATCTCTCTTTGGCTTGGCTTCGCGGACGAAGATTTATGGAGGGGGTAAAAAGTCCACGTCAGCTGCAGGCTCGTTTGTGGCTGACAAGTCCGATGCGGGACAGGCAGACACGATTGCAGCGGTTGCAGGGGAAAATTGGTGGGTTGGGGTTGGGTGTTGGGTTTTTCCTCCTTTGCCTTTTGTCAGTGAGGTAGGCTCTGCGGTCTTCTTCAAAGGAGGTTGCTGCCCGCCAAACTGTGAGGCGCCAAGATGCACGGTTTGAGGCGATATCAGCCCACTGGCGGTGGTCAATGTGGCAGGCACCAAGAGATTTCTTTAGGCAGTCCTTGTACCTTTTCTTTGGTGCACCTCTGTCATGGTGGCCAGTGGAGAGCTCGCCATATAACACGATCTTGGGAAGGCGATGGTCCTCCATTCTGGAGACGTGACCCATCCAGCGCAGCTGGATCTTCAGCAGTGTGGACTCGATGCTGTCGACCTCTGCCATCTCGAGTACTTCGACGTTAGGGATGTAAGCGCTCCAATGGATGTTGAGGATGGAGCGGAGACAACGCTGGTGGAAGCGTTCTAGGAGCCGTAGGTGGTGCCGGTAGAGGACCCATGATTCGGAGCCGAACAGGAGTGTGGGTATGACAACGGCTCTGTATACGCTTATCTCTACCTTATTGATATCCTTCCTATAATTTGGTGACCAGAATTTGGCCTCAACAATGCCTTGAATAATCTCAACATCACTTCCCAACTCCTATATTCTATGCTTTGATTCATAAAGGCCAGCACACCAAAAGCTTTCTTCACCACTCTATCCACATGAAATTCTACCTCAAAGAACGATGAACCATTTTTTCTAGATCTTTCTGTTCCTCTGCTTTCTTCAATGCCCTCCCATTTACTGCATATGTCCTGTTTTGATTATTTTTTCCAAAATGAACCACTTCACACTTTTCAGTATTAAACTCCATCTGCCATCTTTCAGCCCACACTTCTGAGCATTACAAATCCTTCTGCAACCTCTGAGAACCTCCTTCACTATCCACAACTTCACCTATCTTTGTATCATCCATATATATTTACTATTTTTACCAGTTTACCACTCCCTCATCCAAATCATTAATGTTAATGACAAATTACAAGGGACCCAATACATCACTTGTTACCGGCCTCCATCCTGACAGACAGTTATCCACCATGACTCTCTGGCATCTACCTTCTAGCCACTGTTGAACCCATTTGACTATCTCAAAATTTACACCTAGCGCCTGAACATTCCATGCGGAACTTTATCAAAGGCCTTACTGAAATCCATATAGAGGGACTGCGGTTGGGGAAGGTAGTCGGGGGAGACAGCCGGGTGGCCGAGGAACTGCGGTTGGGGAAGGCAGCTGAGGGAGACAGCCGGGCGGCCGAGGGACCGCGGTTGGGGAAGGCAGCTGGGGGAGACAGCCAGGCGGCCGAGGACCCGCATTTGGGGAAGGCAGCTGGGTGGCCGAGGGACAGCGGTTGGGGAAGGTAGTTGGGGGAGACAGCCAGGCGGCCGAGGGACCGCGGTCAGGGGAGTCAGCCGAGGGACCGGCAGTCAGGGAAGACGTCTGGGCTGCCTATGGTCTGTGGTCGGGGGAGACTGCCGGGTGGCCGAGGGACCATGGTTGGGGAAGGCGGCTGGGCGGCCAAGGGACCACAGTTGGGAGAGACAGCTGAGGGACCGGCGGTTGGGGGAGATGTCCAGGCGGCTGAGGAACTCGCGATTGTGAAAGGCTGCTGGGGGACTGGCGGTCGGGGGAGATGTCCGGGCAGCCGAGGGACCAGTGGTCGGGGAAGACGTCCAGGCGGCCGAGGGACCACAGTTGGGGAAGGTGGCTGGGGGAGACAGCTAGGCAGCCGAGGGACTGGGGTTGGGGGAGACAGCCAAGGGATCGGCGGTGGGGGAGACATCCGGGCAGCCATGGGACCAGCGGTTGGGGAAGGCAGCCGGGGGGCCGGCGGTCGGGGGAGACATCTGGGTGGCCAAGGGACCAGCAGTCGAGGGAGACGTGCGAGCGGCCAAGGGACCACTGTTTGGGGGAGGCGACTGAGGGACCGCGGTTGGGGGAAGCAGGCCAGGTGACTGGAAGGGGGTGTGGGCGGATACTGCAGCACAATTCGGGTGGGCTTTCCGAAATCCGGAAAAATCTGAAATCGGAACACACTGTCCCCCAAGGGTCCCGGATAATGGATTGTGTACTTATATATATTATTTCTAAGAATACTTTCCATTAGCTTACCAATGTCAAACTTACAGGCCTATAATTGCTAGGCTTACTCCTCAAACCCTTTTTAAACATTGGAACCACATGTGCGATACACGAATCCTCCGGCACTATGCCTCTCTCTAATGACTTTTGAAAAATCACTGTCAGAGCCTCTGTTTTTTCTTACTTGACTTCCCTCAAGGATGTGGGGAAAATCCCATCAGGACCTGGTGACTTATCCACCTTTACATGCTTTAGAAGCACCAATACCCCCTCTTTCCTAATCCCTACATTTTCTATAATTACCCCTGTTGCCTCCCTTAACCTGCACAATTCAATATCCTTCTCCCTAGTAAATACCAAAGAAAAGAACTTGTTCAATATCTCCCCCATTTCATTCGGCTCCACACATAGTTGTCTGCCCTTGTTCTGTAAGGGATCAATTTTATCCTTCACTCTCCTTTTGCTATTTACATATTTGTATAAACCCTTCGGATATTTTTTCATCCTGTTCGCCAACTCATACCTTCTTTTTGATATCCTAATTTCTCTCTTAAGATTCTTTTTACAATCAATGTATTTTCCAAGCATCTCATTTACACCTTGTTTTTTATATTTAATATAGGCCTCCCTTTTTATTTGAACCAAATTTCTAATATCCCTTGAAAACCATGGCTCTCTCAAACGTTTGGCACTGCCTTTTATCCACCTTTAAATTTCACCTTTAAAAGACCTCTAATTCTCCTCTACATCCTTCCCATAAAACAAATCATCCCAATCCACTCCTCGCAGATCCTTTCTCATCTCTTCAAATCTGGCTTTTCCCCACTCAAAAACCTTAATCTTTGGACCACACCTATCCCTTTCCATAATTATATTGAAACTAATGGCACAATGATCACCTGATCCGAAGTGCTCCCCAACACCTACCTCAGTCACTTGCCCTATTTCATTCCCCAACAGTAGATCCAACACTGCCCCTTCTCTAGTTGGTACCTCAACATATTGCTGCAAAAAACACATTTTACAAATTCTAATCTATCCAGCCCCTTCACAGAATGTGTTTCCCAATCTATATTAGGAAAATTAAAATTAAAATCCCCCACTAAAACAACCCTGTGCTTATTACAAATCTCAGCTATTTCCTTACAGATTTGCTCATTTATTTCTCGCTCCCCACTAGGTGGTATATAATACACCCCTATAATTGTAACTTCTTTTCCATTTTTCAATTCCACCCAAACTGCCTCCCATGACAAGCCCTCCAATCTATCTCGCATCAGCACCTGATAGGCAATGCCACACCACCCCCTCTTACCCCTCCAATTCTATCACACCTAAAGCAGTGAAATCCAGGAATATTTAGCTGCCAGTCACATCCCTCCTACAACCATGTATCACTAATTGCCACCATATCATACTGCCCAGTGTCTATACACACCTTCAATTCGTCCACCTTCCTTACAATACTCCTAGCATTAAAGTAAATACATTTCAGAGATTTCACATATTTTACCTTCTGCTTGTCTCCATCTTTACGAACAACTCTTATTTATTACCATCAACCCTCCTCCATCACTGCATTCATCCTTTTCATTCTCAATCACCTGTCTTTCCATCCCCAAACTTTGTCTACAAGCCTTCTCTATTTGCAGACAAACCTTCTCTTTGCTGTTCTCCTTTATATGGACCCCTTCCTCCAACCATACTAGTTTAAAGCCTCCCGAGTAGCCCTAGCAAATGCCCCCATCAGGATCCTGGTCCCTCTGGGATTCAGATACAACCCATCCATTCGGTACGTCCCACCTCCTCCAAAAAAAGGTCCTAGTGATCCAAAAACTTGAATCCCTTCCCCTTGCTCCACCCCTTCAGCCACACATTCATCCTCCACTTTATATTATTCCTGACCTTAATGTCACATGGCACAGGTTGCAATCCAGAGATTATTCCCTTTGAGGTCCTTTTTAACTCCCTATCTAAATCACTATACTCATTTTTAGGACCTCTGCACTCTTCCTCCCTTTGTCATTGGTACCAACATGCACCACAATCTCTGGCTCATTTCCCTCCCACCTTAGGATGTCTTGGGCATGGGAATCTACATCCAGGACCTTGGCATCAGGGAGGCAAACCACCATCCTGTTCTCCTTAGCATATCCACAGAATATCCTAACTGTCCTCTTAACTATTGAATCCCCTATAACTACTCCCCTCCTCTTCCTTAGCAGGGTACCAAGGCCAACCTCATGCCAGAGGTACAGCCACTGATGCTTTCCCCAGTTTGGCTGTCGCCCCCCAACAGTACTCAAGGAGGAGTACCTGTTGTTGAGGGTTACAGTCACAGAGGACCTCTCTAGTACTTATTCTTCCCCTTCCCTCTCCTAACCGTAACCCATTTATCCTCCTCCCGTGGCCTTGGTGTGACCTCCCAAACAGGTGATTTCCTTCACACCAAACTTACATTTTTCTCTGTTTAACTTTAATCCATACTTCTTGATGATTTGTAGCACATTGAGCCTCTCGTTGTATTGTTCTTGTGTGGATCCCCATAGGATCATATCATCCATGTACACATGTACCCCATTTATGCCTTCATTGACCTGTGGAACACTTCCGGAGTGGAGGAAATTCCGAAGGGCATCCTCAGACAGGAGTATCGGCCAAACTTTGTATTTTCTGCTATCATCATGCAATTTTATTGCCAGAAGCCCTGTGATGCATCCAATTTGGTGAAAAACTTTTCACCAGCCATCTCACTTATAATTTCATCCCTGGTTGGAATCTGATAATGTTCTCTCTTTATATTAGCATTCAAGTCTTTTTGGGTCCAAATTACATGATCCTTTACTTTCTCCATATCTCTGCTGATAATGGCACTCTAAACACTCCTGCTATTTCTTTCACTCCTGGTACCATGTGATGTTTCTTTTATTGTAAGAAACAAACTTGGATTCTTTTAAAGCAATTATACTCACTCAGGACTGTGTGGAGGCATCCATTTTGAATCCAACCAAAGCTGCAACAAACTAGTCCCTGACTCCCTCTAGTGGTCAGGGGGATCAATAGCACCTAAGGCCAGGCCCGAAATGTTGACCAGCTGAGTTTCTCCAGCACTTTTGTATTGCTCGTGACCCCTGCATCTAAAAATGTTCTTGTTTAACTTCAGGTTGAATTTAAGAGTTGACAGTATAACAAGTTTCATTGCTCCTTTGAAAAAGATGTTTTTACCTTCACAAAATATGTATTGAGACCTTACTTTGAAAATCTTGTAAAAATGTTTGGGAATGAGGCATATTTTCTGAACTTCTAAGTTAAGACTAATTCTTGCAATTTGCTGCACAACCCTCAAAACTCCCTCCTACTGCTGCTTGCAAAAACACCTTTCCTCCTTTCTGTGCTTTCTGCTGAGGCTGATCTCTACTTTCTCCACTTGTGTATCTACCAAAGCATCTGCTACACCTTGCCATGAAGCCACAGCAGTTATCCCCCTCGCTTCACAATCTGGAGTGAGATGCTCTTTTGTATGAGTCAACAATTAACAAGCATTTCCTCCAATTTTACTTGCTGCATTTTCTTCACCCAGGGTGGTCTCCTCTCGACTGGAGATCGAAAACAGATTTCAATGAACAAATACCTCTGTGTGGCTGAGACTTTCCAGTGGTTTGTCCGTTCTCATTAGTCTCATCAGACTGATTTGTGCATTTCAACATTTATCTGTTTTCATTTCAAACTTTCTCTATTAGTGACATTTATATTTATCAATTTTCTGCTGCTTTCCCTTAATACTATCGTAGGCATTTGGATATCCTTTTGTTTTAGAGGAACTGATCTTTCATATTAAACAAACATTTTATTTTAAAGGTTTTATAGATCTTTTAACTCAGTATTCTAGAAAAGTACATTTTGTAACCAAAGTCACTAATACATCATTTGATCATGTATTTAATTTGTTTGAGGCTTTGCTGTGAATATATATATTACTACAGTATGTGCTACCTCTTTGTACTTGCTCCCATTCAATAAAATCACAGTGATATTTCATTCAACATTACTTTCCTGCCCTGACCTCATTTACCTTGATTCTCTGACGATCAAAAAAAAGTCTCTCATATCTGACAATGGATGAGGCTGAGAATAGACATGGGTCTCAGCTTGACCTCCCTGTAGCCAACTCACTCATCACTCCTACAGTGATATACCTTCATCTATCATCTGGAGAAGTTGAATGTGAACTTGAGGAACCACGCATCATATTCCTCCTGGACTGGCTTAAATCTAATACATAAACATTGATTTTTTTTCCAAGTTTAGATAACCCAGAAGCTGAATTATATTTTCATGTCAGATTCCAGCATCTGGAATTGTAGAGCAGCCAAAACCAAGGCCCTTGCTCCATGTTGAGTAAGTGTGTCCTAGTATTATTTTGCACTGATATCTTGCAGTCTTCATGAAATATAATTTAGTTCTCCTGTTAATAGTCATCAACATCGACTTCATTGGAATAAGAGTATCAGAGAAATTTATGGCACTTTATGCCAAGGGAGGTTTACTCAGGAATACCTGTTCTGCATCCAGTGGTGAACAGCTGGAGAAATACAACATCTTCTTACTTTGCTAAATTTTAGAATATTACTTTGATTATCCTTTACAACAAAGGTTTCATCCTTTTTATAAATACCAAACTTGGAGAGGAAAGAATATTAGCAGTGAAATTATCAAAAGCATACTTTGGAATGCAAGACCCAAAGAACAACATCATACATCATGTTGCAGTTTATAATATAAAGTGAATTCTGACATTCTAGTATTAAACAAAAATAAATGTATCCTTGACCTTGAACATAATTTTTTATTGTTACCCATTAGGAGGACGTGTGCTACAGATACCCAGAACACAAGTTGAGGATGCTGGGAGATACACATGCGTGGCAATGAATGAAGCAGGCGAAGACTTTATTCAATATGAATTGAGGGTTATGAGTGAGTATCATGGGTGCAGACAAGAAATCCAGTTTCACAGAACAATCATCCTTAGCTCACATCTCTAAGGACACAGAGACATGAGGTCAAAAGTACTTTTGAATGAAATTAGTCTTTTAAACATTAACTCATCTAAAAAAAATAGTGGCTGAATCTCTTCATCTTTCTTCTGGTTACAGTCTGAATAAACCAAATGCATTGACATCAATTGAAGTAGTGCGATTTTACTGGTTATTACAAATTCTATTTGCTTACCAGAATTTCTTAACCCTGCTCAGTGTTTACAATGTCAAGAACGTCAGTCTTTGGAACTGAGTGCCAACAGTAATTTAAGTAAAGCTCTGCAAACTGGATTTTTTATTTTTACGGACAAAAAGATTTTGCTAATCAATTGCTCCCTTTTGTGTTTTTCAACCCAGCTCCTCCTATAATGCTACAGGCTGATGGTGATATCCCTGAAGAAATCATTGTGCTGGTTAACAAGACTGCCATGTTGGACTGCCTGGTCAGTGGAACACCCACTCCCAAGATCTCCTGGTTCAAGGACGGGCAACTGTTAAGACCAAATGATCCCTTCAAATTCCTATCTAATGAACGAACTCTTCAGGTGTTGTAAATGTTTTGTGTTATGGGACATGTAAAGATGAATCATTCCTAATCAAAAAATTATCCCTAACTTGCTTTTAATATTTTCACTGGGTTCACTGTTCGTAGATCAGAATCTTCCAGAAGATTCTTCATGTGAAGTTGAGGTAGACATAATATGCCAAGTTTTCTTGATTTACTAGTTTGTTTGAGCACCAATCAAGTTCCCTGAGGGAAAATACAAGTGAATTTTAAAGTTGAAAGATGCATTAATATGAATACAATTTCACAGCCTGATAAGTGATGGCCAAAGTACCTTTCACAACTCTTTAGACTGCTACAAGTCATTACCAAGATGTCTCTTACTTTGATAAGGTACCTCAACATGAGTCATCTCATTTTTGAATGAAAGGAGAGAAAATTGAAGGAAAAGTCATTGGACAGGTTATTAATTATCATGCATATTACAAAAATCAGTATAAAGTAAGATGCAAAGATAAATGGCATTTACATTAACTAGTAATTTCTGTATCATTATAATTCAGGTGATTTGCCGTTCGGCGTTAGCAATCATGTCTCTCCATCCATCACGATCTTTGATCCTCTGCATTATGATTGTTGCCTCCCCTGTTCCCCTTCAGAAAAGGCTCCATCTTTGAGCTGAGACCATAGTCAATGTTGAGTCCATGATTATACAAGGAAAAATACTGAAGTGGCTTCCCGTTGCTTTCTTCAGTTGTAGTGTCCATACTGGACGGGTTATGCTGGCCATTGAACAGAAGATGTATCTGCCCCGCATTTTTAGCTTTACAACCATAAATTCCAATTTGTAGAACCTGCTTGTAAAATCCATCCAGCATCTACAATCCATTGCTTCATGTGTCCATTATAAAAGTTTTTAATGTTTTACTGATCAAGTTCTTACTGATACCAACAGGTCCTCAATGCACAAGTGTTGGATACAGGCAGATATATTTGTGTTGCAGAAAATGTTGCTGGAAATACTGCAAAATACTTCAACTTGCATGTCCATGGTGAGTGATGCCTTACTAAATATTAACTTGGTGTTGCATTGAGAAAATCAAAAAGCCCTAGAAGTGTACTTTAAAATTCAAGATCTTTTTATTGGCATGAATAAAATGGATGCAATATTATATGAAAATGCATGTTGTCTGCCGTATGGAAGTCAAAAATTCACCATCAGCAGAAATGACCCACCACCCCTTACGGTGAGAGAAAGAGAAGCAAAAGAGAGCCCCTTCAAAAATGCTGTGGATTTGCCATCTGCACTCCTGGAGCCTCTATCGGTATCCCGAGCTTCAGATCCAAACCAGGAAACCATCAGCACTTGAGGCACCTTGGGAGCTCTTGCTGTCCTCGGCACTCTCTTGCATCTCGGTTTCAGGGGTGCGTGCTGCAGAGCTCCTCTCCGGCACCTCATGGGGCAGCTCCATCACCTCCTTGTTGCTGTTTTTGGTGAGCTCTGGCACCTAAAATATCAGCACTGCACCCCTGCTTAGTTCTGATACCTGGTACCCCTTCAGTTAGTCTCCAGCCGTGTTTAGCCTGCTGGAAGTCCTTTGACTGAAAGTCATTAGCAGGTCAACAGTCTGTGTGGGCTTCTTTCCTCAAGTCACTAGCAACCCTCCCCCTGTGTGTTCTTGAGCCGCAAAACCCCTCGTTGGTCTGCCACCATGGTTACTGTCCTGTAGAGACACCTCATATGCTTTTCCTACTCCAACTGGGAGGAGTGGGGGGGATGAGGTGGTCTCCCCATTTTCTGATGCGCAGCACTAGTCCTCTGCTTCCCCAGAGCCTGATGCTTGCACAGGCCCCGTGGTCACAGTATTTTAAAATAAAACACCATCCGCTTCGATAACAGGCCATTTAAAGCCTGCATGGGGCCATCGGTAGTTGGACTGGGCAGTAGAACCCTGTGGAGGAGTGCTATATCTCCTCTTCCTGCTCTTGGTAAGTCTGCACCAGTTCTGCCATTGTATAAGAAAATTGCATTACCATAAATGCTGTGGAAAAAGGTGTAAGTAATCACAAAAGAGGTTGGATCCTAATATTTAACATTCCTGTCTGTTTTTTTTTGTCATAAAGAAACCCTTAAAAAAAATAAAATTGAAATTCCCTTTGTTTCACAGTGCCTCCCAGATTCATTGGCATCAACCCAGAGAACACGACTGTCGTGATAAATAACTTTTTCTCTTTGACGTGTGAAGCCACAGCTTTTCCACCACCCAGGCTCAGCTGGCTTAAAGACGGGAACCCTCTGCATTCTAACGCTAATGTTCTTATTTTGCCTGGTAAGAATCTGATTTGTTTTGTGGAATTTCCTTTTCCTTTAATTAATTGACCATGTCATTGCTCCATTTGCTGAGATAAGAACAGTGTGCACTTGCCCCTGGAACTCGATCTTGCAAATTAGCATGCACATCTAATCCACAGGATTAGAGATTGTATATAGCACTCTCTTATTCAAGGGATATCCTGGTGTGCTGACCGGCAGGAATTGAGCAGAATTTTCCAAAAATACCATATTGCTAATTGACTAGGGTTGGTATTTGCAAATATTGAAGTAGGACTAATCCACTTGATATTCCAATGCAATCATTGCTCATAATTATCATGAACAGAGTTAATAATAGAGCAATGGGGAGGTCTAGCATGAGAGCGGGACCTTCTGTACACCGTGCTGACCAGTGGGAACCCATCCCTATTAAAAGGCACTTGATCCGTACCTTTTATAGCCTTAGCATTTCGAGATCTTGAAATTTAAACCTCTAATACCTTTTAACTCCTTACCCTTTACCCTAAATGAATGTCGTCTAGATCACAAAAGAGGTTGGATCCTAATATTTAACATTCCTGTGTTTTTTTTTAAATAAAACACCATCCGCTTCAATAACAGGCCGCTTAAAGCCTGCATGGGGCCATCGGTGGTTGGACTGGGCAGTAGAACCCTGTGGAGGAGGATATAAGAAAATGTTCCTGCAGTCCGCCTTATCAATGCCCTTCATAATTTTGTGAATCTCAGTGACATCCCCTCTTAATCTCCTCTCCTCCAGGGAAAGCAGACCAAGTCACTCCAGTCTCTCCTCATACAATGTAGGCAATCTAAAACCGGCAACATCCTAATGATTCTCCTCTGCAGCCTCTCCAGCTGTTGCATCCTGACCACAATGTCACCGTCAGAACTGCTCACAGCACTCCTGTTGAGATCTGATCAATATTTTATAAAGTTGGAGCCATAACCTTCCTGCTCTTGTATTCAATGTCCTGACAAATATTTGTTCTTTTTTCATTTTGATGGCTGCTGAGTTTATCACAATAACTAAATTTGCTGAACTATATTCATAAAGTCAGTTATGATTAAGTCAGTTAAAATTGGCCATTGATGCAAACTGATTAGATTAAGTAAGATTACAATCTTCTTCTTTCTGATAAAGAAATAAAATTCTGCATCATTGGAGAGAATCCACAGTCAAAGCACCCAAAGGAAAAATAGTAAATAACAGCAGATAGCAAAGCTCGCATGATAGGCTCTATCAATAATTCCAAAGCTGTAGAGTGAGGAGCGTTGGGCTTTATTATACTTTAGACTTGTAGTTGGCCCATTACCAAGTGCTCAACTGAAGACTGGTCAGGTAATGACGCAATAATTAAAATCTATCATTCCTCACTCTACGGCTTTGGAATTATTGATAGAACCTATCAATTTATTATACTTTAGACTTGTAGCTGGCCCGATTTCAAATGCTTGACTGAGGGCAGGGAGAGGGAGGACGATCTTTATTCCAGGGTCACAAGGGGAGGAGTTACCAGGAACCGAGTCACCAGTGGGGGACATAATCGTATCACCACATTGAGGCAACAGAAATAAAAGAGGAAACTCCCATGGAAATTACAGACAAATGGTATCACTTCATGGAAAGCATTGCCCACCTGACATTTTGGTAGGAGCAATATTACTTGTTAAACCTCAGCAAGACTGGAGAGTTCAGCCTGCTGTGTCAGCATTATTAGGTAGAAGAATTGCTTTCAGATGTATAAAGGTGCAGGAAAGGAATTCTCACAATTGTACTAGCTAACACTATTTTTCACTATTGCTTTTCAGAATTTATAGATGTTGGTTTAGTGGTGGGAATGGGGGTGGGGGCAGGTCACGGTGGGGGGGGGGGGGAGGGGGAAGATGTTTATTTGTTTCTGTGGTTTTTTTATTGGCATTGATTTGGATAATAACTGCAGAATTCATCCTGCAGTTTCTCCAGTATGGTGAAGAGTGGAATCTGTTTCTGATTTTGAAATCTTGTTTTCTCACAGGAGGCCGGACTGTTCAGTTACCTCGGGTGAAGCTCTCAGAAGCAGGAAAGTACACATGCTTGGCCATGAATCAAGCAGGAGAAGCTGAAAAGCAGATTTATCTCACAGTTTATGGTTAGTGTACTGCATGACAAACAGAATGAGATGTACTGGGACCAAAGAGGTGAAAGGAAGCAGAATAATAATTTATAAAATTTTCATTTGAAACTGCATAAAAAACAAATGAAATATCATTAAAAAATATAATGAATTAAGCAAAGCATGTGGAAATAGAGTTGAGGTAGGAATTATTATTTCACAGAAAGACTTAAGGCCCATCAGGAAAAATGAGGACAATCTGGGCGTGGAGTCAAAAGGCAAGGATGAAGTTTGGAATGAATACTTTTCATCATTTAGTGACAAAGGAAACATTTTATCATTGGGAAAACTCAGCAAAGGTGAAGGTAGAGGTCTTGTGAAAGTCTTCAGAAATAAAAAGGAAGTTCTCAATGCCTTAGCAGACTTCAATGCAGATAAATTCTGAGGGGTGGATGAGATTTGTCCTTGGCTTCTGTGGGGGAAATGGAAAAGATTACTGGAGCTCTGGTTGAGATTTTTAATAATTTAGCAGCTAAAAGTGAGCTGCCAGGTGACTAGAAAGTGGCAAAAGTGGTGCCCCTTTTCAAGAAGAGCAGCAGGGAGATAGATGCCTGGCAATGACAGACCTGTGACCTCAGTCTGAGAGAAAATATTGGGAAACCGCTGAGGGACATATGGTTTGGTAAATTCATAAATGGAATTGGGTACCTTATGGGGAAAGGAAATCTGTTCTAACACAAATGTTTACAGTCGAAAGAGGTTGTGTTTCCACTTAGAGGACCTATCTGACATGTGTAAACTCCTCAAAGGGTTACTCCAACTGAATTACAAAATGATGGGATGGCAATTACATCTTTAGCAAACAGAATAAATTGATGCCTATGATTGTAAGGGTGTGACAGCGTGTATCTTAATTGTTTTAGGGTATCGGCAGAAATTTTGCAGTTTTTTTTTTCTGAAGCCAGTCCTGGGTTTCTTTTCATCACTGCAAAACATACTCTGACCTACAGTTATGTTAAATGGATGGGTGATGTATGTTTCTTTATTATAATGGGTGAAGGAAAGGCATGATGCTTCAGACCCAGGTGATTTTCATTCCCAGGTACAGCATAGAATCCAATAATAAAACCAAGTTTTGTGCAGTTATTCCTGAAATGGTGGACATAGTTGCAACCAACTTCCATAATTCTAATCTGTAACTTAGAACAGTATAGTATAGGCCCTTCAGCCTACAATGTTGTTCAATTCTATATAAACTCATCCTTTTACCAATCTCATACTTACCTTCCTGAAAATCCATTCATCTCTCTCACCAACCCCCCCCCCCCCCAATGTTTTGGCTTCCATATGCATATCTGAGTCTTAAATGTCCGTATTGTTGTAGCCTCCATCACTACTCCTGGCAATGCATTCCAGGCACCCACCACTCTCTGTGTAAAACAAACCTACATTTGACATCTCTCCTAAACTTACTTTCACTTTCCTTAAACAGATGTCCTCTAACATTGCCCATTGCCATCTTGTGGAAAATGTTGCTGGCTGTCCACCCTATCCATGCTTTTCATAATCTTATCCACCTCTATTTAAGACTTTTCTTATCTGCCATCAGTGAAAGGGGAAGATCCCTAGCTTGCTCAACCTTTCCTCACAAGACATGGTTTCCATCTAGGCTGCATCATGTCAAATCTCCTCTGCACCCTGTCGAAAGCTTCCATATTGAGGCAACCAGAGGAGAACACAATACTATTAAGTGTGATCTAACCAGAATTTTTTTAAACTACAACATTACATCAAGGCTCTTAAACTCAAACCCTTTACGAATGAAGGCCAACACGCCATATGCCTTGCTAACCACCCTATTAATTTGCATGGCAACTAACCTTTTGTATTCAAGTTATTTTTTAACTATTGCCTCTCTGGGAGAGTCAAGATCAGGAGAACACCATCTTAATTTTACAACCAAGGCATTTTTGGAATGGATCTGAAATTTGTTCCCAAAAGTCTAGGCACTGAGTTAATGGAATATTAATAATTCCAATAGATGTTAGTAATTTAGAAAGATTTCTGGGACCTTTGGGTAATGGAAGCTGGGAAGTGGAGCTGAGGTGTAGATCACCAATGATTACAGTTGATGGATGGAGAAGATTCAGGGTTCAAACTCCTGTGCAGTGTTCCCATCATGAATAAGGAAGAAAATCCAAACTTGAAAATTTATTTAGGGGTTACATTACTTTTGGAGTTGATTAATGGCAGTGTCACTTTGAAAAGCATTGTAAGGAAGAGAATATAAGTTGCTGAAGTTTAATACTAATAAAATTAAATGCTTTATGTCTGCATTACAGCCAAGCCAATCCAAAAATGACCCATCATGTGTATAATTTGCATTATTAGTGGCATTAAGTTTCTTGCAGGTAAATTTGATCTGACATGCTAATAATTTATTGCCTTGCAATCCCTAATATAAATATCACTGTAAAATCTGTTATTTATTAAATGAGAAATAATGTCCCCATTTATAATACATCTAAAGTTGTGGCAAGCATGCCCGGATTTTGCTAAACACAGAGATTATTGTAATTAATGCATTTGAATTTGTTGACTAAATTTGCAACCAAAAAATTCAGCAGGAAGTTTTATCTATTTATTACAATAGACATGTTTAAAACACATTTCCTTTATCCTTTATTTTCTCCCACTTCAAACCCAACAATCCAATCTAACCATCATTTTTGATTTGCCTTATCACCTGACACCCATGGTATTCTACATTAGTGAACTCAAACACAACTAAATATTTGCTGAACCTACTACTGGTATTAAATTTGCATAATTAATTTTGAAGTAATGACTAACAGTTTCAATTTAATACACTCAAACATCCAATCAGCTGCAACAACGATAAAGACTGAAACCTAAATGATATTTCACACCAATAAAAATCTATCTGTTTGGCCAGCAATTAATTTAAATGATTTTTCAATCATGTAGATAAAAGTAATTTTTTGGGCGAAAATGTTTAATCACATTTTGATAAATGCTGATGTCATCATATTTGTTATGTAGCTTCAACTAATCAATTCATTGAGGCTTCTCACAAAGAACATCTGGCTGGTGATTTGTAAATGTGTATTTTGTTGCAACATTGAGCAAAGAAATTCTTTCCCTGAGTCAGTAGAATATGAGTATTTTTAAATAGGATTTTGATTTTACTTAATGGCCCACACAAGCATTATGGTGACAATTATCCCACAATTCAGGTTTGGAAACCAGAAATAATACCTTATGGTTTTAATATCAGCTTGTACTAGAATATAGTCCATCTGGCTGTAAAGCGTAAACAATAAAGTGGAGTTAAATTTGTTCTTTTTACTAACTGCTGACAATCTGCATGTGACTGTTCAACTCCAGTTCTTGTCAGGAGATCTACCCCAATTTAAGTAATCAACATTTGGTTAGAAACATTTGGTTAGAAAATTGAAGTAGTAAATGATCAGAGTTGTTGTTAAGTTAAAGGATGATAATTCTATGATCTGCACACTAACAGAACACTTAGAGAGTGGATTTCAAGATATTGTTCATGTATAATTCCACTCTATTTTCATATTTCTCCTCCTCTGTGAATATGGGTTGGTTTATAATGGTATAATGTGGTATAATGTCACACCACAGATTTTATTTAACACAAATTTCTGAACTGAGAAATGTATAAATAGTCCTGCAGATTGTCAAGTGTTTTAAATAGTTCTTTAGTCTCATTTTCATGTAGTAACTCTTCCTAGAGGCAGAAATTATTAGATCCAATCTAATCCATTTTTAAGATGCTGAAGTAGTATGGTTAATGGGAATCAGGCAAATCTTCAAATTAAATAAATTTCTTGCCATATCTGTACAATGTGGTCAGTCTCCTGGTCCAGGTTCTAGATTCTCCACCTGAAGGAAATTACCTCTCGGTATCTTTTACATCAATCTTTCAGAGCTTCTTTTTTAATGAAATCACTCCTCAATCTTGTATAAAATTTGAAAGCCCATCCCTAAGGAAAATGATTGAATCAACTTCAGTTAGTTGCAGTATTTTCATACAAGGTAGATCAGTTTTGAAATTCCAAAATACCCACTGGATGCCAGTTATTGTCCCAGTTGTATATTCACTCTGTAATGATTGTAATGTTTTGGGAGAATTTGGTAGTATTTGGGATTTTGGTAAAATTTAAAATAGGTTACATACATACACACATTTTTAAGCAGATCTTATTTGAAAGACTGAAGAATTCACATTGCAGGATCTCTGTTATTTCACCAATAGGTGCTAATGGTTCATAAAATGTTTGACCATTGTCTTGCTGGAGTAGGGCTGTCTATAAGTATCCTTTCTGCAAAGTGCTCACAGAAAGGTCGCTCCTGGGTTTTGTTTATACTTAAGATAACAACTTGAGCAGAAGGAAGAACTCCTGTTGTTTGCTGGAGAAGGTGGGGGTTTTGCAAGTCACATGAGTCACATGCTTTCTACTGGAGTCTCAGTTGGAGAGAGAGAAAGAGAGAACACAAGCTCTCTCAGTCAGTGTGTGTGAGACACTGAACAGTGCAATCCAGGAAGAACTGATGTAAAGTTCCAAAGCAGTGGATGCTGTCAGTGCTATCTGACTGATGTTTCTCTTGGAATAAGAGGAACAGAGTGGAGCTTTGTGATGGCCTAGAGGAAGAGGTTACCAACTGGAAAACCCTGATGGGGCAAGTTTCATCAGCAAGTCCTTGAGGTGACTAATGGTGGTACCTCAGTTGTGGAAATCCTGGAACAACAAATATCTCTCTGCAAACGCTACAAGAACCTTCCTGAGTGGTAAACATACCTTTGAAGCACCAAAGCCTGGTGAACTTTATACATGTTAAATTCTGTGCACGGTATAAGAATTGCCAGAAAACTTGGAGAAGAAGTGAAATTGAACAGTGAACCAAATAACTTTTTTAAAATTTACACACACATTACATACATGTGTGCTTAGAATTAGAAGGGGGTTAATTTGGGTTAGTATAGAGTATAGTTAAATATAAGTATAGAGTTAAAGTTTGATTCTATTTTTATGTTTAAAGTTGATTAAAAATAACTTTTGTTTTAAAAACCACTTGTCTTGGTGAATGTTTATTGTTGCTGGGTTTTGGGGTTCTTTGGGCTCATAACAACTCTTGTCCACTTAATTTCCCCAGCGGGTTACTGTGCTTGCATGGTCACTTCTTGCATTTCTAAAGGTTGTGGATCTTTGGAATTCTGTACCTCAGACGACAATGTGTATAATTTCATGGGATATTTTTAACACTGAGTCTGGTATACATTCGGGCATTGAGCATCATCAGGAGATGAGGAAACTGGAGAGAAAAATTCACCTTGGTATTACAGTAGGCTCAAAGGGCTTTTTTTGCTCTGCTTTTGATTTTTAAATCCTCTTTCCTACTTCTGTTTTTGTCATCTTTCCTGCTGCAGCTCATTGTTTGAACTTGCCAATTTCCCCAGAAGGGCACATGAGATTTTTTTATATGTTAGCAGTTCAATTGAATAGTAGTAGTTGTATTTCCTTCCATCATGCAAGCTATGGGAAACAAAGCCTTATGTCATCCATCACCAAGCTCTAGTCTCCTTCAGTCTGATTCTAAGTAGTAAGTTGTAGGACGTTGCTATTTCCACATTGCTCTTGGAGATCTGCTAACTATCCTGCATTCAGTATATGCAATCTGTTTACAGACAGTGATATGATTGGAAGTCTGCTTGGAAATTATTACAATCTACGTTCTTTTGAAGCACATTGCAATTAATGTCACATTCAGCTATCCTTACAGCATTGCTTTTCTTACAGTTCCACCAACTATCAAGGATGGTGCAGGTGACTTCCCTCTCTCAATCAGTGTCCGCACTGGGAGTACAGCTATTTTGGAGTGTGAATCAAATGCAATACCACCACCCTTTATCTCCTGGTTTAAGAATGGCCGCCCAGTCATCGAGTCCAGCAACATTCGAACTCTGGCCAATGGCCAAACTCTGGAGATCACAAATGCTGAGGTAAAGATTTGGCTTTTCTTTTCAAATGCATTTAGCAATGCTAGGAAACTTGATTGTATGTTTCAGATTAAAAGAAAGGATGAAAATTCCACAGGCTGGGATAAATTTGAAATGTATTAAAAAAAGTTACTGGTTTTAATAAAGTTGAATTCAACCTGTGACTTTCAAAAGACTTAAAGAAGTTTGACTGTCAATCAATTTCTGCCTGCAGAAGAATTTTTCAACATCAATTCTAAATTTCCTTTTCACTATTTAGATCCTTTCACCCCAAACACATTAAATTGACATCACTGGAATACAGCACATTTGGAAAGCTGACCTGTGTTCTGTAATTTATAATTGAATTTATATTGAGAATTAAAATGGTTATTGTTATGTCTCTGAGTTACTTGGGAGGCTTCTTAAATAACTTACAGGTGCAAGATTCAAATGACATTAGGTACTTTTACATAATGATGCCATCCACCATCTTGGGAAACTGTTCACATACACTCTATACATATACATACTCCCCACAGTGGTGCACTACAGTGGGAGGGTGTATTCTTACGTGGTTACAAAATAGATCACATTATCCTGACTGTAAAACAGTTATCTATTTGAATATCCACATGACCCTCTTTAATAATTTGTGTGGATTATTCATTCTCATAAAACTACATTATTTTCCATTTTCTTTTCAAGATATTTCTTCTCTAATCTTGAAAAAAAATAAAGACCCGACTGAATGTTCTTCTTATAGACCTATTTCTTTGTTGAATGTTGATTCTAAGATCTTCTCTAAAATTCTAGCGACAAGGCTAGAGAAGATGTTACCATATATTATCTCTGAAGACCTGACTGGATTCATTAAAAATCGTTATTCCTCCTTTAATATTAGAAGATTGATGAATATTATTTACACTCCTTCACATAAGTCTTCAGAATGTGTTATTTCACTAGATGCTGAGAAGCCTTCGATAGAGTAGAATGGCCTTATTTATTTACAGTTCTTGAAAAATTTAATTTTAGTCCAATATTTATATCTTGGATTAAACTTCTTTACAATTCCCCAGTTGCCTCGGTTTTTACTAATACCCAAAGATCGCCATATTTTCGATTATTTCGGGGCACCAGGCAAGGGTGCCCCCTTAGCCCTTTATTATTTAACTTAGCTTTAGAACCTTTGGCAATTGCTATCAGAGAAGCACCCAATATTACTGGTATTATTCGTTGCAGGGATATTCATAAAGTATCACTATATGCAGATGATTTATTGTTATATATTTCCAATCCTGAAAATTCTATTCCTGCAGTTTTATCTTTATTAATTTTTCGGGATATAAACTGAACTTAAATAAAAGTGAATTATTCCCTTTTAATGGATGGGTTCCTATTTATGATAGTTTGCCTTTTAAAATAGCTATTTTATATATTTAGGGATTAAGATTACTAAAAAACATAAAGATTTGTTTAGGACTAATTTTTTCCCTGTATTGGACCTGATCGGCAGTTTACTTACCAATTGGTCACCATTATGCCTATCCATGATAGGCCGAATTAATGCTATTAAGATTATGATCTTACCTAAATTTTTATATATATTCCAAGCTATACCTATTTTTGTTCCTAAATCTTTTTTTGATAAGGTCGATTCTAAATTGTCCTCATATATCTGGCAAAACAAGAATCCTAGATTGGGGAAAAAATATTTACAGAAATCTAAACGAGAGGGAGGGTTGGCATTACCCAACTTTAGAATTTATTACTGGGCAATTAATATTAGTTACTTAAGATATTGGTTGAATTATTCAGAATTATCTCTAAATCCCCATTGGGTAAATTTAGAAATTAAACCGATACAAAATTTTTCAATTAGCTCTATTTTGGGAGCTGCTCTCCCTTTTACTCTTACTAAATTATATAAACAAATTGATAATCCAATGGCTAAACATACACTACGTATATGGTTTCAATTCCGGAGATTTTTTGGCCTAAGTCATTTTATCTTGGAAACTCCTATTGTACTAAATTTCCTTTTTCATCCCTCTCTAATTGATCAAGCTTATTTACTCTGGAAAGTTAAAGGTATAACATGCTTTTCGGATTTATTCTTGGATAACTCTTTCATGTCATTTGAACAATTATCCATGAAATATGATTTACCTCGATCTCATTTCTTTCGATATTTGCAGATTAGGAGTTTCTTAGTTTCGACTTTACCCTCTTTTCCCAATCGGGAGACTACGACTGTTGTAGAGGATATACTATATTCAAAATTCCCTCCAAAAGGTGTGATATCTAAATTATATAATATAATTACAAAAATAAATTCTGGGACTTTTGAAAAGTTTAAAAATGATTGGGAAAGAGAACTCAACCTTCATATCTCCAATGAAAATTGGAATAAAATTCTGCGACTGGTAAACTCTTCTTCTCTATGTGCAAAACATTCACTAATACAGTTTAAAGTTGTTCATAGAGCTCATATGTCTAAAGATCAACTCCATCGCTTTTATTCTCATATCGATCCTATATGTGATAAATGTCAATTGGAAATAGCTTCCCTTACACATATGTTTTGGTCCTGTCCCTCTTTACAGAATTATTGGAAGGAAATCTTTTCCATTATATCTACTGTTTTGAATATTGATTTACAACCACATCCCATTACTGCAATTTTTGGATTACCTATGATAGATTTGACTTATTTATCTCTTCCTGCGGATCGTATGATTGCTTTTCTTACACTAATGGCTAGAAGATCTATACTATTGAATTGGAAAGAGGTTAATCCTCCCACTGTTTTCCAATGGTTTACCCAAACTATACTATGTTTAAATTTAGAGAAAATTAGAAACTCTGTCTATGAATCCCCTTCTAAGTTTGAGTTTCATTTGTGGTGAGTTGATCTGGCTCTGTTTTCTTACTATGATTATGTATGATAATTGGGCTGTAAGATGAGATCGGAGTGATCGGCGTGGTTTAGCTATATCTGTAGGTTTTTTTTAAAGTTTTTTTTAATTCAGATTTGTTTTTTCTTCTTTTTTGGGGTTTTATTTTTCTCTTTTTTCATATATTGTTATTAATTATATCTTTTTTTTTTAGAGATAGTTCACACCCTAAACTGATCTAAAAAAAATTTTTATGATATATTTTTATTCTGTAATATTATTGTTTAATATCTCTGTATTAATTCATTACTTACTATGTATTTTTTATATCTCTTTGAACTGTATGTGTTTATAAATTATAATAATAATAAAAAGATTGAAAAAGAAAGAAAGATATTTCTCTTATTTTATTCACAGATTTCAGACACAGGCCAATATGTCTGTAAGGCCTCAAATATTGCTGGACAAGTGGATAAAAATTTCCACCTCAATGTACACAGTAAGTTTGTTTTGAATAAATATAATTTGTAGGTAATTAAATTTATTTTTAGATGAAAGCATGAAATAAGATAACAAATACTCTTCCCAAATTCATGAAGTCCAATGTCAATCAGTGTTAGTTACACAAAGTTTTAAGATTAAATATTCCTCTCTGTCAGACAAGGATTGGCCACCCCTTATGCAGAGTGACTTATTTATTTCCATTGATGGCAATAGAATTAAGTCTGAGGGCTTTGTTTAACTCTCTTCTGATATGATATGATTTTCTTGTGCTTTACAGAGGCTCTGTTTTATTTTCAAAACCAACATTATTTCTTGAAATAAAAATTGAAAATGCTGGAAATGTTCAGCATATCTGGCAATGATTCGTGGAAGAAGAAAGAGTCAGTTCTTTTAGGTTGATGACCTTTGATCGGAATTAGGGAAGGTCAGAAATAAAACGCTCTTAAATGGCAGAGATAGAGGGAGAGAAGAAAGGGGGAGGTCTGTGATTAAAGTGAAGACCAGGAGAAGCTGGGGGACACAAATACTGGCTAAAAAAGTTTGGGAAGGCCCAGTGAATGATAAAAGCTAGTCATGGAGGGCAAATAAAACGTTCACTTGGTCAGGCAAGAGAAACAGAGTCTGCATTTCAGGTCTGATGGAAAACTATCCATCCAAAACATTTTCACTAGTTCTCTCTCCACTGAGTTTCTTTTTGTCTACAATTCCACTTCTATGTCATATGTCCTGCACCTGTAATTGTTTTGCTCTTCTATGTCAGGGGAAGGTATGACTGGGACAAGATGCAAAATCTGAAATTACAAGACTAAATGCTGGAAATGTGGAATGCAAAATGTGTCTTTTGACAGCTGATGTGTTATATTTATAATAATTTTGAGATAAACATAAGTTATGTAATTCCTTGCATATTTTGACAGCTCTAAGTACATTACTTTACATATCCTCCCATAAGCTAAAAACTATCATGACATCTGCAGCCAAGCTATGCTAGAATTTGTTTCATGTCATGTGTGATCCATTGGGTCATCCTTCCTTAAAAATGTTAACCTTATCCAAATAGACCAAGTGACTGACCTTCCTCCATGGCTTCAAAAAAATGTGAAGTCTCTCTGCTTCCACTAAAATGAAGGAACTTATGGGACAGGCCGAAGTACCTCATAAGCACCTTGAAATGCTGTTCAAATAAACACCGAAGTTAGTCTTTTAGCAATAAGATCCCATCAGCTGAAATCAGAAGGCAAACTGAATCCTAATTTAGTGTTTTTTTTCCAACAATGAAGTTCTCTCAGTATTAAAAGAAGCTTTATAATGCATAAGCCATTTCCAGTACTCCCCTGGAATTGCAGCCTGAACAAAAAGAAAATTTTAGAGCCTTTCAAGTTTTGGGTCATTCGATCAGGAAAAGTATTTTTGAAGTTGTTATATTGGACAAAGTGAACATGGCTGGGTCCCACCAACTGGGGAGAATTGTACTCCAATAATCTGTTCATTTCATCAGGTGATGTTTGAATTTTGGCTGAGCTCCAGGCCACCAGAGAAACCATCAGTATTTTGGAAAATGCTGCATTTTTAAAAGTCATTTGGTGCAGGAGACCTCATGCAAAAGATTGGACAGATATTCCTGAATTACAAAAGCATTGAATTCCTGGAAAACTTTTCATTGAGCAAAATTTCCTCAGTTAAAAGAGCTGGACAAAATGCATTTTGATTGTTTCCACCTCATGCATTTCTCTGTGCAGAGAATAGTGCACTATCCAATATATTCATAGTTGCAAGAAATAAACTTGTAAATTGCACACGTGTACCCAAAAGAGTTAATGTCATTATAGTAAAAATTCATATGTCAAAGAATACCTGAATGTTCAGTTGTGCAAGACTCCATAAGCAGTGCACTATTTTTTTTTATCCTGCAGAGTAGACTCAAATTCCTATTCAATTTCTTCAACTTCTGATCTCAAAATTACAAAAATATGAGCTGAGGCCTCTTGAATGAGCAACCTTCTGGCTCAGAAATATATGTAATGCTAAGACCAACATTTAATTTCTCATTCCTTGTTCACCATCTACATTCTGCATGTCCTGAGAGATAATCTGTGTGTAGTAAGTGCTCAGAGAAATCTAAAGGGCTAATACTTGATCATTCTTGGATTTTTTTTCTAGCACTCCAAATGGTTATAAAAGTGGCTCAAAGTGCCAGAACCAGGGGCACGGAAAGTTCTTCTTCCTGTTTCAGAGCTATTTGCAGAAGCAAGTTATTCATTGTTATTATTGTTTCCCTAGGACCAATTCATTGCTTTTTATCCATCAATATTTTTATTTTAGTTATTCTGGACTGTCACAGTAAATAACAGAAGCAATTACCCTCCAGATAAAATAGAGTAAAATTGTGTGTGTATGAGAGAGACAATGTACATTTTCACTATGTTAACCACCTTCATAAGCAATAGTTGACCTTTCTCCAATGCAGTTTTATGCCAAATTGTATTACTGCAGAAGAATTACAATCACAATCTTTCGTATATTTTTTAATTATGACAAAGCCATGGAGTATAATACAATGACAGGCTTGCAAATCTTGGCCATTTTCTTGCACAGTCGATAGATTTAGAAGCATTGTTAGACGCAAGATGTGTTAAGAAAACTAAAGATATAATTATATATAAACTGTTTGGTTTCTCATACAGTCCCACCCACAATTGAAGGCCAGGCAGAAGAAAAAGTCAATGAGGTCATTAGCAATCCTGTCACCTTTGCCTGTGATGTGACTGGCATTCCTCCACCAACGTTAACTTGGCTGAAGAATGGGAGAACCATTGGTAAGATGTGCTGCTACCTTGGTACTGAAACTGTAAAAGGACTGTTTCTTCTTGCATTGAAATAGGTAGATAATGCCCCCTAGTGGTATATTAATTCTGCCAAAATAAATGCAGCATTGGGAAACACAAAAGCTGCAGATAGATGCTGGAATCTTCAGCAGACAATTAATTGCCGGAAGAACTCTGGAGGTCAGACAGCGCCCATGGTTAGAAATGTCCAGTCAATGCTACAGTTCTGAATCCTTCGTCAAGATCACAGGTAAGGGGTGATAGTACAAATGTAAAGGGGGAAAGAAGCTGTGGGGTGGGCAGAGGTAATAGGGGTAGGACAGAAAGTGTGAGAGGTACATGGAAGGAGAGACCGAGGAACGGGCAGGTGAGAGAAAAGTTAGAGGGGGAAAACGTACAGGAGTGGGTAAAGAAGAGATGGGAGCAATTGTGCCAGGTGGGGTGGGGGTTATCTAAAATTTGTAAAACCAATATTTATGCCATTACAATAAAGGCTGTCCAGGAGGTATATGATACATTGATTCTCAAGTTTACATTTAATCTCACCCTGTTAATGGATAAGGCCAAGGATAGACTTGTCATTGTGGGAACGGTTGGGGGAATTAAAATGGTTGGCTACAGGAAGATCACGTTGAGACTCAAAAATAGAGTATAGGTGTTCAGTGAAGTGGTCACCCATCTGTGTCTGGTTGCATCAATATAGAAGAGACCACATTAAGTTCACTGAATGCAGTAAATTAAGTTGGACAATGTGCATGAAAAGCACTGCTTCATCTGGAAGGACTGTTTGTGGCCATGGATGGAGGTGAGGGGGGAAGATGTAGGGACAAGTTTTACACTTAACTATGGTTACAACAGAAAGTGCCTAGGCATGCACGGGAGGGTGGGGAGGGAAGAGCATTCTAAGGAGTCCCAGAGAGACATATTCCTGTGAAAAGCAGACAGGGGTGAAGAGGCTGGTAGAGCAACTGCGTGGAAGTTGGCAGAAGGGTCAGAGGATAATGTATTGGATGAGGCTAGTGGGGAGGAAAGTGAGGACTAAAGGGTCTCTGTCTTTTTTCTGCCTGGGAGAAGGGCAAAGTACAAGAAATAAGGAGGTATGGGTGCAGGCTTTATCCATGACAGTTAGAGGGAATCCATCTTTATAAAGCAAGAGAACGTTTTGTATGTCTTGGAGTGGAAACCTTCATTCTGGGAGCATCCTTGCAAGGGACAGGAGGGGAAGAGGTATAATCGAGGTAGCTGTCAGTCAGTCAGTGAGTGACATAGATGTCTGAGGACAATTTGTCCCCTGAGGTGGAAACAGCTATCAGAAACAGTCCAGATAAATTTGAGGGCAGTTTATAAGTTGGCAATGAAGTTAATGAAGTTGTTAAATTTTGTCTGGAGGAGAACAATTGTTTTTTTTTATCAGCTATTGTTCTCTTTGGAAAGTTACCTTATTTCAGTATATCTACAAAATGCCAGAGTGACACATTTATTTCGTTCAATCTTTCAGAATGTTTAAAAATATCTGTTGTGCAAATGGGTACTAAAATGTTTAAGATTATTTCATTTCACAATGTTATGCTGTGCAATGTCAAGTGCAGACTACATTTAAATACACTGTTTAAATTCAATTAACTAACAGGGTAGAGGTTGACAGCAACATCCTGGTATGATCCTGAGGTTAGGAAGCAGAGCATGACCAAAGGTCAGACTCCTACGATCAAAGGAATCAAGGCAGGAGTGAGTTTTTGTAAGGGCCCAAAGATCAAATTGAGGACAGTTGGTGCAATTTGAGTGTTGGCCTTTTAAACAGCATGGTAAAATAAGCTTATTAAATCCTGATTGTTTGGTGATGAAATAAGAATAGCTGTTATTCACACCAGTGAAGTTGAAAATCTCACTTGAAACAATTTTATTGTTTTTCACTCTGTTCATTTTGGTGAGTTTTACATCAGGAAAAACATACTTTGGAGAATGGACATCTTGTGGATGTTGGCACTACCAGTTGCTCCAATAATCACAAGACAAAGACTGAGGGGAACGATAGGCTTTATTAGACACAACACTTGCTGGTCCGGGTCCAAGCTAGGGAAGGAAGAAGTGGCTCGACTTTTGTGGCCTGGGTCACAGGGGAGGAGTCCAAGGAGGATAGGCTTTATTACACATAACATTTGCTGGTCCGGGTCCAAGCTAGGGAAGGAAGAAGTGGCTCGACTTTTGTGGCCTGGGTCACAGGGGAGGAGTCCAAGGAGGAGTCTAGGTGAGGATGTCATCAGGAGGACAGGCCAGCCCATGCCTGTACTGGCTAGTACATACAATAAACCAGGAATGGCCAAACTTGCTTAATGTAAGAGCCACAAACGGTAAAGCTCAGATGCTTGAGAGCCACAGGACATGAACAAAATGCACACATTCGTTTTTATTGTTACATACACATTTTGTTACAAAAATATTTATATAAATTTTAAGAAATGCATATTAAATGCAATAATATTTATTCATGCATGCAGTCTTTAAACAGTTAATTTGTATTAGTTTCAGTAATCATGACGACACAATGTTAAAAAAACGTAAACCAAAAAATCAGAGATATCTTAATCAGATTGGCACCTTACAAAATTAGTCTTATTATAATTATATTTTTATGACTAAAATACAATGCTACAAATATCAGGCTATTAAAAAGCGAGTCGGGCGGGCGAGGGACCGGCAGCGCGAGTCGGGCGGCCGAGAGACGGCAGCGCAAGTCAGTCGGGTGGGCGAGGGGGAGGGTCAAAATTTATAGAATATTTGAATTGTCCACAAGCCACATATTAAAGATCAAAGAACTGCATGTGGTTCACGAGCCACGGTTTGGCCACCCCTCCAATAAACCATATCATCATATTCATCCCCTCTTTTTAAATAGAGACCACAGGGAACAATAACGAGAAAGGGAGAGAAAAAAAAAGTGGGAAAATGGAAAACTCTCTCTGTCTGACTAGAGGTTCCATTGCACTGGCGACTTCCTCCTTCTGCTGGACTGATAGGGGGGCCAGCGTGTCTGTGCGCTGCTCCTCGGGGTGGGGGGGAGGCTGTCACAGGAGAGGCCAGGTTGGGAACAGTTTGGGTCAGGGAGCTAATGGGGGACTCCTGGGAGGATGGGTGGTCCGATGTCTCCCGGGGAGCCGACTGCTGGGGGGAGGAGCCAGGTGGCTCGGACTCCAGTATTGTGCTTCTTTGTAGTGTGATCAGATCTGTAGGCTGGTTGGCAGCAGGCAGGGCCGTTTCAGGGTCTCTGGCCCTCGCCAGGTCTTAGATCAGTACAGTGTCCTCGTGGCCATCAGGGTGCCTCACGAACACGTATTGGGGGTTGGCGTGAATGAGGTGCACCGCTTTCACCAGTGGATCCGTCTTATGGCCCCTGACATGCTTCCGTAGCAGGACCAGCCCTGGGGTTGCCATGCAAGGAGGGATGGAGGAAACGTTCGCCAATCTCCTAGGGAAAGCAAAGAACATTCATGCAGGGTGGTGTTAGTAGCGGTGCACAGCAGTGATCGGATGGCGTGGAGTGCCTCGAGCAAGACGTCCTGCCAGCAGGACACTGGAATGTTTCTGGACCTGAGGGCCAGGAGCACTGCCTTCCAGAAGGTGACGTTCTCCTGGGGTTATAGCTGGTGGTCCTGCTGGTGGCTATGCCTCTGGCTAGGAAGTACTGTCGCAGTTACTCACTCATGAACGAAGACCCCCGGTCACTGTGGATGTAGCCGGGGTACCCAAACAGAGTGAAGATGCTGCGCAGCGCCTTGATAACCGTCATCGAGGTCATATCCAGGCAGGAAATCGCAAAGGGAAACCTGGAGAACTCGTTCACCACCATCAGGAAGTAGACATTCCTATTGACGGTGGGAAGGGGACCCTTGAAATCAACACTGAGTCATTCGAAGGGGCGTAAGCCCTTAATGAAGTGTGCCTTTTCTGGCCGGTAGAACTGCAGCTTACATTTCACGCAAATCTGGCAGTGTCTGGTCATGGACCGGACATCCTCTACGGAGTATGGAAGGTTCCGAGTCTTGACAAAGTGGTACAGCCTCGTGATTCTAGGGTGGCACAGATTGTTGTGTAGGGACTGGAGACAGTCAAGATGCACACTGGCGCATGTCCCCTGGGATAAGGCATCTGGGGGATCATTGAGTTTACCTGGCCAATTCAAGATGTCATAATTATAGGTGGATAGCTCAATCCTCCACCTAAGAATCTTGTAATTTTTGATTTTACCCCGCTGTTTTGTATTGAACATGAAGGCCACGGCCCTCCGGTCTGTCAGCAGGGTAAACCTTTTACTGGCCAGGTAATGTTGCCAATGGCACACCGCCTCACTGATCGCTAGTGCCTCCTTCTCGATGGAGGAGTGCCGTACTTCAGCTCCATGCAGGGTGCGGGAAAAAATACTAACGGCCTGCCTGCCTGGTTAAATGTGGCGGCCAGTTACAAGTTGAAGGCACCGCTTTCAACATGGAACAGAATGGATTTATCCACAGCATGCATTGTGGCCTTTGCAATGTCTCCTCGGATCTGGTGAAATGCAACTTGGGCTTCTGCCGATAACAGGAAGGTTGTGGACTTGATCAGTGGGTGGGCTTCATTGGAGTAATTTGGCACCCATTGTGCATAATAGGAAAACAGCCCAGGCACCTCTTCAGTGCCTTTAGGGTGTTTGGGATTGGGAGCTCCATTAGTGGTTGCATGCGGTCAGGATTTGGGGCAATGAGACCATGTGCCACGATGCATTGAGAAGGGCCAGGTGATCATTATTGAACACGCACTTGTCCTTATTGTACATCAGGTTAAAAGACTTGGCCATACGTAGGAACTTTGCGAGGTGAGCGTCGTGGTCGTGCTGGTCATGGCTGCAGATGGTGACATTGTTGAGATATGGGAACGTTGCCATCAACTTGTGCTCCTCCACCATCTGATCCATAACTCTCTGAAAAGCAAAGACACCGTTAGTAACTTCAAAAGGCACCCGCAGGAAATGAAACAGTTTGCCGTCAGCCTTGAATCCCGTGTAGATTCAGTCGCTCAGCCGGAGGGGGAGTTGATGGTAAACCGACTTGAGGTCAATGGTCGAAAAGACTCTGTATTGCGTGACCTTGTTGACCAAGTCGGCTATCCAGGGTAGTAGGTATCCGTCCAACTGGGTGAACTGGTTGATAGTTTGACTATAGTCAATCACCATCTGGGGCTTGCCTGCCCCTCTGACCACGAGGACCTGCGCCCTCCAGGGGCTGAAGCTCGGGGCTATGATCCACTCTGCCAAGAGTTGCTGAACCTCGGCCCAGATGAACTCCATATCTTCAGTGCTATAGCACCTACTCGTGGTGGCAATCGGTTTACAGTCAGGGTGAAGTTTGCAAATAGTGATGGAGGGGCCACCTGCAGGGTGGTGAGGCTGCAGGATGGTGCCGGAGACTGGGTCCTTGGTTGGGGAGAAGGATCCATAAGCTGGGGGTTGTGAACGGTGAGTGGCGGTTGGGGGCCCCCAAACGCCATCGTCACACGCCTCAACTGACACTGGAAGTCGAGGCCCAGGAGGATCTGCACACAGAGCTGGGGCATGATCAACAATACAAAATAATTGTAACATCCCCACCCCCCCCACCCCCGCCACCATCAGAAACGCTACACAGTATCCCCAGATACAAGACTGTTGGTCTTTTGCCGCCATCGATACAGATCTGGTCATCTGCCAGACGGGAAGGGAGAGTCTGCGGACCATCTCAGGGTAGATAAAACTTTCGGTGCTGCTGCTGTCAAAGAGGCAGTTCGTCTTGTGCCCATTCACCTCGATCTGCATCATGGAGTTCGTGATCGGGTGAGGGCTGGCTTGATTGAAGGTGACTGACACCAAGACAGGTACCTCATCATTGTTGTCAGTGAGGAGGCCCGACGCCCAAGATGGTGGCCTCTATGTTGACCACGCTGTCATCGTTGAGGAAGAAGGCTGAAGTGGTGTGGTCGAGGGCGGAAATAACGTCATCGATGAGGTGTGCCGCGGCATAGAGGATGGGGGCAGTAGCGAGTAAGATGGTGCCATCCTTACCGCGCATGTGGTCAGTTCCGGAAGTTCTTCAGTCGCACACACCGCGCTTCTCCTGGACAGGATTCTGGATCCACAAACTTTCTGGTAGTGGCCTTTCTTCCCGCAGCCCGAGCAGGTAGCTCCTTTCATGAAGCAGAGGCGTCTCGAGTGCCTAGCCTGCCCGCAGAAGTTACATCTCGACGATGTCGGCATCACCGCAGCCATGGTCGGGTCGTACATGGTAGGCCTGCTTCTGCCCATGATTGACTCACGTGACGCTGGGCTGAATCTAAGTTCTGGCCAGTTGGATTTCTCTTTTTAGTGGGAGCTGATCCTCCTCGAGGAGGTGTTGTCGGATATAATCCAACCTCAACCCCGACACTCAAGCGTCCCGGACAAGGTCTACCACGCTCTGGGTCCCCGTAGGGTTTCCCAAACAGTCTTTTCCCAGTGTGACCAGGGATCGAACAAACTCTTCAACCCACTCACCAGGCTGCTGTTTCCTGGACACCAGCAGATAACGGGAGAAGACTTCGTTAACCTTGGGCTTGTATAGCGTCCAAAGTTCAGCCGTCGCCTCGGTGTAGGTCATGCTGATTCTGATGGCCTGGAAAGCCCTCTGGCCGACTCTTGCCTCTTCTCGTCCGAATCGACCACTCCAGCGGCGGCCTCGAGGAAGTTGTTGAAGCAGTTCACCCACTGTTCAAAGAGTTCTAATGCACCTGGGACTTAGGGATCTACCTCTAGCCGATCAGGGCGCAGCAACTTCTCCATTACCAGAGACGTTAAAAAATTGTGTGTAATTAATTGTTGGGCACTACCAGTTGCCCCAATAATGACAAAGACTAAGGGGAACGATAGACTTTATAACACGCAAGACTTTCTGGCCCGGGTCCAAGCTAGGGAAGTGCAGGGAAGGAAGAGATGACTCAACCTTTATGGCCTGGGTCACAGGGGAGGAGTCCAAGGAGGAGTCTAGGAGATTATGTCATCAGGAGGACGGGCCAGTCTGTATCTGTACTGGCTATAAACGATATCCATCACAGTGGCAACGTGAGAATTTCTCTAAAGAACATCGGGTATCCTGCTCTGTTTGGATAAATCTAACTTTCAATAGCACAACACCATTTTATTTTGAACTTGAAGGCGTTTCTTGCGCAATGTTTTAGTTGTCATGAAAGGTCATCACCCTGACTGGTTAATGTTATTGCTCTCTGTCCAAAATTGCTGTCTAACCAGCAGAGCATTTCCAGCAGTTTTTTTTTATTTTATCAGTTTGCTGCAAAATCAAATATGTACAACAGTTAAAGTAACAATTTATCAATTATTTTAAGAAGAGAAGATTTTCTTCTCCATATCCCCAGTCTTGATGAAGAGTTCAGTTCTGAAACGTCGACCATTCTTTTTCTCCCTCTGATACTGCCTGACTTTGTGAGTTCCGCCAGCAGATTCTGTTTGGCTTTAGATTGCGCCATCTGCAGTCTCCACATCTGTAATTGGTTTGGATACATACATACATATTATACTCTGTAATGTTTAGCATGTGGAATAAAGTGCTTAGCTACCCTTTCTTTGTAGCCAATTGTAATCTTTAAATAGGATTGTATTTGTTTCTTGGTTGATTTTGTGCCAATGACTTTCACATTTACAACCCACATATCCTTTCTGTACTTTTAGATATTCTGCACATTGTATTTCCATCAAATTATGTAAATTCAATTAAAAAGGAAGAAAGTTAGGCAGTCAAATCCTTAATATCAATTTATATTTGTCTTAAAGACTGACAAATGAGGAAGCAGTTGATATCTACTCCTCTTCTATGATCAGCTGAAACAGAACCAACCAATCTCAAAATAGTATGAATATAGTTGTCTGAATATTAATTTTTCTCACATTTTTTTTTCCTAAAATGGAAAATGAATTCTCACAAAGGAACCGATGAAAGAATTTTCTATTGTGTTTTCTTTTGCTTCAGAAGATGCTGACTCCTTGGAGATGCACATTCTGTCTGGAGGCAGCAAATTGCAAATTGCTCGCTCACAGCTTGAAGACAGTGGCTCTTACACCTGTGTGGCGGCAAACGTGGAGGGGGTAGCTCGGAAAACCTATATCCTGACAATTCAAGGTATGCTAGGGCCATGTAGCCATATACTTTTGCTGCTGCTTTGATCTTATCATTAGGCCACCACATCCATCAAGTTGCTATATCAGAATTGATTCACTTAGTTTAAATGCATAATCGGTCAAAACAAGCCAAAGGCAATAGCAAGTGTAAAAAATAGCATGAGAGACAAAACCCAACTTTTACCTTCCAGATTTTTCTTTTCTTTTTTTTTTGAAGACTTTATTTAAAATTTTGTAACATGAATACAATAGAGAATTACATTTAAAGAAAAATAAAAAAAATTAAAATGATATGATTGCAATATTACATCAGAAAACTACACAAAATAACCCCCCCCCGTTAATTGTAACACAATATTAATAATCTAACTTAAAATTAGTCTAACCCTCCCCCCCCAAAATAAAGAGTGATGAGTTAATAAAATTAACAATATTATATATGGAAAAAAATACCCACTTACAAAAAAAGAGATAAAACTTAACCTAAAAAAAATTCTAACAACAAAAAAAATTGTCAATACTAAAATATCACGCTTAAACATATATTTAAATCAAACTTAAATGCATATAATTAGCAAACGGAGTCCACTTTAACTTATAAAAAGACATCTTATCCTGAATTGAAAAAGATATCCTTTCCATAGTCAAACAAAATTTCATTTCCAAATACCACTTATCTAAAGTTAGTATATTTCTATCTTTCCAAGTAAGTGCTATACATTTCTTAGCCACGACTAATGCTAAATAGATAAATGAAATCTGATAATCCTCTAAACCTAAATCAATTAATGATTGCATGTTCCCTAATAAAAATATATCGGGATCTAGTACAAGATGGATATTATATAAACTGTTAAAAATAGATTGAATACCTTTCCAAAACTGTTGCAATCGATCACAAAGCCAAACAGTATGCAAAAAAGTATTGGCCGTCTGATCACATCGAAAACAAGAATCCAACTTACTAAGACCAAATTTTTTTAATTTCTCCGGCGTTAAATATAGCTGATGAATAAAATTATAATTAATCATCGCTAGTCTAGCATTAATTAATTTCCGAATACTATTCTGACAAATTTCCATCCAAGCTTCTTCAGCTATTTTATGTCCTAAATCTTTTTCCCATTTCAACTTATCTTTATTCCAGTCTTTTTTACTATCAATTTCTTGTAAAATACAATACAAATCAGATATATATCCCTTTTTTGGTATTGAAAGTGCATATTCTTCAAAACTAGATTCAGGCAATAAAATCATATGTCGACCACATAACTGTTTTACAAAAGATCTTAATTGATAATATACAAATATAGAATTTGCACTAATACCATATTTCCTTTGTAATTCGTCAAAGGAACAAAAACAACCCTCAGAAAAACAAACCTTCCAGATTTTTCTCATGAATTATTAACATAGAAAGATGCCAAATTAAATTTTAAAAAAAGATAGTGTTTTCCAATTAAACATCCACATAACAGAGTAATTTTCCTTACATACCCTGGGTAGCGCTATTGATCAATCACATTAGACAGAGAGTTGTGATTAATAAGCTTTAATCACCTTAAGACATCAACGCATCTCACATGTTGCTGGTCTGGTTCCAAGGCAGGTACTGAGGGAGGAGTTTGGGTGTAACAGCCTTTATTGGGATTTTCGGGAGGGAGGAGTCACAGGTTCAGGGGGCGGGCCAGCTCACACAATACTTTTGCTCACTACTTCCATCTTCTTAAAATCTTAACTGATCATTAAAAATTTCCTGCATGTGCCATTCTTCTTAGAGCATCCTGACCGATTATTTGATCATTTCACCATTCAAATTATTTGCCCATATTTCCAGCTCAATATCTGTTAGCTTAGCGATGATGTAAATGATCTTGCTTAAATCTTCCACTGTTAGGATTTAATGTAAAAAAAAATTGTCATGGAAAGTATTTGTTGATTCTGTAGCTATTTAAAAGGGGAATAATATAATTTTGTTCCAATTCAACGGTCTAACTTTCTCCTGAAAAGCCATTCGTGCCATCATCTAAAGTACACAATTAGGCAACGAAGGGAAGAAGCAGGGAAAGTGCTTTTGCAGACTTTTAACAGAAGATCTTGGTATAAAATAAGTTATTATTGCCCAAAGACCAACTTTATCACCTGAATCTCTCTAGTTCTTTCCAGTTCAGAACTTCACTTAAAGTGATCTGATTATTCTAACATGGAACAGTTAATGGGAAATTGGCAAAGTTGAAAATATGGAATGGTGGTTTAAAAAAAAATCTTCAACAAAGGATTTAACAGTGAATGTAATACTGATGGTTTTGATATCCATAAACTGGGTACTTCTCATATCCTTATAGAGAACGTGGGTGGAGCTGAGGTGGGGGCATATTTGGAGTAACCACTGTGAAATATTAGCACTGAAACAGACATTGCTTATAGCCCAAGTCAAAGAAGGTTTGCATTCAGTGGCTGGACATCAAATATCCTCTTTGTATTTTCAAGTCAGTGAAGAGATTGAGATTGGTATTAGACCAATTGTTAACATGGTGGAAGTTTCAAATACCAGAAGAAAATAAATAAGCCAAGGAGCAAATTCTAGACATATGCATAAACTTGGAAAGTAATTGCTGGAAAATTGTTGTAAGTAGAGTCAAGGGGGAACTTAAGTATCTTAATGTAAAGAAAAATAATATGAGTGAAGGTTAAGTGAACCCTGTGAAGTTGTAATCTTTCATGAGGTATCTGACAAATTGAGTACATTATTTAAAAATTGACCATAATTTAATCCCAATTGGTATTAGAGATTTTATTTGTGATTAATATTTGTGAACCTGCAGTTCCATGTAGTACCTGTACCAAGTTTTTTTTCCGTCTATTGTGTTACAGTCCCTCCAAGTATTTTTGGTTCGGAAATGCCCAGCGTGATCAGTGTTCTGCTGGGTGAAAACGTGAAGCTGGTCTGTGCTGCTGATGGTATTCCCAAACCTTCAGTGCAGTGGCTGAAAGACAGCAAACCTCTAAATGATACTGATGATAAACGTGTAAGGTAACTTTGGATCTTTAATCATTGCTTCGTGTCCTTCAAAATCATTATGTTAATTATTATATCTTTTATTTTTTTTTTGCCTGAAGATGTAATATAAATTGCCATACAAAGACCCCACCCCAATCAAATATTTAGGTTGAACACACATCTTGTTTCTTTTCATTTGTATTCATTTATTTCCATCCTTTGTCCTATTCATGAATGTCAGCACTTCGAGATGAAATACAATGCTTCTCTTGAAACCCAGTGCAGTAACCACAAATATTCCCAATTAAGTAAGATTCAATGAGGTCACAGAACAGCACCTCAACTTCATCAGGAGTTTGCGGAGATTAGGTATTGACATCAGAAACCCCGGAAAATTTCAACAGAGGTGTGGTGAGAAGTGTGCTGACAGACTCCATCACGGTTTGGTATGCGGACGCCGTAAAGCCAGGCAAAATATAGTGGACAAAGCCCAGGAGATCACAAGTAAAACCCTCCCACCATCAAGAACATCTACAGGGAACGCTGCCATCGAAGAGCAGCAGCCATCATCAAGGGTCCACACCACCTAGTACATGCTCTATTCTCCCTGCTACCATCGGGAAGAAGGGACAGGTAAACCCCACTTTATGAATACTTTATGAAAATTTGCTTATATGAAGAAACCCATGTTTGCTTTTGTGAATAAATTATAATGGGTTTTCGCTTTCAAGAAAATTGCCTCCAGAAGTAGTTAATGGGTCTTCGCTTTAAAAATTTTTGGCACCTTGTATAGGTGCCACAAGATTCACACCACCAGGTTCAGGAACAGCTGCTGCACCTCTACCATCAGACTCCTCCACAACAAACTCAATCAGGGACTCATTTAAGGACTTTTAGTTTTGCAATTTATTGATTTCCCCCTCCCCCCTGTATTGCACAGTCAGTCTGTTTATTTTTTTTAATTTGTTTATATGTGTACAGTTTGTTTTTGCACTACCATTAAGTGGTAATTCTGCCTTACCTGCAGGAAAAAGAATCTCAGGGTTGTATGTGATGTCATGTATCACCATCAGGCTGAGCATTGGCACACCTCAGGGCAGTGTGCTCAGCCCATTCTTGTTCATGCTACTGACCCATCAATGCATTGCCAGATCCAGCTCCAACAGTGTCATCAGTTTTGCAGATGACACAACAGTAGCTGGCCTCATGAGCAACAAGGTAAAAAATATCGTGAAATGGTGCGAGAGTAACAACCTGAGTCTCATCGTGGATAAGACGAAGGGGATGATCGTGGACCTCAGGAGGACCAAGAACAACCGCCTTCCACTACACGTCAACAACTCTTTAGTGGAGAGCATTAAGTTCCTTGGAGTTCACTTAACTAGTGACTCATCATGGACACTAAACATTTCATCACTTGTCAGGAAGTTGTAACAGTGAATGCACTTCCTGAGAAGATTGAAGCAGGCAAGGCTACTGGACACTATTATGTGAACCTTCTATAGGAGCTCTAACAAGAGTATCCTGGCCAGTTGCATCACAGTGTGGTACGATTGCTGCAGAGAAATGGATTGGAGGTCAATCCACAGGACCATAAGAGTGGCAGAGAGGATCACTGGAGTCTCCCTTCCCCACCCCAACCCCCCCCCCCCCCATTGACGTGATCTACTGGGATCGTTGTCTGAAGATGGCATGCAAAACCATTGAGGATCCTTTTCATCCTGGACGCAGCATCTTTCAGCTGTTCACTTTGGGAAAGAGAAATAGAAGCATCAGAGGCAGTACAGCTGAGGAACAGCTTCTTCCCACGGGCAGTTATTCATTCAGGAAAATGAACAAAGGAACTGCTCACTAAACATCTGAGACTCTCATTGTACAAAAAAAATATATAAATTTATTTTTATAGATATAATACTTGTCCTGCATATGTATTCTTTGTTCATATGTATTATGTCTGGTTGTGTGTCTGCATGTTTTGCACTGAGGACCGGAGAACACTGTTTTGTTGGGTTATACTTGTACATCCAGATGACAATAAACATGACTTGATGTATGTTCTCTGACAATAGATCTGAAATCTGATGATGGTTTTTTCAGAATTTCATCTATTCTAGATTTTGATTCATGCCTGATTAACAAATTAATGTAATTGTAATTATGAGCTCATTCACATGAGACCCGTAATTGAGTTGCAGATTTATTCACATAATCCACACAGCCTGGAGTTTCTTGTACCCAATGTACATTTAAATTTGTTTCTCACTGGATTTTGAGCAGAATGGTCTTCTGTAAAATGTTGTGGAAAATAATTCTTGTGAATTTTCTGTCAGTCTTGGTCATGAGTTAAGGGTTATGGGGATAAGGCTGGAAAGGGGTACTGATGGCAATGATCAGCCATGATCTAAAATGGCGGTGCTGGCCCGACGGGCCAAATGGCCTACTCCAGCTCCTATTGTCTATTGCCTATTGTCTATAACAGCAGCCAATGTGGTTTTTCATGCAGTATTTCCAGGAGAGGTCCAGCATAGCCATGTAGAACATTTCATGTTGTGTATTTCAATGAAGGAAAGCACGCTGTGGTGATAAAATGTTGTGGCGATTTGGTTTCAGAGTGAGTCCAGATGGCAGCACCCTCCACATTAATGGGACAGTGACTACAGACATGGGTAAATATACTTGTGTGGCCATCAATTCTGCTGGTGAAGAAGATCGGATTTTCAACCTAAATGTGTATGGTGAGTAATTGCCAATGACAAACTTAGAAGTACATTTAAGCTCTCTTATTCTTGGCTTCAATCATAGGAAAAAATGGCAGATATAGAGAATACAAAGTTCCAAGATCGGGAATGTTGTGGCAGCTTTCAGATGAGCCCATTTAAAGCTTATTCTGAGTTGAGTTCGCGGACCTCGCCCAAGGCAGCAGCTGTGATGTTTCCATCATCCCGTGTTACCATTTGGAAAAGTCAAATTGAAGGACATGTGTGTTGTAATTTTTCACGCTTTCACAAATATCTGAATTGACTTCAAAATATGCCACAACTGGTTTCCTTGTGGGCTATGGGAGGTAAATTTCATGTAAATGTCTGATAATTTTGGCTGAGTTGATGCTTCCATCAGAATATTCTTTGAACACTGCAAGAAAACCATTAATCATAACGACATAAGTAAATATTCAAGACAAGAAATCAATTGAGAAAACGTGCAATGGGAGTATTTCCTAGCACTGCAGGATTATATAAATCATTGCTGAAATACCAAAGTGATGCTTGAATTTCACCGAGTCAAAGAGAACATCAGAGGTAAAACCCAGGATTCTGTAGACACTGTGGTTAAGTGAAAAAGCACACAAATGCTGGAGAAACTCAGCAGATCAAACAGTGCCTTGATGTAGCAAAGTTAAAGATACATCACCAACGTTTCAGAGACCGATTGCAGATTAGGAAATCACTTCACCCAGCACCTCCTCTGCAACAAAAGCGACCTCCCCGTAGCCAATCTTTTTAATTCTGAGTCACCCTCTCAAACTCACATGTCTGTCCATGGCCTTTCACACTACCCCACCTTGACAACCCACAGATTGGAGGAACAACACCTCATTTTCCTTCTAGGCACCCTCCAACCCCACTGCATTCCACTAATCAACTTGCCTTTTTCCCCCTTCCGCCTAGCCTTGACTCATCCCCCCTTCACCTTTCATCTCACACCCTCACCACCCCCTTCCCCCTTTTGTTCAGACGTCTTTCATGTTACCCCACACCTTGATGGTGATGTATCTTTACTGTTTGACTGTTTGACCTGCTGTTTTTTCAAAGAGAGCATCAAGTTGGGTCTTGATGTTTTAGTCAAGGTTCAAATAATCTCTGTTAGGGGGAGTCACGTGATGGAGTAGTGGCTGGTTGAGTGGAACCAGCCCTCTCCAGAGAAAAGAAAAAAAAAGTGTGAAAAGACAGAGCTCAATAAACATAAAATACAGGAAGAGAAATATAAAGTTACAGAGAAGAGACAGAATATGGCACCCAAAAGAGAAAAAGTAAGAACAGAGAAAAGGGAAGAAGGAAAATCACTGGAGAAGAAAGAAGGCCTTACCTGCACGTCAGAGCAGAGAGCCACCGTGGAGAGGAGTGGCCAATCTCCATCCAGCGGACTTCAAAAATGGCTCTCAGAGCCAAGAAGAGGTGTGCAGTGTGCAAGTAAAAGAAAAGGTTAACGACGGTAGGAGGGGGCTCAGCTGAGGAGCGGCCAGGTGAGAGATGCCCAGTATCGGGGCGTTCATCTGGGGGAAGTAAGCAAGAAAGAAGAAAAGAAGAGTTATGAGAAAGAGAATGAAGGGCTGGAAGAGGGTGAGCAGCAACGGGGCAACCGGCAGGGGGACGACCTGCGGCAGGAGGCCCAGCAGCGGGTCAACCTGCAGCGGGAGGCCCAGCAGCGGGTCAACCTGTAGCGGGAGGCCCAACAACGGGTCAACCTGTAGCGGGAGGCCCAACAACGGGTTGACCTGCAGCAGGAGACACAGCAACTGGAGGCCCAACAAGGATACAGAAGCAGCTCACCAGAGAAGGATGAAGATACACAGATACAGAGAAGAAGATGACACAGACATAGATACAGACAAAGAAGTAGAGGAGGAAGAAGACCAAAAATTTCAAAGGAAAGAAGAAGGTAAAATAGAAGGACAAAGTTTAGATAAAGCCTTTTTTGAAGAACAAATGAGGTCATTAAAAGAATGGCTATCATTAGAATTTAGTTCAATCAAAAGAAAAATGAAAAGAGTTGAAGACAGAATGCAAATCTTAGAGTTGGTCATGACTGAAATAGGGAAAAGAGTAGAAAATGTGGAGGAACGAGAAGCTGCTGTAGAAATAGAGATAAATGATTTTAGAAGAGAGCGAAAATAAAATTAAAGAGACACAAGATTTATTGTCACAAAAAACTGACGTATTGGAAAACTACAGTAGGCGAAACAACATAAAAATAATGGGCCTGAAAGAAGGCAAAGAAGGGTCAGATATGAAGGAATTTATAAAAGGATGGATCCCAAAGGTGCTGGGAATGACAGATTCATGTGAAGAAATAGAAATTGAAAGGGCGCATAGAGCACTAGTACCGAAACCGCCACCACATCAAAAACCGAGATCCACATTGGTAAAACTTCTAAGATATACGACAAGAGAAAACATACTGGAGCAGGCAAGAAAGAAGGTTAGAGAAAACAATAAGCCGTTGGAATATAAGGGACAAAAAATATTTTTTTTACCTGGACATAAGCTTCGGACTTTTAAAGAAGAGGAAGGAATTCAACATGGCAAAAACAATCTTATGGAAGAAAGGTTATAACTTTATATTAAGACATCCAGCAGTACTCAAAGTATTCATTCCTGGGGAACGGGAATTCCTGGGGAGACTGTTCTCAGACTCAAAGAAAGCCCAAGAATTTGCTGAACCTTTGCAGGACAGGAGAAGAGAGGAGGAGGAGTGACAAGAAAGATAACCGGCAAGAAAATATACAAAAATATGTAAAAATATAAAGTAAAGATAATGTATATATAAAGATTTAACGATGGATAAGAGAAGGGGAAGAAGGGGAAAAAGAGAGAGAGCTTATAAGTATAGGAAAATAGTGTTCTCTTGGGGGGACTGGGGGGCTGAGAATAATGGTCACTGCGAAATCAGTTGACGCTTGCGAGTAACTTTGAAACCTAATGGAAAGGGGAGTTGTGGTTGCCGACAAGGGGCAATCCAAGGAGGGAGGTTCATTTGGGGTTAAAGAGTTATTGCTTGTGGGGATTGTTGGGGTATTTCATGTCTTAAGTGCATTGTCATATATTGAGATTAAAAAGGAAAACAAAAAACAGTAATGGAAAAAAAGGGGATGGAGGTGGTGAAGAGGTGGAAAAGAAGTGAAAATAAAGATAAAAGATGGCCATGTTGGACTATATAACTATGAACATTAACGGAATATATAACCAAGTTTAAGTGTATCCCATTGGAAAAAAAAATTCACATATAATTTAAAAGACAAAGTTACAATGTTTGAAAAAACCTGGGAACCATATATGGAACATAACAGAAAGAGCAGGCCTCGGACCATCACCACCTAAAATGATAAGAAGATGAACACGATCAGACTTAATGTGAATAAGTAGATGATGCATCTTTTGTTTGTTTTCCTTTTGTATAAAGATATTGTTTTATTGTGTTTTATGTGTTCAATATTTACAGTTTTTGTAGGGGGGTGGGAAGGAGGAGGGGAAGGGAGGGATAGGGGCAAAAAAGAGAAAATGTCACTGTTAATATTTAAAGAGATGCATCTGTAAATATATTGGTTGATATGGTTCATAGTGTGATAAATAAAGAATTACCAAAAAAAGATTAAAATTCTACATTAACAGGAAAAAAAAATCTCTGTTGACTGACAAGTGATCATTTCTGTACTGTGTGCATGTAAACTGATTGAGCAACATCCAAAGCTTTGGTAACTTCAGGAGAAAAGAAAAATGAAAATTTGAACAATTAACTTGATAAATTTAACTTCATACATATAAAATAAATCATGGTCTTATTTTATCATTCTAGCTACTGAAGAATATTAATATATCATCATAGACGATTTAATTCTTTTTCAATTTTGTAACATTTTAAGTGCTTTTATGGCATTTATTCAACTAAATATTCAAAGATCAGGTAAAAAAAATCTTTCAACTTACAAATATTTTATTGTACAATTTAGGATTCTAAATGGCAAGTCACAAATATCTACTGATACATCAATATTATTTCTACTTTAGTTCAACCAACCATTTACAGCAATCAGAATGAGAACCAGGAGCTCACTACTGTCATGGGCAACTCTATTAACATTGAGTGTCTGGCTACTGGCTCCCCTCCACCACAGCTGAACTGGTTAAAGAATGGACTTCCTCTGCCCATTTCATCTAAGATACGGTTGCTCTCTGCTGGGAAAGTTCTGAGGTCAGTTTTCAAGAAGGCAAATCATTTTATTACTAAAGTAGTAAACTAAAGGGTCAAGATCCCATTTTGAGCAGAATATGCAAATGTCTTGGGTAAACTTGTACCTCTCACTTTGTTCGTTTTAGATTGGTCACAGCGTTTGAACTACCGAAAGAAAATACACACACCAAGAGCAGTTCAGATTATACAAATGTTTATTACAAATTCAAAAGCTGATTTCACACTACAATATGCAAGCCCTTCCCAACTATACTTATCAACGCTTGGACTGGTGCCAACTGCCGAAGCGAGGCAACGACTGCACACTTGTAGTAGGTTGTCAGAGCGCCGGTAGCAGCTTCTCCACCTCCCCCGACCGGGACGTTGGCTGGACTCCAGAAGTTCTTCTTCTTCTTGCTGAGAGATGTTGCTACCTCTCGGAGAGTCTCTAACTTCAGCAGCGGGACCATGGCTTATATTACCCAAAAACTGCTTACCCAAGCACCCATTCCCAGCACAGCAAGAAAGATAAGCAAGCAAGCTAGCATGCTAGGTTAATTAACGAATAACATAATTTTCAGCTTATCACTTTGAATACAATGGTTTATTCTACATCAAGGCTAGGCCTCTGACAGTCTGTGACCAAAACAAGCAGGAAGATTAAATGTTCTCGGTACACAGATGTCCTTTCGTCAGATAACAGCATCTCTGGCCCCTCGGTGGAATTTTGCTTATGTCTGCTAATTCTAAAACACAAGCAGGTTCTCAGCCTTGCAGAACCCAAAGCTGCAAGTTTTAAAAAAAGGTTCTCAGCTCTGCAGAACCAAGAGCTGGAAATTAAGAAAAAACAGGTTAAAAAATAGGTTAGAATCTTCCATTACAGCAAACGAGCCAGAGGTAAGATTACGAGAGGTTGACTCTTTTTAATTTTTTTAAAGCTACCCAGAAGAATGAGAAAGGTAATCCCAGGCAAGATTGAATTGGAAATAGTCATTGAGTCTGGATTTACAATGAGGATGCTGAGAAGTGGAAGGGTTATAAAGGCGCACTGAGAATCAGCATTTGGATTTACTTCTGGCAATTGTACATCTATGTCTTTGCATCAGGATGCCTTTCCAGGAAAGAGAGCATTAATAGAATCAAAGCTAAAAGAGGTGATCATAGCATTCTACATAGAGTAGTTGCTCTGCACTGAGGCATGTGGTTCAGGGCTGCACGCTGAGAGGCATGGCGGGGAGAGTGTTACTGACAGTACTGCCCCAGCAATAATTCACCACCACAGCTTAGTGTAGAGTCCACTTGCTGCTTGGGCAAGCAGTGCATCTGCTCAGCCCTGACGGATGGAGCAAAGTGTGGCATCCTGGCCAGCAGAATGACTGCAGGCTATTTCTGGAGAGTGGCCACACCTCCATGTGCTGACAGAGCACCAAATCCTGGTGTCTCTCTCATGACTGTAGGATATGATTAAAACTGCTGACTCCCCAACTCAGATGTACAGTCTAGAGATTTTCCCATGGCCTGCTGATAGTCCCCAGCAAAGTTATGGACTCTCCTCACCGTGCCGCTCAGTGTGCAACCCTAAACAACACATCTCAGTGTGGTGCAACTACACAAGTTGATAATCTTCTAATTGCCCAAGTAAAAAGTAAAGGTTCCATTATTATCACATAATATTACATTTAGAACTTCTTTAACTTTGGTCAACCATAGGGAAGACAGTGTGGCCACTTTGTCCAGCACCCCTCACAGAAATGAGGCCCCAGCAAGGAATGAACTCATGACCCTTGATTTACAAGACCAGAGTTCTAACCATTGAGCTATCAGAGCTTCAGACATCAGAGTCAAGTATAACCCCATGAAACAGCATTCTTCAGTCCTTGGTACAAAATACATAGATGCATAGTAAGACATAACACTCATACAGACAAACCATACATTTGGAGGCTAAGTATTCACATACAGTGCCTTCCTTAATGTTTGAGACAAAGACATTTTTTTCCTTTATTTGCCCCTGTGCTCCATAATTTTTAATTTGTATCCAAACAATTTACATGTAGTTAAAGTGCACATTCCAGATTTTATTTAAGGTTATTTGTGGACATTTTGGTGATCATACAAATTACAGCACTTTTCATACATAGTTCTCTCATTTCAGGGCATCATAATGTTTGGGACATTTGGCTTCACAGGTGTTTGTGAGTACTCAGGTATGTTTACTTCCTTCATTGGTGTAGGTATAAGAGACCTGGTTTGCTTCTCAGCTTTTGATCACTTTTGGAGTCTGTAGTTGCTATTTTTCAACATGAGGACCAGAGATGTGCCAATGAAGGTCAAAGAAGCCATGATGGGGCTGGAAAACAAGACTAAAAATAGTAAGACATTGCCCAAAGCTTTAAGATTACCAAAATCAATTGTTTGGAATATCTTTAAGAAGAAAGAGCATACTGATCGTACAGTAATCATAAAGGGACTGGGATTCCAAGCAAGACCGACACTGATGAAGACAGAAGAATTCTCATCATAATAAAGAAAAATCTCCAAATGTATGTCTGACAGATCAGAAAAACTCTTCAGGATCAGAAATACAGAGGCTGCACTGCAAGATGCAAACCATTTGGAAAAAGGTCTTGTGGCAGATGAAACCAAGATTAACCTGTATCAAAGTAATAGCAAGACCAAAATGTGGAGGCATAAAGGAACTGCCCAAGACCCATAGCATACCACCTTTGCATAGTTTGCATCTTGCAGTGTTTGACGTATGTTTGGGGATTTTTCTTCATTCTTCTTTTGTCATCAGCAGTGGAGATCTTCCTTGGAATACCAATCCCTTTGCAATTACTGGGCTCATCAGTACGTTCTTTCTTCTTAATGATGTTCCAAACTGGTGATTTTGGTAATCCTAAGGTTTGGGTGATGTCTTTTATCGTTTTATTTTTGTTTTTCAGCCTCATCAAGGCTTCTTTGACTTTCACTAGCACAGTTCTGGTCCTCATGTGTCAGTGGCAGACTCCAAAGGTGATCAAAAGCTGAGAAGCAAGCCTAGCTCTCTTATGCCTGCACCAATGAACCAATTAAACATAACTGAGTTCTCACAGACACCTGAGAAGCCAAATGTCCCAAACATTATGATGTGTTGAAATGAGAGAATTAAGTATAAAAAATGCTGTAATTTTGATGTGGTCAAACCAAAATGTGTACAAATAATTTTAAATAAACTCTGGAATGTGGACTTTGATTACCTCTGTGAATTGTTTGATCACAAACTGAAAACTGTGGAGCACAGGAGCAAATAAAGGAAAAAAATGTCTATCCCAAACATTATGGAGAGCACTGTATACAAATAAAATAAATCTTGATTCATAAATAAGAGAGTCTCAGATGGGTAGTGTGAGCAGTTCCTTTGGTTGTTTATATTCTCACTGCCCATGGGTAGAAGTTCTTTTTTTAATCAGCCTGGTGCTGCTGGCTCTGGTACACCTATATCTCTTTCCTGATGGGAATAGCTGAAAGATGGTGTGTGTAGAGCAGTTGGGATTTTGCATGCCCTCTTCAGTTGATACCAGTTAGATCACGTCGATGGAAGGAAAGGAGATTCAGTGATCCTGTCTGCCAATCTTATAGTCTTGTGGATTATTGTCAAATCTATTTCTCTGCAGCAACTCTACCACACTGTGAAGCAGCCGGCCAGGATGCTCTCAATAGAGCTCCTGTAGAAGGTTGGCATTATGGTAGCCAGTAGCCTTGCCTGCTTCAGTCTTCTGAGGAAGTGCAGTCGCTAATGCACCTTCCTGACAAGTGAGGAGATGTTCTCATTTCTCAACTCCACCCATATTAGCCTCTAGTATGTCCTATCTGAGCACGTGTGATATTTTCCCTGACAAACAATGATACTCCTCTTCCTTTCAAGCCTCGCGCTCTATCATGTCTGAAACAATGGAACTCCAGAACATTGAGTTGCCTGTGCTACCCCTCACTAATGGCTACAATGTCATAATTCTAGGTGCTAATCCATGCTCTCAACTTGTCTGCCTTTCGTACAATATTCCTTGCATTGAGATAGTTGCACCTGAGAACATTATTTCCATGCACAACCTTATGATTTCTACCTTTATATGTAGTTTTAACATGATAGGCCACCAGGTATGTGGACTTCAGGGAACTTGATATGCTCCACCCTCTTCACTATCGAGTTATTGATGTGTAATGGAGGGTAGTCGCTCCTGGTCCTCCTGAAGACCACAATTATCTCCTTCATCTTATCCATGTTGAAACTCAGCTTGTTAACCTCTCACCTCTGCTACATTGTTCACAGCTACTCCTGCAACTCTTGGAATAATTCATTGCTGGGGGAGTGCCAGTGGAAGAAGGGAATCACACCAGGTTTCTTAGTGAATCATTATGTAACCCAAATAAATGTTAAAGTACAGGAGATTATGAACCTGTGGATGTTCAGACCAGGGGACCTAGAGCACAATTATAAATCTTCATTCTGGAAGCTGGGACCAGGCAGGGTACCAATAGCAAGCCAGTTCATTCAATTGAAGTGCCATTTTGCAATTGAAAGAATTTTTGTATTTCATAATTAATAAGAATGTGAAATTCCAAATAAAAATAGAAAATTATGTGTGGAAAGAGGGCATCTCTATCTTCTGAAAATAAAAAAGATTGATCCTGATAGAAAATTTCTGGCTGAACTTTGTGATCTTCTCCCTCCATCTGCCAAAAGACAGACTTTACTATTTTGATCTGACTTGAGATAAATTCTGTATCCAAAGATAACGTTTTAATTAAGAATCATGGATGCTCCAGATCTGTGTTCGAAGTACACTTAAGTTCTCTTATTATTGATTTTAGTTAGAGAAAAAAAAGAGCAGATACAAGTGAATAGTAAAAACGCAGAAATGCTGGAGGAACTCATCAGATCCCGTAGCGTCCATAGGAGGTAAAGATATGTTACTGATATTTCAGGCCTGAGCCCTTCTTCAAGGTATGAGTAAAAAGCAGGCAGGCGCCTGAATTAAAAAGCTGAGAAGGAAAGAAAGAGCAGGAGGAGGAGGAGTGCAGACCCGCGGTCAAAAGATGATCATTGGATATAAATAGGACGACAGGAGAGGAAAGGTGAGAATTGACTAGGAAAGGGGGTGCTCTGTGAGAGGAGGACTGGAGGAAAGAAAACAGAGGGAAAAGAGCAAGAGAGAGAGAGCTAAATGAGGATAGAAGAGGGGAGGTGGGGGGGCAGTTGTAAATAGAAACTAGAGAAGGCAATGTTCTGAGTGTGCCTAGATGGAATATGAAATGTTATTACTCAAATTTGCAGATGGTTTCAGTCTGGCAATGCATGAGAACATGGACAGACATATTGCGGCACACAGCCAAGGTGCTCAACAAAGTGATTTCTCAGGCTGCTTCTAGTCTCGCTGAGGTAGAGGAGACCACAACAGGAGCACTGGGTACAGTACGTGACCCCTGCAGATTCACAAGTGAAGTGTTGCTTCACTTGGAAGGACTGTTTGGGGCCCTGAATGGTGGTGAGGGAGAAGGTGTGGGTGAAACTGGAGCATCTTCTATGGTCACAGGGGTAGGTGCCAAGGGAGTGATGACTGGGAAGGGAGGAGTAGACAAGCCAGTCATAGAGGGAGCAGTCCCTGCAGAAGTCAGAGGGGGAGGAAAGGGCAATATGTGCCTTGTGGTGGGATCACGTAGATGGTGGTGGAAATGGGTGAAGATGATTTGTTGGATGTGGAGGCTAGTGGATAGTAGATGAGGACAAGAGAAATCCTGTCCTAGTTGCGTATGGGAGTGGAGGGGATCCTGGGCAGACATGCATGCAATGGAGGAGATGTAGGTGAGGACCAAGTTAATGGTAGTAGAAGGGAAGCCACACTTTTTTGAAAGAGTACTCCTCGTATGATGTAGCATGGAAGACATTCATCCTGGGAGCAGATGAGATAGAGGAATTGAGAGAAAAGAATGAAATCCTTACAGGGGATATGGAGTGAAGAGGTGTCGTCGAGGTAGATGCGGGAGTTGAGAGTTTGTAGAAAAAGCTGTCAAGAGTTTATCTCTCAAGATGGAGTCAGAGAGATCGAGAAAGAGGAGAGTGTGGCTAGAGATGGATCAAGTGAATTTCAGGTCATGATGGAAGTTGGCAGCAAAGTTGATAAAAGTAAATGAGCTCATCATGGGTGCATGAGGCAGCACTAAAGTCGTCATCAATGAAGCAAAGGAATAGTCGAGAAACCTTGCCTGTGTGGGCTTGTAGCATGGATTGCACCATGTAGCTAACAAAAAGCAGGCATAGTACAACACCTCATATTCCGTCTGAGCATCCTTCAACCAAATGGCATTAACATCAACTTCAGTTTCCATTAGCTTCCCCCCTTCTATCCTATTTCTCTATTTCTTTTTTCTCTCCCTTTCTCCCCCCCCCCCCCCTTCCCCTTCTGCTTCCTGCCCTCCAGCTTTGCATCCCTTTCCTCTCCTGGCCTTCTATATCTATGTCCAATTATTACCTTTTATCAGTTGGACTGTTCTCTTTGCCCCGCCCTTTCAATCCTTCTCCACAGCCTTTTAATTCAGACATCTGTCTGCTTTTCACTCATAACTTTGAGAAGGGCTCAGGCCCAAAACATCGGTTACTTATCTTTACCTCCGATGGACCTTAGTGTTCCTCCAGCATTTTATGTGTTTTTACTCCATATATAGGCTCCAGATTCCCCCAAAGTAATTTAAATGGAAGTTTTAGATCAATCCTGACATAGGAATACTTCAAACTCATTATTTTATTTTCCTTACTTAAGAATTGCTGACTATCTTAACTTTATAAAAGGCAAAATCAAATATTTCCACCAAGGTACTTTCATGAAGTTATTGGGACAGTCATTTGAGCTTGCAATATCAATTTTAAAGAATAGCCAGCTAATAGGATTGTGCAAGATCACTGCCATCAACCCTAATTGCAACTTAAAGCCTGATAATGGTGCTCATAATTACTCTATTACAGAATCATGCGGGCTCAGGTGTCAGATGGTGGGACGTACACTTGTGTTGCTTCTAATCGAGCCGGTGTGGACAACAAGCATTATAATTTAATAGTATATGGTGAGTTTACTAAGAGGGATCACATACTACTTTACATTATCTTTACCATTTACAATTATATGCATTTGAAAAATGTGTTTACCGTGCAAATTTAGCATCAATGAAAAGCTTCTGCCTTGAAGATGTTAGGTATCTGACATAATAATGTTCTTGCATAATTAACTGCCATTCTCTACTTGTGCTGAATCATCCCATGATCTCATTGTCCTCCACTCTTCCCTGGGGTTCTCCAATGAGAATTGCCCAAGTCCCTAAACCTCCTGGCTCACCTGGGTACCAGGAACCACTACCTCTGCTTTTTTTTTAATTGAACAATGGGTCTCATGGATTGAATTATTGTGTGTTTGGACTTAATAAGTGTAGTGGAAGGATGTGTAAAGGTTGAATGCATCAGGAAACATTCTTAAGATCAGTGGTGAAATTGTTGATAAGTGAATGGAGAACATGATTACAATTCTGTTGCCAACCATAAGCAGGGAAAATCTCCTTCATGGACTACAAATTGAGTAGGAGCGGCACATTGTCATATGTTTCATTACCTTCCAATGCTTTCTTTGCTCCCTGTAGTACCTCCAAGGATGGATGGTGCTGATGGCACAGACGAGCTCACAGTAGTGAAGGGAAGTCCAGCATCCCTGACCTGTATCACTGATGGAACACCAACTCCAACATTAGCCTGGCTGAAAGAAACACAACCTCTCAAACTGGGTCCCCACATGAGAGTTGGAAATCAAGGAATGTTGCTGCAGATTTCAGCAGCTGACGTGAATGACAGTGGAAAATATGCCTGTGTGGCAGCCAATGAAGCTGGGGAGGTCAGCAGACACTTCAGTTTGAATGTACTTGGTAAGTCAAACATAACCCACCATCAAGAAGGAAGGATTATATTTCTCATAGTTCTGGAGCATAGCTTTTCCCATATTTCATTTTTTATCTTTGTTTAGATCTTGTTCCCACGTTTGTTTGGGTTTATAGCTTATTTCATCATTTTCTTTCTCTTGCAGCTTGATGTACATGTTTGTTATAAATCTTTTGATTATCATTGTGTCTGTAATCACATTTTCAAAGCTGCTTCCTTCTAGTAACCTCAGCCTGCTTCCCAAATTGTCCTTTAAATAGGTTTTCAGTTGGTGGTATGCAAACATTGTACCGTGAGTTATTCCATATTTGTACTTCATTTGTTCAAATGATAATAAATTATTTCCAAAAAAAACAATTTTCTATTCTCTTAATCCCTTTTCCCTCCCATTCTCTAAAGGAAAGGTTATCTATTGTGAAAGGGATTAGTTGATTTTGCATCAGTAATAATTTTGGTAGTTGGTAATTTGATTTTTTCCTTTCTACGTGAATCTTCTTCCAAATGTTGAGCAGATGGTGCAGTACTGGTGAACTTCTATATTGCATTAGTTTTTCATCCCACTTATAAAGTATATGTTCTGGTACCTTCTCCCCTATTTTATCTAGCTCTATCCTGGTCCAATCTGGTTTTTCCCTTGTTTGCTAAAAATCTGATTGATATCTTAATTGTGCTGGTCTATAATAATTCTTAAAATTTGGTTGCTACAAACCATCTTGATTGTATCATTCTGTTAATTTATCTAGCGCTATCCTCGGCTTCCCCCCTTTCCATAAGAATTTCCTTATTATTTTCTTTAGCTCATTGAAGAATTTCTCTGTTAAGGGAATTGGTAACGATTGAAATAGCTATTGTATCCTTGGGAAGATATTCATTTTAATGCAATTTACCCTTCCTATCCGTGTTAGTGGTAAATCTTTCCAATGTTCTAAGTCAACTTGTAATTTCTTCATTAACGGCAATAATTTAATTTGTATAAATGGCCTAGATTATTATCTAGTCTAATACCTAGGTATTGGATGGCTTGTGTTTGCCATTTAAATGGTGATTCTTTTTTAAACTTTGTGAAATCCGCATTATTCATTGGCATTGCTTCACTTTTATTTGCATTGATCTTGTACCCCGATATTTCTCCATATTCCTTCAATTTCTTATGTAATTCTTTTATTGATAATTCTGGTTCTGTTAAGTATACTATGATGTCATCTGCAAATAGACTGATTTTATATTCCTTCTCTTTTATTTTTATCCCCTTTATTTTATTTTTATCCCCTTTATTTTATTTTCTGTTCTTATCAGTTCTGCCAATGGTTCTATTGCTAAAACGAAAGTGAGGGAGATAGTGGACATCCCTGCCTAGTTGACCTGCTTAATTTAAATTGGTTCGATATATATCCATTTACTGTCACCTTCGCTATTGGACCCTTATATAATGCTTTAATCCAATTATTAGTAGGTTGAACCTCTGTAATACTTTGAATAAATAATTCAATTTTATCCTGTCAAAGGCTTTCTCTGCATCTAAAGGTACAGCCACTGTTGGCCCTTTATTTCCTTGTACTGCATGGATTAAGTTAATGAACTTACAGACATTGTCCGTTGTTCGTCTTTTCTTAATAAATCCAGTTTGATCTAGTTTTACTATTTTTGGTATACAGTCGGCCAATCTGTTTGCTAATAGTTTTGCCATTATCTTATAATCTGAGTTAAGTAGAGATATTGGTCTATACGATGCTGGTGTTAGTGGATCTTTCCCCGTCTTTGGTATTGCTGTAATTATTGCTGTTTTACATGAATCTGGCATGTTTTGTGTTTCTTCTATCTAGTTCATTACTTCCAGGAGAGGAGGAATTAGTAACTCTTTAAATGTTTTATAGAATTCTATTGGAAGTCCATCCTCCCCAGGCATTTTATTGCTCAGTAGCTTTTTTAATATATCTTGTACATCCTCTATTTCAAATGGTTTTATCAATTTGTTTTTCTCCTTGCAATTTTGCTAGTTCAATTTTACGCATGATACAGTATAATTGGTTACACAGGCTATATATCACGCCCCAAAAGTTAAATAAATGGAACCCAACAGTATCAGATAGATGTTTTCACTGTAAGAAGGAAACGGGAACAATACATGCAATTTGGGCATGTGAAAAAGCTTTGGGAAGATCTAAGTCAGGTATTAAATAAAATCACAAAAAGCAACATACCAAAAAATCCAGAGATCTTTCTTCTAAGTAATATAAGAAGTAAAGAATTAGGCCTCAAACTGGATGAAGTACAAAAAAGATTTATTATGATAGCCTTAGCTGTAGCAAAAAAATGTATGTCAACTTGGAAATCAGAAGAGAGCCTGAGAGTACAGCAATGGTACATGGAAATGAATAAATGTATTCCATTGGAAAAAATAACATATAATTTAAAAAAAATAAAGTCACATTTTTTTTTTAAACTTTATTTAAGATTTTATAACATGAAAAACATATAGGATTACATTAAAAAAAATTAAGAATAAAATAATAAAATTACAATACAATATCAGTAATCTAAATAAACTATACCCTCCCCAATAATTATTACACATTAATAACCCAACTCAAATTAGTCCACCCCCCCTTCCCCCCAAAATAAAGAGTGAAGAATTAATAAAGTTAATAATATATGTGAGAAAAAAAACCCACTTACAAAAAAAACAAAAACATGACCGATTAAAATACTAACAAAAAGAAAAGTAATTAATACTAAAATATCAGACTTAAAAAACATATTTAAATCAAACTTAAATGCATATATTTAACAAACGGAGTTAAGATGAAACATATATTTAACTCAAACTTAATATAAAAAATTAGTAAAGTTAGTAACATTATCTATCAAAAATTCTTAAACAATAATCAATTCTTTAAAAAAAATTGTAGCATGAAAAGAAAGATGCAAAAAAACTCTCTATAGAAATAAACCTTCACCAAATATCAACTAACTTCACATCTATCATCATATTAGTCACATAAACCACCATCTTAAAACAAAATTCAAACCTCATTAAGCATTGTACAATTCAATTTTAGTACTCTTCCACCATTTTTCCCTTTTACTCTTAAATAGTTATCCAATAAAAGCTCCAATACCACATTTAAATATCTGCAATCATTACGTTAAAATTCAGATATCCAAATAATAAAAACACATCTACAACGAAATCTATATCTTCAACAAATGGAGCATAAACCACAAACAAAATTCAAGCCTCATTAAAAATTGTACAATTCAATTTATAACTTTCACCATTATTCCCTTCGTTCTATAACTAAAATAGCAAAATAATATACACCAGAATTACCACTCCTTTCACCTTAAAGTTAAAGAAAAAATATATTAAAAAAAACTTATCCATCCCATTCACATTTAAATTTCAGATATTCCTTATCTACTGAATAAACTTTACAAAAAAAACACATCAATTTTTAGTTTTTTAAACAATCAAATACTTTCTTATGCTTTTTAAAAAATATTTAAACAAAAAAAAACCCCTTCACTCTTTAATCTAATAATACAAAAAAAAGGAAAAAAAAAACGTGTAGGAGGTTAAAAATACCCCCTCCCGTCTAAACCATGCAATGCGGTAACTCCCAAAAAAAATGGGTGTGAGATAACTCACACGTAGCAGATGGCTTTCAGGAAATAGTGCCCATCCAATTCTTTCCCCCAACTCTCACTTCATCTTAAACTAACATCATTATTTAATATCCCTTTTTTTTAAAAAAAATTAGAAAAAAAAAAGGACAACTCTTCTTTTAATCAGCTCCAACTGCCAAGTCACCATTACAACCATTTCTTCTTGGAGCACGGCTCTTTTCTTCCATCTCTTGTCTCCTTAGAGATCGCGGCGGACTATGTCTCTGTTGAAACTGAGTAATTGGCAGCTCTTGAGCAAATGCTATAGCTTCCTTTGGAGAATCAAAGAACTTTGGTTGGCAACCATCTTGAAAAACCTTCAAAACAGCTGGATATCTAAAGGTTGCCTTATAACTTTTCTTCCACAACAACTCTTTAGCAGGATTGAATTCCCGTCGTTGGAACATAACTTCTTGACTCAAATCCGCATAGAAGAAAACTCGATTATTTTGAATCATCAAGGGTGATTTTCTCTGTTGTGCATTTCTAATAGCCACTCGTAAAATTATTTCTCTGTCGTAATAATTCAAGCAATGAACCAAAACAGGTCTTGGACTTTGACCTGAAATAGGTCTTCTAAGCAAGGCTCTGTGAGCACGTTCCAGTATTATACCTTCCGGGAAATGTTCTTGACCCAACACCTGCGGAATCCATTCAGTAAAAAATTTTCTTGGGTCTGGTCCCTCCATACCTTCCGGCAAACCAATAATCTTTATATCATTCCGTCTGGATTGGTTTTCCAAATAATCAATCTTTTTCACCAAATTTTTATTTTGAGTTTGTAAGTCTTCGACCATTTTGGTCACATCAAAAACTTGATCCCGTATTTCGTCTATATCTTCTTTACACGAATTAAATTTATCTCTCACTTCAAGCTTAAAAGCTCCAAACTCAGCCATCTGTTGAGAATGTATTTTCACCAAAGTATTAAACCTAGTACCAAGTTCAGTCATAATCTTGAATAATACCTGCATTGTATAAGATAATTTAGATTCAAGATTCACAAAAATCTTTTCATTTGGAAGAGATTTTGGCTCAACAAATTCCTGCTTCTTCTCCAAAGGATCTTCTATTCCTTCCTTCATTCTGGTTGCCTTCCTTGTAGTATGACTGCGTGTGGAAACTCCAGCGACAGCCTCTCCAGCAATGACTGGAGGACGCTGGCCAGGGTTTTCCCCAGTCCATAATGTATTAAATTCTCCCAGTACATCAAGATGTATAGGTTCTTGTATCTCAAGAGATGCAGTTTGCAGCACCACCTCTACAGCTGACAAATGCCTTTGAGTAACTCTTTGTTCTAAAGGCTGTTTGGCGCCCTCTTTAGGGGGCTCTACCGATGTAACATAGAGCTCTACATCCGAACACTGTACCTCTCTCCTGGGATCCATTTCATGCTGAGTCCCGGTGTCTTTCCTGTAGGTTGGCTCCAAAACTTGAACTTTTGGAAAATGTAGTTTTTTGATGATCTGTTGTCGTTTTTTTTTGCTCTTTTTCCACCAATTGTACCATCATAAGTTAAATTAACAGCACTGAAATTATCTAAACTTTTAAAGAATTTTAACGGGCATTTCTAGACAAAACAATAAGATAGAGTCAGGAAAGGACTGGAAGGCACGTCTGATCCTTATGCCATCTTGCCATGCCCCCAAGTCACATTATTTGAATAAATTTGGGAACCGTACATGGAACACAACAGAGAGGGCCTACCGTGGACCTCCACCCCCTAAAATGATATAATGAGAAGAAGACAAAATGAACTGACCCAGTGTGTAAAAGTAGATGACACAATTTTCTTGTTTATTTTCATTGTGTGATGACATTGTTTAATGGGTTTATTGTATTGTATATGTTGAATGTTTAGTGTGTTTGGAGAGGAGTGGGAAGGAGTGAGGGAAGGGAGGGGGGGAAAGGGGAGAAAATGACACTGTGTATATTCACGAGGGAAATGTTTGTGTGTATTTTGATTAAGATGTTCATAGTGTGAAAATTTTTTTTTTAATTTTTTTTAAAAAAGGAAGGAAAGCACTGGTAGCAAAGTCCTGACTGACTGTGGGCAGTTGACAGCCATTCTCTTGGGAAAGGGACTTCAGAAACCTGTTTGACAAGAACAATCTCTTTATCCAGAGTTCACAGCTACATTTATTGGCAGTGCAGCCAATGGTATATTTTGGCACTAGCACCAGCCTCAAGGGAGTGACAGAAGTAATGCAACATATGAAAATAATTGGCCTATAGAGTGAAATGACTTCTGAATCAAAAACTTATTACTTATTTTTATTGTGTTTTTTTTAAACCTTATTTTATTTGTTAGGAAGCTTATTTCCCATGTGTTTACCTTTTGGATCTCTTGTGCAGAACTTGAAAGAAAAGTCTAAGTGTTAGTTTTTGACATATTGCAGATCCACCTCGTATCAATGGCTCTGATTTTGCAGAGGAATCCTCTGTGGTTTTGAACAATCCCTTAGAACTTCACTGTGTGGCCACTGGTATCCCAGCTCCTAAACTGACTTGGATTAAGGACGGACGGCCACTTCCTCAGACAGACGCCATTCATGTTCTTCATGGTGGTGAGGTGTTGAGAATCAAGAATGCTCAGGTACAGTGTAAGCCCCAATTCAAATGGACTCAAACTGTATATAACATCTCCACCTCTCTTCATGATTATGGGGACAAGTGCTGCTATTATATTTTATTGTAGACAATGCCATTTATACAATAATAAAACACAAAAATCTGTAGACACCATGGTTGAAGTAAAAATACACAATGCTGGAGAAACTCAGCAGGTCAGACAGTATTCTTTATACAGCAAAGGTGAAAATACAAAACTGAAGTTTCAGGCTTGAGCCCTTCATCAAGGTATGGAAATATATTGGTAGGCATCTGAGCAAAAGAGTAAGGAGGGAAAGGTTTGTTCGCAAAGGCAGGAGGTGATAGGTGGAGAAGGAAGGGAGGGGACAGCAGTGATCAGGGGGAGAAAGGATGGCTAGATGAAGGGAGAGGGTAAGGGAGGGAGGAGAACTGGAAAGGGGAAGGGAAGGAGAGAGGGGGAAGAGGAGAGCGGGTCGCAGAATCTGGAAAAGTCGACGTTAATGCCATTGGTTGGAGAGTGACCAGACAGAAAATCAGATGTTGTGCCTCCAATTAGCGGGTGGTCTTGCTGGGATAGTACACAAGTCCATGGAGAGACAGGTGAATGTGAGACTGTGATACAAAACAGAAATGGTTGGCTATTGGGAGGTTTCTGTCACTGTTGCGGACAGAGCAAATGTGCTCAGCAAAGCAATCTCCCAATCTGTGCCCGATTTGGAGAAGGCCACAAAGGGAGCATTGGATGCAGTAAATTAGTTCTACAGATACCCAAGTGAATTGTTGCATCACTTGAAAGGCCTGTTAGGGGCCCTGGACCATGGTGAGGGGGGAGGTGTAGGCACATGTTGCATCTCCTACAACCATAAGGTAAGGTCCCTGGTGGGGGGAGGTTGGTGGGGAGGGATGAGTGCACAAAGGAGTCACAGAGGGAGTGGTCCCTTTTGGAAAGCAGAGAGGGAAAGATCTGACTGATCGTGGGATCCTGTTACAAGTGCTGGAAATTTCTGGACGATAATGTGTTGGATGTGGAGACTGGTGAGGTGGTAAGTGATGATAAGGGGGACTGTATGTTGCATCTGGGGGCAGGGGGGGGCCAGGGCAGATGAGTGGAAAATGAAGGAGATGAGGTGAGGGCTAAGTTGATCGTGCTGGAGGGGAAGCCACATTTGTGGAAGAAGGCAGACATTTTGGAAGATCTAGACTTTAAGACCTCATCTTGGGAACAGATGTGGCGGGGAAGGAGAAATTGAGAGAAGGGGATAGAATCCTTGTAGGGGGCAGGGTGTGAGGAAGTGTCGTCAAGGTAGTTGTGGGAGTGAGTGGGATTGTAGTATATGTCAGTGGAAAGCTTGTCTCCTGAGATGGAGTCAGAGATTCAGGAAGGGGAGAGTGTTTACACTACCTGGCATACAAAAGGAATGAATGAGTTAAACGATCAACATCACTCAAATTAAATAAGTTGCCATCAAAAGCTTCCATGTTCACAAAGAGATGATATTACCAGTTATATGGTTATGAAAATAGAGCTGACAAATCCGTAACTCTGCCTTTAAGTTCTTAAGATCCAGTGTTTTCATAAAAAAATAATTTCACAGGCCAAAATGGAGATGCAATTATATGCATTACTTACTGGGGTCTCCCTTTCCTCTATTAATGGACGCATTGCCTAAATAAGGCTCAAGGATTTGTGGAAGACCCCCTCCATGCAGCACACAGTATCTCTAATCCAGTTTAATTAAGAAGGAGCATAAAAATAAGAACTGCCAAGTTAGGTAATAGCTTCTTTCTGTGGGCTGTGAGATTTATGAACAGTATCCTGTAACCATGTAAATCATCCCAAATTTTTGCATATATGTATTTCTATTATTTATGTTTTCATTATGTACGGTGTATTGTGTGATTTTCTGTATGCACCTTGGTCCAGAGAGATGCTGCTTTGTACGGTGAAGTCAAGTATAGCCATAGTCATAGGGGACTCGATAGTCAGAATAGAGTGGATCTTCTGCTGCCCCAAAAGAGACACCAGGATAGTGTGCTTGGGTCCAGAAATGGGTGCAGAATATTCTTAAAGGGGAGAGTGAGCAGCCAGAGGCCGTGGTACATGTTGGTACCAATGATATTAGCAGAGTAGGGTCGAGGTTGTGCAAAGTAAGTTTAGGGAGTTAGGAAAGAGGTTGAAGAGCAGGACCTTCAAGGTGGTAGTCTCAGGATTTCTTCTGGTGTAAGTGCTAGGGAAGATCAGAGCACGAAGATCGTGCAGACAAATGAGTGTCTGAAGAGATGATGCAGGGGGTAGTATTTCAAGTTCTTGGATCATTGGAACCTTTTCTGGGAAGGGAATGACCTATACAAGTGAGATAGGTGCATGTGAACTGAAGGGGAACCAATATCCTGGCATGGAGGTTTGCTAATGCTGTTGTTGGGGGGGGGAATGGTTGGTGGGTTTAAACTAGATTTGCAGGGGAGGGGGTGTGAACAAAAGTAAAGAGGCAGAAGAAGAGGCAGTTGGCGCACAAGTGGAGACAGCTGGTAGGGAGTTTGTGTGGTGCCGTGTTGGGGAAGAGTATCAGGTTCAGAGGCTTCACAGAGAGACAAGTCTGGTCACAAGTGTTACAACCACACATAACTTTAATTAACACATGGGAAACAAATAGGGAGAATGTTAAGTGGTACTAATTACTATTTCACTTAAGCAACATTTGGACCTAGGTTGGACTCCAACAATACTTATACTTGACATGCTCACACACTTGACTACACACACTACAAACAGGGACTTTTACACAGTTCCCTGTATTAAAGGGGCTGTGGCTCTCTGCAAGTATTAATCTATTGCAATACTATGGCTCAACTTAATTCCAGTGCACACCTTACCTCCGACACTTCCAGCGATGTCCAGGGCTTGGACCACGAGCCAGAGAGAAAGAATGTGCTGTGTGTTGGTGTTATATACAGTCCTAATCTGTGCTTCAAGCCAATAATGACCCAAGGTAATTTAAGTTAGCCAGTGGCAAGGTGTGCACTAATGGGTGGCCGGAGTCCAACATTGATTGACAGATGATGTGACTTCTGAATAGGTTTCAGACAGGGGAGGACATGTGACCACCTGCAATGCACATTTTTAGACAGGCTGGGAGGTCATATTTCCTCCACACACAGCATGTGGAAATCCAAGTAGATATAGCAAAATTGGAGCTATTGGAATGTGTTGCAACACAACAAGGACAAGGTTTTGTACTTAAATGCTTGCAGCATAAGAAATAAAGTGGACAACTTTGTAGTAGAGCTACAGATTTGCAATTATGATGTTGTGGCCATCATGGAGATGATATCATTGGGAGCTAGATGTCTCAGAATGCAAAATATATCAAAACGATAGGCTTGTAAGCAGAGGGGTTGGAGTGGCTCTGTTGGTAAGGAATAACATTTACTCATTCAAAAGAGGTGAGAGAGAATCAGAAAATAGAGAATTATTGTGGGTTGAGTAAATAAATGAAATTGTAAAAAGCTATTTTGGCAGTTACATACAGACCTTCAAACAGTAGCTGGGATGTGGACAAAAAATAGCAAACAGAAAAGGCATGTCAGAAAGGAAATGTTTTGGTAGTCATGGGGAACTTTAACATGCAAGTAGACTAGGAAAAGTAGGTTGAGACTGAATCTCAAGGGAGAAAATTTGTACAATGGGCTATGAGATGGCTTTTTAGAGCAGTTAGAGCTCTAGGGGATTGGCTGTACTGGATTGGGTGTGGTGTAATGCACCAGAGATGATTTGAGAGCTTAAAGTAATCACTAGGGGGTAGTGATCACAATATGACTGAGTTCATTTTGAGATATAACAAGGAATGAGCAAGGTAAATTAATGTCATTTGAACAGTAGAGGAATAAATATGAAATATCTAGTAACACTTATATATCTTTTATTCCAACAAAGAGTGCATAAATCCAGACAGAAATGGGAGTTGATGAGCAAAGATGGTTAGATCTTTGTCACGATAACATGACTAACACTAAATGTAAGATATAGATTAGTTCAATATAATTTTTTTACATCAGTTATATTTAACATCACATAAACTGAATAGAATGAAATCAGATATATCAGATCAATGCTTTTGGGGTGGTGAAGAGATACGCACTTTTTTGCATTCAACTTGGTCATGTCCTATGGTAAAACCTTTCTGGGTGGACTTACAAAAATTTTTAGAAAAAATTACAGGTATACTATTTCCATTAAACCCAGATTTATTTCTATTTGGAATCTTAGAAAGGACAAGACCCAAACTAAAATTGTCAACATATCAAATGAAATTTGTAAAATAGCATTGGCCGTGGCGAGGAAATGTATGGCAGTGACTTGGAAATCAGACTTGTATATAGATATGCAGAAATACAAAGCTATATCCCTTTAGAGAAAATTAAATATGATTTGTGAAATAAATACCCTATTTGTTTTTTAATTTGGACCCTGTATACACATATTTTGGGTATAAATATGTAGAAATGTTCTTCCCGCCTCTAAATCCTGTGTTAACCTTCTTCCTAAAAATGAAAATGTTCTTATAAAATCTGTTGAATTCCAGTGTGCTGAGGGGCAATGCTCCGGGCAATCCAAGATGCTATATTATTTCTTTCTATTTCTTTCTTCTTACCTTTTTATACTATATATAAATATATATATATAATTCTTTAAGAGGAGGAGGGGGCTGAGGGGTTGGGAGAGGGAGGGAAGGGGAGGGTTTACAACCATCATGTAATGAATTAAAACTTTATAGTTTGAATACTTATTGTGTAATGATTTATTAATTACCTGTATGGGGAAAAATATTCAAAAATAAAGAGGAGATATAACAAGGAGAAACTAAAGTCAGAAGTGTCAGTAATTCATGGAGTAAAGGTAATTACAGTGGAATGAAAGAGGAACTGGCCATAGTAGATTGGAAGGGGACACTGGTAAGGAAGGTGGCAGAGCAGCAATAAATGAAGTTTCTGCAAGAAATAGGGAAGCTGCAGGATAAATACATACCAAAAATGAGCAAAATTCAAATGGAAAAATGTGGCTAAATAGGGATGTCAAAGCCAATGTAAACAAGGAAACAAAAATTAGTGGGAAGGTTTTAAAAACTTGCAGAAGGTAACAACTCATAAGGAGGGAAAAATGAAGTATGAATGTCGGCTAGCAAATAATATCACGGGGGATATGAAAAACTTCTTCAAGTATATAAGGAGATGAGAGAATAAATATTGAACCACTAGAAAATATAGCTCGAGAATTAATGTGACAAGATGACTCTGCATAGGCTTTGAACAGCCCGTTGGGGGAGCAGACGGTCGTTTTAGTTGAAATCCCACAACCGTGGGTCTACGCCCAAGATGGCGGTGCCTAGTAATCATCAGCAGCCAGGAGGGGTTGCAGACTCCGGGGAAGCGGAGGACTAGAGCAGGGCACCGGAGGCGGGAAGATGGAGACTCGAGGTGAGGAACCCACGGAAGCTGTGGGCTGCTGGAGACTGGCTCAAATGGGCTGGAGGGGTACCAGGTATCGGAACTGGGGAGGTTCCGAGGGCACTGAAAGGTTCTTGACCATGTCGGAGTTTCAGATCTGGAGCATGGATCTCCAATAGTTTGGACTGGACTCTGTGTGGCTGCAGGGACTGCAGAAGCACTGGAGGGAATCTACAGACACTTGGTGACTCTGGGGGCTCTCATTTGCTTCCTTCTCTCTATCTGACTGTAAGATGTACTTAGGCAATTCCTGCCAGTCTACCTTGCAGCAGGCAAAAATAAATTTCATGTAATGCGACACTGTTTTATTACTAAGGTAGTAAAATGAATCTTGAATAATGGGAGACAAGGAGATGGCTGAGGAAGTAAATGAATATGTTGCATCCGTCTTCACCGTGGAATTCATTAGTTTTGCGCCAGATGTCAAAGGGTATCAGGGAAGGGAAGTGAGCGCAATTACTATTTAAAGGGGTAATGTGCTCAGAAAGCTGAATGGTCTAAGGGTGGGTAAGTCTCCTGGACCAGATGGTTGCACCCTTGGGTTCTGAAAGTATTAGTGGTCAAAATATGGATGCATTGATAATGATATTTCAGGAATCAATAGATTCTGCTATGGTCCCAGAGGACTGGAAAATAGGGATGTCACTATTCAAGAAGGGAGGCAGCAGCAGATAGGAAATTATATAATGGTTAGCCTAATGTCAGCAGTTGGAGTCCATTGTCAAGAATAAGGTTACAGAGTACTTGGAGGCACATGACAAGATAGGCCAAAGCCTGCTTGGTTTCCTTAAGAGAAAATCTTGCTTCTCAAACCTATTGGAGTTCTTTGAAGAAGTAGGCTAGATAAAGGAGATATAATGGATGTTGGGTATTTGGATTTTCAGGAGGCCTTTGGCAAGGCGCTGTGCATGAAGCTACTTAACAAGATAAGAGCCCATGGTGTAACAAGAAAAATACTAGCGTGGGAGGAGCATTGGCTTATTGGCAGGAAGCAGAGAGTTGGAATACAAGGATTATATTCTGGTTGGCTGCCAGTTGTTAGTGGTGTTCCACAGGGGTCATTTTTGGGGTTGCTTCTTTCTATGTTGTATATTAATAATTTAGATTGTGAAATGAATGATCTTGTGGTCAAGTTTGCAGATGATACAAAGGCAGGTGGAGGAGCAAGAAGTGTTGAGGAAACAAGAGGCTGCAGAAGGACTAGATTAGGAGAAATGGACAGAGAAGTGGTAAATGAAATCCAATGTCGGAAAGTGTATGTATGGTCATGCACTTCCTAAATGGGGAGAAAATTGAAAATACCTAGAAGCAAAGGAACATGCGAGTCCTTGTGCAAGATAGCCTGAAGGTAAACTTGCAAATTGGGTTGGTGGTGAAAAAGGCAAATGCAATGCTGGCATTCATTTCAAGAGGAATAGAGTACAAGAGCAGGGATGCGATGTTGAGTCTTTATAAAGCACTGGCGACACCTCATTTTGAGTATTGTGAGTAGGTTTGGGCTCCTTGTTAGAAAAATAGGGTGTGCTGATGTTGGAGAAGGTTCAGAGGAGGTTCACAAGAATGATTTGGGGAAGGAAAGGATTATCGTATGAGGTGTATTTGATAGCTCTTGGCCTTTTCTTGTTGGAATTTAGAAGAATTGAAACATTGTTTGCCATGGTTGGAGAGTCTCGGACAAGAGGGTGCAAATTCAGGATTGATGGGTAGAGATGCAAGGAATTGCTTCAGCCAGAGTCAAACTTGTTGCCACATGCAGTTTTGGAGGCCAAATCATTGGGTATATTTAAGGCAGAGATTGATATATTCTTGATTATCCAGGGAATCAAAGGTTTTGGGAAGAAACCCAGGCAGTGGGGCTGTTGGAAAATGGATCAGCTCATGATTAACTGACGGGGCAGACTCAAAGGGCTGAATAGCCTATTTCTGCTCCTATGTCTTATGGTATATGTATCGTCAAATTATAATTCAACTTGAACTTCATATACTGGTGTTATTCATACACATATATCTTCCCAATGTTTGTGTATGAACAAACAGTATTAGCTGGAGTCATATTACCCCTCTATTCTCCACAATAACCCTGAATCAGATAACAGGCAGTCTCTCCCTCCCCAGTAGTGGATTAACCATTAGGCTAAGTAGGCTTAATTCTAGGGGCCTGGCAGGAGCGGGGATGTGGGCCTCCTGGCAGGAGTGGAGACCTCAGGCTCCACAATTCTTTTGACCCCCAAAAGTTCAATCAGTCCCCAGCGCTTATCGACCACCCCTTTCACCCCTTGGCATTTTTTGACCCTAAATGGGGACCTTGGGCTCCTGGGCAGGAGTGGAGACCTTGAGCTCTACAATTCTTTTGACCTCAAAGGTTCAATTGACTCCCTCCACCCTGAAGTTTATCGATCCCCCCCCTTTGACCCCCTGGAATTGTATAGTCCCATCAACCCTCAGGGATCAATATTGTCCACTTTGGAGACCCCTAATATAAGATGTCACTTCATTCTATTCAATGAAGGGTGGGGCTGGGGAGCCTTACTAAAGTTCAGCCTAGCAATCTGGATGGTTGTTAATCTGCCACTGTCCCTCCTACATATCTACCATCAAATAGATCTCTTTCCTGTGCGCTGATGTTGAGCCTGCTCCTTCTGTCACTCTGCCTACTCCAGCCATTCTTATTCTGAGAGCCACAGCACATTTAAATAAAGCCTAGTTTTCTTTTCACCTCATGTCACATAAATATATTTTATGTTTCTTCATGTAGCTGTTAGGATAGAAGAGTGGAAGAAACCAAAACTTGACTGTTTCACAGGGAAGAGGGCCCATAGACTTTGAGCAGAGTCCTGAGGGAGGTTTAACTGAAAAAAAGGTTGAGAATGACTGCCCTATCCCATCTGGAACCTTACCCCACCAAACTTGCCGATGTTGGGAACTCAACTTTCCCCAATGGCTAGAGTGGTTTTAATTGATGAGGCATACCTTGTGAGATTCAAGGTAGGACTTCCATCTGAGAAGCAGCAGGAATCTGCATGAAAGAGGAAAGATTAGGGAGGATGAGATTCAAGTAAGGTTGGAGAGGGAGGATAAAATGAAGGAGAGTTAGATATTAACAGAGAGATAGGTCTGAGACCCAACAAGTTCTGTCATCTCCCACCATGTTCATTCTCTGTCACCAACCACAGCATTTACCCACCCTATTTCTCTATTTTCTCTCTCTCCCCCTCTCCTGAACTAGACTTATCAGGTTCCTTGCTGCTCTTCCCCTGGCAATTTCCCAGCACATCATTCCCCAGGTATATTCACTCCCACAACCTTCAATTGAAAAGGACCTGAAAGAAAGTACCCAGTTCCCTACCCCGTGCTGTCCCCAGGCTGCGGATAGTGATTCAAAGATTAAGTTGTGCGTTTAAACTTTGGAAACCTTGTGATCCGGGCAGCAAGTTTTCTCAATCCCTGTACTGTTTGCAAAGAGTGCAGTTCTTGGCCAAAAGACAGTGAACAGTTTATGGAAGAATGTCAGGATTTTTAACAAAATATTTTTCTCAAATTGAAGTCCCAAAAATGGAGTGATTTTTACATTGTGCTTTGCAGTACACCAAAGTGGAGCCCCACAAACTGTAGAGTCTCCTACAAACCAATTGCAGTCTATTATCACAGACAACACTGGTGTTCAAGCCTTTGTAATTTATAAATGGGTGTAGTTTGATTGAAATATGCCAAATCTTTCCCCACATAAATGTCAATCTTCATTAAAACCTTGCATTTATGGACTATGTACCGTGATATCTGGTTCCAAGATTCAAATTCTGTCTCTCTCTGATGATTTACTCCAAATAGATTAAAATAAACCCTTTTCAGATTTGATTACCATGTTCAAAATTAAGAGAGCAATGAAATAGTCCATTCACATTAATTAGGGTTGGTTATTAAATGCTATGAATTTGTTCTTGTGTAAATTTTGTGAGGTTAATGTACTGGTTTATTGTAGTATTTTTTTAAAGGACAATACTGTGATATGCTTTGGTACAGTGCTATAAAATCTATGCAATCTTCTACTACTCCATTATTTAGTCAGGCACACAGAGATTTCTTCATGTCCACTAAATAGTTATAAAGTTTTTTGAATCTGGTTTAGTGATTGTTATACTAATGTGAGACTAACACCAATCACAACAATGCATTCTCTCTTTTAATCTTTTATTGGTTTTTATATGAAATTCAATACTATGAAGAAAAGGGAACCAATTGAAAATACAATATCACATATGTATATATATTAAGATAAAACTTCAAACACTCCAGCCATTCTTATTCTGAGAGCCACAGCACATTTAAATAAAGCCTAGTTTTCTTTTCACCCCATGTCACATAAATATATTTTATGTTTCTTCATGTAGCTTTTAGGATAGAAGTATGGAAGAAACCAAAACTTGACTGTTTCACAGGGAAGAGGGCCCATAGACTTTGAGCAGAGTCCTGAGGGAGGTATAACTGAAAAAAGGTTTTATCACAAACCTCCACTGCAATGAGTGAAAATAAAAAAAATCAAAAGTATTATGTTAAAAAGACCCACCTAACTTACTGTAATAAAAAAAAGAAAAAAACTAACAAAACACAGCTGTATAGCTAAGGGTTACATATATTTTGTAGGTTTTGGTTCCAACTGTAAATCAATAAACAAAGGTAAGACTATATCTCATCTGGAAGAGTAAATACATCTAATCACATTAGAAACATTGCATCATGTGAAAATAAGACATAAAAGGTCGCCATGTATTTTCAAATATCACTGATGAAACAAATACCTGATATCTAATTTTTTCTAAGCTTACACAAGACATAATATGAGAAAACCATTGAAACACTGTTGGAAGTCCAGAGTCTTTCCATTTGAATAGGATGGCTTTTCTCGCCATCAATGTAGAGAAGGCCACAACCCGTTGAACAGGTAGAGAAAAAATCCCTTTGTCTGGGTCAATAACCCCAAAAAGAGCAGTTATTAGATTGGGTCATAGCTCTCCCTGAAATACAGTTGAAAATATATTAAAAATTTCTTTCCAATAGATTTCAAAGGATGAACAAGACCAAAACATGTGTGTCAATATAACAATTTCAGATTTGCATCTGCCACAAGTAAGGGTTAATATTAGAAAAAAACTATCCAATTTATCTTTAGACATGTGAACACAATGCTCCACTTTGAACTGGTTTAATGAATGTTGGGCACATAGAGATGAGGTTTTTATAAATTTTAAAATCTTCATGAATAGATCCTCAGATAATGGATTTACAACTTCCAGTTCCCAAGCTTTTTTAATCTTACAATGAAGTACTGGATGTAATTTTAATAATTATCATATATAAATTCCAATCAATCCTTTCTGAGAAGCATTCAATTGAAAAATTATTATCAACTCACTCTAGTGAATATACAAATGGAAAATCCAGTAAAATAATATTTCAAAAATTTATAATTGGTAAATATCTAAAATAAAAGTATTTGGTAAGTCGAATTTACTTGCACACTGTTCAAAAAACATTAAAAAATTTCCAAAAGAAACAATACCTTTGATTTTCCATATAGTGAAAGTATGATCAATTATTGATGGACAAAACAAGTAATTATGAGAGATAGCACTAGATAAAACAAAGTTTTTTAAATTAAAAAAAAATCCTAAATTGGAACCAGATTCACAATATATGTTTGAGTATTGGAGTAGATATATTCCTATTGATCTTGGAAAACTAAATGGAAGAGAGGTACCTAATAAAGAGGCCACTGAATACTGCTGTGTAGATCTCAATTCTAAATCTGTCCATAATGGACAATCCAATTTATCAGAATAAAAAATACACAAAGTTAGAGAGCAAATATTATCAGCCCAATAATAAAATATAAAATTAAGTAAGGCCGTACCTCCATCTTTTTTCAATTTTTGTAAATTAAATTCACTAATTCTAGGGTTATTGACATCAATACATTCTCAGTTCAACAAATTCACTCCCCAGTTATTTTTGCTTTTGATGCAATAAAAAAAAATCATTGAGAAAATGCTATTATAAAAACATTGATGTAGATTATCTTAAATCATTTCTGCTTTTTTGTTGTGGTAGGTGCAAGATATGGGTCGATACACTTGTCTGGCATCCAGTGCAGCAGGAGATGATGACAGAGAGTATTTGGTGAGGGTGCATGGTAAGTCAACAGAGTGAGTGGGTACACCATAGGGAAGGGTATAGATGGTACAGTCACGGCAAATTCTGAATAACTTTCTGCCTGTCTTTGTGCACATGCTTTTTAACTGAACTTCACTGTGCATTTGACTAGATCTAGTTCATCAAGGCCACGCAGCTCAGAGACATTAAATCTTTGCAAGTTTATCAAGCACAGGAAATTTCAAAATGCTTTTATTTTGTAGAGCCATGCCAAATATATCCCATCATTTTGCAGGCACCTGGTCTGGTGGAATAGGTCAAATGATCTAGTTCACTGGACTAACAACAAAGCAACAAGTTAATAGTGCACATAGAATTGCGTCCAGCCATGTGTGCTTGAATATCAAAAAATCAGGATTTTCCAATTAAGAATCCTGAGCTATCCCAATGGTTTGAGTAGGTTCAGATTTGTGATAAAGAAACTGCATTGTTTGCCTGTATATGTGGGCTGGTCCCTCAGCTGATCTATGCCTTTGAAGAAATCTGAGAACTCGTTTCCATTTTCTGGAAGTCAAACTGTTACCTCAGTACACAGAATATTGCAGCACAGGGAACAGGCCCTTTGGCCTTTGTCAGTGTGCACATGATCAATATACCTCCATTCTTGTATTATCATGTGTCTATCAGCCACTTAAGGCTACTGTCATACCTTCTTTCACCATTACTTCAGCAGCCCATTCAGGTACCTACCATACTCTGTGTCAAAAAAAAAGAAAAACTTGTCCTTTAAGCTTCTAACCTCTGGTATTTGACATTTTTACTCGGTGGGGGGGGGGGGGGGGGTGGCAGAGGTTCTGTCTACCCTATCAATGCCTTTCATCATTTTATACACTTTTATCAGATATCCCCTCAGCCTCTGGCACTTTAGAGCTTTGTTATGTGAAAGAACATCAAGCACATGGCCATCCAGTCTAAATCAACATGCTGGTGATTAGCATATTCATTTTTTAAAAACAGGTTGTGGTTATTTCTAAAGTTGATAAATGGGCTGAAAACAAAAGCAGATGTACAAGTATAATAGATATACCTTTCACAGTTAGAGATTCTTCATATAACTCCTTGTCCCAATATCCTCAATGAGGGAAAAGAATCAATTTTATTGATTCCTCTTTTTACATTTGTCCTTTTTCGGTCTCTGCATTGTTTCTTTTCAAGTCTCTTAAAATTTAGATCGATACATTGTACGTGTTGATAGAATGATGCACACTTTGTGATCTGGACCACTGCATGATGTTAAGGTTTGATTAAACAGGAGAACTCAGGAATGAGACGGAACCCTACATGTGGCCACATTTGACCTGAGCTTGGATTCCATGAAGACAACAAGCTCAGACCTCTGCAGTACAAGTTGGAAAAGTCATTTGTGAAAACATTATGCAAATGGCATGAGTTTATGCAGTAACCCTAATATTTTCACAAAAGCAAATTCTATTTTTATGAGTGCAGGAGAATTTATTGTTTAGCTTTTTTTAATTGCCTGTTCTACTTTTGATACAGTACCACCAAATATTGCTGGTCAAAGTGGACCACAGGACTTGGCAGTGCTGAGGAATGGACAGGCAATCCTGGAATGCAAATCTGATGCTGTACCACCACCGACACTAACCTGGCTCAAGGATGGGAAGCCACTGAAGGTAAGAGGCCAAATTCTGGAGCCTTGAGAACAGAAGAATATAAACAGCCATGGGACATTTTGGCTCTCTTATCTTCTCCCTCCTCTGAAAGATTCTGGTGAATGTTTTACCTCTGTGCCACTTTTCTGCATTGGCTCTAGATCTCTTGATCCCTTGAATATGTGTGTGTGTGTGTGTAGAATAAATTAAATGTCAGACTTCAATATACTGAGCACCATCAACTCACTGGTTAGACAATTCCAAAGGTTCATTACTCTCCTGAGAAGAAATTTCTTTGAATCCCACCCTGATTGACTGATCACATGCTGAGGCTTTGATCCCTGGCTCTGGATAGGAGACACAGCTGGGTCAACCCTATCATGCTGGTTAAGGATTCTGTAAATTTCAATGACATCTCCTCCTATCCTTCTCAACTCATGAAAATGAGTCTGCTTAATCCTTCCCCATGATACATTTCTCTATCCCGGAAATCTAATCGATCTTCAATGCACTTATCTATTACAGTGTAGTCTACCTTAGATTGTGAAACCAAAGCTGCAAATAATTTTGGATGTGGTTTCATTCAGGCTTTTATAGTATTAACCAGCAGGTGAAATAAATTCATTCTAATACTGATGTCTTTTTGTGCAAATTTACTATCGATATCATTTGGGTGCATGATCCATAAAAGATGAAAACAGAATTATATTTTTATGCCATATAGTTTTATTTTGGTGCAGTGATTATTTGAATGTAACAAGTGCCATTTGCAAATCTGTAAGAAAAATTCCATAAGCAATGTGATAAGTGATAAATGGATTCCTCAAAGCCAAATGCTACTTGAGGTCTGCAGCAGAAACAGTTAATTCAATTCTGTCTCATTTTGTTACAGAAATTAGGATTTAAAGCAGCCGAAGTTCCTGGCTTTCATCTGTCACTTCAAGGACTTGTGCTGCTTCTGGTACTTTTAGGGTGTTTCTTGACATAACAGGTGTAGATTTTATGCTTCATTGTTTCAATATGTAGGCTACCCCTCGTATACGTCTCCTGTCCAGTGGAAGATATCTTCAGATTAATAATGCTGAGCTTGGGGATGCAGCTCAATACGTCTGTGTGGCAAGCAACATTGCAGGGAAAATGACAAGAGAGTTTACTGTAGCAGTGAATGGTAAGTTGATGCATTCAGAGATTTCCCACCTTCCTACAAATACTTCCATTATGAGCACAATTGATTATCATGGGAAAGATGGATAGAAATATGAAATTCAACCCATATAGATATAGAGGGACAGTAAAAGCACAGAATTGAGCATTAGTTCACCAATCAATGGCACTACCTTGTCACAAGAGTCCAAGAATCATGATTTAAAGTTTGCTGTGCTGAAATAGCACTTTGGTAAACTTCTAGAGGCCTGTGTACCAATTTATATTTGGTATTCCTGAAGATAAATTATGCAAAAAAGGGTTCCCAGCATAATTGCAAAGCTGAGACCCATTTGGCATTATTTTCTGAATTGTAAAATAATTTTTTTTTTCTATATTTTAATATTTCAAACATGAGTAACTATAATTATTATAATACTACAGAGAACAAAAAATAAACAAATTGATTACAAACATAATGGCCACCCCAAAAAACCCTCCCTCCCACCCTACCACCCCTTCAAAAAATACAAATAGAAAAAAATAAAACTTTATAGGTTTATTAAAAAAAAGAGAAGAAAAAAAAAGAAATCTTTGCATTGCAGAGAAAGATATGGTCCAGTACAACTCATCTATCCTAACATAAACATACAGAGGAGAATCTTGCAGGGCTAGAGGAATAAGAAAGATATCACTCCAAATTCAATCCCATTATTTGAGTGTACTGGCATCAAATTTGTAAAAGCATAGAGTATTTATTTCCTAAATAATAAGTGATTGTTTTTTCTAAAGGAATACAACTTTGAATTTCAGCATGCCACTTTGGCATAGTCAAAGATGTATCAGATTTCCAAGTAATTGCAATGTTTTCTTGTAACTGCTAATACTAATTTAACAAATTTCAGTTGAGGACTTGTACCTTCAATATTTCCTAGTTAAAAAAAAAATCAGGACTTAGTGGAAAAGCAATTTCTGTAATTTGTTTCATAAAGTCACATAAATCTATCCAAAAAGGTCTCACATTGGGACATGTTAGGTAAAAACATCATGAACTGGGAATGTAGAGGGAGTCTCCCAGTGCTGGGCCGTAACAAGATGCAGTTGTGACCTTGTACTCTCAAGATAAGAGTGGGGATGACAAATTGATGTGCAGGAGGCTAGCAGAGAGGGACAGCAACAGTTTATTCATTGGACAATGTCATGGTATGATAATTTACTAAGTACGTATCCTAAGGTATATAAAAAACACCATTTACTGATAATGGGAGAATGCGCCTTCTCCAACTAACACTGTTAGTTGCAAGTGTTACAATCCGGCAATAAAGAACAAAGAACCTTGATTTCGACTCAGTCTGGTGTTTGACTCACTCATTCATGAACAAAGCAGACCTAACAGACAAGACCACGTGGAATGTATCTTCACCGCACCTAAAACATTGATCTGATAAATCTGATTTCAATCTATTCAACTTCTCTGGTGTAAGATATAATTGATGTAAAAAAAATTATATTGAACTAATCTATACATTAATAATCTTACATTAATAGTATTAGTCATACAATCCCTACATAAATTTTCCCACATTTGTTGATCTATTATAATATTCAAGTCTGTTTCCCATCTCTGTCTAGATTTACGTAATCCTAGTTTAAGACTTCCTGTTTGAAACAATGAATATATCTAAGAAGAATTTTTTAAAATAATCCCACTCTTAATGAAAAGTTCTACCTCAGTACAACTATACAGAAACATGGTTGGTCCTAGCTTATCTCTTAAATATGCTCTTAACTGAAAGTAACAAAAAAGAGTGTAATGTGGTATAGCATATTTGTTTCTCAATTGCTCAAATGACATTAATTGACCTCTTTCATAACAATCTTCAACATTAACAATCCCTTTACTGTACCATATATTCAAGAACCAATTATCTTTTGAAAAAAACTAAAAGAGGGTTAATCAATGGCATTTTAAGTGATATGGACCCTCCACCAATATCCTGATGTACTCCAAATATTAAGCAAATGTTTCAATAATGGTGTCTCTTTATCAGCAACTAGCCATTTTAATTGACCCTTGTTAATAAATTCTTCTGCTTTTGTTGTGCATGCACTCACACAATTAAGACTTGGAGACATGATGGTTTCTCATCCTTTACTTCTATTTGACTAACATGGCTACTGACACACAGGGTTATATATATATGGAAGGGTAACATCATGACGTGGACATCATGGTGTCCAGCAGAGGGTGGGCTTATACCCAACACTCTTCCCCTCACCCCCGCCCCCTTGCGATAAATGCTAACTGGGCCCCTTCGAACTAATAAGATAACATCGGTCCCAGGACTACAAGTGAGAATTAGAATACAAGTAATTATAAAAAGGAAAGTATTTAATAATAATCAGGGCACATAGACCTTAAAGCATTCAGGTGGTCTTCTTTCATTCTTGGACCACCTCAGCATGGTTTGCTGTGCCAGTCTTTGCTCGGGACCTGTAGATAGTCGAGTTGGCAGTCGAGTCGGCAGCGACTGCCTGCCTTCACTGACCTTCGGCGGTGACTGCCTGTCTTCACTGCTCTTCTGGCCTCGTGCCTCAGTTGCTGGACTCATCACTGGACTGCTCTGCAACTACCTCTGCCGCCCACCCCCCCCCCCCACTCAGCCTAAGGGGTGGGATGGTCTGGGCAGGCCACGGAAGGTCTGGTTCCACCTCTTCCAGTTCATGGACCTTAGTGTCAGTCAATGCTCATAATTGGTCAATGTGTCGCTTCCACAATCTGTGCCCCACTAGAAAAGAGTATGAGCAGGGGCTCAATTTTTGTAAGATTATTCTTACCTCCCATGGGTCTTTATATCGTCTATAATCTTGTACCAGAACTCTCTTGCCCACTTCCAATGTTCTAGGTGAGGTTTGTGGTGATACTGATTTTTTGCAATTGGAGACCCAGATCTGGATGAACTGTGGATAGCCTGATCTGCAGGTTGTGGCCAAACGTTAGTTCTGCTGGGGTGCATTTTGAGGTAGAATGTGACGTGTTTCTGTATCCCAATAGGAAATCTGCAATTTTGTGTGTCCAGAAGGCATTTAGAAGTTTCATGGTTTTCATTGTTTTTGTGAATGTTTGTACAAAATGTTCTGCCTTCTCATCAGTACTTGGGTGATAGGATGTGGACAAAATATGTCTGATATTGTTGTCGCATATAAATTTTTTAAAATGTTCTGATTTAAATTGAGGCCCATTGTCCATAACTAATTAATGAGGCAATCCATAAATGACAAAGATAGCTCATAGACAGTCAATCATGGGATCTGCTTAGGTGTTTTTCAGCTGTGAAACTACTAGCCTTTGAGAGTGCGTGTCCAAAGCTTTTAGTAAAGTCTCACCCATGAATGGTCCAGCGAAGTCTACGTGGATCCGATGCCAGGGTTTGGATGGCCATTTCGATGGGTTAGCTTCAGCTTGGGGCTTTTTTTGGCTGCATTGACTGACATACTTTGCATTCTCTCACTGTTGTTTTAATGTCTCTGTCTATGGAGGGCCACCAGACCTGCATCCAGGCCAGTGCCTTCATTTGTACCATTTCCAGATGGTTGTGGTGCAGTTCTGATAACATGGTAGTTTGCCATTTGGCTGGAATTGTACAGGTACCCCATAGTAAACATCTTTCTTCAACTGATAGTTCATGGCAGCGTGTGTGGTAAGGTTTTAGATCTTCTGGAATGACTTCAGATTCGGGCCACCCATTAAGGGTGTAGTATAGGATCTTGCTTAATGTTGCCTCTTTTCGGGTTTCCTTTGTGATCATCTGGGCTGTAATGGGCAGCTGTTGAAGTTGTTCTTGGTTGATGGCTGCTCCCTCTGCTGTCCATTTAATAATTTCTTGTTGTTCTGTCTTGGGTAGCAGCATATGTGATAAGGCATCTGCATGGCTGTTGAGTGTTCCTGGTTTATGTTTTGTATCATACCACTTGCCACTAGTAGCATGGCCCATCTTTGAATTCTGGGCACAGCTAATACTGGTATACCTTTGTGTGGCCCCAAGATTAAACTAAGAGGCTTGTTGTCTGTGAACAAGGTGAATTTTTTTTCCATAAAGATATTGGTGGAATTTTTTTACACCAAAAATTATTGCCAATCCTTTTTTTTCTAGTTGGGCGTAATTGCATTTGCTTGTGGTTAATGTTCGCGAAGCATACGCTACTGGTTGCTCACCTTTTTCTGTGATTTGTGATAGTACTGCTCCTAGTCCCACTGGTGAAGCATCCACAGCTAGTGTAACTTCTTTACTAGGGTCGTAGTGGATCAGCACCTTATTTGTTGATGTTAGTATTTCCTTTAGTTGATCGACTATATTCTTAGTTTCTGTGTTCCAATACCATGTTTGATCTTCCTTGAGTAATTGGTTTAGTGGGCTGCATAGCGTAGACATATTAGGGATATGTTTTCAATAGTAATTAACAAGTCCTAGGAAGGAGTGTAATTCTGATTTGTTGGTTGGGTATGGGGCATTGCGAAAGACTTCTGTCCCTGCTGGATTCATTCGCACCCCCTCATTGTCAATTGTAAACCCAAGATATGTTACTGAGGGGCGCATGAAGACTCATTTGCCTTTTCGTAATCGTATATTGTTGTAGTCTAGTTAAAACCTTTTCAAGGTTTTGTGAGTGTTCACTGTCGTTTCGGCCTGTGATGATGACATCATCTAGGTAACACCCAACTGAGAGTCCATGTAATAACTTGTCCATAGTTACTTGAAAAATCTCAGGTATTGCTGAAATTCCGTAAGGCAGGAGTGTAGGTGACTAGTCCCAGATGGGGATTGATTATCACATATTCCCTTGATTTTTTTTTTGTCCAATTCTATCTGATGATATGCTTGTGACAAATCTAGTTTTGTGAATTTTTGTCCTCCGTTTAGCACTTGGAACAATTCTTCTGCCTTGGTCATGGGGTGTTCGGGTATTTTGAGTGATGGATTGGTGGTGATTTTGTAATGATTGCAATGCGAATTTCACTGTTTGCTTTTCGTACGGGTACGATGGACGCTGCCCAATCACTGTTTTGTATTTGTTCTAATTTTGTGTGCCCGATGGAGATGTGGGGGGGCTGGTAGTCATGGTGGGGAGCTGGCTGATGGAGGACCTCAGTTTTCTTCAGGCTGACTTCCAGGCCAAACATTTTGGCAGTTTCCGCAAAGCAGGACGTCAAGCGCTGAAGAGCTGGCTCTGAATGGGCAACTAAAGCGGCATCATCTGCAAAGAGTAGTTCACGGACAAGTTTCTCTTGTGTCTTGGTGTGAGCTTGCAGGCGCCTCAGATTGAAGAGACTGCCATCCGTGCGGTACCGGATGTAAACACAAAACTCAAAACGGTCAACCAGTTTACCTATCTCGGCTGCACCATTTCATCAGATGCAAGGATCGACAATGAGATAGACAACAGACTCGCCAAGGCAAATAGCGCCTTTGGAAGACTACACAAAAGAGTCTGGAAAAACAACCAACTGAAAAACCTCACAAAGATAAGCGTATACAGAGCCGTTGTCATACCCACACTCCTGTTCGGCTCCGAATCATGGGTCCTCTACCGGCACCACCTACGGCTCCTAGAACGCTTCCACCAGCGTTGTCTCCGCTCCATCCTCAACATCCATTGGAGCGCTCACACCCCTAACGTCGAGGTACTCGAGATGGCAGAGGTCGACAGCATCGAGTCCACGCTGCTGAAGATCCAGCTGCGCTGGATGGGTCACGTCTCCAGAATGGAGGACCATCGCCTTCCCAAGATCGTATTATATGGCGAGCTCTCCACTGGCCACCGTGACAGAGGTGCACCAAAGAAAAGGTACAAGGACTGCCTAAAGAAATCTCTTGGTGCCTGCCACATTGACCACCGCCAGTGGGCTGATAACACCTCAAACCGTGCATCTTGGCGCCTCACAGTTTGGCGGGCAGCAGCCTCCTTTGAAGAAGACCGCAGAGCCCACCTCACTGACAAAAGGCAAAGGAGGAAAAACCCAACACCCAACCCCAACCAACCAATTTTCCCTTGCAACCGCTGCAATCGTGTCTGCCTGTCCCGCATCGGACTGGTCAGCCACAAACGAGCCTGCAGCTGACGTGGACTTTTTACCCCCTCCATAAATCTTCGTCCGCGAAGCCAAGCCAAAGAAAGAATTTGTTCTAATATGCCTTCATGTTTTAGTCTGTTTAATTCAGCCTCAATTTTTCCATTCATAGTAAATGGGACTGTTCTGGCTTTGAAGAATTTTGGTTCTGCATTATCTTTTAATTGCAGTTTGGCTTGAACACCTTTGATTTTCCCCAATTCCTGTTGGAAAACCACTGCATGTTTTTGAGGATTTGGTTGAGTTCTGGCTGGGAGGTGTCCATTTTGTGTTGAATTGATTTCCAGCCAGTCAAGGTGAATGTGTTGTAGCCAGTTTCTTCCGAAACTAGCTGGTCCCTGGGTATCTACAATGCAGAGAGAGAGTGTTTTTGGTTGTTGTTGTTTGAATTGTACTTGGACCGTACATTTTCCAAACACTTTGTCTCCTGTAAGAGATCTTAGAGTTATTTCAGTTGCTTTTACCGGAAGGTGTGTAGCAAGCGTTCCTTTGCATGTAATGTCATGAGGGACACCTCTGCCCCTGTGTCTCATTCCATCTTCAGGGGATGTCCATTTATTTTTAGCTATATAAAGATTGCTGTGTTTCCTCCATTTATTCCTCAGATGTGTAATATCTCAGGAGCTGAAATTTCAGGAGCTTGAAGGTCAGCCATTGGGCTGTTATCATCGTCGTTGCTAGGTTGCCTCTCTCTCTCTCTCTCTCTCTCTCTCTCTCTCTGCAATTGTTTTGACTTTAACTGCCTCTTTATTTGCAGACCATCTGTGCTTTAGAAGTGAACATTTACCTTTGATATGTCCTTTTCTTTTGCAATGGTTGCATTAAGAATTTTTGAAGAAACAGTTTTCTGGTTGGTGGTTGTATTTCCCACAACGGTAGCATTGTTGGTGGGAAGACCTCCCAACCAGTAGGTCTGGTTGACCCACATTCAAGTTTTTATCTGCCATTTCAGAGCTGCAGGCAGCCCTGTATGCAATCTGTAATGTAATGTCTTCATCCATTGCCAATAATATTTGCCTTTCTTGGCAATTTGCCAGCCCCATCACTAATCTGTCTCGCATTGCCTAATTTAGAAAGTGCTCAAAGTGACAGCGTTCTGCCAGTTTGCGCAACAATGCCAAATATTCACTTGCTGTTTCTTCTGGTCCTTGTCTCCTTTCATAGAATCATTGTCTTTCTGCTGTAACTGGTGGTTTGGGGCTTAAATGGTTCCTTAGAGCTGTGCATAATTCATTGAATGTCTTCATCCCTGGATCCTCTTGGGATAGCAAGGTCTTAAAGAGGTTGAATGTTTTGCTGCCCATTATACTGAGGAAGAGGGCATGTTTGTGATTTACTGGACCTACCACAATATTGAGGGCTATGCAGTAGTGGTTAAACCATTTGATGTAGTTATCCCAACTTTCTTCTACTTTGTTGAATTCCCCGAACTTTCCATCCACCATCTTGACATGTTTTCACTTTGATTTTTTGGCGGAAATTTGTTGCTGTTGTTAGATAGTCATTTTCTACAATTCTTCTGTTGTTTTCTTTCTTACAGTTGGTGCATGGAATATGTGTATGGTTCGTTTCATTCCTCGTCACCACTGTTGTGTATGCACTCACACAATTAAGACTCGGAGACATGATGCTTTCTCATCCTTTACTTCTATTAGACTAACATGGCTACTGACACACAGGGTCATATACATGGCTACTGACACATAGGGTCATATACCCAACAGCTTCCTTCTACCCTATTTTGTTCAATTCTATATTAACCCATGCCTATTTTTTATTTTCAAAAAAAGAAGCAAGAGATATCTGTACCGCTCGATAATAATTTCTAAAATTAGGAAGCTGTAAACCTCCCATTTTGTATTTCCACATTAACTTCTCTATATAACCTCTTGCCACTTTACCTTTCCAAAGAAATTTCCTTACTTATTTATTTAATTCTTCCAAAAAAAATTGAGATATTAATATTTGGTAACATCTGAAAAAGATATTGTATTCTTGGAAATATATTCATTGTTATACAATTCACCCTTCCAACTAAAGTTATAGGTAAATTTATCCATTTTTAAAAATCTTCCTCAATCTTTTTTAAGCAAAGACAAATAATTCAATTTATATAAATTCTTCAGATTGCTATTTGGATGTATTCCAAATATTTAATACCTTCTTTTGGCCATTTAAACTGTGTATCCCTCTGACATTGAATATAATTAAATACTGTCAATGGCGTAATTTCACTTTTATTCCAATTTATTACATTATCTGAAAGTTTTCTGTATACTTCCAATTGGGCATATAGTCTTCGTAAAGATGATTCAGGGTCAATGAAATATATTAAAATAAACTCATTTTATATTCCTCCTGGCCCACCCTAAAACCCTTAATTTTCAAATCAGAGCGAATTACCTGGGCAACTAGTTTAATGCCTAAAATAAAGCTGGTGATAAAGGAAAACCTTGTCTACTTGATCTCGTTAATTTAAATGGCATAGACACTTGTACATTTGTTACTACTTTAACTTTAGGGCTATTATATAGTGATCTAATCCAATTTATAAATTTGATCAAAATTCAAAACCTTAAACAAAAAAAACTCATTCTAATCAATCAAATGCCTTTTCTGCATCTAAAGCCACTGCAACACTCAAATCAGTTTTTTTTTGTGCTAGATGAATTATACTAAGCAGTCTAGCTACATTTTACAAAGATTGTCCATATTAATTAATTTAGGTAACAAATTATTCTAGTTGCCAAAATTTTTGCTACTATTTTATAATCCTCATTTAATAATGAGATAGGTCTATAAGGTGAGGGCCTCTATCCTTTTTTAGGAATCACAGTAATTATTGCCATCAAGAGCAATTCTAGAAGAGTAGAAGTTTGTGAAGCCAGGCCAAGTACTTGCATAAATATAGGAATTAGTAAATCCTTAAATTCTTTATAAAATTCAGATGGTAAACCATCTTCCACTGGGGATTTATACTTTGCAAATAACTCATTGCTTCTCTTACTTCTGCCTCAGTATACAGAGAATCAAGTTCAATTTGTTCTCCTAAACTTAGCCTAGGCAATGTTATCTGTGATAAATAATTATTTATTTTGGCTCAACTCCAAAAGATTCCAAAGTATTTGATTTCATACAGAAAGTTCTAAAGGATTCATTTATTTTTTGAGGCTTATATAATTACATTGGTATATTTTTTAATTGCATTAATTATTCTTGAAGTCTGTTTCCCTTTTCATTGCCAAACTAATACTTTATGTGATCTCTCACCTAATTCATAGTATCTTTGCCTCATTCTAATAATAGCTTTCTCTGTCCCATAAGTTTGTAATGTATTATAATGAAACTTTTTATTAATCAATTGTCTATGCTTATCTTCAGAAACACACTTTTGAAGGTCCTTTTCCAAAACTATAAAATAAAATAACTTGTGTGCACCAAATGCTAAAGTGAATTTTAAAGATGCAGAGAATGTCCTGTTCAATGGTTTAATCTCTACTAAATGTGAAAGGCACTTATTTTTAAAAAGACTTTTTTTAAAAAATATTTTCAAATGTTGTTGCTCTAAACATTCTATACAATTATTGATGTCTTGTTGCTTTTAACATGCAGTTGCTCCAACAATCAAAGCTCCACAGATGTTGACTGCCCACGTGAACCAGCCCATTGTGCTTGAATGTGTGGTGAGTGGGGTACCAACTCCCCAAGTCACCTGGAGAAAGGATGGTGTCATTCTTTCAGCAAGCAACCTGCGGTCAGGAATTATTTTGTTGTGTACACTGTTTGTTTTGACTGTGATGTCATAGTTTTCTAAAGAAATACTGAGCACAATTTTAATGATTTCAGATTTTTTTTAACCTTCAGTCCCTCATTAGACAATAATGCAATTCACAAAGCATTTGCAGCTTTTACCAGTTGCCCAGATCTTAATGGATATTTTTTTTGTGTCTCAAGGCCAACTGGAATCTGCTGACTGAACATAATGTAGTTCTGTTTCCTGTCACTCTCCAGAAAAAGGATTAATAAGAAACAATTTCATCTCAATCACAACAGTCCATTTAGTGCACTACAATCCTTGTTTTTTATGGCTTTGCTGAACAAAAGTATTGCAGGATTGGAAAGTTACTGCAGAAAGAAGAGTCAACAGCATTGGTGTGGGTCACGTAAAGGGCAGACCACAAATCTACAATTCCTGTAGATTTTTGGTACAACTGTGTTACTTTTAATGATGAATGGGCTTTTCCCAGATTTGTAAAATTACAAATTAAATGGTCAATTCTCAGACCACCATGGTGCTATTTAAACCTCCCTACTTTGAGTTATTCTTGAAGAGATTTGGATTACTAATTGGGTGGCATAACCACTTTTATCCATCCCCACCCAATTCCCCTATTTAAAACAGAGGGCAGAATTTTATATATTGGATCATTTTGGAAACTGCATGATCTCCAGTCAGAAAATGTGCACGTTATGGTGGAAATCACAAGCTCATTTGCATCCTAGAACCATAGAACAGTACAGCACAGAAACAGGTCCTTTGGCCCTGTGCCATACTATTTTTCTATCTAGTCCCACCCAAACCATATCCCTCCAGGCCCCTCCTATCCATGTACCATTACAATTTTTTTTATTATGTGTCAAAATTAAGCCTGTATTTACCAATTCAGCTAGCAGCTTGTTCCACACTCCCAGCACTTTCTGTATGAAGTTTCCTCTAATGTTTTCTGTAAAATTTTCCCCTTTCACCCCTTAACGCAAGATTTCTGGTTTTTAATTTCATCTAACCTCAGTGGAGAAAGTCTACTTACATTTACTCCATACCAGTGGTTCTCAACCTTTTTCTTTAAGTATTCCCTATGCCTTAGGAGCTCTGTGATTAGTAATGGATTGCTTAAGGTGATATGTGAGTGGGAAGGGAAGGTTGAAAATCACTGCTCTAGACCCAATTGTTACTGAAATATTTTGCTTGAGAAAAATTATCATTGGTCCATTTCCTTTGGAGCTATGAAACCGTGCACATAACGAGTCAATTAGGTACGATTAAAACGGTGGTTTTCAACCTTTTTCTTTCCACTCACATACCACCTTAAGTAATCCCTTACTAATCACAGAGCACATATGACATGGAAATACTGAAAGTTGTATGTGAGTGGAAAAAAAAAGGTTGAGAACCACTGCTCTATACCCTCATAATGTTGTACACCTCTATCAAATCTCCTCTCATTAATCTGTGATCCAGGGAATAAAGCCCTAATCTGTTTAGCCTTTCCCTGTAACTCAGTTTTGCAAATATAGGCAACATCCTTGTAAATTTCTTCAGTAATCTTTCAAGCTTATTGAAATCCTGCCTGCAAATAGGTGACCAAAATTGTATCCAATACTCCAAATTTGGCCTAATCTTATATGACTTCAGCATAGCATCCCAAATCCTATACTCAGTACTTTGATTTATGAAGGATAATGTGCCAGAAGATCTTTTTACAACCTTATCCACATGTGACTCCATTTTAACTGAATTATGTATCTGTATTCTCAGATCCCTCTGTTTTAACTCACTGCTCATGGGCCTACCATTTACTGTGTATGTTAGTTCTTGGTTTGTACTTCCAAAGGGCAAAACCTCACATTTGTCTGTATAAAATTCCATTTGTAATTTTTCAGCCCAATTTTACAGCTGATGCAGATCCCATTGCAAGTTTTGAAAGCTTTCTTCATGGTCCACTACACCTCAATGTATGTCCAATTTACCACATTATCATCTAGATCATTGATATAGATGATAAACTACAGTTTATCCCAGCACTGATCCTTAAGGCACACCATGTCACAGACTTCCAATCAGAGAGGCAATCATCCACAACCACTCTCCTGTTTCTCCTGTAAATCCAAGTTATTGCCTCACCATGTACACAGAGCGACTGAACCCAACTGTTTCACCTCCCACTTGGGACCTTATCAAAGGCCTAATGAAAGTCCATACAGACAATATTCCCAGTCTAACCTTTATCAACCTTTCTGGTAGCCTCCTTTAAAAACCCTATGTTTGGTTTTACACAACCTACCATGCAAAAAGCTATGTTGACTCTCTCTCATCACTCCCTGTCTATCCAAATACTTGCATAGCCGATTTCCTTGAATATCTTCCAATAGCTTACCCACTACTGACGAGACTTTAATGGCCCTACAATTTCTCAGAATACTTTTAGAGCATTTTTTAAACAACAAAATAACATGAGCCACCCTCCAATCCTCCGGCACTTTACCTGTGGCGAAAGGCACATTAAATATACCCCCAGGGCTCCTGCAATTTCTACTCTAGCTTCCCTAAAGGTCTGAGGGAATACTTTGTCAGGCTTTGGGGATTTTATCACCTTTATTTGCCTTCAGACAGCAAGCACCTTCTCCTCTTTAATCTCTATAGGAACCATGACTTCACTGCTTGTTTGCCTCACTTCCCGAGAGAGACTCTGCCCATTTCCTGAGTAAATACAGATGCAAAAAAAAAACTCATTTAAGATCTCCTTTTTCTCTTTTGGCTCCATATAGCTGATCACATTGATCTTCAAGAGGACCAATTTTATCCCTTGCTATCCTTTTCCTTGTAATATAACTCCAGAAGCCCTAAGATTTTTGCTTCACCTTATCTGCCAAAGCAACCTCATGTCTTCTTTTCATCCTCCTGATTTCTTTAATTGTTTTCTTGCAGTTTCTTGCATCCTGTCAGTCTTTTGTGCATCTCTCCAGGCAGTTGTGGTTTGCAAGACCTTGCAACTTGTTGTTGAATAAATGCTCATAGTTGTTTTTACAATCAAAAAGTAATCTAATGGTACACAAAGCAGAGGCATTAATGAAACTACTGTACAATTTCCTATTTAAATGTAATCCCTGTATCTTGTTTGACTAGATATTCTTTCTCAGAAGATGGTTCATTGCATATTGCCTCAGCTCAAGTAACGGATACAGGCCGTTACCTATGTATGGCAACCAACACAGCTGGAACAGCTCGGAGGAGAATTGACGTACAAATCTACGGTAATTGTTTTTCAAATCATAGGCTCAGATTATTGTTTGCATTTTAGATCCTATTTGCTTTGCTGTGATTCGTCTTAAAATTCATAAACATCTACATAGTGTTTCTAGTTTCAAAACAGATGACCAGTTATTTTAATGTGTAATCAACTGTTAACGTTTGCAATGAATTTTCATTATAAAAGCTAACTTGTAGCTTTGAGGTTCAAGCTTCGTGTATCAGCTATTTTAGTTCTGTTTGTGAATGCTGCTTCATTTTCCTGGAATGTATTAACTTCTGTGTTCAGATGAAAAGTCACTGATCTGAAAGGCTATTTCTGTTTATCTCTCCACAAATGTTGCATGATGTTGTTCTCTGTTTTTATTTTGTATGTTTATTATATCATGTGTCGCTAGTTAACTGTCTTCTCAAATTATAGATGCAAAACAAAGGTGCCTATGTAGCAGAAAGTGTGGTCTTATTCACTTACAATACATAAGGATTATTTATGTTAAATTATTATCCTATTGTTCATTGATGATATTCAATTATCAGAGCCAAATAGTCCACATTTTACCTATTCATGCAACTGAGCTACACAGTTCCATTGTAGCATTCATTATATAATCATAATTCGCAGGTTTATTTTGTCCTAGTTAGAAACATTTTCTGATCTCTTCCAGTTCCTCCATCCATTGCTCCTGGCCTCAGCAATATCACTGTTCTAGTCAATGTTCAGACCATGCTGGCTTGTGAAGCCTCTGGTATCCCAAAGCCGACAGTCAGCTGGAAAAAGAATGGACGCCTGCTCAACACCGATCAGAATCAGAATATGTACAGGTGATGAAACCTCCTTATCATGAAAAATTATAAAATTTGCCCTTGAAGTAATTACAATGTTGACTATTTTATTATAAAATATTTTTAGTGCCATTTTTCATTAAATAAAGACAAAAAATATTATCGCACAGCAATAGGCCCTTCATCGTACTGTCCCCATGCCAGGCATCCCATTAACCACCAATCACTCAGGCAATTTCTTCCAGATTCTAACACCTTCCGAATGAAAAGATTTCCCTTCATATCTCCTGTTAATGTATATCTTGTTTTGGATATCTCTCCCATGTTCTCTGCAATGAGCTGGATGATAATGTGGAAAATTGTGTCAGCAAGTTTGCAGATGACACAAAGAATGGAGGTGTTGTGGACAATGAGGAAGGTTTTTGAAGCTTGCAGTGATCTAAACCAACTGGAAAAATGGGATGGAAAAAATGGCAGATGGAATTTAATGCAGACAATTGTGAGGTGTGAGGTCATACATGGTAAATGGTAGAGCACTGAAGAGTATAGTAGAACAGAGGGATCTGGGAATACTGTGACAGATTATATTCTATTTTATATTGTATATAGATATGTTTTAAAGGAGATAAATTGTGGGGTTTTTTTTAGTTAGGTCACAAAAAGTTGCAAACACTTCACAACACAGATCTCATTTAAAATGCCAGAGCTCTGCTCAAGCCAGATAGTCCAGGCTCCGGGTGCCTTTGCAATGAATGTCTATAGAAACTTCACAAGTAGGTGTTAATTGGACATGCTGTGGAGTAATGGATTATTGTTTTGGAAAGCAACAGATGAATGGACTCGGAAGATTAGTTCTGATGCCACAGTCTGTCCGAGTGCAGTTGGCTGTTCTAAGAAGTTCATGTGGTTTTCTTTGTGTGTGTGTGTGTGTGTGTGTGAGAGAGAGAGAGAGAGAGAAAGATCATTTCTACAGTTCAGCAGCAGCAGCTGGGACTGGAACATGACAAGCTGGCAAGCTTGTGGAAAAATCCCATTTTGAATATGGGTTGTGAGTTCTTAGTTCAACCTGTTCAAAGCCCTTGTAGTCCATAAAAGAGGAGAGGACTGGCTGCATAAGGTTTCACTTGAGATAAGGGAAGAAAAAAAATGAACTCTGTGGTGACTTGAAAGAAAGAGTTTATCATCTGGAAAACCCTGATGGGGTAAGTTTCTTTTTCAAGACACTGAAGTGGCTGATTGGAAGGAATCAGTTTGTGTGGGTGTCCAACGAGCAACAAATCTCTCTCTGAAAACCGACAAGAACCTTCCTGAGTGGTAACCATTTACCTTTCAACCACCAAAGCCTGGTGAACTTCATAAATGTTAAATTCTGTGCACTGTATAAGAAATAAGTGAGATTGGACTGTGAATCAAATAACTTTTCTGAACTTACACACAAAGATTGGAGGTTTACATACATGTGCATTACATACATGTGCACTTAGAATTAGAAGGGGGTTAAGTTTGGTTAATAGTAATAAGTTAGAGTTTGATCTTGTTTTCATGTTTAAAGATAATTCAAAGCAACTTTCATTTAAATAACCATTTGTCTTAGTGAATTTCTATTGCTGCTGGGTTTTGAGGTCCTCTGGGCCCATAACAATACAGATACATAGTTCCCTGAAAGTAGTGTCACAGGTAGATAGCGAGCTTTGGCATATTGGTCTTCATAAATCAAAGTATTGGGATATTCTGGTGAAGTTGTACATGGTCTATAAGATTCTGAGCAGCATGAACAAGGGTGGACAGTCAATGCCTTTTTCCCAGGGCAGGAATAACCAACACCAAAGGACATGTGTACAAATTGAAGGGAGAAAAGTTCAGGGGAGATATCAGGAGTGGTGGTGGAGTCTGAAACATTAGGGGCTTTTAAGAAACAAGCACATGGATGAAAGATAAATTGAGGGCTACAAGGTAGAAAGGATTTATACCATTTTTTTAAATGTTGGTAGGAATATATGGGTTGGCACAATATGGACAGCTGAAAAGCCTGTACCGTGCTGTAATATTCTATGTTCTAAGACATTGGTGAGGCCAAATTTGGAGTACTGTGTGCAGTTTGGTCATCTAACTACAGGAAAGATATCAATAAGATTGAAAGAGTGTAGAGAAGATTTACTAGGATGTTGTCTGGACTTCAGGAACTGAGTTACAAAGAAAGGTTAAACATGTTAGGAATTTTTTTTCCCCTGGAGCTTAGAAGAATGAGAGGAGATTTGATAAAGGTATTTAAAATTATGAGGGGGTAGACAGAGTAAATGTAGCTAAGCTTTTTCCACTGAGGGTAGGTGAGACAACTATTGTACATATGCGTTATATGTAAATTACGTGACCTTTCTTGGTTGACCCTGCTCTCACTGGCCGGCTCATGACTTCTCCCCTTTTTTCCCCATAAAGGCTGTCATGCCACAAGCCTACTCCTAGTTTGAGTCTGGTTCTGTGTGAGCGACCAACATACGGATGTCGTCCATCTCTTGCAAATAAAAGCCTTCAGTTTTGGTTACTTCAGTCTTTGTGCAATTGATTGTGCATCAAGATACAAACCAGAGTACATGGGCAAAGGTGAAAGCTTTAGGAGGAAAATTAAGGGGAACTTCTTCACACAGAAAGTGGTGGGAGGGTGGATCAAGCTGCCAGCTGAAGTGGTGAATGCAGGCACTATTTTTAACATTTAAGAAGAATTTGGACAGATACATAGAGGTATGGAGGACTATGGTCAGAGTGTAGGTTAGTGAGATTAGGCAGAAAAATAGTTTGGCACAGACTAGAAGAGCCAAAGAGCCTGTTTCTATGCTGTAATGTTCTATGGTTCTGTGTGGAAATGTATCTTAGTATCTATCCTATTGATGTCATTCATTCATACTTCAATAAATGCCAATTGGCTTCTTCTGTTTGAAGAAAAACACATCCAGCCAATTGAGTCTCTTCCCAATTAAAATCCCACAAGCATGCCCACTCAGCTCCCTACCAAACTCTTTGTACACCCACGACTGTGAGGCCAAACACAGCAACAATTCCATCTTTAAATTTGCTGATCACATCACTATAATGAAATGGAGTACAGAAGAGCAATAGTGGGACTAGTGACTTTACTGCCAGGGAAACAATCTCTACTTCAATGTTAGCAAAACCAAAAAGCTTGATATTAAACTTCCAGAAGAGGATGGACCTCACTCCCTGGTCTTATCAATGGTGTTGAGGTAGAGATCGTAGACAGATATAAGTTCCTTGGGATAAACATCTCCAGTAACTTGTCCTGGTCTACCCATGTCAATGTAATGGCCAAGAAAGCACAACATCACCTCCACTTCCCCTACTTCCTCTGAAGCCCGAGGCATGTCACCAATATCGCCTAACAACTTCTATAGGTATATAATTGAAAGCATCCTATCAGGGTGCATCACTGCATGGTATGGGAACTGCTCTGCCCAAGATTGCAATAAACTGCAGAGGGTTGTGAAAGTGGTTCAGTTCATCAAGCATACACCCCCCCCCCTCCCCACCTTCCAATGATTCCATCAATAACTCCGGCTGCCTTGGAAAAGCAGGCAACATTTTAAAAACTTCATCCAACTTCAGCCATACTCTCTTCACCACCCCACCCCCCTTCCATCAAGAAGAAGATTCATACGTAAGAGATGGCACACCACCAGATACAAGGACCATTTTTTTCAGCTGCTTTCAGACTCCAGATGAATGAGCCCCAAGATGTTGCCTTTGCTCTGTCCCTCTCTGTTCTTTTGTGCTGTCTCTTTCTTGTTGGACTATGGATGAGATCTCTTCTGGTCTGTTTGCAAAACAACCTCTATCACTTCATTTTTGATACATGTAATGATAAATGTTCTTCCAACCAATTAGCTCACCAAACCATTGACTAAAAGGTTGGTTAAAGAGAGAGGTTTTATGGTAGTTAGAGGAATTGTAGTCATGAGCATAGAACATGCCCTTTAGCCCAACTCATCCATGCTTATCAAGTTGGCATTCTGGGCTAGACCCTTTTGCCTGCATTTGGTTCAGATCTTTCTAAACTCCTCCTATCCATTTATCTGTCCAAATATCTTTTGAGTGACATAACGTACCAGTTTCTATTGTTTCCTCTGGCAGCTCATTCCAGATGCAGATTGCCCTCGAGTAAAAAGTGGCTGCTTAGATCCCTCTTAAATCTCCTCAGTCCACCATCCCAATTCATCTGGATACTGCTCTATGCTTGGTTATCCTTCCTTACTGTTCACTAAACCACCAATTTTGGTGTAAGCTGCAAATTTACTAAACAAATTAACAGCATTGCCATCTAAGTCACGAATATATATATATATAAAACAAACAACAGTGGTCCTTTCACTAACCCCTACAACACACCACTGTACATAGGCCTTCAAATAGAAAAGCAGCCATCCACCACATCCCTCGGACTTCTTCACTCAGCTAATTTTGAATCCAATGTCCAGGCCCCCCCCCCGATTCTCATGCGATCTCGCCTTCTGGACAAACCCGTCATGCGGGACCTTTTCAGAGGCCTTCCTAAAATCTATTAATACAAGGTCCACCATCATCAATCTTCCCTCATCAATCTTCTTGGCACCTCTTCAAAAGGCTGCCAGATTTGTTCACAGTCAAAGCCTTCCTGACCGCCTTAAAGCAGTCTAAATGCTGGTAGATTTAGCCCCTCAGAAATCCCTCCACTATCTTTCCTACTACTGTTTTCACGGTCACTTGTCTGTAGCTCCTTGACTTCTTTGATGCCCTCCAGTCTTCTGGCACTTTACCTGTGGGCAAAGATTATGTAAAATTGATGCAAGATCTCCACAATTTCTTCCCAGTTTTCTCCAAGTTGCAAGAATGCACTTCATCAGGTCACTGGAGATTTATCCAGCTTTAATGTACTGTCAGCTCTTCCTTTGTACTTTATGTTTAATTCTTTTGCCTCTTTGATATTCTCCATATCAAAGACTGATGATAAATGTTTGTTTAAAATCACACTGATCCGCTATGGCACCACAAAGACTGATCTTTAATGGGATCAATTTTCTTCCTCACCACCCTCTTTCTCTTAATATACCTACAACATTTTCAGGAATTTTCCTTTTTACTGTCTGCCAGATACATCTCATGTCTTTTTGCCTTTCTAATTTTCTCCTTAAGTTTACGCCAACACCTCTTATACTCACCGATAGATTCATTTGATCTGAACTGCTTAAGTGTATGCCTCTTTTTCTCCTGTTTAGAGGCAGAGAGGTAACAAGAGGAACTTGGAGGCCTGATAGCTGCAGGCACAGTCACAAAGTTGAATTGATTACATTCAGGGATGATAAAGAGGGCAGATAACTGAGTGTTTAAAATTCTAGAGATAAGATGGACCACTTTATCACCAGGCTAAAAGTTCAGTTACGCAGAAAATCAAAACTCTTCTAAAGGAATTATATCGTAATAACAAAATGTTAAATTGGGAACTGCATTATACATAGAAGTTCCACAATAATTCTGAATACTGCACAGCATTGTGTAATGTTGCATCAGATACAATCTGATCATTCAGAACTATTAATTTTTTTGGCAATTGATTGTCGGCCACCATCAGTGGTTATACAGATGTTTAGAAGAACCTTGCTCATAATTAGGCCCCATTTCTCTTTCCTTCGTTGCCCACTGTAAGACCAATGCTGTGTATGCATTCAGCCTGGTTTACCACAACTGGCATCGATGTAGATCTGGTATACAACACTCCCTGCTTTTTACATGTGGGCGGTTGAGATCGTCAACATTGGGTTCTGCACAAAGGGAGCACGGATTGCAATGGATTAAACAGCAACTTAAATTCGCAAACCAAAGGATTGAGATAAAAGAAAAGGCTGAGCAGTAATTCATTTTTTGATATTTTTTCCCCCCAGAATGCTTTCCTCTGGTTCTCTTGTAATCATCTCGCCCACTGTGGATGACACCGCACATTACGAGTGCAAAGTGTCAAATTATGCTGGGGAAGATCAAAGAGTCATCCAACTTACTGTGCAAGGTGAGCACTGTCGGATGAAATGCAGCTAGTTTTTCACATTACAAAGTATGATTATTTACTCAGATATTACTCTTCTATTTTAACGTAGGTGTCAGCCCAACTTTTGATGAATATTACACATAACAAATTGAATTGACATCCAATGCCCAATTTATTAAAGGAAATTGGTGAATTGCATTATCTGAAAAGCAAAAGAACATGGTTTGTTGTCAACCCAGAAGTATGGGAGCTAAAGCAGCAATCTTGCACTCTTACACTGAATTTAAATTCCTGTGTGCATCTGTGTAACAGGGCCATGACACCTGCTGCACAATGTCACTGTTTTGGCTGAACTCCCTTTTCACACCTCACCTTAGTGTAGAATTCTATGTGTTGGTATTGGGGCCCTATTTCTCTGAATAATTTGCTGGGACCCTATACCAAGTTCAAAACCAAGAGGTGAGGTGTGAAAGGGGCGGCAGCCTAAACATTTGGAATGGGAGTTAATTGGTTAAAACCATGGATTAAAAAGACTTTTGCATGTGTGTGTGTTTTTGAATGTGTGTACATTTTTGAGTGTGTTTTGCGCATATGTTTTCCAAGATAACCTCCAGTCTAATTCATGAATAACAAGAAAAGGTATGAAGTTGGGCAATAGAGTAGCACCATTCACATCAGAGAGAAAATAAAAAAAGATAATGATGGGAGTCTTGTGTCTGGAGGTTAGGTTCACTAATGTCAAAACCACTAATTAATCTTACCATTAAAATATCTCTGAAGAAAAATGTCAGTTGTCCTTGCTTCATTGAATCTTTTCTCAACTGAGGTAAAAATATTAGTTCCCTTTTAATCTTCTTTCTATTTAGTTCCTCCTTCAGTGGCTGACGAAGCAACAGATTTGTTGGTAACGCGGCTGGCACCTGCTGTTATTACCTGCACTGCCTCTGGTGTCCCAGAACCAAGAATTCACTGGATTAAAGATGGGGCCAGGCTGCCAGCTCAAGGAGAAGGCTACTTCATTCTCTCCACAGGTAACAATGCGAACACATTCCTTGAGGGACTGGAAATTCCAAAGATATACAGCATTGCAGGCAATACCAGAAAAAGAAAAAAAAATCTGATTATGTACTGACTAAAAATATTAAAGTTATTCTCAGTTGACATGACCTGTTTATTTATTTGTTAATTCCATTACCTAAAATGAAAAATTCCATATATTTGCTTCCATTGTCAAACCTTCCTTCACATGGTCCATGTCTGAAATGGCTGTCCTTTCTCTCTATTTCTCGAGAGATACCATCAGCAAATATTAAACATAAACAACCCAAAGTCTCCCACAGAAATTTTAAGTATGTTTCCCCCTCTTCCCCCCAACCCAGACTGTGAAAGTTCCTTTCGTTCTTATCGTCCTGCCTACTAACTGCCACCTCCAACATGTCAGCACCAAATAAAGTACATCTTCCTTCCCCTTAACTTTCAGCCTTTGCATTGTCTCTTTTCTCCATGACCCCACGCTAACCACATTTTATCTCTTCTTCTACCCACAAGAACTTCTTCTGGAAGTGTTGGAGATGCAACATCTGCATATTGATTCCTCTTTTACTTTCCAGTTGAAACACTGATTTACATATACATCTTTCAGTTTACTCAGCTGAGTGGTCCCCTCCACACTAGTTGAGTGTTTTTTGGAAAACATCAGTTTAGCTCTGAAGATTGACCTCTAAACTTCTTGGCATCTGTTTAATCCTCCACCTCACTATCTCTCTCCTTTGTCTCCTTTATTGTTCCAGCAAAACTCAACAGGAGTTCAAAGACAACATTTTGCCCTTCCTTCTAAGTGACTCAGCATTCTGTTTCCAGCTTTAAACACCATCAAAGGCTCCTTGTTACCTCAAATATATCAGCTGACATTGCTAATGTTTGCATGTTCCCTTGACCTATCAAAGACTTCTCTTTTGTTGTCTCCTTCCTTTCATTCTTTCTCCTGTCATTCTACTTAAACTCTTACTTAACATCTCTAATTTCTTTACACTCTAATGGAAGATTATTATTATGAAAAGCTGACTCTCACACAAATGGTGTCTGACCTCTTGATTGTTTCCAACCCAACACTTTCTGATTTTATTTCAGGCTTGATGGCCAATAGATAGAGGATGTTGGATCCTTAGCACATGAAGGATATTTTTATGATTGCACAAAGTAGATTGTTAACCTGGAGATCTAAATCATTTTTATCTTCTTCAACTTTCAAGGAAAAATAGATCTGTTTGAATGATTTTATTTCTTTTCTACTTATTTTCTAATTCCTCATCTGATGGCACCATGTGGAGGATCACTATTTGTTTATTGCACAACAAGTATAAATATGTCATTAAAAAAAACAAAGACTGTAGATGCTGGAGTATTTAGAAAACAATGAGTTCCAGAGGAGCTCAGTGGATCTACCCATAGCTTCTGGCTGACCCGTTGAGTTCTTCCAGTAGCTCATTGTGTGCTTATAAATATATCACTATAATCTATTTAGCTTTGCCTCTCCCAACTTGCTGATTCAGGAACAATTGAGATCAGTGCTGCCCAGCTCAGTCATGCAGGAAGGTACACATGTGTGGCGAAGAATGCTGCGGGCACTGCACGAAGGCAGGTCAACCTCCGCGTACAAGGTAGGTGTTTTATTTGTCGAGTTTTATTTCAATTGTCAGGAATAAAGTCAAATCAAATCTCATTTCTTTCATCATTGCTTCTTCCCAATATCACAACCATGCCAAATGACTCAAGTGTTCAAGGAATAATTAAACCATCAGTTGCTTAGACACCTGGAGTTCATTCCATGAAGAACAAAAAAGCTTTTCTTTATTGGACTACATATTTCTGAGGTCAAACAAAAACACTTATTGTCTTTTCTCTGACAGTTCCCTGAGACTAAGCCAGGAATGAGCTAATGATCACATTTCTGTACCATCAGTAAAATTGTCCTTTTTTAGTAGGTGGATCCTGAGCCTTTCACTGGTCCATTGCTGTGGTTTCCTACCCTGTACAATCCTATTCCAGGTTCCTCTTCACCCGTTCTGGTACCCTACACAGTTCTGCTATTCCGCTGGAGTCCGCAACCCTCGTGGTTTTGGCTGCCGAGCATCTGATGTAAAATTTCATCATTCCTTTTATTGTCATTGCACAAAATTTCCCGTTGCCTGCCGCAAGGCAAAGAAAGAGTCGCCATTAGCATTGCCTGCTGCCCCTAACAATAAGAGAAACAGAAGCAAAAGAGAGTTCCATCAGAGAATCTGTGAATTCGCCTCCAGCGCTCCTGCAGCCACCCAGACACCCATTCAATTCTTTGGCAACCTGAGCTCAAGATCCAAACCTCTGAAATGATCAGGAAGCTTTCAACACCCGAGGCTGTTTGGGAGCCCTCCTTGCCCTCAGAACCCTCTCAAATCCCATTTCCAATACCTGGTTCCCATGAGCTAGTCTCCATCAGCCTGCAGTCTGTGTTAGTCCTTCAGCATCTGTGTTAGTCCCTCACTGGTCTGCTGCCATAGTCTCCATCCTGTAGGGTTGCCTCCTATGCTATGTTTTTCCTGTCAACAGGTGGTGGTGGTCTCATTTCTAGTACCCTGCACCAGTCCACTGCTCCCATGGAGTCTGCAACTCCTCGTGGTCCACAGCACAAAACAGGCGCCGCCGTCTTGGGCACAGACTTCTCGGTTGCAGGAGTTAGGAAAAAAATAACATTGGCTCCTTTAAAGGCTGTTTAAAGCATGTTCAAAGCTATCAGCTTCACTACCGGGCATTAGGACCCTGCAGAGCAGCGCTTCGAACAACTGGAACACTAGCAGGGCTTTACTTCTCCATTGTCACTCCTGATTGAAAAATGATGGTCAAAAGCTCTTTAATTTCCTCCTTTGCTGCTTTCAGTAGTTTGGTATGCTTTCATTCAAGCCTAGCAGTTAATCCACTTTTAAAGATGTTAAACACACTAATACTTTCTCTTTTACAATTGTATCCAATCTGATACTTCACACACTTTCTCCTGAACTTTTTTAATGTCCCCAACTTTTGAAAAGATAGCTGCTAACTATGAAGTCAAGATCAGAGAATCATATAAACATACTGCACAGAAACTATCTCCTCCATACTGACGGTGCCTCTTGATACTAATCCAATTTGGGCCTTGTCCCTCTCTACCTTTTCAATTCAAACATAATACTTATGCAGCCCACAGTCTCTGTCTTTGCAAATAACTTGCCTTTTTGGTTTATGCGAAGCCTTGCTCTGGTTATTTAAAAAAAATCTTTATGTATATATAAAGCCTATTTAAATGTTTTAATTTTATCTGCAGATTTTTACATGTCATTCCTTCATTTTTCCACCCTCTGGCCTTTCTGCTAAAGAAGTCAATAAAATTCTCTGTATCTGCACATATATCTGTTCACCTCATGAGGTCTCACCATTCCTACTGGACCTGCTCAAGAAATTCTCTATAATGATAGGAATTGTATGCCCTTTTCGCCTTTCAAGCTGATTATGTCAGTTCATTTTGGAGTGACTGAAATCCCCTCGCTATAACTGCCCTGATATTTTTTGCGCACATTAACTTTGTGCTTCTATTTCCCAGAAATAGCCAACAGTCTATTTTTCCCTTTTTTATATTTTAAAGCCCACCTCATTTTACTTGGTGATCCTTCTAACATATTGCAGCAGGATCTTGAGGCAAGTAGTCAGAGGAGTGTTTGATGGAATTTAATTCAGAGGGATGTGAGGTGTAGCCTTTGGGAAGTCGAACATGGGTAGGACATACACAGTGAATGGTCAGGATCTGGGGAATGTTGTAGAGTGGAGGGATCCAGGAGTAAATATACATAGTTGTAGAGCTCGTCGAAAGAACCAAAGACTTGTTGATCCAAACCAAGGCTTTTATTAGCAAAAGACAGGAGCTCTTCACAGGTGGCCGACCAGTCCGGAATGATCCCACCTGGCTAGGGACACAACCCTTTAAGGCCCAGACAATAGGCGTGGCTTAGCTCTCAGCCAATCGCTGTAAGCACAGTCTAGATACAGTAACTATATACACTATGTACATTGGTGATAGATCTGTACTATCACAATAGTACCATGAAAGTAGCACCAAAGGAAAAAAAGGTGGTCAAAAAGGCTTTTGACACATTAGCCTTCATCAGTCAGAGTACTGTGTATGGAACATTGGTGTTCCAGAAACTCAGAGGTTATTTAGCATCTATAGGAAGTAAAGGGAACCAATGATTTGGACCTAGGTTCTTTGTCAGGTATGGATGTACAGAAGTTTGGGAAGTCATGTTGCAGCTGTGTCGCATTCGTGAGGCCCCTTTTGGAGTATTGGTTTCCGTTTTGGTCACCATGTTGCATGAAAGATATTGTCAAGCTAGGGAGAGTTCAGATAAGACTTACAAGGATGTTGCGAGGACTTGGGAGCCTGGGATATATCGTAGATGCTGTTGTATAGGACGATCTTCAAAACTTAAAAATTTCACCTTAAATCCAGTCGACCTATACAAAGGGTCTAAAATTCTTTCCTTGATGACAAAGTCTCAACACTGCCACTATCTTCCTGCTAGCTCCGATGCAATCTTGTGCATGCTCCGTTAATTATTTGAGAACTCTCAGTATTCCTCTGCGGGGTCCATCCGCCCAGTCCAACTGCTGTCGCCTCTGTACAGGCTTTAAACAGCCTGTTACAGGAGCCGACAGTATTTTATTTTAAAATATCCAAATAAAATTTAAACATTTAAATAATAATTTGTTATTAAAATATTGTGATTTAATTTTAATAGCCTCCACTAGTCAGTGGTAAATGCCAGATTTGGAGGTTGTCTTATACAAAGGCTATCACTCAAAACATTTTCTGTGAAAATTTTGGGGTCATCCTATACAATTTTAAATACAGTAGGAGAGGTTGAGCAGGCTAGTGCTTTATTCCTTGGAATGTGCAAGAATGAGGGGTGATCTCATTGAGGTGTACAAAATTATGAGAGGAATGCAGAGAGACTTTTGCCCAGACCAAGGGAATCAGTAACTAGGGGACATAGAAGCATAAAACATTAGAGCACAGAATCAGGCCCTTCAGCCTTTCTAGTCTGTGCTGAACCATTTTGTTGCTTAGCACCCAGTCCATAGCCCTCCATACCTCTCTCATCTATGTCCTTGTCCAAATTGTTCTTAAATGTGAAAATTGAGCCTATATTCACCACTCCAGCTGGCAGCTTATTCCACACTCCCTCCACTCTCTGTGTTTCCCCTTTCACCCTTAACCCATGTCCTCTGGTTTGTATCTCACCTATCTTCAGTGGAAAAAGCCTATCTACATTTACTCTTGTCTATCCCCCTCATAATTTTCAGGAACCTGAGGGGTAATATTTTTAAACGGAGGGCGGTGGGTGCATGGAATGAGCTGTCGGAGGAGGCAGGTACTATTGCATTGTTTAAGAAAAAAGTTGCTTGGATACATGGATAGTAGGATGGGTTTAGACTAGTCTGAGTGAAATATTTTGGTTGGCATGGACAAGCTGCCTGAAGGGCCTGTTTCCATGCTGTATGCCTCTATATCATTCCTTCTCAGTTTATTTTGTGAACTAAAATGGCCTCTGTACCTCCTTTCTCACTCCTCTATCTCGTCTGAACATCCTGGAACCAGGAATGTTAAGTTCTAGACCTAGCCTTCTGTAAGCCAGCTCTCTGTTATAATGGAAAATGAACATGAGTAGGTGCTTGATGGTTGGCACTGAGTCAGTGGATCAGAATACCTGTTTAAGTGATGTCTGACTCCATAATGCACAAAATGAAAAGGAAAACATTGCTAGGCCTTGGAGAGTGTTTGGGTTCTTCCACAGAAGGACCACAGACTGGTTTCCATCTACACTTTCTCCATAAGCTATTACCTCAGTGTCTGAATTACTAGAGTCTTACTCAAATGTTTTATTCCCATGGAATTTGAAGGATACCCTCAAAGTTGTGCTATTAAAACATCACTTTGAAATACACCAAGATAACTTTGGCTTTCCATCTGGCTTCACATTTACTGAGCATAATGCATTGACAAAATAAATTCCAACTCTGAATTGCTTAGTTAATAGCAATGATCTGTGATTAGAACAAATCTAGTTTTGAATGAGCATTAGAACTGAAAATGCACTTGAATTTGATCTAGACTTGCGGATTAAAAGAAATACTGTATTGTGTCATATTTTGATTGGTTGAATATTTTATGCTTCTTTATTAATATAAATTACATTTTCACCCAGAACCTCCTATGATTCAAACTCAGCCCAGCAGTCTGGAGGTAATTCTGAATAATCCCATTACTCTCCCATGTGAGGCGACTGGCATACCAAGCCCCACTGTAACATGGCAGAAAGAAGGCATCAGCATTAACACAGCAGGTAAATAGTCATCATTCTGCTTTCCAAAAAATCTCTGAAGTTTGCTGAATTCTGGAAGTATTCATTATACTGCAACCAACAAGTAAATACCATACCTTATTTCTACATCCTCATCTTCGATAACCATATCAGAATTAATGAATTTGTAGCATCCACAATGATTCAAAGATCAAAGAGGACAAGAAGGGTTCCTGATCATGTTGGAAATTTGGACTGGAGCTCAGGTTGCTAAAATGAATTGAACAGGAGTCTGTGCAGATGCAGAGGCTGTTGGAGCACTGGAGACACGACTCTCTTTTTCTTATTGATTTGAATGCCGGGCAATGTTTATGGATTCTCAGAAGTTAAAGTATGCCATGTATTTTACATTTTATTTATTATTATGTGTCAACCAAAGGAACCTTAGTATTAAGTGCACAGTAGTAATCACTCAGTGCTTCTCAAGGTAATGCTTTCCTGTTTTGTGCAGAAGGAGATTACACTGTTCTACCCAATGGAGGACTTCAGATTACAAGGGCTGCAGTGAAGGATACTGGGACATATATGTGTGTGGCACAGAACCCAACTGGCACAGCACTGGGAAAGATTAAGTTGAGAGTGCAGGGTAAGTTCCTCTGTAAATGCCTCCTGTTTAAGATTGTGCCAAATGAAAGACAATGTTTCATTTCACTTTAATGGTTTAGAGACAAACTGTGTCTTCCCTTGGCTACTCGTGTTTACAATAGGACAGTAATTGACGAGGACCTGACCAGTGCTTTAAATGACAAAAAAATAATTGAATTTGTTATTCGATTTGACATTCACAGCCCTTGGCTCCCTTGGAGATTACTGGGATAGTATACTTATTATCTGCTTTAACATTAAAGATCACTATTATTTCTCAATATAATAGATTCTGGTCTTCTGTCAATATAAATTGTGAGTCAGGACCTTCTCATCACTAGTGGTTATTCAATTGTCAGACAGTGATACTTCTGCACAGTCATCAACCATAGTCTCCATCCTGTAGTTATAGAATTATAGATTCATTCATCCCACAGAATCTGTGCTGACCATCAATCACCCATTACCCCATCCTACACTAATCTCATTTTTTATTGTCCCCATGTGATCATCAACTCTTCTCTCACCTCCACCCAATTCTACCACTCACCTACACACTAGGGACACTTTATAATGAACAATTAACTTACCAGCAGTGCTTTGAATGTGGGAGAAATTGAAGCATCTAGGGGAAAATCTTTCCAGTCCCAGAGAATGTGCAAAATCCACTCAGACAGCACCCAAGACCAGGATGGAAACTAAGTCTCTGTCACCGTTAAGCTGCACTTTTATTAGCTGCAGCACTGTGCCACTAGGGGAAGAGGGGTTTGACTGCACAGGGATAAGAATTGGTAACCAAAGGTGGACCGTGGAGTGGTGAGGTTTGTAGAATGGGATGAGATTGACCGCCAGGAACTGGTATTCAGATATAGGGGAGGTGGTCACGTATCTACGTTTTTAAGTGGTGAGTTCTATTCAGTCTATAGATAGGTGAGGTTGGCCGTTTGATTGAGGGGGTGAGGGTGTGGAAGTTTTGAAGGAGAGCCAGAGATCCAACACCCTTAAAGGTGAAATAACAGAGTCCTTTCTAAGCTCTTTACCAAGACACACTCCAGCTGATCTCCTTTAAGACATAACAAGGTAGGTCTCACAAACCATATGAAATCTTGCTGTTAATGGAGTGGGCTGGGCACAGTTGGACTCCCTGTCATTTGATGCCACTGCCTGGCCTCCTCTATGTAATGGTGCATCAGAGGCATAGAGTTTCCCAAAGAAAAGATTGAGACTTTCTTCAAGTCTGATTTTCAATTATGTGTGATTTAACTTGGATACAGTTATTCTAGTCACACAACACCAAATTAGTAGAGCCCATCTTCAGACAAACATAGGAGGAAATAGAGAAGGTCCTAAAAGGCCAAAAAAAAAGGTCAAAGCACATGAGACAGAAACAACTAAGATACCTGAATGGAACACAACCACAAGCAAGAAAGTTCTATATTTTGCCCAAACTACATAAGCACCCGGACATGTGGATGGTAGCTGGCAAGGTGCTTTCCCCCGCCCGAATAAACCCATTGTATCAGACTGTGGCAGTAAATCCTTTCAGGTAGCAGAGTACATTGATTCCTTTCATAATCTCCTTGGACAGAACATCCTAGCTACATCAAGGATACATACCACTTCACACGAATAATGAACTCGTTGATGGTTCCCCCAACACCATTCTTTTCACGATGGATATTGAAAACCTGTACACACATAGAAACAGAGAAGGGCCATGCAAGCAGTTAAAAATATCCCGGAGAATTACCCTGACCCAAGTAGACCAGATGATGCTTCTCGTGGGCCTGACAAAAAAAAAATGACTAAGTTCAATGACCAATTTTACCTCCAAATCTAAGGGATGACGTTTGCTCCAACCTATGCCAACATAGGAGACTGAGTGAGAGGAGACAGTTTTTTTTAAAAGGTTCTCCATGTAGTACTACAGGTATCTGATGACATTTGAGGAGTGTAGACACATACAGAAACAGAGCTGGCAGAATTCATCCAGACACTGAACAGCCACCATCCCTCCATCATAGACAAAGGAATAACAGACACACAGAAAATTGACTTGCTTGACACCACAGTTTTCAAACAGGCAAAAGATAACAACAGGCACAAACTAGCCACTAAAGTCTATTTCAAAACCACAGACACCCACACCCTCCTACACACTTCAAGCCGCCACCCAAAACACATCTTTAGGGGAATTGTGAAGTTCCAGCTACCCGCTTTCACTGCATCTGCACGTGAGAGGAGGACTTTAACCAGGCCACCACCATCCTCTTCACTGCACTGAGGCAGAGGGGATACACAAATCCAAATTCAAACGGCTCAACCAAAATTTAGATACACTCAGCCCATTTAAGAGAGGCAAAAATTTGAAGGATCTCCTGCTCAGTGCAAAACTGCAGTTTTAAAAAAAAAACAATGTGGGGCATGAAAATACACTTAAAAATACACAAGAATATACAAAATAGAATTACGGGCAAATGGGCCCAGATAGAGTAAAGAATTACTTGTGAACTGAAAAATGTAGTCTGTGCAATCAGATGCAAACAATGCCACATTCTGTATTTAGGGGAGACAGGGAATAGTCTGAGAACTCATCTCACTGGGCACCGTAGTTAGTACAGTAGAGTGAGGGACCAACACAGACCTTTGAGCAGACATTTCCAACAACATGGAGGCCAGTCCTTAGAGATCCTAGGCCTTGAGACTGACATCAATTGGACAAGCTACAAAGGAAGAGAGCAGAATGTAATTGGATTAAATTACTGCAAACCAGTGCACTGAATGGACTGAACCAAGGATAGTTAGATTGTTTAGAATTAGCAGAAGCTTAACAACAGGGCTACACACAGTAGATTTCACTCTGAAAGGATTGAAAACCCAAACCCCCTCCAACTAAATAGGAGTAACTAACAAACCTGACAAATAAAGGGATCCTCCAACACTCCCACCCCATCATCTCCGGCCACAAACACATACACATTGGAACTACACTATATCCAGCTCTCACCCCTAATTTTCACCCACAAGGGGACAACATCTACTTCCAGGGTACAAACCCCACAATAACACAGCCATCAGGAGCGGAACTTCCCCAGACCTCCACTATAACCCAGCATAAAGGGAAGGGACACACATCCATCACCTAGTCTAAATACTAACCACTCAATCCTTAACTCACCCCAAACACTACATCTCCCCAGTCTAACATGGACCCCGTCCAAAATACTAACACACCGAATGGCACAATGACGAATTGGGATGTCTGCTCTTGGGCGAGAGACAGTCAGGTGGCTTTGTTCTGTACAAGGGCCAACAGATGCCAAAGACCGCCCTCCCTCACTGGTGTTGAGCTAGGAGGAAACACCATCTGAGACATTTGGTGACCCAACTCAAACCTAACTGTAACTTGAACCCCAAATCTAACCCTAAACTCAACCCCACATCTCACCCTAACCTGAAGCCCAAATCTAACCCTAACCTGAATCTCCTCATCTAACCTTAAATTCAACCCCAAACCAAATCCCTAATTCAACCCCAAACCTAACCTGAATCCCAATCCTAAACACACCCTTAACCCTATCCTCAATTCCAACCGCTGAAATGGGGAGGATCACCCACCAGAAACATAAAACATAGACTCACCACCAGATCCTTTTGTCTTCCCCCATTTTTCCCCAACTCTAGGAGGCGGCACACAACCCCAACTATCGAGGGACCTGCTAAAGAACAGAAATAGGGTCACCCACTTTACAGAAAGTAGAAACTTGCTCCAGAATGCATCAAGCCACACAACAACCATGGGAAAAGAAGTAAGGCACTGATCCCACTAAGAACCAGGAACAGGTCCAGGGTAATGAAAGCATGGGCTAACCACAAGTAACAGTTTACAGTGACATGAAACCTCTGAAAAAAGAGACCAAGTGAACACGAAAGGGATGGTTATCCCACTGCCCACATATTGACACTGAACACAATCACAGCATCTGCAGAGTTCTGATCAACTCAAAAATATGTAGTCATTGATCAATCGCATCAGTGCATTCACTCTGTACCTTTCAATTGACTGTGTGTGAGGCCATTAAACATTTTCTTACTCCAAGATCAGATCCTCAGGGCTTCTCTGGACATTGCCCCATTATCCTTTTCATCTCCACTTCCACAGATCCAGAACAATCAGAACTTACCTTCAGATAGACATCTCTACTGAATATATGAATAAAAGTCTGTAACTATGAAACTGGGTGACTGCTGTCATTGCTCTAACTATTGTTCCCCAAGTTGTGCAGTGCTGAATAACAATGGTTTCATCACCTACCCTCCATCAGAGGATGGTGTCAACAGGTATACAGGACTCCTGAAATTAAACTCAAAGACATCCAATGCTGAAACAGGTATTTTGGTCTGCCACATCCATGTTAACTTGCACTTGGTTTATGCTCAAGAAAAAACATTGTGATTACCATTTTCTTAAGCTTTCACAAGGTGCGCAGTCAAAGGTCATGCACCGATGGCATAGATACAACCTGATACGGCTCTTCATGCAACACCACTTCTGCAAATGCTTTCATATATGATTAAGTAAATTTATCTCTGTAATGTATAATTTACTTCAAAAAAAAGCCCCTAAAATTGGGGTTGATAAGTCAAGATTAAGATGGGAAGTGGATTTAAATAGTCAAATAGATGAGAAAGATTGGATGGAATTATGTAGAGATAATATGACAAAAATTATAAACATTAGATATAGGTTGGTTCAATATAATTTTTTGCATCAGTTATATCTAACTCCTCAAAAATTTGAAAGAAATTGAACCCTAAATTATCAGATTTGTGTTTTAGATGTGGACAAGAGATTGGATCATTTTTGCATTCTACTTGGAAGTGTCCTAAAGTTAAATATTTTTGGTTGTATGGTGGAAATATTTTGGACAGGGGTTAAGTTCCCACAGTATCCAATACTATTTGTGTGGATAATATTAGGCCTATAAGACCCAAATTGAAACTAACTATATATCAAATTGAATTTGTATAAATTGCCATAGCAGCTTTTAGGAAATGTATAGCAACAACTTAGAAATTGGACATAGATTTAGGGATGGAGAGATGGCAAGGGGAATTTCATAGATGCATTCCACTTGAGAATATCACTTACAGTTTATGAAATAAATATCAAGTATTTTGGAAATATGGTGCCCAAATTTGCAAATGTGTGTCTGTATGTTTAACAGACTCTCTGAAGACCTAATTTCTTGGTAACCTCCAGTATTTACATTTTATGATATATAGTTTATTCCCTTGACATTCTCCAGACCTTTTTTTCTACTTTTTTTTCTTTTTTATAATCATATAACAATTACAGCATGGAAACAAGCCATCTCGGCCCTTCTGTCCGCACCGAACCAAGTACACTCCTCTAATCCTATCTACCTGCACGCTGCCCATAACCCTCCATTCCCCTCCCATCCATATACATGTCCAATTTTTGGTTAAATGACAAAAAGGACCCTGCTGCCACTACTTCTCCCAGAAGTTCATTCCACATAGCCACCACTTTCTGAGTGAAGACGTTCCTCCTCATGTTACTTCTAAACTTTTGCCCCTTAAATCTTAACTCATGACCTCTTGTTTCAATCTCTCCTACCCTCAAAGAAAAATGCCTATCCACATCAACTCTATCTATCCCCCTCATAATCTTAAATACCTCTATCAAATCCCCCTCAACCTTCTATGCTGCAAAGAATAAATACCTAATATGCTCAATCTTTCTTTGTTATCTAGATTCTGAAATCCAGATAACATTTTCATGAATCTTCTCTGTACTCTCCCTCCCTTCCTTCCTATAATTCAGTGACCAGAACTGCACACAGTATTCTAAAGTTGGCCTCACTAATGCCTTGAACAGTCTCAACGTCACCTCCCAACTCCTGTATTCTATACTTTGATTTATAAAGGCTAGCATACTAAAAGTTGCCTTCACTACCCTATCCACATGAGATTCTACCTTCAGGGAATGATGCACCATTATTCCTAGATCTTTCTGCTCCACTGCATTCTTCAATGGCCTCCCATTTACTATGTGTGTCCTGTTTTGATTATTCCTTCCAAAATGAAGCACTTCACACTTCTCAGCATTAAACTCCATCTGCCATCTTTCAGCCCACTCTTCTAAACTGTCCAAACACTTTTGCAATCTTTGAAAACCTTCATTTTCCACAATTCTACCTATTTTAGTATCATTCTCATATTTATTAATCCAATTTACCACCCCATCGTCCAGATCATTAATGTAAACGACAAACAGCAAGGGACCCAATACAGGACTCTGAGGCGCTGGCCTCCAGCCTGACAAACAGTTATCCACTATGACTCCCTGGCATCTCCCTTCCAACCACTGTTGAATCCATTTGACTATCTCAAAGTTAATACCTAGCGCATGAACCTTCCTAACTAACCTTCCTTGCAGAACCTTATTGAAGGCCTTACTGAAATCCATATAGACAACATCCACTGTTCTACCCACATCAACATTCCTAGTCACCTCTTCAAACAATTCAACAAATTGGCCAAACATGACCTTCCACACACAAACCCATGATGAGTGTTCCTGATCAGTCCCATCTCTCCAGAAAATTATATATATTATCCCCAAGAATGGTTTCCATTAACTTTCCAACCACAGATGTCAAAATTACAGGCCTATAATTGCTAGGCTTGCTCCTCGAACTCTTTTTAAACAAAGGAACCACATGTGTAATGCGCCAATCCTCTGGCACTATACCCGTCTCTAATGACATTTGAAAAATCACTATCAGAGACGTTGCTATTTCCTCACTAACTTCTCTCAAAGTCCTGGGGAAAATCCCATCAGGACCCAGAGACTTATCCACCTTTATATGCTTCAAAAGCTCCAGTACTTCCTCTTTCTTAATCAATACATTTTCTATAATTACCCTCTTTGCTTCCTTTACTCCTCACAATTCAATATCCTTCTCCTAGTGAATACAAAAGAAAAGAACTTGTTCAAAATCTCCCCCATCTCATGTGACTGCACACATAGTTGTCCATTCTGATTCTCTAATGGATCAATTTTATCCCTCACTCTCCTTTTGCTATTAAAATATTTGTAGAAACCTTTTGTTTCACCCTGTTTGCTAAAACCGCCTTATACCTTCTTTTAACTTTTCTAATTTCTTTCTTAGATTCAAGATTCTTTTTATATTCAGTGTATTCTCCACGCATCTTTTTTCCTTGTTTCTTATTTATTGTAGGTCTCTTTTTTCGAACCAAGTTTCCAATATCCCTTGAAAAGCATGGCTCTCTCAAACTTTTGACCCTGCCTTTTAACCTAACAGGAATATAAAGATTTTGTATCCTCAAGATCTCATCTTTAAAAGACCTCCATTTCTCTACTACATCCTGCCCATAAAACAAATTGTCCCAGTTCACTTCTCACAAATCCTTTCGCATCTCCTCAAATCTAGCTTTTCCCCACTCGAAAACCTCAACCCTCGGCCCTGACCTATTCCTTTCCATAATTACATTGAAGCTAATGGCACTATGATCACTGGATCCAAAGTGCTCCCCAATACATACCTCCGTCACCTGACCTATCTCATTCCCCAACAGTAGATCTAACACTGCCCCTTCTCTAGTTGGTACTTCTACGTATTGCTCTAAAAAACTATCCTGCACACATTTTACAAATTCCAATCCATCCAGCCCTTTCACAGAATGGGTTTCCCAATCTATATTTGGAAAATTAAAATCTCCCACTTATTACAAATATCTGCTATCTCTCTACAAATTTGTTCCTCTAGTTCTCACTCCCCATTAGGTGGTCTAAAATACACCTCTATAAGTGTTACTACCCCTTTCCCATTCCTCAGTTCCACCCATACAGCCTCCCTGGATGAGCCCTCTATCCTGCCTAAGCACTGCTATAACATCTTCCCTGACAAGCAATGCTACACCACCCCATTTTGCCCTTCCAATTCTATCACAGCTAAAGCAACAAAATCCAGGAATATTTAGCTGCCAATCACATCCCTCCTGCAACCATGTTTCACTAATCCCTACCACATCATATTTCCAAGTGTCTATCCACACCCTCAACTCATCCACCTTCCTTACTATGCTCCCAGCATTAAAATATATGCATTTCAGAGATTTCCCACTACTTATTCTCTGTTTGCCCTGTCTTTACAAACAACTTTATTATGTTCTTTTTCTATCCTCTCCCTTCCATCTTCATACAAAGCACCTCCCTTCTCTATCACCCTCCTTTCCACCCCCAAACTTTGTGTTCAAGCTTTCTCTGTTTGCAATCTAACCTTCTCCTTGCTATTCTCCTCTGCTTGCTTCCCCCCCACCCCACCCCAATCATTCTAGTTTAAAATCTCCTGAGTCACGGTTCTCTTGTTACATTTGCAGTAGCAACAGATATTTAGTATAATAATTTCAACTGGTCACTCTTGCTCTATTTGTGAACAAAGAAATTAATGTTATGGCATATTCAGCACCATGTAACTGCAATTCAGTGTGTGCAAGTGGAAGGTAAAGAAAGCAGCGACAAGCTCTTCTGCCTGAAATATTAAGTTATCCAGTTTTAATTTATTAAATAGTATAATGTTCTAATTATTAAGTGGTATTATAAATACTGTTCTTCTGAACATTATTGAACATTATCTCAAAGCTTTAATTGTGTGATATTTCATTAATCTTTTTCACTATTTCCTGCTCTATACAGGCCGTGGCACTTGCTTTTACCCTACAATGTTGTGTTTAAAATTGACCAAGATGTTGTCTTGTGGTTACTTCACAATTAGCGCTGTCTTCACACAGTTTTATTTTAAATATACATGCAATGTATTAATATTTGTAAATCTGTATAGATGTAGATTTGACTAAATTTAATTGGCAACAACTTCCTTTCATTTTAAAGTACCACCGGTCATCATGGCCCATCCAACAAACTATGTTGTTGCTTTGGATAAACCAGTTACTATGGTTTGTGAGGCCAAGGGTTCCCCAAATCCTGAAGTCACCTGGAATAAAGATGGGCATCCAATTTCTAAGAGCATTCGCCAAAGGATCCTCAGCACTGGAGCCCTTCAAATTGCTTTTGCCCAGCCCCAAGACACTGGGCGATACACTTGTACAGCAGCCAATTTTGCAGGTTCCAGGAGCTCTGTCATGACTCTGACAGTTCACAGTAAGTGTTAGTTTACCTCCATCAACACTCTCTGCTTTAACATTAGTTGGATGTGTTCTTTCTTTTTCAATCTTTTTATTGGTTTTGAGAAAATAAAAATACCAAATACATAGATACGTATCATATAAATTTCAGGTAACGATAAATTAAGATTACAGATAGTAACCAACAGTGAACAAGATACATATCATCCACGTTGTCAATAAAATAAAAAAAACCTATAACTAATGTAATTTCTAATCCCAACCTATTATCTGAGCAATTACAATCGGAACCAGGCGTCAACTACTAATTTAAATACTAATAGTTCAAAAAATGAAGAAAAAGAAATAAAAAGAAAAGATTTTTAATAAAAAGCAAAAATAATTGATCTATAAATTTTGAGAATAGTTGGAAAAAAAACCCCAAACAGAATTTTTTTAAATTTGCTTAAGCAGTTGAACGTAATTTTCTCTAGAGAGAAGGATGCCATCAAATCCAATAACCATTGTGTATGTGTGGGATGGGCAACATCTTTCCACTGCAGCAAAATGAGCTGCCTAGCTATCAGGGAAGCAAAAGCAACTACATGAGATTGAGATGGAGTCCACTCATTCCAAAAATAGCAAGAAAAAGGCTTGAATATTTTTATCAAGAATTAAAGATAATCTGGTAAATACCTCTTTCCAGTAGTTACAAAGGGAGAGACATAGCCAGAACAGATGATATAATCCTTCCTGAGTTGTACACTTATCACATGTAGAGGATATATTACGGTAAAATTTAGCTAAATTATCAGTTATTTTGGAGAGCGAAAAAGGCAAATGTGCTCCAAGTATTGAGATAAGAGAGTGTCTTTTAATGGATTTAATCTCGAAGTCAATCCATCCTGAGGCACCAGAATGTTCATTTTGAAGTATCCAGATAATGATATATTTAATGTTTTATGCCCAGTAATAAAGTCTCAAATTAGGTAATGCCAAGTCCCCATTTCTTTTAATATTTTGAAGGAATTTTTTTTTTAAACGGGGATGCTTATTTTTCCATATAAAAGAGAAAATAATTGAGTCTAATGAATCAAAAAAAGATTAAGGAGCAAATACTGGGACAACTTGTAAAACATACAAAAAGTTAGGCAGGATATTCATCTCAATAATATTAACCTTCCCTATTAACGTCATCAAAAGAGGAGACCATTGAGATAAGGATTTCCTCACATGATTCAATAAAGTAAGAAAATTTTCCTTAAACAAGTTAGTGATCTTTCTAGTAATAGTAATAGTGAATTGATTTGTAACAATTTTAAAAGTTGGATGTGTTTAACTGCATCATATTTCATGCATGTTCCACTCATTGGGGCTTGCACCTAGTTACCTAAAGGTCCTTCAAGGAATTGCCAGAGGCAGATCAATCAAACACAGTAAACTTCAAAAGTATTTTCATTGGAAGAGCAAGAGTGTTAGTCCACTTTCTAACTCAAAAATCAAACCAACACTGTTAACTCAAGTTTATTGCCATCAGATTATATTACAGTAAGTACATCCTGATGAAACCTTGTTCTCTGGTCCTCAGTGCAAAACACACAGACACACAACCAGACATAACACACATACAGACAAACAATATGTATGCAGACAAGTATTCATTTCTACAAATAAATATTCTTTTGTGAATATGAGAGTCTCAGATGGTTAGTGCAAGCAGTACCTTTGGTCATTCAGCATTCTCACTGTCCATCTTTCTACAGCATTCTGCAGCTTGCCTGCATTTCCCAGACTCTGCAATGGATTTGCATGATTTTTCCACTCTCTGGTTGACAAGGTATTTGAAATGCACAAGTAGTTTGCCAACTACTGGGAAGTTAGCTTGATGGTGAAACCTCATACTGACACAGCTCCACTATCCCCTTCCAAGTTGATGGAATCTATCCCAGCATTTCAGCATGTCCATCTCATGGATAATGGGGATGAAATGAACAGCAATTCTCAACTATGGCATATAGGAGAGAGGTGCAGAAGGAAAAGCAATCATTGCACAAAAGGAAGGAAGAAACTTAGAGAGCAATTGCCTGGTTTTCAGTCATCATTTAGAAAATGTATTACACTCTCATCATGTAGGTTCATAGTGAAAGGATTAAATAAAAGTTAAATAAGTTGTTTATGGAAAGGTATCACAGAAGTAGGAAATTCCAATGTTTGTAAATTTACTGGATAAAACTTTGACCAATGAAGTTCTGTGTGTCTGATTTACACCAAGTGGCATTATTTAACCTGCCTTTTCCAGTTCCACCATCCATCCGCACCTCGGACACAGAGTTCACAGCAATTGAGGAATCTCAGGGAATCATACCTTGTAGTGCTGACGGTATTCCTGAGCCAGTGCTGACCTGGCAGAAAGATGGGAAAATCCTGCAGGACACACTAGGAAAATATAGGCTGCTGCAGTCAGGAGAGCTCATTGTGAAAAATGCAGTGGTAAGTTCGAAAAGGTAAACTCAGAATTGTCCTCCCTTTTCCGATGAAATCTAAAATCATGCTCTTTTGAGAGATTGTTTGGATGAAAGGTGAAGAACGTGCACTTTTGAATTCATCATTCATTATATTCGACACTAAAATCAATTTGTTTTAGGATACCTAGAAAATTGATGGATAAGGGGTCAGGCAGGAAAATAGATTTAATTGAATAATGGACCAAATGGCCCATGGGACTATTTGCCCTTCCATTTTTTATGCTGTTTGCTGGTTATTTTCATTTAATTACTGCCACAATGCAATATATTTAGAAATGTGCAATTTCTTAAGATGAGCAGTTATTAAAATCTAATTCTTCCAGTTCAAAGTAAAAAAAAAAATCGAGCCCTCATGGGGAAACTGACCATCATATGGGGGTCACAATCTTAGAACTTACAAAATTCATCTCTATTTCACCTTTTCTTTCGTTATCTCCCCAAGCAATGCAGAACCTTTTAAGCAATTGTGTCTGCCATTGATATACAACTAGATAATATGTATTCTTTTAAAGGCTAAAATCCAATAATCAAACCTACATCTGTATGAATATAGAATTCAACCTGACTCTCTAATTGATGTGCTCTAACAATGTGGTATTATCCTTTATACACTCAGCATTGAATAATCCGATAAGTTCAAGAAACAAACAACAAGATGCTGTTAAAGAACTAACTGCTGGAGGAACTCTTATTATTAAATGGCATGTGGAAGTGAAGGGATGGGCAACACAAGTGGATAATTAATGTGTTGGGCCTCATTGCCTGACATTCTGAATTGTTCCAACAATTTTCTTTTGCATCTATTGGCCAGGCAGAAGGCCTGTCTCTTTGATGGTTGATGATTAATTTTTCTTCATGGTTTACAGGATTATTTTAGTTTGTAGTGAACAGTAATTAAATAATTAGGAGTAACCGGAAGAAATCAGTGGGCCTAATAAAAGTTGACAATACCCATATAATTCAAGGCAATTGAAACAGGGAGAACTGTGTTCCAAATGTGTTTGCGAATTTATTTAACACTTGCAATTTGTTACCAGTGGTGTACTGCGGAGATCAATGTTGGTTCTACTGTGGTTTATTACCTGTATTAAACATTCAGGAGGCAATGCAGTTAACATGATTAATAAGTTTACAGATGACACCAGATTTAGTGATGTAGTAGACAATGCAGAAGGGTATTGAAGTTTCAAACAGAATCTAGGTCAATTGGGAAGGTGGGCCAAGGAATTTAATGCTGACAAGTTTGAGGTGTGCACTTGGTAAGTCAAAGCAGGATTGGACTTGCACAGTCAATGGCATCGCTATGTACAGGTACGTAGTTCACTGAAAGTGGCAACTTGGGTAGACAAAGTGGAGAAAAAGGCATTTGTCATGCCAGCCTTCATCTCGCAGGACATTTGACTATCCTTTCTTTGGCTTGGCTTCGCGGACGAAGATTTATGGAGGGGTATGTCCACGTCTGCTGCAGGCTCGTTGGTGACTGACAAGTCCGATGCGGGACAGGCAGCCACGGTTGCAGCGGTTGCAAGGGAAAATTGGTTGGTTGGGGTTGGGTGTTGGGTTTTTCCTCCTTTGTCTTTTGTCAGTGAGGTGGGCTCTGCGGTCTTCTTCAAAGGAGGTTGCTGCCCGCCAAACTGTGAGGCACCAAGATGCACGGTTGGAGGCGATAACAGCCCACTGGCGGTGGTCAATGTGGCAGGCTCCAAGAGATTTCTTTAAGCAGTCCTTGTACCTCTTCTTTGGTGCACCTCTGTCTCAGTGGCCAGTGGAGAGCTCACCATATAACATGATCTTGGGAAGGCGATGGTCCTCCATTCTGGAGACATGACCCACCCAGCGCAGTTGGGTCTTCAGCAGCGTGGATTCGATGCTTGTGGACTCTGCCAGCTTGAGAACTTCGATGTTGGTGATGAAGTCATTCCAATGAGTGTTATTAAAGTGGCATCGTCTGCAAAGAGTAGTTCACGGACAAGTTGCTCTTGTGTCTTGATGTGAGCTTGCAGGCGCCTCAGATTGAAGAAACTGCCATCTGTGCAGTACCGGATGTAAACAGCGTCTTCATTGTTGAGGTCTTTCATGGCTTGTTTCAGCATCATGCTGAAGAAGATAGAAAAGAGGGTTGGTGCAAGGACGCAGCCTTGCTTCACGCCGTTGTCAATGGAGAAGGGTTCGGAGAGCTCATTGCTGTATCTGACCCGACCTTGTTGGTTTTCGTGCAGTTGGATAACCATGTTGAGGAACTTGGGGGGGCATCCGAGGCACTCTAGTATTTGCCAAAGCCCTTTCCTGCTCTCGGTGTCAAAGGCTTTGGTGAGGTCAACAAAGGTGATGTAGAGTTCTTTGTTTTGTTCTCTGCACTTTTCTTGGAGCTGTCTGAGGGCAAAGACCACGTCAGTAGTTCCCCTGTTTGCGCGAAAGCCACTCTGTGATTCTGGGAGGACATTTTCGGCGACACGAGGTATTAGTCTATTAAGGAGAATCCTAGCGAAGATTTTGCCTGCAATGGAGAGCAGAGTGATTCCCCTGTAGTTTGAGCAGTCTGATTTCTCACCTTTGTTTTTGTACAGGGTGATGATGATGGCATCACGAAGGTCCTGAGGCAGCTTTCCTTGGTCCCAGCAGAGCATGAAAAACTCATGCAGTTTGGTATGCAGAGCTTTGCCGCCAGCCTTCCAGACCTCTGGGGGGATTCCATCCATACCTGCTGCTTTGCCACTTTTCAGTTGTTCAATTGCCTTAGATGTCTCTCCCCGGGTAAGGACCTCATCCAGCTCTAGACTCAAGGGTTGTTGAGGGAGCTGGAGCAGGGCAGATTCTTGGACTGAACGGTTGGCACCGAAAAGGGATTGGAAGTGTTTTGACCATCGATTGAGGATGGAGATCTTGTCGCTGAGGAGGACCGCCATCTGAGCTGCGCAGAGGGCTTTGGACTTGGGGTGAGGGGCTGTACACCGCCTTTAGTATCTCATAAAAACCCCTGAAGTCGCCAATGTCGGCGCTAAGCTGGGTTCATTTGGTGAGGCTAGTCCACCACTCATTTTGGATCTCCCGGAGTTTGCGCTGAAGATGGCTGTATGTGAGATGGAAGGCTCATTTTTTTCTCTGGCCAGGAAGGCTTTGCAAGGTGAGTCTGGTGGGCAGATCGCTTCTTTGCCAGCAGTTCCTGGATTTCCTGGTTATTTTCATCAAACCAGTCCTTGTTTTTCCTGGAGGAGAAGCCCAGTACCTCTTCAGTGGATTGCAGTATGGCCATTTTCAGCTGATCCCAGAGGGTTTCAGGAGATGTGGATATGGACAGGGATATCATGTTACAGTGACACTCTTGGAGTATTGTGTGCAATTCTGGTCATCTAGCTTTGTGAGAGCTCTCATTTAGGTGGAAAGGTGGCGAAAAAGATTCACAAGGATATGAATGGGTTGAGAGGGCTGAAATATAAAGAGAGGCTGGATAGGTTGGTACTTTCTTTTCCTGGAAGCTGAGGAGTGACCTTAAAAAAATAAACAATATTATGAAGATATGATGAATGTTCGTAGTTTGTTTCCCCAAGAGTAGAAAAGTCTAAAACAAGAGGGCACAGTTAAAAGAAGAAAAATTTAGAAGGAGCCTGAGGATCAACTTTTTCACACAAATGGTGGTTATGTATGTGCAATGAGCTGCCACAGGAAGCCGCAGAGCTTACAATTGCAGCGTGGAAAAGATATTTAGACAGGTACATGGATTGGAACAGTTTAGAGGGATATGTGCCAAACATAGGTAAATGGGACTGGCTTGGCGAGCAAACAGCTCGGTATGGACAAGTTGGGCTGAAGGGCCTGTTTCCATGCTGTACAATTTTATGACTCCCAGTTTCAAGAGTAACATTTCTAGACTGATTTTTATTTCATGTGAAAAATATCTTTGTCATATTGAATGCTGCCAGCAATACATTTTTGCAATAGCCAGATTTCAACATCACTCTTTCAAATGATGACAGAGCAGATTGGCGACACCAGCTTAATCTTTGAAAGATGCAAGAAGAAAACTGCTCGAAACGAAATTAATTTCTGGGGTTTTGATGAATTGTGAAATTGTATCTGGTACCAATGATCAGACAGTGTTGTTTGAACTACCAGTAAAGCAGGTTACCTCCATTCCTGGTTCATGTGATGGGAACAGAGCTGCAGGAATGTCGACAGACCAGGATGTTTTCTGATGTGTGAACCTTGGAATGCATCTGTCAAAATCTTTGCACTAATTTTCTTATTATTCCCTGCTAGCCTGATGACACTGGCAGCTACACTTGTACAGCAACCAATGTAGCTGGTCGCGACACCAAGACCTTTCTCCTACATGTCCACACCCACCCTACTTTTACAGAACTTCCAGGAGATATATCCTTAAACAAAGGGGAACGTCTAGCATTAAATTGTGAAGCAAGTGGTACTCCTACACCCACAATTACCTGGACATTCAATAACAACATTATACCTGGTAAGAATTCCTCAAACAATAGTATAAATTGATTGACTGAGTGTTTTATTGGTGCATTAGGTTATGGACAATAAGCAGGGTTAGGGATAGGCAAAGCTGCTCCTTTAAGGACAACCCACAGTTAAGTGGGCTGGATGATTCTCTGTTGAAGGTTTCCATGATTCTCTGAAAATATTACAAATAAATTAGAAAACCCATCATCAAATCAAACACTGAAAATCATGAGGTAAACAAGAAGTTTACAGGTGCTGGGAACCTGGAGCAACACAGAATGCTGGAGGAACTCAGCAGATGAGGCAGAAATGGTGGAAAGCAATAGACAGTCAACATTTCAGGTTGAGAACCCTTGATCAGCACAGCAAAGATCTGGCAGGTGTGGGGGAGGAGCACAGTGATAGGTGAATACAAGTGGGAGTGGGAAGAAAGGAAGAACTAAGAGGTGAGAGAGGGAAGAGGTGAAAGGCTGAGAAAGATGCACTTTGACAAGAGAAAGGAAGGGGAGGGTAGAGGGCTGAAGGAAGGAAGGTATGGGTGGGGAGGAGTAAAGAGAAGGGTAAAGGGACTACTGGAAATTGGAGGTCAATATTGATGCCATCTGATTGAAGCCTACCAAGGCAGAATACAAAGTGCTGTTCCTCTAGTTTCCACCTAGCCTCAACCTGGCAGTAGACCATGGACAAATATGTAAGTGTGGGAATGGGAAGTTGGAGTGTAGTGTCTGGCCACTGGGAGATCCTTGCTATTGCAGCCGACAGAGCAAAGGTGCTTAACAAAGCAATTCCTGAATCTTCGTCCAGTCTCCCTGATGTAGAGAAGGCTGCATTCGGAGCACTAGATGTAGTAAATGACCCTACAGATTCACGAATGAACTGTTGCCTCACTTGGAAGGACTGTTGGGGCCTGAATGATAGTATGAGGGGTGGTGTAGGTGCAAATGTAGCATTGTTTGTGGTCTCAGGGATAAGTGACAAGGGGGTGAATGATAGGAAGGGTCAAGTGGACAAGGGTGTTGTAGATAGAAAATCTTGATTTATCCTTTTTACCCCCCTCCCCCCAAAAAAGAAAAAGAATTAAACCATAGGTTGCATATGTTGAAATCCTAAATTTTAGAAGGAACAGGTCAAACTCTATTCTGACATGTAACACATTTTTATTCCTACAGCCCAATACGATGATGTTAATGGACACAGTAAATTAGTAATTGAAAAGGTGTCAAAGGGTGACTCAGGCACATACGTTTGTACAGCAGAAAACAGAGTGGGATCCATCAAAGCCATTGGATTTGTATACATCAAAGGTGATTTGGGAATTCTTTTATTTGCATATGTTCATCTGATAAATGCAGCTCTCCACTGCTATAGGAATACATTTTAACAATATTTACAGAATGAGGTGAATTGTTTACATGAATCGTTTGTTTTAAATATTGATTGCATTTGGAAAATTATAGTGTCTGGTAAAGTAACTAATCTGATTTTACACCAAAATAGAAACATATACATTTTTGAGACTGCAACTGTCTCATTCAAAACTATATTCATCGCTCATAAATTACATAATTTCTCAGAGTAATTGACCCAACGTTAGGCTATTGTAATAAACAAACCAAAAGAAGGATGTTACCTTTTTTATGCTCAAATGTAAAAGCATTTTTAATTGGTGCAGAAAGACAGATTAAATTGCCAAGCAATCCTGTCAAATCTATGGGAATAATCCACAGGCCCGAGCCTGTTTTCTGATGTGATAATTGCTTGCACATTTTAGGAAGGGCACTGGACAAAGTGGCGACTTTCTGTCTGCCTTACGGTAGACAAAGGTCAAAGAATTTCATGTATGTTACATTCTAAATGTAGTATTATGTGACAAAAATGGAACCTTTACTATTTACCTTTATATTTCCATCTTCCTGATCCCCAAGAAATGACCTATTTGTTGCAACTAAATTGCAAAGCTGACTATTTGTACTTAGTTTCTGATTAGGAAATCGTAAACCACAAATGTTGAAATTTCAGTTAGCATTCAAAGTGGTTGAAGCACGCAACCAGGAGCAGAGACACCGTAAAAGATTTGTGGCAATGACACTAAATGGCATTTAATCATCATCCCTTAGTTGAAAGAGGAAATGGTAATAATAAAATCATAGCCAAGTGTTTTATATTAATTGTGAGAAAATTGACTTCATGAGGGGAGGTCATGCCTCACAAGCCTAATTGTTTTTGGGGAAGTAAGAAAAGAAATTGATGGAGGGAGGGTGGTAGATGTGGAATTTAGTAAGGCATTTGACAAGGACCCAGAGTCTCATTCAGAGAGTTATGAGGCATGGGGTCCGTGGAACCTTGGCAGAAAGCAGAAGGTAGTGGTAGATGGAACATATTCTGCCTGGAGGTCAGTGACTAGTGGAGTTCTGCTGGGATCTGTTCTGGAACCTCTGCTCTTTGTGATTTTCCTGGAGGAAGAAGTGGAAAGATGGGTGAGTAAGTTTGCAGCTGAAACAAAGTTTGGAGGTGTTTAACATTAATCAATAACTCTCACATTACAGAGCCTCCAATCTTTGATGGTGACTTCAATCCAAACCGCATTGAGCCTCTTGGGGGGAATGCTATCCTAAACTGTGAGGTCCGAGGTGATCCACCACCAACTATTCAGTGGAGTAAGAAAGGAATCCATATTCAGATCAGCAATAGGATCCGTCAACTCCACAATGGTTCGCTGGCCATATATGGCACAGTGGTAAGTCAGAAAGATTGAAAAAGATTTATTAAATTCCTGATAGCTTAATAATTTCCACACTAATACCCATGTAAAGCAATATGAAACTGGTTAATTCTCACCAGAATCTGCTAATAAAGTAATTTTGGAAAACAACCTATTAAAATAAAAAAAACCTTTCCTTAAATTTGTACATACAATGTTTTATGCAAAAATTAAAAATGAAATATTATCAATATAATATATTTCCCTCAAACTGCACTAGTCTTTAAATGTTATTCTCCATATGTAGTGGGGAACGGAAACCAATTTTAGCTTTTGCACAATTTGAATCATGGGGGGCCATTCAGCACAGAAACAGCCCATTCAGTCTATCAAGTCCATGCTGACCACCAAGAATCCTCACACATCTTAAATTTGATTCTGATAATCCTATCAACTCCCTCTCCCCAGATTCTTCCACTCACCTGTAACTTAGGAACCACAGGCACTTTTTTTTCCTTTATTTGCCCCTGTGCTCCACAGCATTAAATTTGTAATCATGCAATTCACGTGTAATTAAAGTGCACATTCCAGATGTTATTCAAGGTTATTGGTATACATTTTCTTTTGACCAAATTACAGCACTTTTTATACATAGTCCCCTCATTTTAGGACACTGTAATATTTGGGACATTTGGCTTCACAGGTGTTTGTGAGTACTCAGGTATGTTTAATTGCTGCAGTGGTGTAGGTATAAGAGAGTTAGGCTTGCTTCTGTACTTTTGATCACCTTTAGAGTCTGTTGTTACTATTTTTGAACATGTGCCCAATGAAAGTCAAAGAAGCCATTATTAGGCTGAAAAATAAGAATAGAATGGAGAGCCATCACCCAAACCATAGAATTACCAAAATCACCAATTTGGAACATCATTAAGAAAAAAAATGTCATGATGAATTGAAAAGGATCTGGTGGGATCTAGGAAGACCCCCCACTGCTGATGATAGAAGAATTCTCATCACAATGAAGAAAAAGCCTAAAATATATGTCCGACAGCTCAGAAACACCCTTAAGGAGGCAGGTGTCGATATGTCTTGGACTGCTGTCCACAGAAGAATTCATGAACAGAAATACAGAGGCTACAAGATGCAAAAAAAAAAAGCAAAGCTGGTATGGCATGGTATGGTGTGTAAACTAATGAAGAGAATTCTTAAGGATAGGATCTATGAGCATTTGGAGAAGTACCGTCTACTCAAGTATAGTCAGCATAGCTTTGTAAAGGAAGATCATGCCTCACGAGTCTAATTGAGTTTTGTGGAGAGGGAGCAAAAGAAATTTATGATGGTAGAGTGGTAGATATGGTCTACATGGATTTTAGTAAGGCATTTGACAAGGTCCCCCACAAGAGACTCACACAAAAAGTCATGAGGCTTGTATGAAGAAAGCAGAGAATAGTAATAGAAGGAAAGAATTCTGCCTGGAGATCGATATCTAGTGGAGTGCTGCAGGGATCTGTTCTGGGACCCCCTACTTTTTGTGATTTTTATAAATGACCTGGATGAAAAGGCAGAAGGATGGGTCAGTAAGTTTGCAGATGACACGAATATTGGAGGAGTTGTGGATGGAGCAGAAGGTTACAAGAGGATATAGACAGGATGAAGAGTTGGACAGAAAAGTATCAGGTGGATTTCAATCCAGATAAGTGTGAGGTGATGCACTTTGGAAGGACTAACCAGAAGGCTGAGAACAGGGTAAAAGGTCAGTTACTTAAGAGTTTGGATGAACAGGAAGACCTTGGGGTGCAAATCCATACATCCCTCAAGGTCGCTGCACAGCTGATAGGACAGTTAAGAAGGCCCATGGGATGCTGGGATAGAGGGATTGAATTCAGTCGAGAGGTCATGATGCAACTCTACAAATCTCTGGTAAGACCACACTTGGAGTATTGTGTTCAGTTCTGGTCACCCCATTGTAGGAAGGATGTGGAAGGTATGGAGATGGTGCAGAGGAGATTTAGCAGGATGTTGCCTGGATTGGGAAACAAGTCTTATGAGGTAACATTAGCAGAGCTGGGACTTTTCACTTAGGAGCGTAGAAGGATGAGAGGAAACTTGATAGAGGTCTACAGGGTTTTGAGAGGCATAGATAGGGTGGACAGCCAGCACCTGTTTCCCAGGGCAGGATCAGCAAACACTAGAGGACATGTGTACAAAGTTAAGGGAGGGAAGTTTAGGGGAGACATCAGGTTAAGTTTTTTTTACGCAGAGTTGTGGGTGCCTGGAATGCCTTGCCAGGGATGATGGTGGAAGCTGAAACATTAGGGGAATTTAAGAGAGTGTTAGACAGACATATGGATGAAATAAATAGAGGATTTAGTAAAATAAATATATTTAAGAAGGGATCAATGTGTTGGCACAACATCGAAGGCCAAAATGCCTGTACTGTGCTGTATTGTTCTATGCTAACGTTAAATAAAATCTGGAATGTGCACTTTAATAGCACATGAATTGTTTGATTACAAATTTAATACTGTGGAGTACAGGGGAAAATTTTTTAAAGTGTCTTCATCCCAAACATTATGGAGGGTGCTGTATTTACAGTGGCCAATTAAATTACCACCTTTTTGGGATATGGGAGGAATCTGGAATATTTGACAGAAACATTTTGGCCTTGGGAAGAATTTAAATTTAATTTTAAATTTAGACAAACAGCACGGTAACAGCCCATTTTGGCCCACGAGTCCGTGCTGCCCAATTTACATCCAATTAACCTATATCCCCAGTATGGTTTGAACGGTGCGAGGAAATGAAGACCTGAAGAAAACCCAGGCAAAAACAGGGATAACATACAAACTCCTTACAGACAGCGTGGGATTCGCACACTGGTTCTGATCACTATCGCTGTAAAGGCGTTGCACTAACTGCTATGCCAACCATGCAAACTCTACATTGTCAGCATCAGAAGTCAGGAATTCATCCAGATCACTGGAGCTGTGAGGCAGGATCTCCATGAGCTGCACCACTGGGCTGCCAATTTGGGACCATTGGAAAACATGGAAAGGCCATTCCAACTTGGCTGAAATGCCTGTTTTCCCACCATGGTGATGGAAATGGGAGATGATGGCTTTTCAAGACATTTTTTTAAATATGATAAGATACTAACATTATGGCAACAAACAAAGAAGCAGCACATTCTTCCTAAACATGTTTCCTTATGAATTTGCTTAACCAGGAAATTACTAAGTTAATTGGCATGACTTAGATGATTTAATTATTCTCTACCCTCAGAATCAATTATCCACGTTGTATATGCTTATGGAAAATGAAGCACTGTGGCCTTTATTTGATAGTAAATTTGAATCCCCTTTGTTTTAATAATTTTCCTTTCCAGAATGAAGATGCAGGTAACTACAAGTGCATTGCTACTAATGACGCAGGCGTCATCGAGCGCAGTGTGAGCCTGACTCTGCAGAGTAAGTCTGTGTTATTAAAATTACTTACATTAACCTGTATATTTAAATATTCAGAACTATAAATGAGACAGAATTTTATGATCTTTGCAACTAATTGTTGTTATTAATGAAGTCCAAATCATTTGGAACCATTTGCAGTCTTAAATTCATCTCACTCTGGCCATCATTAATTTATTTTCATTTAATATTTATTTCTTTTATTTAAGAAATAACTAAAACTTTCTTAAGTTTTGCTTTCATTACAAGTCCTTCTGTATTGGCTAAAATTTGTTCATCCATCAAATGATTCTTTTAGCTACCAAGTAACACTGGAGATTTTATCAGCAACGTTACAGAAGTGCACAGAGGGTGTCATGGATTACTATGAAGCCCCAAATAGCTCTTTGCATGAGGAAGAAAACCTCAAATCTCTTGGTTCTTCCTTTACAACAAATCGTTACATAGAACAATGCTGTCATGTATGCAAATCCTACATTTCTAGATTTTCTAATCATTAATATTACAATGTGATTACAGGTATACAATTGATGGAAAATTGTGCTTAAAAAGAATTCATAACATCAGTAAAATAAAATGTGCATATAGTTAAATGTTAGTACAGCACACATCACTCACAATTACTGGGCATTTAGCCATGCTGAGCTGAAGGTCAGAAGCGCCATGGAATGGGTCCCATTCTTCATAATAGTGTTTTTTTTTAAATTTTATTTAAGTTTACAAAACCAAAAAATACAAAATAATGAATTGAAACAAATACTGAATGCAAGGATATATATTCATTTTAATACAATTTACCCGCCAATCAGTGTTAACGGTAACTCCTTCCATCTATTTAAATCAAATTTAATCTTATTTAACAACGGCATGTAATTTAAACTGTATAAATTTTGATACTCTTTATCCACTATTATGCCTAAATACTTAATTTTATTGGACCATTTAAACTTCGTAAGTTATTTACAATCTAAATAATCTCCATCTGATATTGGTAGTATCTCACTTTTATCCCAATTTACTTTATAGCCTGAGATTACCCCATACCATTTCAACAAATTTTGTAGCAGTTCTAAAGAATTCTTAGGATGAGACAAACATATCAACACATCGTCTGCAAATAAGATTAATTTTATACTCTTGCCCACCAATTGTAATTCCCTTAACATTAGTTTCTTGCCTAATTGCTTGGGCCAAAGATTCTATAACAAATGCAAATAAGGCTGGTGACAGCAGACAGCCCTGTCTAGTTGATCTAAATGAATTAAATAGCTGCAAAATCTGTCCATTTGTCACCACCCGAGAAGAAGGATTAGTATATAACGCCTTAATCCAACCAAAAAAGAATGGTCCAAATTTATATCTTTCTAACACCTTAAATAAAAAATTCAACTCCACTCAGTTGAAAGCCTTTTCTGTGTCTAGCGCTAGTATCATTGGTTGGTTGAGTTGCTGCCTTGAAGCATTAATTATTGTAATTAGTTTAGTAATATTATCAGCTGAATACGTATTCTTGATAAATCCTGCTTGATCCACATGTACTAATTTCGGTAAGAAATTAGCCAATCTGTTTGCTAAAACCTTTGCTATAAATTTTGTAATCTACATTCAATAAAGATATTGGTCTGTATGAAGCGTTTTAGATTGGTCACAGTGTTTGAGCTACCGAAAGAAAATAGAGACCGACACCGAGAGCAGTTCAGTTTATACAAATATTTATTACAAATTCAAAACCTGATTTTAAACTACAATATGCAAGCCCTTCCCAATTATACTTATCAACGCCTGGACTGGTCCCAACTGCTGAAGCGAGGCAATGACCGCACACTTGTAGTAGGTTATTGGGGTGCCGGTAGCAGCTTCTCCACCTCCCTCGACTGGGACGTTAGCTGGACTCTAGAAGTTCTTCTTCTTGCTGAGAGATGTTGCCACCTCTCGGAGAGTCTCCACTTCAGCAGTGGGACCATGGCTTATATTACCCAAAAAATTGTTTACTCATAGCTTATCTCTTTGAATAAATGATTTAATTATCTTCAAGGTCTCCTGACAGTCTGTGACCAACAAAAGGCAACTGCATCTCTGGGCCTCATGGTGTAAATTAGATTATGTCTACTGATTCAATTCATCCCTGGGCCTCATGGTGGAATTCAGATTATGTCTTCTGATGCAACTGCATCCCTTCTTGCTTAAGCTGGTCTAAATCCTCCATTACATTCCACCCCTTGGTCACAGGCTGTCAGACACAAGACTTAACAAGCATTTGAGTACAGAAGGAGCGAAAAAGAGAAACTAAAACTATAATAAGCAATAATGCAAGCAACCAATGGAGAATATTGTGGTCCAATCCCCCAAATGTACCATTTAACCATGAAAAAGGATTCCAATCAAGGCTCAAATTATCCTTGTGGGCCACAATACCCAGACACTGAAGCTCACAAACAGATTTTGAAACATGCTGAACAATATCAGATATATTAGTGGATACGTCGGGCCATGTCCCCCACGGGCAACTCCCTCAGAATGTCCTCGACATCACAAATCCAATTGCTGGCATCAAAGCAGCTGTTAAGCCAGATCAGCAGGAGTGCAAGACAGAGGACCTGGAACAAAGAAACCTGACATAAGTCACTCACGATGCCGTAAGCGTTCAGTATTTAAACAAACTAAACCATCCTGTCCCTCAATAGCTACCCACCGAATATTACCCTGGGCAGGTGTCACTATTTCTCCTTTTACAAGAGGGCCACTACCTGGTGGTGCCACCCATACTTTTTGTCCGGCATTCTCTGGCTCAGGAGTGGGAGGCAATGACTGTTTTTCCTCTGGAATAGGCTGTAGTTCAGAAGCGTGAAGAAGTTGGTGGAAGGGTGTACCTCCCTTTAAAGGGCGATGATTCAAATTGTTGACTGCCTGCTGCAGCACATGGCATCACCCCTTCAAGGTCCCCAGTGGTGTTAACAAACGAATTTCATCCTTCAGTAAGCCATTCATTCGTTCAACTAACCTGGCAGCCTGCGGGTAATAAGGAATATGGTGGACCCATAAGATACTGTTGTCAGTTACCCAATCATAAATTGCCTTCCCGGAGAAGTGCAAGCCATTATCAGACTGAATTTCTTCTGGTACATCATAATGAGAAATTAAATGGTTTAGTCCTTGGATAGTGCTAGCTAGGTCAGCCGTCTTGGTGGGAAAAGCAAAAACCAGGCCTGAAAAGGTGTCAACCATTACTAGGACGTAACATTTAACCATACAGTCTGGCATAGGGCCTATGTAATCAATTTGCCAGACCACAGCTGAGCGAGCTCCCCGTCTTATTCGGCCATGCGGACCAGGAGGAATGGTGCGGGACTTCACAAGCTGGCATGCTGGGCATGTCTGCACGACCATGCGGACATCGTCCTGATGGATGGGTCAGGCAACACATACGGGCCCACATAGCTGATCTCTTCTCCCCTAAATGGCCACTCTGTTCATGTGCCCATCGAGCCAGGGGGACGGTATCGGCACGACCGATAGTGGCAAGCTGATCTGCTACTGCATTATGTTGTGCCATGTTCGTCGTCACATTGGTATGGGCATCAACATGATATACGGTTATCTCATGATGATGGGAAGCATCCCACAACAGCTGCCACAACTGTTTGCCCCATACTGGGTGGTCATGTACCAGCCAGTCATTCTTTTGCCAATCAGGCATCCATACCACTAGTCCATTAGCCACAGCCCAGGAATCAGTAAACAGCCAAAGAGGGTGATCATGGGAGTCTAGTGGTAAAGTGACTGCCTTCAACTCAGCATACTGACTGGAGCCACCATCCCCCTCCTCCAATAAGTGAGTTCCTGACCTGAGATGGTAAACCACCGCCTTCCACTTCTGCTTTCCTTGCACCCACCAGCTGCTACCATCAGTAAACCAGGCATCCTCTTGTTCTGCTTTCTGTACCATCTCTTCCATGGTCCCTTGGATCATCACTTCATCAATATAATGGTGAATCGAGAGAGAAGGCGATACTGGCACCGTCTCCAAATCACGGGCAATTAGGCTGTGGCAAATAGTGGGAGAGTGTACATAGCCCTGAGGGAAGCGGATAAAGGTATACAGACACCCCTTCTAGGTAAAGGCGAACTGATCCTGTGAGACCTCAGCTACAAGAATACTGAAGAAGGCGTTAGCGAGATCAATGATAGCATACCATGTTCCTGAGTTCCCAGTAGCAATGTTTTCAATAAGGGTAACAATGTCCGGAACTGCTGAAGCAAGTGGTGGGGCATGTTTGTTCAAAAAACAATAATCAACTGTCATTCTCCAGGAGCTGTCCGGCTTCTGGACCGGCCAAACAGGGCTATTAAAGGGTGATGTTGCGGGCCTCACTACTCCTTCCTCCTGCAAAGCATCGATGGTGGCAGTAATCTCTTCCTGCCCCCCAGGGAGGCGATATTGTGGAATGCATACTGGTTTCGGGGGGGGGGGGGGGGGGAGGCACCATCACAGGATCCCACTTAGCCCGACCCACCACTAGTCTTTTTTTAATAGTCTGAATTCCAAATGCAAATCCCTCTTGACTAGTATTAAGGGCCATACTGGCCAAAATATTGATACCCAGGATACACTCGTCAGTGGCAGCCACCAGGGCATGTAACCATATAGGGGAAGGGCCATCACCCACCATGGTGTGGACTTTTATTTCCTTCGCCAGGGTGATCGCTCCTCCCATCCCTCTATTCGAAATGTCGGTCCAGTCCAGATGTCGGGGTTACCCGGAATCACCGAGTGCTCTGCACCAGTATCGACCAAGGCCAAATATTGACGGTCATTGCCCCCACCCCAATGGACTGTTAACGGTATATAGGGCCGTGGGTCCCCATGTATCCGCCATATCTCAATGGAGTAGACACGGGGGCCCTGCCCACACCCTCATGCTTTAGTAGGGTTCGGGGGCTTCCAGGCCCACATGTCACTATTATCCAAAAGAGCCTTTTTAACCATTTGTTGTATCTCATCATGGGTAACTGGAGCAAGAGAAGCCGGCTCGATAGGGGCAGAAGGAACAGTTGGGCCAGGAAGACTCAACAGCTGAGGATGATGTCCCCCTGCCTTCCTCTTATAAAGGGCATAAAGGACCACAGTAGGTTTCCCATCAATATCACTTTTAGGTACGCCTAACTTTAACAAGGTTAGAAAAAGGTCCTTTCTTGTTGGTCCGTTATTAGCAGCAGCCCGTCTCTTTTCATCCTGCTTGTCTGATTTAACCTGGGTTATACATGAGTGGATTTTACCTCCCAACTCTAATTCTGGAAGCCCAGATAAGGCGTGCACCGCCTCAGACACACGGTGCCCAATTAGCAGACTAGTTACGGACAAAACCAATCCCTGTACAGTGGGTTGGGCGGAACGAACCAATTGGGTATACATTCTGGCTGTGAATATCTCTTCGTCAGGGCTCCCCCCATGTACCCACAGCCCTTGGAAACTACTCTGGAAATAAACCTGTTTCAGTGGCTTGTTTAAGTACATCAGTATATACTAGAAATAACAAATCATGAAATTCTATTGTAAACCCGTCTTCTCCAGGTGATTTTCCACTGGGCATAGTTTGTAATGCTTCCTTAAGTTCTAAATCAGTAAATGAACCATCCAACATCTTACTATCCTCTTCCTCTAATAAAGGTAAATTTAAATTCGCCAAAAAGGATACAATCTGCTCCATGTCCGAGGTCCCTTCAGATGTACATAAATCCTGATAAAATGTATGAAATTCATCATTAATATCCTGTGGTTTATGTTTTCTCTGAATTTCTCCTAACTGCATTAATCGTTCTAGAAACTTGGTCAGTTTTCAACTGCCAAGCTAAAACCTTATGCGCTCTCTCACCCAACTCATAGTAGCGCTGCTTCGATCGTTGAATCATTTTTTCATAATTATAGGTTGGCATTGTATTATTAGTGAAGCTTCAGTTTAGACAACTGTATTTTATTGTCCTCTGTTGAATTTTTCTGAAATGTCTTCTCTAATGCTGCAATTTATTTTTCTAAGTCCAGAATTTCTACTATATATTGCTTCTTCACTTTTGCTGTATAACTGATCATTTGACCCCGTAAATATGCTTTTAAAGTATCCCATAATGTAAACTTACTTTGAACTGAACCTTTGTTCATTTCTTTAAAAAAAACCTTACCTGATCTCTTACAAACGTAATAAATTCAGGCTTTTTTTTAAACAACATTTCATTAAATCTCCAACAATAACTAATTTCTGCCACCTCAGCGACACCACATGAAATCAACAATAATGAGTGATCTGACAGAATCCTACTCTTATACTCAGCCTGTCCAATTCGACCCTGCAAATGTGCTGATACCAAAAAAAAAATCTATTCTTCAAAATGAATCATGATGTGCAGAATAAAATGAAAAATCCTTTTCGGTCGGATTCATCCACCTCCATATTTCCAATAACTTTAAATCCCCCATCAACTCAGTTATTCTTTTTGCCATCTTGGTTTTCTTCAGAATTTTTGGAGACTTATCCAACAATGGATCCATACAACAATTAAAGTCCCCTCCTACCATAATATTGTGATTGATTCAAATACAAAAATGCATTAGTAACAAATTCTACGTCATCTTCATTCAAATACAAATTCATCAAAGTCAAAGCCCTCTGGAAATAGTTTACAATTAACCTTCAAAACCCTACCTGCATTAGCAGAAAAAGATTCTAACATAAAAGGCACCTTTTTAATGAATCAAAATTGCTACTCCTCGAGTCTTGGAATTAAAGGAAGACACGATCACATGTTCAACCCAGTCGAGTTTCAACTTCAAATGTTCTTTCTCCGTCAGATGAGTCTCTTGTAAAAATGCAATGTCCACCTTCATCTTTTTGATATAGTCCAACACAAGTTTCCTTTTTATCGGATGATTAATCCCTTTTACATTAAATGTCACGAAATTCAATTTACTCATTATTCCCTTCCGAATGGCACCCAACACAACAAACCCTAACACAATATTAAAAAAGAAAAGACCCCTTAAACTACCAATATAGAAAATTATACATGAAAAAAGAAAAAAAATGCAAAAAAAATCCCCTAACAAACAAAAAAACAAAACAAAACCCTACAAAATAAAACACCACTTAAGTGGGACTCCCCTCTATTATCCAGGTGTGGTCAAAACCACTAGTGACAGACAACTTCGAAAGATGGAGAGTCATCCACCTACCCCAGCTGATAGTCCAATATCAAGAAAAAAAAGTTATCCATATTCAGACATTCATTCCACAGCCCCCATGGTACCAGCAACTTGACCATCATCTCCAATCTTAATCAATTTCTACTCCTCCAGATTCTTCCTTCCATTTCCATTCCCATTCTTCTTTGGAGATCCCTGTGATTTCAGTTGTTTCTGCAACTCAGAACTGGTTGGATTATTTGGTAAAGAGTTAGAAAATGTCAAAGCTTCACTCTCATCCTCAAATAAATGAGCCTGAAAATTACCATAAAACACTTTCCACATGGCTGGGTATCTAAAAGCACATCTGTAATTCTTCTTCCATAACACCGCCTTTGCTGGATTAAATTTTTGATGTCTCCTTCTGACATCCTGACTCAAATTAGCATAAAAAAACCACTCTATTACCCTGGACCACCAAAGGTCCCTGATTTTGGCGGGATTTCTGCACTACTAAACATATCATCTCACGATCTTGATACCGTAAATATCGAATAAGAACCACTCGTGGGGGTTGATCTGGAAAGGTTTTCGCCGTATCGCCTTATGCGCTCTATCCAATTCTAACCCTTCCAGAAACACATCTTTTCCCAACATCTCAGGTATCCATTTCCAAAAAAACTTCACCAGATCCGTTCCTTCAATATCCTCCAGCAGTCCTACTATCTTAACATTATTACACCAGCTCTGATTCTCCAATGAATCAATTTTCTTCAAAGATTCTCGCTTTTGCACATCCCTGCCCCTGATACAATGTTCCACATAGTCCATCCTATCTGTATATCTCTCCACCTTGTCATTGCAATCACGAAATACTCATTTAATTTCTTTAAATTCATCTTGCACCGTATCCACTGCTCGCAAACATTTAGTTACATCTTTTTTTAATTGTAGACACTTCTTCCTAAATATTGGCCATTTTCCCTCTTAATTCAGTCAGTTGGGTCTTGTTATCCATAAATCCCTGTGTAACCTGTGCTGCCATATTGTCCATCCTACATATGAAATCTTCAGACAAAGATAATGTAGTATCCCCTTCCACAGTTAGAGTTTCAAAAGTCTGTAAAGGAGATTTCAATCTCTGAGACCTACCTTCTATAATTCTTCCAGCCTGCAGTATTGCTTCTTCTTCTTCTTCCTCAGTAGTTATTGGCAGTTCTTCCTCTTCTTCTGTATCCACAGCCACTATTTCGGCCCATGCCACTTGTCTGCGGGTCTGAACCCCTCCCCCCACCAAACCAGGCTGACATCGTCGGCCCAGTGGAGTGCGGCCATTCCCAAAGCCTGGGCCTGGTCAGTTCACTGCGTTCAGTCCAGTTCAGTCTTCTGACCCTGTGCCAGTGGTCGTCACGCCGCCAGCCGCACCAACATGCTCACAGTCGCGTTCACGAATGGAGCGCTTGCCTCCGCACTCTCCAACCTCTTTGGGCACGTGTTCTGTGTCACAATCGCACCCCCCCACTCCAAAACAGGGCCCACCTTACTGGCCCCATCTTGCATTGTTAAACACAAGGAGAGCACCGGTGTAACAGAAATCTTAGCCTGGATGGTCCTCTGTGTCTTTGGGGCTTCCAAAATCGAAGCTCAAGGATCCTTCTGGAGGTAGCCCTTAACTCTTTCGCACTTTCAGCTCTTTTAAAATATGCTTTCTTCCCAGGTTGAGCTTTTAATCTCTTTATTATTGCTGTACTTGACTCTTGAACTTGTTCAAAAAAGTTTTGAATATTTTAACTGTCTTTAATTTTTGGGCATTAATTATTATGTTTCACACGTCCTCTTCTTACGCCATCTTGCCACGCCCCCTATAATAGTAGTTGACCTGGATGAAGGAGGCTAGAGTTTGTATTTCACTTGAACCCATTAATAAAATAATTAACTTCAATTCAATACATTAATTTTAGCTTTTAAAATGTCTCTGATGAGACTGAGAGTTGGTGGAAAGGGCCTCTGACAACACTTTCTTCAGGGAACTTGGGGTGCCAGAGGTCAAAACAACAAGTGCAGATTGAACTGCTTCATGGGGAAGCAGATAAAGCAAAGAGGCTACAGAAGGCTGGTGTTGGGGGTAAATATGAGGCTTGGGCCATTTAGTGTGTAATCTGCCCCATGGTGTTTGTGCTTGTATTTATGTGGTTTAACATTCATATAATGTTTTCTCTTGCTCCCCAGCTCCCGGTATCTAGTCTTCAAGAATCTATATTTGACCTTCTGCATGCAGCTGTGACATTGAACATAAAACATTACAGCACAGCCTATGTGTGATAGTACAGATTCTATCACCAATGTATATATGTACATATGTACAGATGGTAGTGTAGGATGACTGTGATTGACTGAGAGTGTAGCCACACCTACTGGCAGGTCTTAAAGGATTGCTCCTAGCCAGACCAGGTCATTCTGGACTGGTCGACCTACTTGTGATATAACTTTTAGTTAATAAAAGCCTTGGTTTGGATCAACAAGTCTTTGGTTCTTTCGACGCGCATTACACTATGTAAACCACTTTCATCTTTCTTGCACATTTACTTTCCTGTTTGGCAATTTGTATGGTTTTTATTCCCATTTTCCTCCAACCATTGCCTTCATAATTTGTTGTCTGAGGTTCTGGTTGTTGATGTTAATTCATCATTCAATATATTTTTTTCATCTGATTGTATTCTGCAGTATAGGCCCAGCTCCTACCCAGAGACTCAATCTCAACAAAATGTCTGATTGAGGCTTTTCATTAGGATCCTATCAGCAGTCCTTTTTCTCTTCCAGGTTCCCCAGTGTTCACAATCGAACCCATGGATATCAATGCTGATGCTGGAAGCGTGGTGATGTTGAACTGCCAAGCAGGAGGAGAGCCACTTCCAACTATTGAATGGTCCCGGCAAGGACGGCCACTTGTAAGAAACGATAGGATCACAGTCTTATCCAACAACTCGCTGCGGCTTGCAGCTGTGCAGAAGGAGGACACATCGGAATACGAGTGTGTTGCCAGGAACCTGTTGGGTTCAGTACTTGTTAAAATCTCTGTGACAGTACAAGGTTTGGGCCTCTTAAATCCTTTCACTAATACAAATAAATTCTCTTGAATTGATCAAGTGCACTATCTTTGCTGGCCTAGAGAACAGGTGCCAAAAGTATTGTCTTTCAACATCTTCTCGGTCTGATCTCCAATTCTCTGCCTGGATAAGTAGGTGAAGATATATAATTTGGCTAAGTCTACAGGAACTATCATTGAATCACTGTGGATGTGTCTCTGACACCTCAAAGGGGGTTTTCAACATCATTAAAGTGGGTTCTGTTTAATTTTACTAGGGATGCAGAAATAGCTGTGACTTTATAGAAATCTAGTGCCTGGAAATGAAGTTAAAGTATTTGCAGGTGTTGGGGGATGGGGGTCAAGTGCAATGCACAAAGTGCTGGAGAAACTCAGCAAGTCATGCAGTATCTATACGAAGTAAAGGGTAACCAATGTTCTGTGCTTGGGACATTCATCAGGTAAACATTGGTTACCCTTTGCTTCCTATGGATCTGCATGACCTACTGAGTGCCTCCAACTCTTTTGTGCACTGCCTGCAAATTAAGGATGTCATCACTTGGGTTTGAATGCAAGGAATAAAAGTACCTTTTAAACCTCATTGCCTACCTAACCCTATAATGCACGTTTCTCCACTATCTAATTTGTATGGAAAAAGTGAGAGTTAAACATGCCTTTTCAATTTTTCAAATCTACTTTATAATTAACTGAAATTAGCACACAGGGCAAATCAACATTGGTTTACTTACTCTTGTTTTGGATACTATTCCAACAGTAAAGGGAAACGTGATACAAACGAAGATTTCAATGTTAACAAATCATTCCTACTGACATGGTGATGAATGCTGAAATTCCATCCTTACACCTGTTCCTCTTCCCCTCTTTCCCCTATCAACTTTACCACATTAGCCATGCTTTTAGCCATCTGCTCTAAAATTGCCTTAGATGGTTCAGTGTCAAATTCTGTGTGTGTAAATTGTAGGATGTGTTGGAACCCATGGAAGATAGGAGAGAACTAAATTACAATACAAAAACAGAAATAGGCCACATCTGAGGAAGGGAAATAAAAGTAACATTTCAGGTCTAAGACCATTTTAAATAACAATAGAGTTCATTACCTCATATAGGTAATGTCCATCAGTAATAATAGAATTAGTCCTCTCAGCTTGAAAGCACCAGAAACATTTTTGGTAATTACTACATTTCACTGTTACAATAATAATACAAGAAATGCAACAGAATAGCAAAATGAAGTGTTAAGTATTTGAATTCCTGTTGATTTGTCTCCTACAGTGCACGGCGGGTTTTCTGCATGGTTGAAGTGGGGACCGTGTAGCGTGACCTGTGGACAGGGAATAAGGAAACGGCAGCGGCTTTGTAACAATCCAGTTCCTGCAAATGGAGGACGGCATTGTCAGGGCACTGATTCAGAAAGACGGGAATGTCAATCCAAATCTTGTCCAGGTGTTTTTCAATTTAGCAGTATAATGTTACATAATAGTTTAGAATTTCAATTAGAGTTGATGCTTATATTCCAAAATTGGAAATAACTATAAAAATAAGCATAATTTTCCTGTAGTATTTTCTTAAATATTTACTGTACAATAAAATAGTTCAATTACTGTGGCATTTAATTGAACTATATTCAATAGATTCACACAGGTATTCATGAACTGAAAAAGGTCATTTTTAATTGCATCACAAGGTTGTCATTTAACCAAGATATTATAGTCCAAACTTCCCAAAAACAGTGGAATAGAAAAAGATAAGGTTAAGAATTAAAAATAAATCTTTAATTCAATCCAGTTACACTTGTTGGAAAAGGAGGGCAGTAATAGGATGGGCAAAGCAGAAGTATCCTCCCAGTTAATTCATACAGATTCCAGAAGGTTTGTGAGTAGCTGATCACCTGAAAACATCAACCCATCTGTACTTCCATGTTGCCCTGCACCTCCAACCTGCTCCCCACAATGTTAAAAGCAAAAGTAATGGCAAAAGGAAATGGTGATTTAACTGTTAAAAGGTCTACCTGTGTACAGAGATAAAACACAAAAGTTAATGACAGATCTTTTAGACCTTTCGCAATTCCTACAGTTCAAGGACCCCAGGGAATCATTTTCTTGTCCCTCAATTTCCAAATATATCAGAGGGGCAGCAAGAGTTGTGGAATCATATGTCAGTGAGAATTGAGGATGAAGAACAAAGTTAACTGTAATTTTTACATGTATTTTTTATACTTTGCATTAACATAAGTACTTGTTTCATGATAATTTATGGGTATAACCTCTTGCAAACAGGGCTTAAATATTTTGTGGGTTTTTTTGTTGAAATGGTAATTAAACAACATTTTAACCAGAAACACTGAAAGACTTGGTATTAACAAATATTTGTGCCTTCAGTGGATGGCAGTTGGTCAGAATGGAGCCAGTGGGAAGAGTGTTCTCATACTTGTGGCCAGGGGAACAGGACGAGGACCAGGAGTTGCAGTAATCCATCGACGCAGTTTGGTGGGAGGCGATGCGAAGGCAAGGCAATGGAAGCCATTATGTGCAACATCCAGCCATGTCCAGGTGAATCAGACAACTTCCAAAGATTAATTTTGCATCAATTTCTTTCCTCCGGGGCCTCAGGAGAGAGTGGAATGGGTGCATTGTGTTCATACCCCTGGTCTCATCTACTGGCATTTAAAACAGTTGAATAATAAAATGTGGATTGAAAAGATTAGTGTAAATAACAATTTGTGGTTCCTCGAGGGAAGGAGATCTCATTTGGCTGCTGTGTGTCCAGACATCACAATGTGCATGTTTTTGTCAGCTTTCTGAAGTGACCTCATGAGCCATTCATTTATACCTGTCAAGGCAAATACTAAAAGATACTAAATGCTATCCTAGGCAGCAACATTTGATTTCCATGAATAAAAAAACATTAATGGCTCAGTGCTCCATTTCCAACTGGTCACAAGCCACAACATGCTGAGCCAAAGAGGTGCTCAGCAGGTCAGGCAGCATCCATGGAGGGAAATGGACAGTCAATGTTTTGGGTTAAAACCCTGCTTCAGTGTCCATTTCCCTCCGTGGATGCTGCCTAACCCATTGCCTTCCTCCAGCAATTTGATTTTTGTTCTAGTGTCTAGTATCTGCAGTCTCTTACCTTTCCAACCACAACATGCTCCTTGTTAAACATTTCAGAAGAGATTTACTTAGATATTTCCTAGAGGAGCTATGAGAGATTAGGCAAACTTGGGTTGTTTTCTGTGGAGTGACGGATGCTGAGAGTTGTGACCTGATAGAAATTGGTAAAATTATGAGAGGTATGAATAGGGTGGTCAGTCAGAATCTTTCTCCCAGGGTAAAAATGTCACACTTTGAAGACATGCATTCAAGATAATGGGGGAGGGGAGGTGAAGTTTGAAGGAGATGTGCGGGGTAAGCTTTTATTTAAACTCAGAAAGTGAATGGTAGATGGTTTGAACATGCTGTCAGGGACAGTCATGAAAGCAATAATACAGTTGAGTTTAAGAGACTAGATGAACATGATATGCAGGGAATTGAGAGGCATGTATCATGTGCCATCAGCAGAGATATAATTTATATTCAGCTCAGACATAGTGAACTGAGGGCCTGTTCCCGTGCTGTACTGTTCTTTATTGCTTCATTTTTGAAAATTAACTTTATTTTTGCCAATCTATCCTGAAGATCTTATCAATTTTTGAACCATTTCCTTGTAACACATTGCAGCACAATAAAGGAGCTGCAGCCACAAAGCTCTCCAACCTGAGTTCGATCCTATGTTGGGTGCTATCTGAATGCAGTTTTCATATTCTCCACATGTCTGTAGGTTTCCTCGCACAGTCCAAATATGTGCTGATTGATGAATTGGCAACTTTAAATCACCCTCTAGTATGCAATTGGAATGCAAGAGAATCAAGGAGAGTTGATGGTCCTATGAGAAAGAATGGATCACATAAAAGTTCAAGCTCAAGTTTATCATCATCTGATTGCACAAGTACAACTCGACAAAATTGTGTTCTCCGGTCCCTGATGCAAAATGTGCAGACACCCAACCCCTCATAACACACATACAGACAAACAATAGATATGCAGGAGGAGTAGACATATATACAAATAAATAGTTCAATAGAGTCTTGGATGGTTAGTGTGAGCCATTCCTTTATTTGTTTCGCATTCTCACTGCCCTTCAAAGAAGCTGCTTTTAGTTTGGGTAGTGCTAACTCTAAATACTTCTGTATTTCTTTCCCGAAGGGAATAACTGAAAGATGCTGTGTGCAGGTGAAATGAGACCATGGGAATGTTCTGCGACCCAGTAAACCTGATGGGCCAAATACCAGGTCATAAGAAAATATAGTACATGGAAATAATAGATTGATTTTATTTTTGCAATAACAGCAGAGAGTTTTACAGTTCTAACCAGTTGACCATTGATTTTATTAAGGTCTCCTAATGTTATGCTTTTATAGACTGAAATATATTGCACCATTTTATTAATCTTTCTCCAGTGGTTGGTGGCTGGAGTTCCTGGTTACCATGGAGTCCATGCAGTGAGACTTGTGGGAAAGGGACTCAGACTCGACTGAGACTCTGTAACAATCCTCCTCCGTCATTCGATGGGGCACACTGTGAGGGGCAAGATGCACAGACGCGCGTTTGTAAGAAAAGAATGTGTCCAGGTAAGCAAGAAAAAGCTACCAAGTATTTCAAAAAAGAGCAAAAAACTTTCTTCGTCTCTGGGATGGAATTAGTTCTCTGCATTTAGAAAAGTGTCTGGCAAAGTTTCATCCCACAGCTGGCACTATCAAGGCAGAGAAATGAATTAAGTGCTGGTTACCATACCTACATAGCAACAGTGAGCATAGCAACAAGAGTGACTGCTTAGTTTTTGAAGCAACATGAACGCATTTTATAAATATTCAATCCTTGCCAAGTTCATAAGCCTACATTAGGAAATATATGAAATCAATCAGAAAATTGATCATTGTTTACTGCTTATAAACTGGGTCTTTTCCAGGAAAATCTGCTTTACAAAGGTAAATGCTGTCATATTTGCTCTGTACATCTCAATAAGCACCTTAGCTGCCAGAATTGATGAGAATTTAATTGTAGGGCAACAAACTTGTCTGTAATGCCTAGCATCTCACTGTTTTAGTGGATGGGAAATGGATACCTTGGATCAGCTGGAGTGCTTGTAGTGTGTCATGTGGAGGAGGTACTCGCCAAAGGTCCAGGATATGTTCAGATCCTTCACCTCAGTATGGAGGCCGCTACTGTGAAGGCACCGATATACAAATGGATTTCTGCAATACTGATTCATGCCCAAGTGAGTATGATGAGCCATCAGTAAATTTCACTGAACTGTTCCAGTGCTCAATTCAACTGTTCCAGTTTGCTTAATCCTTAAAATTAAGATTAAAACCAGATGCAATTGAAATATAACAGATTATTTTAGAAATACAAAATGGGTTCACTTGATAAAGGATCCTGACCTGAAACGTTGATTGACCAATTCTACCCAAGGATGCTGTCTGAGTTCCTCAAGATTCCAGCATTTGCAGTTTCTGTGTTTCTCACTTGCATCGGGTTCTTTAACATTGAGATCCGAGATTTTTAGAGCGCGGTCTCAGCCTGAAATAATAACTTGACTTTTGTTTCTTCAGGTGCTATTTTCAGATACGATTTTTCTTTTGGTCAAAAAGATACGATTAAATTTTCAGATTGTCATTGCCCAATCAGTTAATACTCTAAAATGTTAATACTCTAACAGAGCTTTCGGAAATCTTCTGTATGGGCAATTAAATACTGGTTTGAGCAAAATATGCTTTATCCTTGAAGTAAGATTAGGCAAGTGGAAAATCTTCGTTCTGACGATTCCTATGGTTTGGAGTTTCTTCAGCTTGGAGATGGTTTGCATATTTGTTAAATATCTCTGACCTCAAAATAATTGAAATGAAATGTTCATCTATATCAATTCCTGAACTGTGTGAACACTATACTGTTTAAGGCATGACATTGACCAACTTCTATCCTGTTGTGTATACTTTCATGCACAACCAGATAAAAGCCAATTAAACAACACCCAACTGCAGTGTATATCTGTTTTTAACTGAACTGACTGATTCATGGATTTAATATCTGCAGTTCAGTTTTTCACAGACAATGTACACTTTGTTCTTGGTCAGGTAAGCTTATTTACAGAGTCCAATTCTCATCATTTTACACCCCATTTGCAAGATAAATTCAAATCTTCAATATCCTTCCCCAAAGGACCATTCAAAATCTTTCAGCTCTCTGCAATGGAAATTAATTCTGACAATTGTCATCTTCGCACTTCTGGATTTGATGACTTTTGGAATGTGTTGAATCATTATCTCAAATATAGTACATTCATGGAAGTATTGATATTGCATGTGCACAAAGTTGTAAAAATATTGGACATTCGTGAAGGGTGAAATCAATAAGAAATTGGTTAGGTTGTTAGTGATGCTGGATGCTCAGGAGGGCTCTTACTTATCCAATTGTTTGTGCATTGACATTACAGTTCACGAGTCACAACATCATTAACAATGCTGATAACGTTTACTCCTTCAGTACATGGGAACTGGGGTCCGTGGAGCAGTTGGGGAAGCTGCAGCCGAACGTGCAATGGAGGCCAAATGCGACGCTATCGTACCTGTGAAAATCCCCGACCGGTGAATGGTGGAAGGGCTTGTGCGGGTGCTGACACACAGATTCACCGGTGCAGCACTGAAATTTGCCCAGGTTAGCAGGTTGATTTTACTTCAGTAATTTGGATCCAGAAAAAAAAAGAAAGGTCATTTAACTACACCTCTTCCCTGCAAAGGACTGTATTAATTTCTCCATCTCTGCCCTGAGAATGAGACCTTCCATTCCAGGACATCTGAGACACCCTCTACCTTCAGAAAATGTGGTTTCCCCTCCACTGCCATTAACTCAGCTTTCATCCCATCTTCTCTATTTCCCATGCATCTGCCCTGGCCACTTCCCCCACCAGATGCAACAAGGACAGGATTTCTCTTGACCTCACCTACTACCTCACCAGCCTCAGCATTTTACAGATCATTCTCCACATTTTCTGCTCCCTACACCACCACCAGACACATCTTCCCTCCCCTGTCTGCATTCCATAGGAATTGCTCCACCCATGACTTCCTCGTCCACTTATCCCTTCCCACCAATTGTCTGCTTGGTATCTACATCTGTGACCACAAAAAGTGCTGCATTTGTACCTCCTCCTTCACCACTATTTGGGATCCCAAACACTCCTTCCATGTAAAGTAATACCACCTGTGAATCTTTAGGGGTCATTTACTGCATGCAGTGCTTCTCATTGCGCCTCCTCTACATGGGGGAGACTGAACGCAGGCTGGATGATTATTTCGTTGACCGCCTTTGTTCTGTCCAGTGCAACAGCAAGAATCCTCCAGTGACCCAATTCCACACCCCATTGCCACATTGGCATGTTTGTTTTTGGTTTCATGCTGCCAATTTGAGGTCACCCACAAATTGGTGGAACAACACCTTGTATCCTATCTCAACAGTCTCCATCCAAATGGCATCAATATTGACCTCGAATTTCTGTTAACCCACTCCCCATATCCCCGTCTCCCTTCCCTTTTTCTACCAGAATGTTATCTTTTCTTAGCCCTATGCCCTTATCACTTCTCAGCTTTTTTCTCTTCTTCCCCTACCCATCTGTATCTACATATTACCTGCTCGCTTGGGTTCCTTCCCCCTTCCCCTTTCCCCAACCTTCATCTTCAGGCATCTACCTGATTTTTGCCACTCCTGAGGAAGGGCTCAGGCCCAAAACCTCAGCTGCCTTTTGTTTTCTGTGGATGCTGTGTGATCTGCTGAGTTTTTTCAGCACTTTTGTGTACTGCCACAGCCAGATTTCACAAGGTTTGACCAAGATACCTGTGTCTACCACAAATTTCTACTGTCCTTGAGAAAGTTGAGATAACCTCAGGAGGAGCTATGGCTGGAGGTTTGCACACTGCTCTTTATGGAGCTGCTTTCAGTAAAATAATGTGGATCAGTTATTAGCATCAAGCTATTGCCTGCTGGATGTACCTATACTGCAACAAAAGCTCTCTCACATACAAACTCATTATTACTACTACAACAACATGCTTGCAATTTTATAATTCCTAATTCCCAAGATCAAACTGCATATACAGTTGCTCAGAGCAGCTGTAATGGTACTGATCATTCAGGACTGTTTTGTAATATTAGAGGATCTCTTGAGTAACCACCAATGCTAATTGTTTATTTCTCTAAAAGTGGATGGAAACTGGAGTCCTTGGCAAGCATGGAATGATTGTTCAGCAACGTGTGGAGGTGGGGAACAAAGGAGACGCCGTCTGTGTAACAACCCAGTGCCAATGAATGGAGGACGCTCGTGCCCAGGAGATAGTTCACAGGTCTCTAGGTGTAGAGTGCAACCTTGTCCAGGTTTGTTAGCTGTGTCATTGAATAGAAAAGAACACTACAGCTTTGAACTTAAGAATGACCACTTTAAAGAGATTACCAATGTGGGGGTTTCTCTTATTCCATATGTTGAAATTATTTTTTAAAATATCTTAGCACTGCCGTTAAAATTAGTTAAGGGCAAATGACCTTGGAGATTAGAGATCCATAGAAAAGCAAAGCACAGGACCAGGCCTTTAGGCCCACTTGTCTGTGCTGAACATGATGTCCAAATCAAACTGAAAATCTGCTGCTTGCACGGAATAGATGTCACTCCATCCCCTTCATATACATTGTCAGAATCAGAATTTATTGTAATGAACACGTCATGAAATTCAATGTTTTGCAGCAGCCTCATTGTCTGTCTAGAAGACTTTACAAATGCTACTATTGTATCTGTATCCACCATCACTCCTGGAAGCCCATTCCAGGCACCTACTACTCTCAGTGTAAAATATTTACATCACACATTTCCCTTAAACTTACTCCCCCTCACCTTAAAAACATTTCCTCTTGTGACTGATGCTTTTCCCCTAGGAAAAAAGATTCCGACTGTCCTCCCTAACAATATCTTTCATGATTTTATACTCCTCTATCAGGTTACATCTTACACTTCAGTGAAATCAACCCAAGCTTGTCCAATCTCTTCCCCATAACTCATACTCTCTAAATCAGGCATAATTGTAAATCTTTTCCATACCCTTTCCAAAGCCTCTACATCCTTCCTGTAATGGGGTGATCAGAATTGTATGTGATATTCCAAATGTGGCCAAACCAAAGTTTTATATAACTGCAATATGACCTCTTTATTTTTATACTAAATGCCCCACTCAATAAAGCCAAGCATAACATTACCACCACCTCCTCCTTTACCATCGTATCAACTTGTGTGGCACTTTCAGGGAGTGATGGAGCCTAGATTCCTCTACACATCCCACATCAAGACTTTAAAGAGCCCTACCATTAACTGTATACATTCTCCTTTCACTTGACCTCCTCACAAGTTCAACTTTTTTTCCCTTTAAACTCATTTCTTTTTTTTAATATTTTTTTATTTTTCACACTATGAACCATATTAACCAAATTACACACAAACAATTCCCTCTTGAATATACAGTGTCATTTTCTCCCCTTTCCCCCCCCCTTCCCTCCCCTCTCCAAACCCATTAAACATTCAACATATACAATACAATAATCCCATTAAACACGTCATCACACAATGAAAATAAACAAGAAAATTGTGTCATCTACTTTTACACACTGGGTCAGTTCATTTCGTCTTCTTCTCATTCTATCATTTTAGGGGGTACAGTCCGCAGTAAGCCCTCTCTGTTATGTTCCATGTACGGTTCCCAAATTTGTTCAAATAATGTGACTTTATTTTTTAAATTATATGCTTTTTTTCCAATGGAATACATTTATTCATTTCCATGTACCATTGCTGTATTCTCAGGCTCTCTTTTTTTTCCAAGTTGACATTATACATTTTTTTGCTACAGCTAAGGCTATCATAATAAATCTTTTTTGCGCTTCATCCAGACCTAATTGAGGCCTAATTCTTTACTTCTTATATTACTTAGAAGGAAGATCTCTGGATGTTTTGGTATGTTGCTTTTTGTGATTTTATTTAATACCTGATTTAGATCTTCCCAAAACTTTTTCACTTTCTCACATGCCCAAATTGCATGTACTGTTGTTCCCGTTTCCTTCTTACAGCAAAAACATCTATCTGATACTGTTGGGTCCCATTTATTTAACTTTTGGGGTGTGGTGTATAGCCTGTGTAACCAGTTATATTGTATCATGCGTAACCTCGTGTTTATTGTATTTCTCATAGTTCCGGAGCATAGCTTTTCCCATGTTTCATTCTTTATCTTTATGTTTAGATCTTGTTCCCACTTTTGTTTGGGTTTATAGCTTATTTCATCATTTTCTTTCTCTTGCAGCTTGATGTATATGTTTGTTATAAATCTTTTAATTATCATTGTGTCTGTAATCACATATTCAAAGCTGCTTCCTTCTGGTAATCTCAGTCTGCTTCCAAATTTGTCCTTTAAGTAGGTTTTCAGTTGGTGGTATGCAAACATTGTGCCATGAGTTATTCCATATTTGTACTTCATTTGTTCAAATGATAATAAATTATTTCCCAAAAAACAATTTTCTATTCTTTTAATCCCTTTTCTCTCCCATTCTCTAAAGGAAAGGTTATCTATTGTGAAAGGGATTAGTTGATAATTTGTTTTTTTCCTTTCTACGTGAATCTTCTTCCAAATGTTGAGCAGATGGTGCAGTACTGGTGAACTTCTATATTGCACTAGTTTTTCATCCCACTTATAAAGTATATGTTCTGGTACCTTCTCCCCTATTTTATCTAGCTCTATCCTGGTCCAATCTGGTTTTTCCCTTGTTTGATAAAAATCTGATCGATATCTTAATTGTGCTGCTCTATAATAATTCTTAAAGTTTGGTAGCTACAAACCATCTTGTTTGTACCATTTTGTTAATTTATCTAGCGCTATCCTCGGTTTCCCCCCTTTCCATAAGAATTTCCTTATTATTTTCTTTAGCTCATTGAAGAATTTCTCTGTTAAGGGAATTGGTAATGATTGAAATAGGTATTGTATCCTTGGGAAGATATTAATTTTAATGCAATTTACCCTTCCTATCAGTGTTAGTGGTAAATTTTTCTAATGTTCTAAGTCATCTTGTAATTTCTTCATTAATGGCTGATAATTTAATTTGTATAGATGGCCTAGATTATTATCTAGTCTAATACAATAATATGTCATCTGCAAATAGACTGATTTTATATTCCTTCACTTTTATTTTTATCCCTTTTATTTTATTTTATGTTCTTATCAGTTCTGCCAATGGTTCTATTGCTAAAACGATCAGTAAAGGAGATAGTGGACATCCCTACCTAGTTGACCTGCTTAATTTAAATTGGCTCGATATATATCCATTTACTGTCACCTTCGCCATTGGACCCTTATATAATGCTTTAATCCAATTAATATATTTCTCTGGTAGGTTGAACCTCTGTAATACTTTGAATAAATAATTCCATTCTACCTTGTCAAAGGCTTTCTCTGCGTCCAAAGCAACAGCCACTGTCGGTGTCTTATTTCCTTGTACTGCATGGATTAAGTTAATGAACTTACAGACATTGTCCGTTGTTCATCTTTTCTTAATAAATCCAGTTTGATCTAGTTTTACTATTTTTGGTATACAGTCGGCCAATCTGTTTGCTAATAGTTTTGCTATTATCTTATAATCTGAGTTAAGTAGAGATATTGGTCTATACGATGCTGGTGTTAGTGGATCTTTCCCCATCTTTGGTATTGCTGTAATTATTGCTGTTTTACATGAATCTGGCATGTTTTGTGTTTCTTCTATCTGGTTCATTACTTCCAGGAGAGGAGGAATTAATAACTCTTTAAATGTTTTATAGAATTCTATTGGTAGTCTGTCGTCCCCAGGCATTTTATTGTTCGGTAGCTTTTTTAATATATCTTGTATTTCCTCTATTTCAAATTGTTTTATTAATTTGTTTTGCTCCTCTTCTTGCAATTTCGGTACTTCACTTTTAGCTAGAAACTCATCTATTTTGTCTTCTTTCTCAGTTCGATATAATTGCTCGTAGAATTCCTTAAAGTTTTCATTGATCTCTGTTGGTTATATGTAATTTGTTTGTCCTTTTTCCTTGATGCCAGTACCGTTCTTTTAGCTTGTTCTGTTTTAAGCTGCCACGCCAGTATTTTGTGCATTTTTTCTCCTAGATCGTAGTACTTCTGCTTTATTTTCATTATGTTCTTCTCCACCTTATACATTTGTAGTGTTTCATATTTTATTTTTTTGTCCACCAATTCTCTTTTTTGTTGTATCTTCCCTTGTTGCTAGTTCTTTTTCTGTACTTACTATTTCTCTTTCCAGCTGTTCTATTTCCCAATTGTAGTCCTTTTTCATCTTAGTTACATAACTTATTATCTGCCCTCTGATGAAGGCTTTCATTGCATCCCATAATAAAAATTTGTCTTTCACTGATTCCGTATTTATTTCAAAGTACATTTTAATTTGGCGCTCAATAAATTCTCTAAAATCCTGTCTTTTAAGTAGCATGAAGTTTAATCTCTATGTTCTTGGTGGGATGTCCTCCAGTTCTATTGCTAATAACAAGGGTGAATGATCAGATAACAATCTAGCTTTATATTCCATTTTCCTAACTCTCCCTTGGATATGGGCTGACAACAGGAACAGGTCAATCCTTGAGTATGTTTTATGTCTACTTGAACAATATGAGTATTCCTTCTCCTTTGGGTGTTGTCTCCTCCATATATCCAAAAGTTGCATTTCCTGCATTGATTTAACCATAAATTTGGCTACTTTGTTCTTTCTGCTAGTCTTTTGTCCAGTTTTATCCATCTTTGAATCCAAATTAAGGTTAAAGTCCCCTCCTATCAATATATTCCCCTGCATATCTACAATCTTCAAAAAAAATATCTTGCATAAACTTTTGATCCTCTTCATTAGGTACATATATATTGACCAAATTCCAGAGTTCTGAATATATCTGACATTTTAACATTACGTATCTCCTTGCTGGATCTATTGTTTCCTCCTCTATTCTGAATGGTACATTTTTATTGATTAATATAGCTACACCTCTGGCTTTTGAGTTATATGATGCTGCCATTACGTGCCCTACCCAGTCTCTCCTTAATTTCTGTGTTCCACTCAAGTTAGATGCATTTCCTGCACGAATGCTATATCTATTTTTTTCTTTTTTCAGTAAATTTAATAGCCTCTTATTTTTGATTTGGTTATGTATTCCCTCACAAGTTCAACTTTTCAGATTAATCTTCTCCATCTGCCATTTCTAGACGATCCATATCCATTTGTATTCTATGATATCCATTACACTGTCCGCAAGTCCACCATCTGCAAACGTACTAACCAACCCACCCTATTTTTTTCATCCAAGTTATTTATGTACCGGTATACTACAAACAACAGGGATCCCAAGACCGATTCTTGCAGAGTACTTTGGCTTTCCACTATTACCTTCTGTCTTCTATGAGTCAGCCAATTGTGTATCCAGTTGATCAAATCACCATAGATCCCATGCATCTGCATTTTCTGAACCAGATTACCTTGAGAGACTTTGTCAAACATCTTACTAAAGTCCATGTCAACAACATCCACTGCCTTATCCTCAACTTCCTTGTCACTTCTTCAAAATACTCAATCAAAATGGCAAGTAATTAACTTCCCTTCACAAAGCCATGTTGACTATACCTAATCAAACCATGACTTTTCAAATTGCATAAATCCCATCCTTAAATATCCTTTCCAGTAGTTTCCCTCAACTGATAACCGTATATACTGATGTAATCGCCAATACCGTGTAATAGTCAACCCTTCACCTTTTTTATGGCCCAAAAATCAGGTGTTTTTGTATGACCCATGTAAAAGTTGACCACCTTATTTTGGCCCAGACCATCTGCCCATCTGAGATCCTGACACCCTGATAGTGGACCCTCACCCCAGCCAGCCACCCACCCATCCATGCTCCCGATGCCTTGAATGATGCAGGTATTCACGAGTTCAAAAGATTGACCCATGTAAAAATCAACCCTCCACCTTTTTCTGGCCCATAAAGATGGTCCAAAAAATTCAATGATTACATGAGTATATACAGTAAGTCTTATTGACCAGTAATTTGCTGGATTACCCTTGTTGTCCTTTTTTGAATAAAGGTACAATATTAGCCACCCTCAAATCCTATGCGATTTTTCCTTTTGTTAGTACTGAGGATGCAAAAATCTTTGTCACAGTCCCAGCAATCTCTCCACTTGCCTTTTACAATAACCTTGAATAGATCCCATCAGGCCCAGGAGACTGATCAACCTTAATGCCCCTCAAAAGACCCAACACCACCTCTTTCTTGGCCTCAAAGAGCACTAATACATGAGCATTCTCCCCATTGTACTCGCTGTTACTGTTCATCTCCTTTTCCTTGCAAAGTACCTCATCCATTTCCTCTGACCAAGCATAAATTCCTTCCTTTGTCCTCCTGTTTTTAATGCACGTATAAATTACTTTGGGATTCCTTTAATACTGCTTGAGCTCTTCCCTACAATGTTTGTATTCTTCTAGAACCTGTCTAATTATAGCTTAAGGAACCTCACATATGGGTCCTTTTTCTCTCACCTTACCAACCCTATCCTTCCTATGCATTGTAATAGTCCCATCCTGGACACCAATTAGTTTCCCCTAACATGTCAGCTGTGGGCTTGTTCAATAACTGCTGTTCCCAGTTTAACACCTCCCCCCAATACCCCTGCTCTGTCTAATCAAGTCATAATTTCCCCTTCCCTAATTTGATATTTTCCAACAAGGCTCAAGCCTATTCTTGTCCATAGCGATCTTGAAAGTTAAGGAAGAGTAATACCCACTGAAATGCTGATCACTTAACCAGGCTCATTTGTCAAATCAAGGTCTAGTATGACCCCTTCCTGGTTGAGCTATCTACATATTGCATCAAGAAATCTTTGAAGCAACATGTACAGAAAATTAATGTTCTTGTCTTTACACTAATCCATGTTGTCAACCAGGCCTGATCAAAAGAAATTTGTCACCCATTTTCTTTCTCTCCTCCACCTGCAGTTCCATTTGTGGACATGTAAGATGGACAGGATTCTCTCCTACAAAAATAGCACTTTAACACAGTGAAATAGCCCAATGAAATCCACAAGAACAAATATCAAAGACAACGTTCTTGGGACCCATTGTTAAAGTCCAAAAGCATGGCCAGAGAAAGAGTTTTTACATGAAAACTAAGGCATAATAAAGAAAATATTCTTTATATGATTAAGTCCCACTAAAATTTAGATCTAATATTATTGTGCAATGTATTTCAACAGAAAGTATTTTCTGATGCAATCTGTGAATTTCTGGTAAAGATTTGATGCTCATCTGCCTTTGCATTTTTTATTCATTGTGAAATTAACAGATTGTAATCTGTGTTTTAGGTTTTGCTTTTATGTAGCAGGTAATATGCAGCATTGTGTTCCTTCTTTTCAGGTGGTCCTCAACATGCCAGGGGAAGTGTTATAGGTAACATTAATAATGTGGAATTTGGTGTTGCCTTGCTGAATGCCACCATCTTTGAGAATTCAGAAACTAGGACACGATATATACAAGCACAAATCTCCAATGTGCCAAGGAGTATTGGTAAGTGATTTGTGTTTGATTGATCAATAGATGAAAACTAAAGATGGTCCAAAAAATTGGACCATCAGATTTCTGAATGGTCAATGAACCACAGACATGACATCACTTTCTCCTATTTTTTTGCACTATTTATTTATTTTGAAATGTCATTTATATTTCAGTGTAATGCTGCCACAAAATTTTGAATTGTGTGACATGTTCTGTCCCAAACATTATGGAATCCACTGTATTTCCTTACAGGAGAACACCATCATCTAATGTATTTTGGTGTAGTTGTGTGCAGTAACACCATCTTTCGTATTTTAACCTAAGATGAGCAGTAAGGGATTGACGACCTGTGCAAACAAAGAATTGCTGAAGGAGCTCAGCAGGTCAGACAGAATCCATGGGTAGAAATAGTCACTATTTTGGTTCTGTGCCCTTTGAAACTAAAGAGAAAAGGGGGGAAAGAACCCGGCGGAGGGGTCCAGAGGTGAATGAGTATAGGACCAAAGGTGTGTGAGTTGAAGAGACAGGTTGAAGGAAAAACCATGAGGGAGAAGGGAGAAATTGGAGAAGGAAAAAAAATTACACGAGTAGGTAAAGAAGAAATTGAAACAGAGAAACCAGATGTGAGTGAGGGTCACCAAAGGTGAAAAAATCAATGGTCATGGGTGACCCCTTTACTGAATATCTGTGCTTTATCTGTGGGTCTTGACTGAGCTTCCTGTGTGAACTATTTCAACTTCCCCAATCACTCCAACAAAGATAGATTAGTCCACAATCTCATTCATTGTCGGAGAGTGGCGAAATGTAAAATTGAAGGACAGCCTTAAATTCAATGGCATGAACATCGACTTTACCAAACTTAGTTAACCTTCCATCCCTATCTTGCCCCGCTGTTTCCATCTCCTCTTTCCCCACACCTGTCCTTTTTTTCTCTGACTTTTTTTCTTTTCACTCAGCCTTTTCCTGGTCGTCTCTCTCTCTGTATGACTCCCCATCTCTCACACTTCTCTATATCCTCTCACCACCCTGGCTCATCCCCCAGGTCCTTTTCCTTGATATCCATAATAACACTGTGATAGTACAGATCTATCACCAATGTACATAGTTACTGTATCTAGACTGTGCTTACAGCGATTGGCTGAGAGCTAAGCCACGCCTATTGTCTGGGCCTTAAAGGGTTGTGTCCCTAGCCAGGTCGGATCATTCCGGACTGGTCGGCCACCTGTGAAGAGCTCCTGTCTTTTGCTAATAAAAGCCTTGGTTTGGATCAACAAGTCTTTGATTCTTTCGACGAGCTCTACAAACACGTTCCTTTTAATTTAGCTTATTTAATTTATACATAAAAGACAGTAACAAGTCCTTTCGGTCCATGAGCCAGTGCTGCCCAATTACACCAAATTAACCTACAACCCCAGTACATTTCGAATGCTAAAGCCCTGGGGAAAATCCAAGCAGACACGGGGAGAATGTACAAATTCCTTACAGACAGCTCAAGACTTGAACCCCAGTCCCGATCGCTGGCACTGTAACAGCGTTGCCTAACCACTACACTAACCATGCCATCATTTTCTCCTCAGTCTTAATGAAAGGTCAAGACCCAAATGTGTGACCAACCATTCCTACCCACAGATAAGTTCCTCCAGCAATTCTTTGTTTGCTCAAGATTCCACCATCACCTTTGTATCACCATTGTAGGAGTGGGACTTAGAGGCTGAGGGCGAGCTTGATTCCAGTGAGGTAAGGTCAGATAAGATTTTGTAGTTAAATTAGGAAGGGTTAATGGAGACAGGATGTTTGCAGGATGTGGGAAATCTGGGACAACACAATTGTCCCTGATGACTGCACCTGCAAAAGGTGCATCCAGCTGCAGCTCCTGGGAGACTGAGTTAGGGAACTGGAGCAGGATGAACCCCAGATCATTCGGGAGGCAGAGGCAGTGAAAGAGAGGAGCTTCAGGGAGACAGTCACCCCAAAATTCAAGAGGCGGGTGATTGTTAGCAGCGGGAAGGGGAATAAGCAGATAGTGCAGACCACCCCTCTACCTGCTCCCTTCAACATTAAGTATACTGTTTTGGATACTGTTGGTGGTGACAATCTACCAGGGACATTGAGGTGATCATGTCTCTGGCACAGCAGCTGGCCACTTGGCTCAGCAGGGAAGGGGTAAGGAGGAGCTCAATGGTGATTGGGGACTGTTTGGTTAGATAAGTGAAGAGGAGGTTTTGTGAACAAGATCAAGGCTCCCAGATGATGTGTTTCTTCCTGGGTGCCAGGGTCAGGAATGTCTCTGATCAAGTTTACAGCATTCTGGTGAGAGAGGGTGAGCAGTCAGATGTCGTGGCCCATGTGGGGACCAATGACATAGATAGGAGTAAGAATGAGGTCCTGAAAAGGGAATATAGGGAGTTGGATAAGAAGTTAAAAAGCAGGACCTCAAGGGTGGTAATCTCAGAATTGCTGCCTGTGCCATATGCCAGAGTGGGTAGGAATAGAAAGTTGTGGCAGATGAATGTATGGCTGAAGAGTTGGTGCATGGGGCAAGGGTCCAGATTTATGGTCTGACCTGTTCAAAAAGGAGACTGTACCTGAACTAGAAATGGGCCAATATCCTGGCAGCCACGTTGGCTAAAGCTGTTGGGGAGGATTTAAACTATAATTAAGCTGCTTTATAATTATTTAAACTACCTTGGCAGGGGGGTGGGAACCAGAATATGAGTCCAGAGAACAGGGCAGAAGCTCAAAAGGATGATGCTTGTGAGGAAGGACAGGCAGGGGATGAATTTAGAACATGGATCAGTACATGAAACTACAATGTTGTGCCCATTACAGAGACTGGACTGGAGGAAGGGCAGGATTGGCTGATGCAGGTACTGGGTGAACGAATAGGATGGGAGGTAAAGGTTGGGATGGGGGTTGGAAGAGTAGTATTACTAGTCATGGATAGTGATGCACCATCAATTACTTCAAAGACTAGAAGTTATAGAGAAATTGATAGGCTTCTATTGACAAAAGACTGATGCTGGTTGACTGTCTTGGACTGAGAAGGAACCTGTGAAATAACTGCCTTAATTCAGGGGTCTGTGGGAGGAGCCTCAGGCACTGTCAACAAGGGGTGTGTCCTAACACAGCCAAACATGCACAGTGGCTTACCACAGTTAGTATCACAGCTAGAGAAAGGGAGGAGGCTGTAGATGGAGTGTCCACTGAGTCAGTGTGGCTGGAAGTCAGAAATAGTAAGTGAGCAATCACTGTGCTGGGAGTAGACTACAGGTCCCAAAATAGTCCTTAGGACACCGAGAAGCAGGTAAGCAGGCAGATTTTGAATTGGTGCAGGAAATAAATTCAGGGTTGTAGTTATGGGTGATTTCATATGAACTAATATTGATTGGCCCCTCCTGACTGCAAGAGAGTTAGATGGGGCTGAATTTGTCTGGTGTGTCCAAGAAGGTTTTCTGACACAGTATGTGGCCAAACCGACGAGAGGAGAGGCCCATACTGGATGTAATTCTGGGAAATGAATCTGGTCAGGTGGGGGAGCATTTTGGTGAGAGTGACCACAGTACCCTAAGCTTTAGCACAGTTATGGAAAAGGGTAGAAACAGACAAAATGAAAAAGTGCTTAATTGGGGATGGGCTAATTACGATGGGATGAGGCAGGAACTAGCAAGAGTAAATTAGAAACAGATGTTCAAGGGACAATGAACAGAACTAAAGTATAGGGTTTAGGGACCACTTGTGCTGGGTTCAAGATAGGTTTGTCCCACTGGAACAATGAAAATATGGTAGGAAAAGGGAACTGTGGCTGATGGAACAGGTGAGGCAGCTAGTCAAGAGGAAGAAGGAAGCATATAGGAAGCAGGCATGGCTGGTGCAAGGGAGGGGGACATCCACGGGCATTGCCCCGCCAAGGGAGGTGCTGTGTCCCCCATATGGTCACGGCTATTGCTTGCCATCAGACCCGCCCCCACCCCCTCTGCGTCACTAGCTTGAGTCAAGCGTCATTAGCATCTAGTCATGTTTGACATAATAAAATCAGTGCTCTCGTCATCTACAATAGAGGGGCAGATGACGTTAATGATGATTGGCAGGTAGGTCGGAGCCTCAAACAGCACCCCCCCCCCCACTGAGTGAATTTATGAGCTTTGCACTGTTTCCCCCCCCCCCCCCCCCAAAATACCCCCCTCCAATATTCATTCTGGTGCTGACCCCGGAAACGGGAAGGGCTCATGAAAAGTATATGGTAGCCAGGAAGGAGCTAAAGAAAAGACTTAGGAGAGCTTGAAGGGGGACATGAGAAGGTTTGGCATGTAGGATTAAGGAAGACCTCAAAGCGTTCTATGCGTATATGTAGAACAGAAGGATGACAAAAATGAAGGTGGGGCTGTTCCATTCTATACCTTCAATAAATGTTTTAAGATCAGTACTTCTGTTTTCCCTTTTAAAATTTACTATTCCATATACAAAAAAATACTCTGGTATAGTTTCTCCAATTTTATTCATTTCAATCTGAACTCAAGCTGTTTTTTCCACCACTTTGATAACAGGAGGACAAGAATCTTAATTGAGCTGCTTTATAATTATTTTTAAAATTTGGTAATCTTAGTCCTCCTTGTTCAAATTTCCGAGTTTTTCCAAAGCAACTCTTGGCATTTTACCTTTCCAAATAAACACCCTTACATTTTTATTTAAATTTCAGAAAAACTTTGCTGGTATAAAAATGGGTAATGATTGAAACAAATATTGTATTCTTGGAAAAAATATTCATCTCAATACAATTTACCTGCCCTATTAAAGTTATTGGTGGATCTCTCCATCTTTAAAAAAAATGGAAGAATTTAAAATTATCAAATACCTAAAAATGATGTTAAAACAAAATTAACTTGTTCCTTTTACTTTGAATAACTCTTTATTTGATATTTAGTAGAGTAAAGGTTTACAGAGGAAAAAAGGTTGCTTTTTAGGATCTTTTTTGACTTTTGAACAAATGAAAGAGAAATATGATATATCAAATAATACAATTTTTTCACATTACCAACTTAAATCCTATTTAAAAAGGATACTAGGTGCGAATTTAAGACTTCTGGCACAAAGTCAATTTGAATATCTAATTACAGATACAATTATGGAGAAATTTATCACTAATAGGTATATCAAATAGCAAGAGACTATGAGGGAAAAAGGATTTATATAAATCTAAACAAAGATGGTGAAAAAGATTTAAATATCCAAATTCAAGAAGTATGGTCAAGACTACATCAGGAGAGGGTTAAAAATATGATTAATGCTCAATATCAAATGATTCAATATCATGTTTTACATAAATTATATTATACTCTTATATAAATTAAATGGTTTTAATTCAAATTATTCTGATAAATGTTTTCAGTGTAATAAGGACTTTCGAACATTCAGATTGGTCTTGTTTAAAAGTGGAGAAATTTTGGAAAGATTTGAGTATGTTATTAGGACAAATTATGAAGATCAAAATACAAAAAGATCCGAGAATATTTGTCCTTGGTAATATATATGAAGTAGATACAAAATTGAATTTGGATAAATATCAAACAAATTTCTGAGTATAGCAATAGCAGTAGTGAAAAAAATGTGTCGATAACATGGAAAACAGAGAATTTTGTAACAACAGATAGATGGAACATTGAAGTGCAAAACTGTATAGCATTAGAAAAAATTACTCATAGTTTAAAAAATCAGATTGGGAATTTTTATAAGATTTCGGAACCATATATGGATTTCGTTAGTAAAAGTCCATCCACATCATCCATATCACTCACTCCTCTCAATTAATATTTAGAAAATATAATTAATAATAAATGTATAGATTTAGGTGGTTTCTTTCTTTCTCTTTTTACTTTGGGGTGTAGGAAGGAGGGAGGGGGTGAAGGAGAAAAATATAAACTTTTTGCATCATTTTGTATTATGTTGTTATAATGAGGTTTCTATATACATTGAGTTAATGTTTCTATTGATACAAATGATAAATAAAATTTTCAAAAGAAATGAAGCTGGGGCCAATAAAGGAGGTAACATGTGCTTGAAGGAGGAGGAGGTTCTGGAGGTCTAAATGAATACTTTGCTTCAGTATTCGCAAGAATAAAGGCGAGGTTGAAACAGATCAGTATTGTTTGCTGAACAGTGTTGAGATTAAGGAAGAGGAAGTGTTGGATCTTCTTAAAAACATTATAAGTTCCTGGGGCCAGATGCGATATACCCCAGGTTGGTGTGGAAAGTGAGGGAAGAGATATCTAGGGCAATAGCTATGATCTATGATAGATGCCAGAGGATTGATGAATGGCAAATGTAGTCCCCTTGTTTAAAAAAGGTAATGGGGAGAATCCTGGGAATTACAGACCAGTGACTCTTACATCAGTGGTGTGCAAACTATTGGAGAGGATTCTTAAGGATAGGATCTATGAGCATTTGGAGAAGTCCAGTCTATTTGAGGATAGTCAGGATGGTTTTGTGAAGGGAAACTTGTGCCTCTTGAGCCTAAATGAGGTTTTTGACAAGGTAACAAATGAAATTGATGAGGATAATGTGGTAGATGAGGTCTGCGTGGATTTTTGTAAGGCTTTTGACAAGATGCCCCATGAGACTTGGGAACCTTGGTTGTATGGATAAAAAATTGACTTTCAGGTATAAAGCAGAGATTATTAGTGGAAGGGAAGTATTCTTTCTGGAGGTCAGTGACTAGTGAAGAATCTGTCTTGGGGCCCCTGCTCTTCGTGATTTTTATGAATGAAGAGGCGGAATGATGGGCCAGTAAGTTTGCAGATAGTATGAAGGTTGGAGGAGTTGAGGATGGCGCTGAAGGTTGTCGAAGGTTACAAAAGAATAAGACAGGATGCAGAGTTAGGTGGAAACATAGCAGATGGAGGTCAATCTGGATAAGTGTGAGGTGATGGATTTTGAAGGGCAAACCAGAAGTCTGAGTACAGATTAATGGTCGGTTACTTAAGAGTGTGAATGAATAAAAGGACCTTGGAGTTCAAATCCATTACATCCCTCAAGGTCACCGCACAGGTGGCTAGGATAGTTAACAAGACCTATAGGATGCTGGGCATCATTAATAAGGGGATTGAATTCAAGAGGAGAGAGATCGTGTTGCATTCTACAAATCTCTGGTGAGGCCACACTCGAATATTGCATTCAGTTCTGGTCACCTCATTACAGGAAGGATGTGTAAGCTATGGAGAGGATGCAGAGGAGATTTACCAGGATGTTACTTGGATTGGAAAATAAGTTTTATGAGGCAAGGTTAGCAGAGCTGGGACCTTTTACTTTGAAGCTTGGAAGGATGAGAGGAGACTTTATAGAGATCTGCAAAATTATGAGAGACATAGATAAGGTGGACAGCCAGCATCTGTTTCCAGGGCAGGAATAGCAAACACCAGAGGAACGAGTACAAAATGAAGGGAGGGAAATTTAGGGGAGACATCAGGGGTAAGTTTCTTTTTTTATGGAGAGAGTAGGTGCTTAGAATGCCTTGTCAGGGACGGTGGTAGAGGTTGAAACATTAGGGGCATTTAAGAGACTCCTAGAGAGGCACGTGATGGAAGAAAAATAGAGGGTTACAGGGTAGGGAGGGTTTAGTACTTTTATTTTTAAGGAATATATGGGTCGGCACAACATCAAAGCCCAAAGGGCCTGTTCTGTGCTGTAGTGTTCTATGTTCTTTCAGAATTGGGATCCTTCTTTTCTAACAGTCTCAAGGCTTGAACCATGCTGTGACTGATAAATTACAATAAAAATTGAACATGGGTCAGAATATTCTTAATTCTGAGAAATAGTTTATGGTCTGAAAAGATTAAAGTATTTTGTCATTCTACACTATTTTTAGGCCCTGCCATGAGGAAACTCATTTCAATATTAAATCCCATATACTGGGCAACTGCAAAGGAAATTGGGGAAGCGTATAATGGATATACTCTTACAAAAGGAGTATTCAGGCGAGAGACACAAGTTGAGTTTGCCACAGGTTAGTTGATATTTTCACAATTTTTTCATTGTGTACAAATGTGGAAAAGATGATGGATTGTTATCTGGTGGGTTTATGGCTGTTACTTTAGAAATGGCCATTTAATTAATATAGAAAATTAGATCTGTTTCCTAAAGTATTTTTGATCTTTCTGAACCTTCCTCCTCCCACCCCACTGATTTTTGTTCCTCTCACTGGTCATGAAGAATAGTTGCAAATGTTGATCTCAATGTTAAGTAAACAAATGTGTTGATTTGCAGGACATCTTTCTTTACTGTGATGAAGGTATAAATAAATAGCGTTCACAGCTTATTAAAAACAGATCTCCCTTTTGATTTTATTTGTTTGCTTATAATATGGTGAAGTAATATTTCAACACAAGATTTTCAACTTGGAGAGTGAATCATACTATCAGCATTTAGCCTTGTTTGATACAGTAAAATCCCAGGTATCTGGAATACAAGCAACCAGCAAAATAAAAAGGAGGAAATAAATACATATATAGATAGATAAATAAGAATAAATAAAAAGTTTAAAATTGTAAAATTAAAGGTTCCCTGAAGCAAACATTCAGCCAGTGGAGTGCCCCGATTATGCTCCACCCACAGCAGCTGTTCGAATAAAGTTTCAATAAAGCTGTGTTTGAATAAAATGGTGCCAGCCAGGACGAAGAGCTGGCCTCTGCTGCTGGGATGACTCTCCCAAAGTGTATCCCGATCCCTGCTTATTAAGAGTCTTTAAGAGTATATTATTAAATATATTTGTAAGGCTTCATCAGTAAACTTGGGGGTGTTGTGGGGGGTGGGTTAATTGTGACAGCAGCATGGTTAGTGCAGCAGGTAGTACAACGCTGTTACAGTGACAGGGGTTCAAATTTAAATTTTGTAAGTTACGGGAATTACCTGATTAATGTGAACTGTACATAATTAAGGACTACAATACTTTTATTTCAAATTACTTTACAATTTGCACTGCCTTTTGCCTTTTAAACTGTTTATTCTTCATGCAGGCATATTAGTTAGACATTATAAGAGTATCTCAGGCAAATGGAAAATTTGCATATCCAGCATCTGCTGGGTACCGGGGATTTTACTGTATTAAATAAGGGGTAATGAGTCCCTGATAGTGTATGAGCACTGAATTGTTCTGACCATCATGCCTGCTTTGTTAAGTGTTTGAATCTTTCAATAAACTTTCCCTTTATTTCATGGGTAACCATGAGAGCATTTCAGATTTCTGCAAATTAAAAATAAATCACTTCAAAATCCTCAGGCAATAAATTGAAATTCATTTTAAAACAAGACCAAATGCAGATCATTTTGATTCTAAACTCTACATGACCAAAATGATTCAAACTTAAGATGGAACCAGATGGAACCAGATTAATGAAGTTAATTAGTTACATTTCCGCAACCAAATCTGGTTCTCATTTGCTACCTGATCTTTAACTATGCTGACCTTTGATTTCAAGAATTAAACATTTGCACTTTTTAACAGTAGTCATAAATGTGGGTCTTTAAATTTCACAGTAGGCATTCTAGATCAGGAGAATGGAGAGCTCCCAAGAGAAACAGCAAGAAAATGTTTGACCAAGAGAAATCCCACATTTGGACCCTTTGATAAGTGTCCTCTCAGAACAATATACCTTTAATTTGCCTTGAATAGCAGCTCCCCACCATAGGATTACACAATATATGTGATACAGAAACAGGCCATTCAACCCAGCAAATCACTCCTATCATTTTATGCTTGATCTGAGATTCCTCTGTTGAACCTTTCAGTGTATTTTTTTAATTCTCTCTCTCTCGCTTGAACTAGTTCTGTCTTCCCAACTTGATTGCTCCTTTGTGTAGTGGTTTTCTGATTTTTAATCGCATTGTTTGTGGAAAACTTTCTTAAGAATTTCCCTTTGTATTTCATACTGATTATGCTCTTCCCCATAGGTGGATACATACCTTCTGTATCCAATCAACCTAAAATATTCAAAGTTTTAAAGACTTGTTTGGATCTCAGTCTAAAAGGTTTATATGCCATCTCTTGTCTTGTGAGTGTTGCAGAGTATATCAAGGACTCTAACAAGCATCCCTCAAAACTAAATTTCCTTTATTTTACATATTCATAAGCATTTATAGGATTTATCCAGTAACGCACCAATAATGCTGAAAAGCCAATACAAAACTGAATTCAAACATGACAAATCACTTTAGAAATGTGAAAACAAAACTTTCTCAGGAGTCATAAATTGATTTAGGACCTTTTGGTCTCAACTCCAGGGTAATGTGCAATTTTTTTGATTGTTAAAGTAGCCAATTATCAATTTGTAGTACAGCTTAAGATGCTGTTCATCAATAGCAATGAATTCTAAAGATGAAAAAAAAATGTCAACATGTTATGGAAATTCTGGACCAGTTCCCATTTCAGAGTTTACATGTTACAGATATGATGTATTTATAATCCTGTGATCTTTTAACATTGAATTCAGTACCACTTTGTGAAGCATTAATAACAGCACAGGCTGCATTAGTGAGAATTCTTTTTGGTCGCTGTGATTTCTAGGAGAGATACTACGAATGACGCATATTGCTAGAGGCCTGGATTCAGATGGGGCACTGTTACTGGACATTGTGGTGAATGGATTTGTGCTGCAACTTCCCTCATCTGTAAACCTTAATGTTAAGGTACAATAGGAAATGCATTATGATTCTCCATAATGTTTGATAAGAAAAATTTAAAATTTGAGGATGAAGTGCATGCGATTTTCCACCCAAATTCTCAGTACTGCAATATGCCTGAAGATACTAAAGTCAATCATGCTTTTACATTTTGTGCTGGTTGTTACAGTATTTCAAGCAAGGGGTCTTGATGGAAACAAAACTCCCATTTCAGACTATTAGTAAATAATCTCTGCTCTTAAGTTGTTAATGGTGCTTTGCTGCCTGTGAGGTAAGAGTATCTTTGCACATATTCCTTGAAGATCTGAATTCATGCATATTATTTGTCGATTCCTGCACAGTGTTTGTCTCTAAAGACAAAAAAAAATGATATGGAGACAACCAGACAGATAGAGTGCATCTTAAAACCCCTCTCATTATATTTAAATAATAGCTCAAATTTTGTGGGAACAGGGTCTACTTAATATACATAATTTGTAAAGTATATCCTAAGATAATGTTCCCAGTTGCTGTAAATTCAAGCTGATAACATTCTGGATGTTGTTTCGGTGAACAACGCGATAATTGACTTATACAATTTGACTAAGGGAATGAGAAATGTGGAGAGAACGAAAGTGGTGTATTCAGTGCTAAATCAGGTACAAGAGGAATGGGAAAATAAACTGCATAAAGAGAGAAGAGGGGAGTGAAGGGAATGGGAATTAAAATCTCTCAATTAATGTTTATAACTTGTACTGGATTACCTTCCAGCACAGAGTGAAAGAAGACCATTAAAACACCAGTGTGCGAGTTTAACAGCCATTTTCTTGATAAACCTAAATCAAGTTTAAGTGCCAGACATCCTTTCACAAGGTAGATGTCAAAGAGGCATAAATTGGCCAGCACATGGTGATGATTCACTATTAATTGTCAGCTGATGTGTAAATTAGTAACTGTTTACTGATCAAATACATTATTTTTTTCAGCAAATTCTAGGCCTAATGGTGTAAGAGTATTAATAGCAAGTGTGAATCTGTGACCATCTATCATCAATCTTCATGAAAATAATTTGTGTAATTTACATTCTCAATGCCTGCAATTCTGTGGTGTATTCAGGATTATTTAGAGGACTACATTCAAACTGGACCAGGCCAGATCTATGCCTACTCCACCAGGATGTTTACAGTAGATGATGCCAGTGTACCATATTCTTGGAATCACACCATTACTTATGATCGTAATCAAGGGCGAATGCCATTTCTTGTGGAAACACTCCAAGGTACAGCCATTGAGGCAACATATAACCCACTGGATGAAATTCTGGAGTACAAGGTTCATGCCATCATTGCTAAAGGTAATGAAACAGAAAGGTAGTTCTTTTTAAATTGAAAGAGATCTTTTCATATTTGGAATTGGAGTTGGTGCTTTATAACAATATAGTTCTGGATATATTTCAAAGCATCAAAGTTAAGTCTGCCCAATGTTCTAGAGTTACATAAAGAATTACTAAGGTGTTCTATTTTCGTAATTCTGCCCAAACTCAAAGTTTCACTTAATATTTAACCCTTTCTTGGCAATACAACCTCTTTTACTTGCCCTTCAAATTCCATTGCTCGATAACCCAGATCTTTCTGGGTCACATTTTTTGATGAATGGTGCTTGCGGTATTATCGTAACTAATTAATTGTTATAATGGCAAGTAGTTTATGGTGGGGCTCTATATTGCATTCTTTTCAGATGTATTTAGCTGTTGAAATCTTATGGGTCTTTATTGATATTGGAAATGCAAATGGAGACTATAAATAATGTTTTACATTGCAGTATTAAAATAATTACTCCATATTTTCTTAAGGACAAATTCCCTTGACATTAAATTCTTGTCTCAGATTCTCAGGCTAAAATCAGCATGCAACAAGTTAATTGACTGATACAGCCTATAATAGTTTGCCTGAATTATCCAATTGCCACACTAAATTTGACATTTTGCAATAATTTACAGGCAATAGATTGGTATAAAGAACACTTGCTGTCAAAATCTGCATATTTATAATTACTTTGACAGTACCACTCACCAACAAAATTAGCCAGTTTAAAACAAAATATACAATAAAAAATCTGCCATAAGGGAATCCAATGAATGAAACTAAGGAAACAAAAGGAAAACTTTCTTTTAGATGTCCCTCAGAATTAAAACCAGCACTAGAGATGGGAGTTGATATAAAAGCATTAGAAAATGATGCTGGAGAAATAATAATGGGAGACAAGGAGATGGCAGAGGAAGTAAATGAGTATTTTTCATCATTCTTCACTGTGGAAGACATTAGCAATGAGCCAGATGTCGAAGGGTATCAGGGAAGGGAAGTGGGTGCAATTACTGTTTCAAGGAAGAAGGTGTTTGAGAAACCTATTGGAATTCTTTGAAGAAGTAACAAACAGGCGAGATAAAGGAGATGGAGTGAATGTTGGGCATTTAGGTTTTCAGAAGGCGCCATACATGAGGCTGCTTAACAAGAAAAGAGCCCATCGAATAACAGGAAACATTAGTACAGAGAGAGTGATTGGCGGAAAGCAGAGAGTCGGAATACAGGGATCACATTTTGGTTGGTTGTCAGTTGCTAGTGGTATTTCACAGGACTCTGTGTTGGGGCCACTTCTTTTTGTTGTATATTATTGATTTGGATTATGGAATGAATCGCTTTGTGGCCAAGTTTGTAAATGATACGAAGATAAGTGGAGGAGCAGGTAGTGTTAAGGAAACAGGGAGGCTGCTGAAGAGCTTAGACAGATTTGGAGAATGGACAGAGAAGAGACAAATTAAATACAATGTCAGAAAGCACATGATCATGCACTTGAGCAGAAAAAAAATAAACAGGCAGAGTATTTTTTTTAATGGGGGGAAAATTGAAAATACCCAGTTGCAAAGGGACCTGGGTGTCCTTGTTCAGGTTAGCCTGAAGGCAAACTTCTTGATGAGTCAGTGGTGAAGAAGGCAAATGCAATGCTTGCATTCATATCAAGAGGAATAGAATACAAGAGCAGGAGTGTGATGTCGAGGCTTTATAAGGCACTGGTTTATTGTGAGCAGTTTTGCGCTCCCCATTTAAGAAAGGATATGTTGACACTAGAGAAGGTTCAGAGAAGTTTCACAAGGATGATTCCAGGAATATGAGGAGCTCTTGGCCTGTAACTTGTTGGAATTTAGGAGAATGAGGGGGATCATATAAATGTTTCCAATGATGGGAAAATCCAGAACCCGGGGCCATGGTTTGAGGATAATAGGCAAACCATTTAGGACCGAGATGAGGAGGAATTTCTTGACCCAGAAGGTGGTGAATCTGTGGAATTCATTGCCACAGAGGGCAGTAGAGGTAGGTTCATTAAATATATTTAAGAGGGAATTAGATATATTTCTTCAGTATAAGGGTATTAAAGCTTACGGAGAGAAGGCGGGGACGGGGTACTGAACTTTAAGATCAGCCATTGAATGGCGGAGCAGGCTCGAAGGGTCGAATGACCTACTCCTGCTCCTATCTTCTATGTTTCTATAGGGAGAAAGCCAGGGAGTGGGGCTGAGTGGGAAAATGGATCAGCTCATGATTAAATGGCAGGGCTGACTTGATGGTCTAAAAAAAGTTATTCCAAAACATCAGCCTGCCTTTACATTGTACAGCTGACAGGCCTGCTGTACACTTTCAATAATTTATGTAACATATTACATAAACACCATTTAAGGTTAAAAAATTACTTAGATTGCATGGATTTAGAAATAAAAAGGCCATCTCAAAATATCTCCCTTATTCTCTGAGCTAAATGTGCTTGCAGTTTGGTTAAGGTCAAAGAACAGCAAAATGTGAGATATGTCTTAAGAATTGATTCATAATTGAATCCTGTGTTCCCCAAGAATAAAAGTTATTTGTTTCAAGCAGGTGACCATAGTAACCAGTGTCCGAGTGGTTTTGCTCTGGATTCATTTGGACCTTATTGCTCAGGTCGGTTGAATATTGTCATTCACTACTGGAATAGATTTTTTGCTTGACAAAGATACTTTGGCTAAAACAAGTGATACAAGACCTTTTATTAAGCCATCTGTTATTCCACACAGATGAAGATGAGTGTGCCATCCGGAATCCGTGCTCTCATACATGTCACAATGCAATGGGGACCTACTACTGTTCATGTCCAAAAGGTCTCACCATATCTGCTGATGGAAGAACCTGCCAAGGTAAACTGGATTTCAGATTAATGTGCAACAGCACGGCTAGAATTAATTATAAAATAAATTCTCCAAACAATCTATAACAACATGCAGTTTGCGTAGTGGTTATAGGCCAGCAACATGCATTCAAATTTGGTGCTTCTGTGAGGAGTTTGTATGTTCTCTCCACGTCTGTGTGGGTTTCTTCCCACCCTCCAAAAATGTATGGGATGGTGTTATTGGGTGGCACGGGCTCATGAGCCAGAATGACCAGTTACCATGCTGTATCTCTACATTTTTTTTAAAATGCATTGAACAAATTAAGAAATGGCTTTGTATTTCCCTTTGACTCTTTAATCTACATGCACTTCAATGCTGATAATAGAAAATGGCTTTGGTTTCAGTTTAATGAGATTGTTACATGAAACCCCATTCACAGTTATCTGTTTTTTGTTGTGACTGAGGCACAGTGTAAGCTAATGGCACTTAATGAGTAAGGAGTCATGTGATGCAATAGGTTTTATTCCATATAATCTGATCCTGAATTCATGGTAAATTTATGACTAAAAATAAATGATTAAAAATTCTGGGCAATGGGATTAATTACGACCATACCACCTTCTCTATATTCTCTCTCCCTGAGACCTTCATTATTGGCCACTCTTCCCAGTTCCAAACACTTTCACCATGTTTAGCACCATCACAATCTGGAAGAAGTGGGAATATTCCGCCTGTGGAAATCATGACTGGGTAGCAGATTCCTATTGCTTGAAGTGTGTTCTTGTCCAGAGCTACCAGTGGAAGGTTTTAGGAGCTTTAAGGAATTTTAGCTCTTTTAAAACATCTCTTTGTCCCTTATTCCCATTATGGAAATGTTGGAATTGCCTTGTGTATTGTCAATATCCAGCACTGAGAAATATTCAGTGGGGAAATACAGAAGTATTTTCTCAGTGCCAAGATGTATATTCCAGGGCAGAAAAGAAAGAATTTTGGTCTTTTCCTCACTTGGTGGCTCAGATTTTGTCAATAATATTGAACGACAATGTTGTTTGAAGGGGTAGTTGGGAGAAAGCACTCCATTACTCAAAGTAACGGATCCATGAAGAAAATTTCAGGCCAAAATGTAAAGCTGTTTTAGATACAAGAGAAAAATAATAGCTGAAATCCTAAGGGGTAGAAAGGCAATCATTGAATGGATGTTATAATATTGATGTTCATTGTCATTTTCTCCTCAAAATTGCTTTCACTGATTTTAGAAAATGAATGTCAGGAGTGGGCTACAAAGACCAACTCAACTTTTGCACCTGTTTAGTACTGTTAACTGAGTTAATTTCTAACTGATGACCTTAACACAAAATTTTAGCCCTTGTGAAAAAAAATCTTCAAATGTAAGTCACTAACACTGGTCATTATTCTTTCAGATATCGATGAGTGTGCTTTCAGTGGTCACATTTGTCATGTAGGACAAGACTGTGAAAATACCATTGGGTCATATCGCTGTGTTGTGAAGTGTGGTTTTGGTTTCAGAAGGACTCCTGAAGGTTTGAGTTGCCAAGGTATTATTGTTTTATATCCCTTGTAGAGGTAACAGGAATATTTACAACCTTTAGAGATTTGCTTAATGATATATGTGTGGTTATAGGGAGTGTGGGGAATGTTAATGTGACTACAATTAAACATAAAATATCTCTAGACCCCTGTCCTCGTGGACCTTCCCATTCAGCTTAAGGGAAAAAGGATAGAAGGAGCACCTTTATCAAACTGAATCCATTTTCCACTCTCTTGCTGCATTTATTCTGATTTGAGTAAAAACATATCACTTCTGCCTTGTGACCTTGTTATATTTAGACAGTTTCTAAATTTGATGCAGTGAGAAGTTCCCAGCTGAGTCAATAACATTAATGTAGAGATGTGGCACAAAAATTAATTATTTTCCTGTCTATTCCTTCAGGATGTGCTTTGGGAAATTATCATACATTAATGCAAGTTGTTATTTTAAATTTAAATTTAGATATATAGGGCCATAACAGGCACTTTTGGCCCACGAGCCTGTGCTAACCAATTACAACCAGTTGACCTACATCCCCGGTACATTTTTGAAGGGTGGGAGGAAACCCATGCAAATACGGGGAGAACATGCAAACTCCTTATAGACAGTGTGGGATTCGAACCCCGATCCTGGTTACTGGCTCTGGAACAGCATTGCACTAACTGCTACACTAACCATGTTGTCCTCTATTTGTGTAATAGTTTTGCCTCTACAAGAGTGAACAAACGATAATAGTTTTTTTGTTATTTGTACCAGATATCAATGAATGCCAAGAATCTCATCCCTGCCAGCATCGCTGTCTGAACACCATTGGGAGCTACCGATGTGTATGTAATCGAGGTTATCAACTAAGAGGTAGAAGATGTATGGGTAGGTACAAAGGTTAGGTTAAGAAACTTTAGATTCTTATTATTCTGAATTGTAAGCAAGCTGGGAAAGAAATTATTGTTTAGTAAATGAGACAGAAATATGATAATTTTAAAAGTTGGGAATTGCATAATAGCACTATAAGACCCTCAAGTCAATAAACTGCTGAGTGTGTTCTGGGTTTCACTGCTTAGATATCAATGAATGCAGACAGAATGTTTGCCATCCTGATCAACAGTGCAAGAACACCCGAGGGGGATTCCGGTGCATTGATCTGTGTCCAAGTGGAATGACCAAAGCTGAAAATGGAAGTTGTATTGGTAAGTTTAAGGTGTACTGACAATAACTACAACAGCAGTGCGAGTATAAGACAGCTTTAATAAACTAATATGTACACTAAGAGGTCTTGTCCCTCTGCAAGACGAACCTGGAAGGCTAGACTGTAGCTCTGGGCTGCTTTATATACAAGGTCACCGGGATGACCCCTGGTGACCTTGTGGTGTAATTACATATCACCACATAAGGCACAGCATCTGCTCTAATTTCTAGATAGAATGAAGAGGATCACACTTTTCTCTGCATTCATTGATATAGACAATTACTTACCATAAGATATGTTTGAAAAGGTAAGTAAAGTCAGTAGTTGGTCTGTTCAGAACCTTTAATGCCTCAAATACTTTGTAGTATTCAATGAGCAGCATTGCAAAATCAAAAACCTGGTACTAATCAACCCACTCAATTAAATCAAGATCAGACATGATAAATTTAAGTAGCTCCATCACTGCAGAGGAACTAGTGTTAGTATTTGTTCAAGTATTCAGCTACCATTGACATAGGCTATTCCCACTAATGATAGAATTAAAGTGCAGATATGGCTATATATAGTTTGCCTAAAGAAGCTTCTGGTAAAACAGGAGGCCAGAAGCCAGCTTTGCTGAGTTAGGGGCACATTGCTCTGTGCCTTTAACCTCTGTGGTGAAACATCCTTAAGGAATACTGGGTTAGCTCTCTCAATGCCAAAAGGAAGAACCACCCCAAGTTGCACATTCCAGCAGTAACAACTTGATCATTATAGTTAAGGTTCGGTGGTATGTCTAAGGATGGAATTTGAGCGTATACACACTTTCCTACCTGTATTTTATTTTGGAGAGAGAGGAGGGAAAGGCAGTGATTGGACTGACCAGCTCTTTCCTCAAGCTGGACTATCTGAGAGGGTTGAACAAAATGAGGAGAAAGCCAACTATTTGGGACTGAGATTCAAATCCATGTGCTTCTGGTTCTCAATCCTCCATCTTGGGCTATTCCATCATTGTGATGCTCAAGACTGAAATTGATTTCTGTAGCTAGGGAATTGAGGGGAAAAGTGGATTAAGTTAATTACTCTTCATAGATTTGTTTGAACAAATTCTGGAATAGGCTTGAGGCCCTACAGGCGCTTCTGTATTGTTGAAGAAACCATCAGATTTTCCTCTGCTGTGGTCATCCAATATTTTCAGGAAAAAAAATGAATAGTTATCAGTTCACAATCTCTCCTTTAAGAGGTATTGTATAAGATGTTTCTTAAAATACAAAAATAACTACCACAGATTCTGGGAATACTCTTTAGGTTTGGCAACATCTTCAGTCTGAAATGCCAATCCTACTTTGGTTCTGAAAGCAAAATGACATCAAATGCCTGGCATTTACCACAATTTACTAAAAAGAGAAAATTTGGTGCAAAGTCATGGGTCAAATCTAGTGCTGAAATGTATTTCAGTATGAGCAGATAAGAAGTCCTAAAGATCTATGCTTGTCCAACTTGAATAAAGTATAGCTTCTTTTTAAATGGGTTATTTGCATAAGATGACTAATTTGTGCACTTCTCATACCTCAATAAACAAACATGTTGTTGTTACTGTGCATTAATGCAATTTTCATTGAATTTTCTCCATAGATATCAATGAATGTAAAGATGGCATCCATCAGTGCCGTTACAACCAGATATGTGAGAATACTCACGGGAGCTACCGTTGTATTTGTCCACGAGGCTACAGATCTCAGGGAGTCGGAAGACCTTGTGTCGGTCAGTAAACTTTAGTAATTACTGCGAATCCTTTTCTGTGCAAAGCTCATCCAGATTAGATTTTATTTTGAGAAAAATTAGATAAAGAAATGGAAATTTACCGATGGAGAGGCTAGAGTACAGCAGGAAACCAGTTTGAGTTTGTAAGGCCAGACAACACTAGAGGAGAAAAGGGTGTTGCCAATATTGTGCATTTCATTTGATTAAATATCCTTTGATCTTGCAATACAGTCTAGAATTTTATTTTTTAATGCTTCATATTTCCTTTAATCAGTGATGTAGCAGGTATTTCTCTGAACAGTTTTGGAATATAGGATCAGGAGGCCACAGGCCCTCAGGTCTGCCCTCACCCACTATTTAACATAACTATGGATGACCTGCCTGAGACTTCAGCTCTTGTATGTTAATTCCCCAAAGCCCTCTCCATTAACAACTTCTTTAAATGTCCCCAAAGAATTAGCCTCTTCAATCTTCCAGAGTAGAGAATTCCTAAGATTCTTCATTCTCTTTGTGATGTCGTTCTGACATGCCCAAGTTTTAAATGATCATTCACAAGGCTTGTAGATGTATATCCATTCATTCAAGATTATCCCAGTAATGCAAATATCACAACACCTATAATGTCATGTCTCCAAGGATTAGATATATTTCAATAAGTGCTTTCAAGCTGTCTTGTAAAATGGGGTTAACAGGGAAATTTTCCCAATTAGCACCCCACTCACAAGGCAGCTTGAAAAGATCCGAGGTAGTGAGGGAACCCAGTTAAACTTAGGTCTTGTCCACTGGCAGTTTGAAAACTAAAATGACCGACCTGATTATTCAGGTGATGTCAGTGCTTGTGTGCGTGCATCACCGGGCAGTCAGGAAAGGGGATATTATAATGTGGTTTAAACGTGCTTCCCAGGAAAAGTAAGGTTAAAATCTTTTACTTCATTTCATCCGGTGAGTGCATGATGCATCACTTAATGCAGGGGCGGGATTCCCCCTTAAATTGCCGCATTGCTGATTTAATGGGGCAATCCCCCTGCAAGTTGAAAGGTGCTGGGAGCACCTTTGACCCATTAAACGCACCTTGGTCCCAGGAAGGCTACCCAGACGCAGCAGTTTGAAAGCGCCTAATAAGATCACCCTTTGTCAAGTCCAAAGAATATACATCTTATTTCTTCAGTTGAACAAGATGGGACAACCCATAAATTGGCTTTTGTGAATTTCTTTGAACTGCCTCAAATCCCAATATATACTCTCTTAAATAAGGTGACTGAAATTGTGAATGGTATTCCCGGTATGACCTCACCAGTACTTTGCACAATTGTAACAAGACTTCTCTATTTAGTGGTCTGTTCTTTGAATGGTTTACAAGGGTCTTGGTGAGAAACCCTGCATTGAAATATAAGAAATGGTTGTTGTACTGAATTCCAAATATCTACTGGACATGGCAACAAAAATCACTTATTCATTAATTCCAATTTCTGCACACTTCTTTCAATTTAACAGACTTCAAAAATAATTACAGTATCCTTTTTTCTTTTATAGTTCACTCTCAATTCAGGTCTTCCTTTATAGTTAGACCATTACAGCACAAAATTCGACCCTTCTAGTCCATGCTGAACCATATTCCTTCACTTGTCCCACTGATCTGCACCCAGTCCATCTCTCCCATCCATGTACCTGTCCAAATTCTTCTTAAATGTTAATAATTGAGCTCACATTCACCTGCTCAGCTGGCTGCGCATTCCACCCTCCCACCTCCCTCTGTGTGAAGACGTCCCCCTAAACTTTTCCCTTTCCCCCAAGGAAACTGCTCACACTAAACATCCGAGACTCTCATTTGTACAAAACAATATTTATTTTTATAGTACTTATACAATCAGATGACAATAAACTTGACTTTCACTCTTAACCTATGTCGTCTGGCTTGTATCTCACCTACCCTCAGGGGGAAAAGTCTATCTATATTTACTCTGTCTATCCTCCTCATACTTTTAAATACCTCTATCAAATCTCCCCTCATTCTTCTGTGCTCTAGAGAATAAAGTCCTAACCTGTTTAACCTTGACCTGTAACCAGGGCAACATCCTAATAAATCTACTCTGCACTCTTTCTAATTTATTGATATCTTTCCTGTAGTTAGGTGACCAAACTGCATACAGTACCCAAATTTAGCTTCACCAATGTCTTGGACATAACATCCCAACTCCTATACTCAATATTTTGATTTATGATGGCCAATATGCCAAAAGGTCTCTTTACCACCCTATCCACCTGTGACGCCACTTTCAATGAATTATGTATCTGTATTCCCAGATCCATACCTCAGCGTATTGCCTTTCTTGGTTTGTCTTTCCAAACTACGGCACCTTGTCTGCATTAAATTCCATCTGCCATTTTCCAGCGCAGGTCCAGATCCCTGTGCAAGCTTTGAAAACCTTCTCTGCTGTTCACATTGCCTCTAATCTTAGTGTCATCTGTAAACTTGCTGATCCAATTTATCACATTGTCATCCAGATGACAAACAACAATGGTCCCAGCACTGATCCCTGAGGCCCACCACTAGTCACAGGCCTCTAGTCTGAGAAGCAATTATCAATTACTACTCACTGGCTTCTCTTTAAATAACAGAACAACATGAACTACCCTCCAATCCTCTGGCACCACACCTATGGCTAAGGACATTTTAAATATTTCTGCCAGAACCCCTGCAATTTCTACACTAGACTCCCTCAAGGTCTGATGAAATATCTTTGTCAGGCTCTGGGGATTTATCCAACCTTATTTGCTTTAAGACAGCAAGCACATCCTCCTCTTTAATCTATATATGTTCCATGACTTCCCTACTTGTTTTCTTTCCTTTCCCCCACTCTGTGACCATTTTCTGAATGAATACTGATGCAAAATAAAAACATTTAAAATCTCCCCATCTCTTTTGGCTCCACACAAAGCTGCCCACTCTGGCCCTTACTATCCTTTTGCTCTTAATATACCTGTAGAAACCCTGAGGATGTTCCTTCACATTATTTGCCAAACCAACCTCATGCCTTCTTTTAGCCTTCCTGATTTCTCTCGAGGGTTTTCTTGCATTTTTAAATACTCCTCAAGAACCTCATTTGCTCCATATAGCCTACACCTAGTATAAACTGCTGTCTTCTTCCACACCAGATCCCCAATGTCCCTCAAAAAACCAAGGTTCCCTATACTTGCTAACCTTGCTTTTAATCTTGACAGGAATATACAAATTCTGTACTCTCAAAATTTCACCTTTGAAAATCTTCCACTTACCTCTCACATCCTTGCCCGAAAATAACTTATCGCAATGCACGCATTCTAGATCCTTTCTCAATTCTTCAAAATTGCCTTTTGGATAGAATCTCAACCAGAGGCCCAGACCTATCCTTCTCCATAATTAACTTGAAACTAATGGCATTATGATCACGAGACCTAAAATGTTCCCCAACACATACTGTCACCTGTCCTGACTCATTCCCTAATAGGAGATCCAGAATTGCATACCTCTATATATTGATTTAGAAAACTTTCCTGAACACATTTGAGAAAATCCAAGCCACCCAGCCCTTCTACAGTATGGGAATCCCAGTCAATATGTGGAAAATTAAAATCTACTAAAACAACCTTTTGGTTCCTGCAGCTGTTTGCTATCTCTCTACAGATTTGCTCCTCCAATTCTCGTTGACTTTTGGGCGGTCTATAATACAACCCCATGAGTGTGGTCATTACCTTCTCCATTCCTCAGCTCCACCAATATAGCCTCAGTAGACGAGCCTTCTTTTCTGTCCTGCCTGAGCACAGCTATGATATTTTCCGTGACAAGCAATGGAAGCTCAGAACATTGAGCTGCCAGTCCTGCAACCAAGTTTCACTAATAGCTGCAATGTCATAATTTCATGTGCCTATCCATGCTCTAAGCTCATATGTCTTTCCTACATTGCATTGAAATAGATGCACCAGAGAACATTTCTACCACATACAACCGTTGACTTCTACTGGTGCATGTAATTTTCACATCATCTTTTCCCTCCTTCACTCCTCTATCTGCTCTAGAAACTGTTTCCCATCTCCCTACAAGTCTAGTTTAGAACCTCCAGAGCAGCACTAGCAAACCTATTAGTCCCCCTTTAGTTTAGATGCAAACCATCCTCTCGGAACAGGTCCCACCTTCCCTGGAAAGAGAACCCAATGATTCAGAAACCTGAAGCTCTTCCTCCAGCACCATGACTTTAGTCACATGTTAATCTGAATTATCCTCTCATTTCTAACCTCACTAGCACATGACACGGGTGCAATCCTGAGATCACGACTCTGGAGGTCCTGTCCTTCATTCTAATGCCTAACTCCCTTAATTCTCATTGCAGGATCTCTTCACCCTTCTTACCTATGTCATTGGTCCCTATATGGATCATGTCATCTGGAAGCTCACTCTCCCTTCTGAGAATGCGATGTGAGATATCTTGGACTCTGGCACCAGGGAGGCAACATATTATCCAGGATACTTGATCTCTTCCATAGAACCTCTTATCTAACCCCTTAGCTATGGAATCCCTATCACTACAGCTCACTTCTTTTCCTTCTTAGCCACAGGACCAGACTCCATGCCAGAGACCTGATCACCATGGATTGTCCCTGGTAGGTTCACTCCTCCCCCCACCAACAGTATTCAAAATGGTATAATTGTTATTGAGGGAATGGCTATAGGGATAACCTGCACTGCCTGTCTGTTCCTTTTCCGTCTTTTGATTCTCACCCATCTACTCTCCTCCTGCCTCCTAGGTGTGATGGTGTCCTGTGACTCCCATCTATCACCCCCTCTGCCTCGTGAATGACCTGGAGTTCATCCAGCTCAAATTCCTTACCTCAGCTTGTCAGGTGCTACAGCTGGATGCACTTCTTACAGATGAAGTCATCAGGGAAACTGCTGGCTTCCCTGAGGACCCACGTTCTACAAGAGGAGCATTCCCCTGTCTTGGCCACCATTCCCACTGTTTATGACTAGAGGATAAAAATATGATATCTGAAAATCTCCCCTCAACTGTACTCACTTTAAATAACTTTCTCCTTTAACTCTTCTCACTTACTCCAAATTAAAGGAGTAGCCATGGGTACTTGCATTGGTCCCAGCTTTGGTTATCTGCTTATGGGCTTTATGGAGCAAGCCTGCTGCACAGGCAGGACCCCTCAACTCTTTCACCAACATTTCGACAACATTGGGGCTGTCTCATGCATCCAACTTCCACCCTGACCTCAAACTCACCTGATCCATCCCTTTCTTGGATCTTTGTCTCCATCTTGGGAGACAAGCTTTCCACCAACACATATTACTCCCACAACTATCTTGACTACACTCCCTCACACCCTGTCCCCTGCAAGGATTCCATGTCTGCCTTCTTCCACAAATGTGGCTTCCCCTCCACTATTATCAACTCAGCCCTCTCCTACATCTACTCCATTTCCCACCCATCTGCCCTGGACCCCTCTGTTCCTGGATGCAACAACAAAATCTCCCTCATCCTCACCTACCACCCCACCAACCTCTGCATCCAACACATTATCCGCTGGAAATTCCGGCACTTAATTCAGGATCCCACCTCCAGACACATTTTTCTTTCTCCTTTATTGACCCCCGGCACCTTCCTCTTTGGCCACAGGAGGTGCAACACCTGCACCCACACCTCCTCCCTCACCATGGTCCGGGGCTCCAAAAAGGTCTTTCAAGTGAAGCACCACTTCACTTGTATATCCACAGGACTAATTTACTGCATCCCTTTGTGGCCTTCTCTACAACAGAGAGACCGGTCACAAATTGGGAGAGCACTTCAGTAGCCAACCATTTCAATTCTGAGTCGCACTCCCAAACTCGCATGTCTGTCCATATCCTTGTGTACTATCCCACCCTGACCACCCACAGATTGGTGGAATAACAGCTTATTTTACATCTGGGCACTCTCCAGCCAGATGGCATTAACATCTCTGCTTTCTGCTAACCTGCTCAACTTTTTTTCCCTTCCCCTTTTCCAGTTTTCTCCCTCCACTCACCCAGCCATCCCTCCTCCCCCTGGTTGCTCCTGTTCCCTCCCTCCCTTCCCCATCTATCATCTCCTGCCTCCCCCCCACCTTTTTCCTTTTGTTCAGATGCCTGCCGACATTCTTCCATACCTTGATGAGGGCTCAAGCCCGAAATGTCGGTTATGTATTTTTACCTTTGCTATATAAAGGACACTGTTTAACCAGCATTTTGTGTTTTTACCTTAACTGTACCTACCTGCTGAGTCCTTTTGTTTCTCAAATAGCGTTGCCCTTTCTTACTTCAACTCCTGCACCACCTCCTCAGCGCCTATTCACCAAAGCCCCTTGAGCCAAAGCCTTTCCATTTCCACGATGACCGCTCCGCTACACAGTCCCTCACTTTTATAGTGATGTTTGGGTCACCTGACTTTGATTGCCTATTTAACCATGTACAACTTGAAATATTAAATGAAATTTTGCTTAACTACCTCAGCTGGGAGAGATTAGCAAAGCTGGAGGTCCTTTTTAAATTTCAAAAATATTCAGAACATTAAAATGTAGTTGAATTTTCCAATACAGAAGAACCTGCCACATAGTTAGGGCTTTCTCTCAGTCATGCAAGCTTGGTGTATCTTTAAGATAAAATCACCATGTAAAGAATGATTGGATCAGTTCTGGAATTGAAAGGTGCTGTGGAAAGATTTTGTGCAGAAACAGGCCCTTTGACCCAATGGGTCTATCAGGCATCCTTTGCACTAATACCACCCAAATCTTTTTTTTTTAAATTCTCCTTACTTTCCCATCACTGTACCTAGAATTTTCCACTCACCTACACATTGGGAGAAAATTTACAGTAGCTAATCATCTAACAAACCAGCACGCCTTTAAAAAAATAGGAGATAAGTGAAGCACTCAAAGAGAATTCATGCAATCATAGGCAGAAGGATGCACCCAAGATGAGGATTAAAGCCACATCTGATGCTGTGAGGCAACAGGTCTACTTGCTTTGCCACTCTGCAGAAACATAGATTAATATTAAGCAAACTGCTGGAGGGACTCAGCATGTCAGGCAGATCCACAAAGAGAAATGGACGGTCCACATTTCAGGTCAAGAAATTCATCAAGACTAAGGTGGGGATAGCTAGCAAGCATTAAAATGAAGGAGGAGAGGCCAAGAGGTGGAAGACAAGTAGAGGAGACAACCACTGGTGAAGGGTGGGGGGGAGATGGTCGAGTGAAAGCAAGTAGTGGAATAGCATTTCCCAAAATTGGAAAATTCAAGGTTCATCCTGTATCATTGTACTTGCTTTTCACAAACCACTTTTAATAAGTATAGCTGTGGTGTAATTATCTCCTTTCATGATAATTTACTGTTTTTACTATTATTGGAGATTTCATTATCATTTTTTCTTTGTTTTTAAAGTGATTATTAGATAGTTCCAAAATAGTATGTGGCCTGTATCATGAGGTACGATAATACTGTTCATTTTTACTTTCTGTAACTTGCCAAAAGTCAGAATCGTCAATTGTTGCCTGTTGTGCAATGTTCTATTTGCTACAGGGTTGGAACAATATATTTGCTTTCTTCTGCTTAAAAATGTTCAAACAGCTGCCTGATTTTAGCTTTTGTTCATAATCTAATGAGCAACATGATCAGGGTGTTTTAATCAAGGTCTCAGATGACAAACCCTTACTAGCTACTGCATTAATTAAATATATTAGATAATTTTTAACTGCAATAAATCCATTATCAACTAGCCAAAGATAAAACTTCCAGTAAAACTCAAAGTTGCTTAAAACTACTCCTAATTTAGTAGTAAATTAAATTGCTTCTCATTCAATGTGCCTGCTGGAGAAAAATAAGATACAAGATTACTGTGAGTGGTGTGAGAATTTGTATGTAGTTGATGATGGAAGTCAGGAAGCAAAAGTACCACAATATTCAAACAAGAAGATCGTTGTACCAAAAATTTCCCCAGTTACTTATCCAAATATCATTTCCAATTTTCCACTCAAATTGCCATTTTGAAATAAACCACTCTCTGTTAATTTCTCACCACTACCTCATTAAAATTCCCATTTCATTGGTTGGATCAGAAGTGCTTTATCCTGAAGATAGATTTGCATTTGCATCAATCAAACAGGCATCCACATTATACATATAATGAAACGCGAAAGCTGAAGGAATCCAGCAGGTCTTGCAGCATTGATTGAAGGTAAAGATATACTGTACAAGCGACATTTCAGGCCTGAGCCCTTGTTCAAGGCTTCTTACCTTGAAGGAAGGGCACAGGCTAAAATGTCAGTTCTATATCTTTACCCCCTATGGACATTGTGACACCTGCCGACTTCCTCCAGCATTTCTGTGTTTTATCCCTATTATACATGTTCCTGTCAAATAGGTCAAACTGTGTATAAAGTCTCTTGATTCAAAATCCTGCTTGGAGTAAGTTAGTAAAACCAAATTACTCCATGTAGGACAGGCTAACTGTATTACCGAAACTGATCCTCTTTTTTTCTGTGTTCTCTTTTCTTTCCCTTTCATGGTATGTTTTGCTGCGATCCATGTCATATGAGCAGACATTGACGAATGTGAATGGGTACCTAAACGTTGTGCATACCAGTGCATCAATACACCTGGCAACTTCAAGTGCGTGTGTCCTCCTGGACAAAAATTGCTAGGTGATGGGAAATCTTGTGCTGGATTAGAAAGATTACCAAATTATGACAGAATTTATAACTTTGCCCAGTTCCCCAATGCGGGTTACTTCAACCAGCAACACTTTAGTGAGACTTCGCAGTATAGATCTCACGTGAGCTACGGGACCATTTACCATGTGCCTTTCTCCAGGATGGGAAGGAGCTTTAGAAAAACATGCCCTGAAGGCTATGGGGCAAAGTATGGCAATTGCATAGGTAAACATCACCCTTTGTAAATGGAAAACATGTTTATACAGTATAAGCTATGAAAAAGCTTTGCTTGAAATACCTTGTGGGCTGTGAAGCTGAACTACCACTGCACAGGAAATTGTTTCCAGATTCTGTTCACTAATATAACTTATCATACCTTGTGTCTTCATATAATTACTTGCAATGTGATTGCTATTTTCCTTTTGTTACAATCGACTTATACCTTTCGATTTCCTGAAGCCATGGTACTTTTCCCTTTGTCTGAATATCTATTTCCCCTCTACTGTTAGCGAAACCTGACAGACTGACCACGCTTAGAGTGTTGAATGACCTAGTCTAAATTTTTACAAATAGGTTGTGTTCTGCAATCTGACCAGAAAACTTGCCCTGTTTCAGTAATCCATTAATTTATTTTCTTTTTTAAATTGAAATTTAAACTTATTAATAAAATAATTAGATGCATTTCAACATGCTCTCATCCTTCTACAGTCAAAATGAAAAGGTCCAAGATCTGCTAATCTTCCTATAGAAGACTTGTTTTCCAATCCATGCAACATCCCAGTAAATCTCCTCTGCACCCTCTCTAAAGCTTCCACATCCTTCCTGTAATGAGGTGACCAGAACTGAACACAATTCTCTAAGTGTGGTCTTACCAGATATTTGTAGAGTTGCAACATGACCTCTCTACTCTTGAACTCAATCCCTCTATAAATGAAGCCCAGCATCCCATTGGCCTTCTTAACCATCCTATCAACTTGTGCAACAACCTTGAGGGATGTATGGATTTGAGCCCCAAGGTCCCTCTGTTCATCCATACTCTTTAAGTAACAGACCATTAACTCTGTTCTCAGCCTTCTGGTTTGTTCTTCCAAAATGCATCACCTCACACTTATATGGATTGAAGTTCATCTGCTACTTTTCCACCCAACTCTGCATCCTGTCTCTATCCTCTTGTAACCTTCAGCTCTATCCACAACTCCTCCAATCTTCTGCATCTTCATCCAGGTCATTCATAAAAATCACAAAGAGCAGGGGTCCCAGAACAGATCCTTGCAGTACTCCACTAGTCACTGACCTCCAGGCAGAATACTTTCTTTCCACTACTACTCTCTGCTTTCTACCTGAAAGCCAATTCTTTTTTTTAATTCTCACAGCCATGCTTCAAGACTTTCTGAACGAGTCTCTCATGGGGAATTTGTCAAATGCCTTACTAAAATCCATGTAGACCTCATCAATTTCATTTTTTACCTTCTCAAAAAACTCAAATAGGCTCATGAGGCATGACCTTCACTTCACAAAGCCATGTTGACTATCCTTGAGTAGATTGTATTTCTCCAAATGCTCATTGATCCTCTCTTTAAGAATCTTCTCCAATATTTTGCACACCACTGATGTAAGACTCACTGGTCTATAATTCCCAGGATTCTCCCTATTACCTCTTTTAAACAAAGCGACTACATTCTCCAATCCTCCAGCACCTCCCTTGCAGCCAAAGAGGAATCAAAGATCATAGTTATTGCCTCATCTATCTCTTCCTTCATTTCCCACACCAACCTGAGGTACATCGCATTGGGTCCCTGGAACTTATCAATCTTAATACTTTTAAGAATATCCAACACTTCCTCGTCTTTAATCTCAACACTATCCAGCACACAAGCCCATTCTATTCTGACCTCACCTTGATCAAGGTCCTTTTCTCTTATGAATACTGAAGCAAAGTGTTCATTTAAGACCTCCTCTGCCTCCAGGCACATGTTGCCTCCTTTATCCTTTAGCGGCCCCACCTTCATTCTCGTCATCCTTCTGTTCACATACACATAGAACGCCTTGGGGTTCTCCTTACTTCTACAAGCCAAACCTTCTCATGCCCCCTTTGAACGCTCCTGAGTCCTTCCTTAAGCTCCTTCCTGGCCACCATATACTTTTCATGAGCCTTTCCTGCTTCCTATATCTAGTGTACATTTCCTTCTTCCTCTTGGCTAGTTGCCTCACTTGTTTCGTCAACCATGGGGTTCCCTTTTCCTACCATCTTTTTCTTTCCCAATGGGACAAACCTATCTTTAACCCTGCACAAGTGGTCCCAAAACTTCCGTCACATTACTTTTGTCCCTTCTCCCTTGTTTCCATTTACTCTCACTAGTTCCTGTCTCATCCCTTCATAATTAGCCCTTCTCCAATTAAGCACTTTCCCATTTTATCTGCTTTTAACCTTTTCCATGGCAATGATAAAGCTCAGAGAGTTATGGTCACTCTCACCAAAATGCTCCCCATTGAGAGGTCCACCACCTGACCAGGTTCATTATCCAGGATTAAATCCAGTATGGCTTCTCCTCATCAGCTGGTCCACCAACTGTGTCAGGAACAAATTTAGCCCCAGCTATCCCTCTTGAAGTCAGGAGGTGCCAGTCAATATTAGGGAAGTTGAAATCACCCATAACTACAACCCTTATTTTCCTGTACCAATCCAAAATCTGCCTTCTTACCTGCTTCTCGGTGTCCAGAGGGATATTTTTGGGGCCTATAGTCTACTCCCAGCACCGTGATTGCTCCCTTCCTATTTCTGACCTACCCACCCTGACTCAATGGACATTCTCCTCCCTTTCTTTAGCCATGATAGTATCCCTGAGCAGTAATGCTCCTCCCCCTCTCCCTTATCTATTCTTTTTAAAACACCTAAACCCTGGTACCTGCATCAGCCAATCCTTCCCTTCCTCCAGGCAACATATCATCCGGGAGCCTCAATCTCATTCACAGAACCTCCTATCCACCTATCTAACCAAAAGAGTGCCCTATCACTAAGGTTCTCCTCTTCTCCTACCTTCCCTTCTGTGCCAAAGATGAGACCACCACAACTGCTAGATCATTCCCCCAAAAGCTTCCAAAACAGTATACATTGTCGAGGAGAATGGCCACAGGGGTGCTCTGCTCTATCTGCTTATTCCCCTTCCAGGCATCCAGTTTCCTGACTGGATGAGCCTATTTTGGGGATGACTGTCTCCCTGAAGTTCCTCTCTATCACTGCCTCTGCCTCCCGAATGATCCAGAGTTCATCCAGCTCTTGCTCCATTTCCTTCACTCAGTCTCCCAGGAGCTGCAGCTGGATGCACCTCTTGCAGGTGCAGTCATCAGGGACAATTGTGCTGTCCCAGATTTCCCACATCCTGCAAACAGAGCATTCCACTGCCCTGGCTGTCTCCATTAACCCTTCCTAATTTAAATACAAAGATATTTTCTGGCCTTACCTCATTGGAATCAAGCTTGTCCTCAGCCTCTAAGTCCCACTCCTACACTGGGCCACTCTGTTTGAGCTACCCCTTTTTATTTGTCACTGCTCTTATCTTTATTATTCTTCCCACTAATCACTGTTCTGTTTAACCCTTAACTTGCCCTCCTGCTCCCTTTTAAACAGCACTCACCTCCAGCTGGTTTCCAACACTCACAGCTCTCTCGAGGGTCTCACTCCTCTTCTTTCAGTGATGATCCTGAAATAACAGTTAAATTCAAGTTGTTGTTCATTTGTTTTTTTAAAACAATTCTGCAGAAATGAAATAAATGAAATTAAAATTTTCCAATTTTATATCCCATTGGAATGCTCATTTAATACTAACTTTTTACGTTACAATAGAAAATGCTATCTTAATTTTCACCTTCATTGGTGAAGTGTCAAGAAAGATTAATAGTTTGATTTTTCAGAATGTCAACTTTTCTATTCACAGATATTAATGAATGTGAAAAGAAGCAACCTTGTCAGCATGACTGCAAAAACACAGCAGGGAGCTACCAGTGTCTCTGCCCCAGTGGATACAGGCTCATGCCTAATGGGAAAGCATGTCATGGTAGGAGAGAGTTTTACATCTGTACATTGTATTTATTTTTATAATAATAAAATCATAAAAAATCAGAAATAAGCCATTCAGTGACATATTAACTACCACCCATGCCCCAGGGTGAGCTTTCGTAACAACCCACTTGACCTTGCCCCCATCCCCTCACATATTCTAAATTTATCTGCTGGTGTGCATGTGTACGCTGTGCTCGGTAATGGCAGGATAGAATTGATGGGCTCAGTGGCAATAGCCCATTGGAGAAGAGTGAATGAGGAGGGGAGGGGTTGGGCCAGTAGTGGGGGTGCCTTGGTGCTGGCTGGGATCTCATTGGCGGGTCTGACACTGTGTAACTGGTTTGACCACGTTGGCATTTTATTCTCTGAGCCTTCTGGCTTGGGTTCAGAGAAATAACTGGAGATGAAAAAACAGCTGGGTAAAAATCAGGCACTGGCGAATTTCTAAGACACAATCTACCTTTATATAATTTATTATTAAATGTATATTTCTATTTCCGCACAATTCCCCGGCTTGCCTTTCCTTTAATTACATCGATTAAACGAGAACGCTCTGTCCAGGGTCCGCTTTTGCTCATGCCCTGACAACATGATTGAAAGCTTCTCAGTCAATAGATTCAGATTTATTAAATCATGAATACTTCACTTAAAATGCCTCCAAATACAAGTGAGTTTTTAAAATGTTGAGGAAATATTCTCCATTTTCAGAGGGAGACACCCCCCCATAGTCCACATCCCCGTGAACGCCCTGCCCTCTCTTCACCTTCAGTGGTAAAGTGACTCTCAACCCTGAGCACCCGGTGAGAGAGAAGCAGACGGCACTGCCTTGCAGCAAACAATCAATGCAGGAGCAATGGCTGTCTTTGTTACCCATAAACCCCACACAGCTGGAGCTGCTCTGCCAGCGCCAGGGATATGTAGAGCAATTCCAGCTGTATGGGGGCTATGGGTAATAAAGATGGCCATTGCTCCTGCATTGAGTCTTAGCCACAAGCCGGTGTGGTACTTTGATGAACTCTGGGCTTGGCACCCTTACTGCTACGTATGGAGATAGGTTGAGGGGGGGGGGGGGGGGACAGATGGACGATCAGAGGGGAGAGACGGCGGGGGTTGGGCATATTCATTAGTGTATTGTTACGGAGAGTCTGCATTTCAGATAAGACTGCAGGGTGGTCGCAAAAATGTCTAGGGCTGTCACAGGAAAAATTTGGGACGGGAATTAGTTTGTAATTCCCGCCTGGAACTTTTTACACAGCCAGCGTTGTGGGAAATTCCTGTTATGTAGTGGTATATTTGATGAGCAGATGTCATCTACCAAAAAAAGTGCTGGTTTTTGGAGGTTGATGGTGTTCAGAATCCTGGATAAAGGTTAGGCACCTGTACTGAGACCAATCATAATAGCTGCCCAGTAGAACCTACAAACCAATACTGGCCAGAACCTTAGTAATGCACAAGCCAATGTTACAGGTGCTGTTTTTTCAACAGTTGACAATCCTTCCATTTATCCCTTCTTTTCGATTTTTATCTTAACCAGTAAAACAAAATAGATACTGCATTATATCCTTACAAATTTTTATATATTTACTATTTGAACAATGTGCAACAACCCAATCATTAGTCAACTAAGTATTTATTCCCACTTCCAATGAAAAAAATACAATAATTTACTGTGTATAATTATGAATCCATTCATTTAGTTTGAAAGGTTCTAATAATAGCCACTCATAATTTAAATGTTTTCAAATGTTGCAATCCATAAGCATTACAATATTTCTTTTTTGACCTCCACAGATGTTGATGAATGTCTGGAACAAAACATCCATTGTGGAGCTAATCGTATGTGCTTTAATATGAGAGGCAGTTTCCAATGCATAGACACTCCTTGTCCACCAAAATACCAGCGAGATCCAATTACTGGGTACGTTTCACCAATGTCATTAGCTTTGTTCTGTTGTTTTTTTAATTATTTCCTATAATTTTTAAACTCAAAAACTTTTTGCCTGATTTAAGCGAGAAATTCCAGTTAGCAATCTATTATTTTCATTCCTATTACTTTCCTATTTCTTCTTACATGTAAATCAAGACTTAGAATCATAGAATGCTACAGCACAGAAAACAGGCTATTTGGCCCTTCTCGTCTGTGCCAACCTTCATTTCACTGACCTGTTCCCATTCCATAACGCTCTAGACCTCTCCAATTTATTCTTAAAACACAAGATTGAGCACACATTCACCACATCAGATGGCAACACATTCCACACTCCCACCCCTCTCTGAATGAACTTACGCCTAATGTTCCCCCTAAACCTTTCCCCTTTCAGCTTAAAACTATGACCTTGTATTTATCTTCCCCAATCTAAGTTGATAAAGCCTAATCGCATCCACTCTGCCTATACCTCTCAATCTTGTAAACCTCTATCAAATCTCCCCTCATTCTTCTTCACTCCAAGGAAAAAAAGTCCTAACCTGTTTAATCTTTCCCTGTAACTCAACTCCTGAAATCCTGGAAACATCCTAGTAAATCTTCTCTGACTTTTTCAATCTTAAATCAGGGGTCCCTAAACATTTTAAACCATCAACCCCTTCAAAGACTACATGGCCCCTCATCAACCCCCACCCCAGGCATGGAATCCTGGTGCTGGTCGGGGTCGGGGATGGATGAGGATGGGTCATATATCCAGTTTTGGGCCAGTCTGGCTTTTGAGCCCTCTGTCCTCCAACTGGCGCCACCTTGAGCTGGACGCTAATTTGTCCTCCATTTGGGGAAATAGGCCCTTCACCCCAAATGGAAGACAAATTAAGAGGCAGAAAGGGCACATACCTGTTAAATGCAGCGTCCTGGGATCCGCAGACCACGTGCAATGAGAGTGAAATGTGAAGGTGCTCAAAGTGCTGGTTGGCACATGCCACTAATCTCAGGCCTCCAGTCTGAGAAGCAACCATCCACTATCACTCTCTTTTTTCCCATAGAGCCTATTACAAATCCGTTTTTACAACTTCTCCATGTGTCATAACTTTCTGAACTAATTTCCCATGTGGAACCTTGGAAACAGCTTTACTAAAATCCATGTAGACAACATCCGCAACCTTTCCTTCATCTACCTTAGATTTTTTTTTTTCTAATTATCCATCTCATAGGATGATGATGGTTCCTTTCAGTCAATTTGTAGGGTTTGATATGAGGATACGTGCTCCTCAGAAAGGAACAGCATGAGAGAGAATGGATTTTTGCTGAGTAGGGGGTTGCACAGATCCAGACCCACCCTCTTGAAATCCCCTCCTGGATCCAGCAGTATGAAGAGGTCCAAGACAGCTGGGGGAACTTCTGTTGTAGTGAATGGCCAGACCAAGCTTCGATGCAAGGGATGCCCTTTCCACGCTTCATGATGTGTTTGCTAGTTGGCCTCTGACCCAACGAGAGGGTTCGTCTGCCCTTTGAGAGGTCTTGTTTCTCATCCTGCAGGATGACTAGCCTCCCTCCACACCAGGCAGACCTGGTGGGGGAGCTGGTTTAGTTGCTAAACACCTGACCACATGACAGGTATTACTAGGATACATGGTACCAGTATCACTCCAATGAGTGACCTCCTTGAAAAACTACAAGATTTGTTAAATACGACCTACCACACACAAAGCCTTGCTAACTGTCCTTAATCAGCTGATGACTGTCAAAATACCTATGTATCCTATCTCTCAGAACTCCTTCCAATAATTTACATACTACTGACGTCAGACTCACTGGCCTATAATTACCTAGTTTATTTTTGGAACCTTTTTTAAACAACGGGGCACATTCCAAAGAGACTGATTTTTTTTACTAAAGGTTGGTCACTTAATAACACATTTCCATTTATATTCTAGTATGATTAGACAAAGTTGGAAGCTGCATCCTGCTTTATTAACAGGTTATGGAAATGATGATTAAATCCAGATGCAAGTGATTGCAGATACTGGAATTCAGAGCAATAAAGAAACAAACTACTGGAGGAAGTAAAAAGATTTTTGTGATTTAAAAAAAAAAAATTACTTAAACCACAGTGTCTACAGATTTTTGTGATTTACGTCCAACTACTGGAGGAACTCAGCAGGTCAGGCACCATCCATGGAAGCATTTTCGGTTGAAACACTGTTTCAGGACTGAGAAATGAAAAGAAATTCATGCAAGGGGAGGTTTCTGGCCTGGTGAAAGCATTGGAGGAGAGAATGCAGGTGGAGAAAAGAAAGGAACTGGTAATAGGACTAGGGGAAAAGTTGGAAAGAGGGGCGTGTGTGTGAGAGAGAATGGTTCAAAGGGGTTTCAGATTACTTGAAAATGCAGAGTTCAATGTCCATGCTGTTGGATTGGAGATGAACCAGGCAGTATAATGAGGTGCTGGGAATAGAGTTAAGGCCGAGGAAAAATAGGTTGGGGAATTAAAATAGCTAACAACTGGGGGTGCCAGCTGGTGCACCAGAACAGTGCAGGTGTTTGGCAAAGTGGTCGACAAGTCAGAGTTTGGGTCTCACTGATGTGAATGCCTCATTGAATGCTGTAGGAGGTCCACATGAAATTCTGACTCACTTAGAAGGACTGTTCAAATCTCTGGATAATAGGAGCAGGTGTTGCCGCTCCAGGTGCAGTGGGAAGTGCATGAGGGATGGAGAGGTGGATATTGAAGAAAGACTGAATAAGGAAGGCACCGAGAGTGTGATCCATGCAAAAAGCAGAAAGGGATAGGGAGTAAGATGTGGAGAGTGGTGGGGTTAAGGGAATGCTATGGTTGTTCTGTTCAGGGTGGGGGGTGGGAGTGGAATGAGAACAGAGGTATGGGAAATACAGATGTAGGAGAACACTTTTTCTTTTATCTGCATCCACCCAACCTGCCTCCACCTGTTCATCAATCTTCACCTATCATCCACAATCTCATCTCTCTTTAAGACTGCCCATTTTCCCTCATCTTTCTCAGTCATGAATTAAGGTTTTGATCCAAAAGGTCAACTGTCTATTTTCCTCCACTGAGTTTTGGCTGCAGTGGTTTTTTGATCAAATTCAAGCTAATTGGATTTTCCAGTAAGTGATTATTAACTTTTCCTCCTTGTTGTTTCCTCAATGGAGGCACCATCCATATTATACCATCAGTAAGTAAGTCAGACATGAATCAGTTTCAATAGTTTTGTTTTGAATTACTAAACACTTCAATAACTTAAACATTTTTACACCTGCATAAAAATTTTGAAATATTACTGCTTGAAAATTACAGAAAATTATGATTGTTTCTCTATACCCAGTGCCCATTCTCCTTCCAAAGCCCATTAGCTTCTTTAAAATATAGATTAGGAATATACAATTTAGATTGTCAGAACCTACATTTCCAACATTTTGTTTTTCTTTTCTCCTGATATTTAGTGCCTACTATTTATAAGATGGTATAACATTAGTCTTTTCCAGTTCAAATAACATGAGAGAAGCAGATTACAGGAAATTGCTGTCAAATGATGTTAATCTGTAATTGATTAAATTCATGATTAGAGTCCCATTTTGAAAATGTGAGCTTGCTTTAGTGAAAAATCACATTTAAAAAGTTAAATGGGAGCAGGCTCACACAAGTCTATATAGATCTAAGGTGAGAAGCTGATTTACATTGAGATTGACTTTGGTAGTGAGTAGGTTAGGAACCACAGCGAGCGTCTTTCACAATGACTGTGAGACAATGGATCAGAAGCCTTTTCTTATTGTTTGTGTATTGAAATCTGTTTTTGTTTTATAGATTTTGCCTGAAAAACTGCCCATCCAATGATCTGGAGTGTGCTCTCACGCCATATGCCTTAGAGTACAAACTTGTTGCCCTGCCATTTGGTATTGCTGCTAACCAGGATCTTATCCGCCTGGTAGCTTATACTCATGATGGAGTGATGCATCCCAGAACTGTCTTCTATATGACTGATGAGGACCCATTGATACCTTTTGCAATTCGAGATGAGAACTTGAAAGGAGTTGTATTTACAATAAGACCACTACAAGAACCTCAGACGTACAGGATGAAAGTACGAGCTTCATCATACAGTGCAGATGGAAACATTGAATATCAGACTACTTTTATAGTTTATATAGCGGTATCTGCATACCCGTACTAAAGAGCACTGCAATATATAGTTTTTATTCACTCAATTAATCAGGCATCAGGTACACCGGAAGCAAATATTTTAAATCTGCCTTTGTCTAATACAGTTGTGAAAATGGTGCTTTGTTTTGGCAGTATGAATAGCAGAATGTTGTAAACAGCAGGCAACACCCTACCAAGCTGTTTGAACAAGGAAGAAAAATAATCATTCTCAACAATGGAATGATTTACAAGTTCTGACCAAATAACCACCAACCATTTAAAGTCATTACACTGTATAAGAAAGCCACAAGTTCTGGGAATCAGATAAAGATGTATTCTATTTTTTATGAAATGTATATAAATTCTGTGTTTTTTTTTCTATGCAGTTGCCTATGGTTCATGTATTTTTCCCTCCCAAAGGCCAAAGTGTAACATCTGATAACAAAATAAAGATCACGTTTTTCTGTTCTTTTACAATGAGCACTTCATTTATTTACTCTCAGCAAATGCAGCAGTCTCAGCTTCCTAAAATATTGGACAATGAAGTATTTTGGGTGTATTTTATGGATTTTGGGCTACTGGTCACGAAAATCACCTTAAACATTTCTTAACGTGTACTGTTATTTAGATACAACCTATTTTAAGTCTACTTGTATATTGCCCACAAAGCACACAGTTTTGGTCAGTCCAAGCATGCCTGGGCATTGACTCAAGTCTGATGCTATGCAAATGTTATCTTAAGCATTTAAAGATGTTGTTGAGAATTTTCTTAGCAACTACAGAGCGCCAAACTACATTCACCTGATTGACGACATGCTTCAAGTATACAAAACCATGAAGTGCTGCATGTCATTGAAAATTCATTTTCTGCATTCGCACTTAGACTTCTTCCCTGCTGATCTTGGTGCAGTTAGTGACGAACATGGTGAAAGGTTTCACCAGGACAATGCAACCATGGAAAATGGTCACAGGGCAACTGGAATCCAACAATGCTGGCCAACTATTGTTGAACACTGGCACGAGAGGAATCAGTTGCTGCGTTCAAACAAAAATCAGTGGAAAAACATTTTTAGGTCAGTTGAACTAATGCAATGTAATGTGTCAGCATCATTATGGGATTAAACGGGCTAAATTCAATAAAACTTAATTTTATGTTTCTCCAACTTCCTACAAATCTGAAGTTGTCTTATCATAATCCTCAATTATTTTTCAGGAAGCAAACCTTTTGAAAAAAATTGTTGTCCAGTGTTATGTTACTATGTTTCCATTATCCAAAACCTGACAAAAAAAATAGGCTACCCTTTATATAACAATTGGTGCAAAGTTTAATATGGTTTACAAGTGCGAGGTGCTGCATTTCGGTAAAAATAACCAGAATAGGTCATATGCAGTTAAGGGGAGGGCATTGAGGCACGCAGAGGAACCTGGGGGTGATGGTGCAGAGTTCACTGAAGGTGGATTCCCATGTAGACAGGGTGGTTAAGAAGGCATATGGTATTCTGGCCTTCATAAATCATAGTATATAGGAGCTGGGAAGTGATGCTGCGGCTGTTTAAGGCATTGGTGAGGCTTGGTTTAGAGAACTGTGCTCAGTTCTGGTCTCCAAATTATAGAAAGGATATAGATAAGATGGAGAGGGTGCAGAGAAGGTTTACAAGGATGTTGCCTGGCTTACAGCATCTGGATTACAGAGAGAGATTAAGGAGACTGGGACTTTATTCATTGGAATGTAGACGACTGAGAGGGGACTTGATAGAGGTATTTAAAATTATGAAAGGAATAGATAGACTAGACATAGACAGACTCTTTTCCCTGAGGGCAGGGGAGGTTAGAACAAGAGGGCACGAGTTAAGGGTAAGGGAGCAAAACTTTAGGAGAAATGTTAGAGGATGCTTTTTCACTGTGGTGGCAGAATAGAATGATCTTCCAAAAGATATAGTTGCAGCAGGGTCCCTTCTGTCACTTAAGAAAAGGTTGGATGTGTACATGGAGGTGAGGGGGTTGGAGGGTTATGGGCGGAGAGCGGGAGGGTTGAGCTAGTGGAGTTGTTCAAGTGAACCAGTGCGGACTCGAAGGGCCGATATGGCCTGTTTCTGCACCGTAAATGGTGATATTCATCCCCAGTGTCTCTTCCCACTGCTTCAAGGCATTTTATTAGAAATTTCTTCTCTCCTATTCTGAAGTGCCCTGCATCATAATGTTAATTTTTTTTAAACTTTTTTTAAATTTAGAATGTCACTAAAGTTTTACATTATCAAAATGGATTAAAATTTTAATATTCTTAATTTAAACATTAGGCTCATCAGGTTCTACAGTATGGAATCGGGCCCTCTGCCCAAATTTCTATGCCAAACTACTCCTATTTGAACACAAGAATACATAAAATAGGAGTAAAACATCTGATTATATTATGACTGATCTGGCCATGGACTCAGCTCCACCTACCTGCCTTTTCCCATAAACTGTAATTCCTCTACAATGCAAAAATCTATTTAACTGTGTCTTAAATATATTTAATGAGTCAACCTTTACTGTTATTATGACCTCCTGTTTTATTGAGTGTGAGTACCATTTTAAGGGCTAGTACAGACTGCAACCATTCACAGCTTTGGAGAGACTGGGTGGCAACAGCTAATACAGGCAGTACCCAAATTCGTTACTTTATAAAGAACATCAGGGGCTTTTTCTAGGGATACAGATAGTGAGAGAATCATGTGTGTGGAAAAGTGAAGCAACAGCACTTAATGACCAGCAGCCATCGAACACAGAGCAGAAATGACTCTGTGTGATAATGGACAATTCAGCTGATTCTCCGTCTGGAAAAGGAGAATTGCTGCATCAGATTTTGACCAAACTAATGGTAATTTAAAATGACCTGTACTTGGGTTTTGGAAGCATTGTGAAAGTCATGCATTTCGTTTTCTCTACACAAGAAAAAGGGGAGTTGTGACAATTGTTTGTACAAAAGGATATTTCTCTGGAAGAAAATCAACAAGGATTTGTGAGTTTTCAGCAGACTGGTCACTCAGTCCTTCCCATCTTCTTTGTGATTACTCTGTGCATCAGTTTAAAAGTCAGCGTTTTGACAATGGATTTCCAAGACTAAACTTTGGAATGACTTTCCAGAATTATGCCTAACCTGTAATTTCTGGGAGAAGTGATTCCACTTCATCTATCTTAAATCTACATTTTTATTAAGTTCAAGTTCTAGTCTCACCTTAACATAACAATTACAGCACGGAAACAGGCCATTAGGCCCTTCTAGTCCACACCGAACCAAACACCCCTTTCTAGTCCCACCTCCCTGCACAATGCCCATAACCCTCCATCTTCTTCTCATCCATATACCTGTCCAACCTTTTCTTAAATAATACAATTGACTCCGCTGCCTATCGGTAGAAACTATTTTCCTGCCTCTATCTTAAAAAGTCATGAAAGGGAAAGATATGTTTTGACAAGATCCCCTCTCATTCTTCTTTACTTCAGCAATCTTCTTTAATCCCAAGTGACACAATCTCTCCTCTCAGGCTACTCCCCTTATCTCTGGGCTCAATGAGGTCAGTCCCCTTTGCACTGCTTCCCATGCAAGGAGGCCAGAACAGCACATAATACCATAGGTGCAGCCTCACCAGTATTTTGTACAGTTGCAGCAGTAACATCCTGCTTTTAAATTAAATCCCACCAGCAATGAAGATAATAAAGGCTAACATTCCATGTGCATTCTTGATCAACATCTGTACCTGCAAACCAACCTTTTCCAATTCATGCAAAGTACTCTGCACAACAGTATGTTGCAGTCTTTCACCATTTAAATCCAAAGTGGATGACCTCACATTTAGCATCGCTGGACTCCATCTGCCAGACCCTTGCCCACAAACTTATCCTATCTCTTCCCTCTGCAGACTCCCTGAAGTTTACTTTTTCACTCAATTTGATATCATTAGAAAACTTTAATATGCTCCATTTGGCCCCCTCTTCCAAATCATCAATGTGTATTATTGCTGGCCTAGCACCTATTCTGCTTACCATTGATTCCCAACCAGAGAAACACTCTATCCAGGCTAATACCTTCCCCTCAACTCTATGCATCCTTATCAAATGCCTTAGAATGAAAAGAATCTTCAGGAGGGTGAATCCTCAGAAAAGAATTTGGCCCAGATGGTATACTCAGCCATGTCCTTGAAACCTGTGCAAACCAACAGGCAGAAGTTTTTGCAGACATTTTCAACCTCTCACTGCTACGTTTGAAAGCCCCACTTGCTTCAAAGGAACATCCATCAAACCAGTGCACAACTAGCTGACCTGCCACAACAACTATTGGCCAATGGCACTTCTACGTACTAAAATGAGAGATTGGCTATGGAGTAAATCAACTCCAACCTCAAAGGGCCTGGCCCCACTTCAATTTGCCTATTGTCACAACAGATCAACAGCAGATGTGATCTCACTGGCCCTCCACTCTTCATTGGATCACCTGGACCACAAGAATACATTCATCACACTATTTATTGCTCACTGATAGCAGCTCAGCATTTAACACCATCATACTAAAAAAAACAATCAAATTCAGGGAGTTGGGACATTATTCATCCATGTGCAACTGGATTCACAATTTCCCCATTAGCAGACCCCAATCAGTGAACATCGGCAACATTATTTCTTCCTCAATGACCATCAACACAATGCAAGCAGCCTAGGTTCCATGGTTACTCATGACTTTCTGAATGAGCTTACCGTGGGGACCTTGTCAAACACCATATACACCACCTTCATCAATTTGTCACCTCCTTGAAAAACTCAATTAGGTTTGTGAGGGACAGCCTTCCCCTCACAATGCCATGCTGACTATCCCCGCGATGACGATGCTTCTCTAGATGCTCATAAAACCTGTCCCTGAGAATCCTCACCAATAGTTTGCCTGCCACCGACACAAGGGTAACTGGTCTAAAATTCTCAGCATTCTCCAGCTTACCTTTCTTAGATAAGGGAAGTACATTTGCCATTCTCCAATCTTCTGGTACTTCTCCTGTGGCCAGGGAGGATGTAAAGATAATCAGCAATGCACCAGCTATCTCTTCCCTCACTTCATGTAGGAACTAGGGGTATATCCCATCCAGTTCTGGGGACTTACTTATCCTAATATTTTTAAGAAGATACAGCATTATTTGTGTTTCTTATCCTTGACATGTTCCAGTACATTAGTCTGCTCTACACTAACCTTACATTCACCAAGGTCCCTCTACCTGGTGAGCACTGAAGCAAACTATTCATTTATGACTTCCCCTACTTCTTTTGCCTCTAGGCACCTTTCCCTAATCAGTCCTACCCGGGTTCTGGTCCTGAAATGTACATGTAGAATGCCTTTGAGCTTTCCTTAATCCAACTTGCCAAGGTCTTCTCATGCCCCCTTCTGGTTTCTCAAATCCTTTCTCAAGTTCCTTTCTGGCTACCATCTCATTTTTATTAGCCCGTCCTGACTTTTGATTCCTAAATCTTATGTATTCTTGCTTCTTCCTCTTGACTAGCTATCCCACCTCTTTTGTCAACCACACCTCTGTTATCCAATGATATTTTCCATGTCTCAGTGGGGAAAAAAACTATTCAGAACCTGATGCAAGTAGACCCCATACATCCTCTACATTTCTGCAGTGCATTTCTCTGAGATTATCTATTCCCAATGTACTCTTCCAAGTTCCTGCCTAATAACAGATAACATACCTGGTTGGGTACTGAAGGACTGAACAGACCAATTGATGAAGGTCTTCATTGACATTTCAACACCTTACTGCAACAATCCACTGTTCTCACAGGGTTAAATACAGCCACCAACACTGCCCTCGACTATTATGAAATGTTTTGAGTGTCCGGTGATAGAACACATCAAAGCCCACCTCTCAGAGACACCTATAGAAGAAACTGTTCCAAAGATTATGCTATACCCTTGACCCTTCACTTCATCCTGACTCACCTGGGGAACGATGCCTCATATGCCAGACTGCTGTTCATTGACTTCAGCACAGCATTTAATAAAATCATTCCCCAAAGGCTGGTGGAGAAGCTGATTTCACTGGGACTTATCACCCCTCTCTGTAACTGGATTCTGGACTTCCTAATAGAAAGATCACAGTGTGAGTCAGTAGCAGTACCGTCACACTGAGCACTGGCACACCTCAGTGCTGCATACTCAGCCCACTCCTGTTCACGTTACTGACCCATGACTGCCTCACCAGATCCAGCTCCAACAGTATCATCGTTTGCAGATGACCTAACAGTAGTTGGCTTCATCAACCACAATGAGTCACTCTACACAGGAGGAAATTATTGTGAAATGATTCAAGAGTAACAACCCGAGTCTCGACATAAACAAGATGAAGGAGATGATCGTGGACTTCAGGCAAATAAGGAATGACCACCCCCCACTACACATCAACAACTCTGTAGTAGAGAGAGTAGAGTTCACTTAACTAGTGACCTATCATGGACATTCAACATTTCCTCACTTGTCAGGAAGGTGCAACTGCACTTCCTGAGAAAACTAAAGTAGGCAAGGCCACCATTATGCTAACCTTCCATAGGAGCTCTACTGAGAGCATCCTAGCTAGCTGAACCACAGTGTGGTACAGTTGCTGCAGAGAAATTGATCGGAGGTAAATCCACAGGACTTAAGAGTGGCAGAGAGGATCACTGGATTCTCCCTCACCCCAATCGACATGATCTGCTGGGATTGTTGTCTGAAGAGGGTGCACAGAATCAATGAGGACCCCTTTCACCCTGCACACAACATCTTTCAGATGCTCCCAATGGGAAAAATATACAGGAGTATCAGAGCCAACACCACCAGGCTAAGGAACAGCTTTTTCCCCAGAGCCAGTGAGAATGCTGAATGACCAAAGGAACTGCTCACACTAACCATCCGGAGGCTCTCATATTCATGAAACAATATCTTTATTTATTTGTATAGATGAAATACTTGACCTGTTTATGTATTGTTTGTCTATGTATGTGTTATATCTGGTTCTATGTCTGCTTTGTTTTTTTGCAGACTGGAGAACTTGGTTTTGTTGGGTTGTACTTGTGCACTCAGATGACAATAAACTTGACTGACTGTGTTGACTTGAATTAGTGCTTACCTAATTAAGCATTTTCCCATTTTATCCACTGCTAAAGGTCTGGGAGTTGTGACTGTCTCTGTAATGTTCACCACTGAGAGGTCTGCCATCTGACCAGGTTCATTACCCAGTACTAGATCTAGAATGTTTTTTTCTTCTGGTGGTAGGTTCACATACTATGTCAGGAATCCTTCTTGGAAAAACCTGACAAATTCTGTCCCATCTGAAATTATTGCACCAAGGAGGTGCCAATCAATATTATGAAAATGTAAGTCTCCCATACCAACAACCCTGTTATTTTTGCACCTTTCCAAAATCTACCTACTATCTATTCCTCAGTGGCCCAATGGCTATTTGGGAGTAGTCCCAATAGAGTGATCAATCCTTTTCTGTTTATGACTTCCACCCTCACTGACTCAGTTGATTATCCCACAACAATATGCACCTTTTTTGCAGCTGTGATACTATTACTGATTAGCAATATCCCCTCCTCATCTCCCCCCCCCCCCCACCACCATCTTTTACTTCTCTCTCTATCCCTCTTGAAACATCTAAACCCAAGTATCAGCCATTACTCTCCCTGAGTCAGCCATCTCTGTAATGGCCACAACATCATAATTGCATGTGCTGATCCATGCTCTAAGTTCATTGCTCTTACTTTTCATACTTCTCATATTAAAGTACAAACATTTCAACCAATCAAACTGCCTGCATTTATGGTCCATCCACTGCCTGTCCTTCCTCACAGCCTCATTACACAATGCCTCTACTTTTCCACCAAATGCTCAATCATCTGATCTAACACCCAGATTTCTGTTCCTTGTCTATCTTGTTTAAACTTTCCCCAACATCTCTCACATAACCTGCCCAAAATAATATTGGTGCCTCTCAAGTTGAGGTGCAACTAATCCTTCTGACCAGGTCATACCTGCCCCAGAAGAGATCCCAGTGATCCACAATCTGAATCCCTGCCATTTCACCAACTGCTCAGCTATGCATTCAACTACCATAGGTTCTTATTCTTACCCTCACTGGCACATGGCACAGGCAGTAATCCAGAGATAACAACCCTTGAGGTATTCTTTTTACTCCCTATATTCACTTATCAGGATTTCATTCCTTTTCCTATCCATGTCATTTGGTACAGTGTGAAACATCTCCATCCCTGACATCTGGGAAGCAATATACTATCCAAGAGTAACAATCTTTTCCACAGAATCTCCTCTTTGTTCCCCTGATCAATGAATCCCAGACCACTCTCGCTCTCCAGTAGGGAAGGATAGAGACGAGCCACACATCCAGACTCTGTGCCGGTAACCTAACTGCTTTGGCATTCCCTGATTGTTTGTTTCACCGCGCCCCCTGCCCCACCACCAGCACCACAACATCTTTACCCCCCTCCCTCCCCAGCCAACAGTATCCAAAGAGATAAATATGTTATTGAGGGGTACAGCCACTCATGCACTGAATATCTACTCCCTTTCCCTTTCCAATCAGTAACCCAGCTACCTGGCTCCTCAATGTGACTGCCTCCCTGTAATTCTTGTCTTTGACCCTCCTCAGCCTCCCAAATGATTCAGAGTTCATCCATCTCCAGTTCCTTATTGCAATCTGTGAGGAGCAGTGGCTGGATGCATTTCTGACAGAAGTGGGGTCCCTGGTTGGCTACATTCTACAAGAAGATCTTCCATATATTTCTGCAACAAGTAAGAATTTTGATGCATCAGTACATTGTACTTGTATATACAGGTACACAATCCTTTATCAGGAACCCTTGGAGGACAGAGTGTTCTGAATTTCGGATTTTTCCAGATTTCAGAAAGCCAGATTTAAGCCCAACCAAATTGTGCTGCTGCATCCACCCCCATCCCCTTCCAGTCACCCTGCCGTTTCCCCCCACCCCCCCTCGCCTGCCCGACTCGCGCTGCCGGTCCCTCGTCCGCCCGACTTAAATTTATTAGTTCATTGATGGATTTGGTACAGCCTCCTAGTTGGGCTAAATTTGAGATAGCAAGCATTTCTGAATTTGAAATATATCAATTCTTGTTTAGGTGGAATATAAATTTGTTACAACAATATAATGTGCCTATACTAAAACATTTAATGAAGTTATGGATAAAGAAAAATAAAATGATAGGTTCTAGGGGTAAATTATTGGCTTTGACCATTGTATAATAATCAACATTTCTTTTTCAATACATAATCAAAGTTTATTGCATTGGAGATTTAAAGGTGTGAAAAATTTGGGAGATTGTTTGAAAGAGGGTAAGTTTTTAATCTTTTAATCAGATGAGGGAAGATTTTGGTATTGATAAGAATTCTTTATTTCTTTATTATCAAATTCGATCTTTGGTAAAATGTATGTTTGGTAGAGATATGATTTTACCTAAAATGACTAAATTTGAGACTTCTCTTATGAAGGTACCAGAGAAGGGTTATATTTCATTTATGTATCAAATATTACAGGATGGTATGGATAAAAAGGGTTGGGATAGATCCAAAATTAAATGGGAAGCGGATATTGGTTTTACTTTTTCTGAAGAGGATTGGTTAGATATCTGTTATAATAGTGTAACTCGATTGATAAATGCACATGATGCAATAATTAATTACAATTTTTTACATCAATTATATTTGACACCTGAAAAATTAAAAAAATATGGTTTTAATGAATCAGATTTGTGTTTTAGATGTGGTGATACGGTTGGAACTTTTTTTCATGCTATTTGGTCATATATACATATACAATCTTTTTGGAAGAAAATTCAATCGTTTTTAGAATATCTGTATAAGATTAAAATAGTTTTAGATCCAACAGTACTTTTATTGGGTAGTTTGCAACCTCTGAAAGGCTTGGGATTAGATAAGTTTCAGCTTGCTTTTGTATATTTAGCTTTATCCGTAGAGAAAAAATGTATTGCTAGTACGTGGAAAGATACAAATATGATTGATATTAATAGATGGCATAATGAAATGAAATATTGTTTAATAATGGAAAAAATTATGTATGTTTCATATGATAATTATAATTTTTTTATTAATAAGTGGCTGTTATACTCAGAATATTTACATTTCAATTTATATTGATTAGATTTTAATATGTATATTTAACTTTTTTTAAATATTCTTTCTTTTTAATTTTTTTATGGCTCTCCTTAGGAGAGTTGGCTGAAGGGGGGGGTTCTTTTCTTTTCTTTTTTTTCTTTTATATATATAAAAAAAATGTTCATGTTCATGTTTAATTGCTGTATATGTCATATATTATTTGTTTTTTGAACGAATAAATAAAGTTTAAAAAAAAATAAAGCTATTTAGACTGGAAATAAAGTGCAATTTTGCAGTGATGAATTTAAGTTTTTGAAGTTGGAAAAGGAATTATAATGACATAAAATTAATTTTCAAGGGCACTGAGAATTTCACCTCAAGAAATTTAGGATTTAGATTTATTTTGAATGGTGATTCACCATCTGAACCTCAATCTGTCGTTAAATCATTTGATATTTTTATATCAGTCTCATTCTATTATGCGTTGTGAATTGTCAAGAGATTTGCCAGATTTATCTATGAAAATATAAATACATTTAAAATGGAAAATCAAATACACCATCCTACTCCATAGGGTTCTAGAGCACTAAGTATTTGGCCACAAGTTCTTCCTCGGCTCAAACAGATATTCCAATTGCTCTCTTAGATCTAAATCAATGTCACCATTGTCAAAAAAAGACCCCTGATTTGGAGATTACACAGAATACAGAGTTCATAGCCACAGCCAAGATATCATTATTTTTAAACTTCATGTTTCAATAGCCTGAAGGTGCGCATCTCTTTTTCCATGGCTAACACATATGAGTGGCAGCAGATGAAATGTTTCCTGCATAGCTGTATGGTGGTTGAACAAGTTTGATCAGCAAAAGAGCAGGAAGACAGATGTAACAGCAATTGATCTCCAATAACAGCAACACACACGTGCAGAGAAAGAGTACCAGATCACATGCTACCACTAACTACCAGTTCTCCTAGATTGCTAGTTAGAAATTGGCATGATCAACCCCAATATTTCAAGTCATTAAAACTAAGAGTGGAAAAGTGACTCAACTAGGACTCTGCCTCACAGCTCTAATGGCCAAGGTTCAATCCTGACCTGCTGTGCTGTGTGGACTTTTAACTTCTCACTGAAATTACCTTGGGTTCCCGTGAGTATTGCAGTTTCATTCCACATCCCCAAACACAAGAGTTGGTAGGATAATTGGCCACAGAAAATTGTCCTGAAGGTGTGTATTTTAAGTTTTTAATATTTATTTGTGGGGTTGTACCTGGTATAAGAAATGTTCTAATAGGCTTTCTCTAACATTTCATACACCATGTATAAAGCACAATTTACAAAGTATGAAGTTTCAATGAAAAGAAAGATCAATTAATCCCAGCAAAGGCAGTATGATAGCATTGTGGGGTTCATTCAGGAACCTAATGCCTACAGGAAAGAAACTGTCTTTAAGGTATATGATGTGTACTTTCACACTCTCATATCTTCTCTCCAATGGGGGGGGGGGGGGGAAGAAAAGAGAAGAGAATGTGTCCAGGTGTAAGTGGTGGGTCTTTTAGAACATTGACTACCTCTCCAAGGCAGTGGGTGATGTAGATGAGACAAGAGTACAATACCAAACTTCCTTAGTCTTCGAAGAAAATAGAGGCTTTGGTGTATTTTCTTGACTGTCAGGTCAAATTGTTCATCTCAGGTCGGATCACTGGAGATATTTATTTCTAACAACTTGAAGCTACCTACTCTTTCCATTTCAGCATCATCGATATGGATAGGCATGTAGCCTCTTCACCTTCTAAAGTCAATTTTGAGATCAAGAAAGAAGTGGTGTTGGGTCTTTAGAGGTACATTACAGTTGACAAGTCCTCTGGTCTTGATGGAATATATTTACAATTATTGAAAGAGGCAAGTTGAGAGATTGATGGATTTTGTCAAATACCTTTGCATTCTCACTCACAACAGGAGACGTCCCAGAGAAGCAGAGAGTGGCCAATGTAGTGCCTTATTTAGGAAGATTAAAAAAAAGGATAACCCAGGAAATAATAGGCCATTAATTCCCAAATCAGTGATAGGGAAACTAATGGAAAGGACATTTAGAGATAGGAAATATGCACAATTGTAAAGCCATGGTCAGATTAGGGACAGTGAATATGGTTTGAGGGGGAGATCATGCTTTATCATTTGACTCAAGATTTTTGAGGGGAGGAGGATGCTGATAAGGGTAGACCAGTGGATGTTGCATTCACTGATTTTAGAAAGTCTTTTGACAAGGTCCCCCATGGTAATTCAAAAGGTGCAGGCGCATGGGATCCATGGCAAGTTGATAACTTGGATACAAAATTGGCTGGTTATCGATTTGAGAGTACTGCAGTAATGAGGGTTTTTATTTGGCCTGGAGGCAGTTGACCAGTGGTGTTCCACAGGGATCAGTATTGAGACCCCTGTTGTTTGTGATAGACAAAAATTAATTATGAAAATGTAGGTGGATGGATTAGTAAATTTGCAGATGATACAATAATTGGTAGAGTTCTGGGCAGAGTAGAGGGTTATCAAATAATACTATTTAATCTGGACAAGTGCAAGCTGGTGCACTTTGGGAAATCAAGTGTATGGGGGAATGCATACCCTTAATGGTAGGGGCCTTAAAAGTTTTGGCAAGCAAGAAAGATGCTGGAAAACTGGAGCAATACACAAATCTGGAGAAAATTAGTGGGTCAGGCATCATCCATAGAAAGCAATAGATGTTAACATTTCAGATCATAGCCCTTCATCAGGAAGAGCAAGAAAAGGGAAATAACCAAAATAAAGGGTGGGGAAGAGGGAGAAGTATGAGCTGGCAGGTGATAGGTGAACATAGGTGGGAGGGGGAAGAAACAGTAAAAAGAAGCTAGGAGGTGCTCAGAGGAAGAGTCAGAGGGCTGAGGAAGATGCACTCTGACAGGATAACAGTAAGTCATGGAAAGGGAGGAGAGCTAGAGGAAGGAAGGTGTGGGTGACAGACAGGTAAAAAGGACATTGGAAGGATAGAAATGCAAAAGAGAAAAAAGAATGGTGCAGAGAGAGATTGGGGAAAGGTTGAGAAAAAAAGAGGAGAGGTTGCCCCAGAAAATATTGATGCTATCTAGTTGGAGACTGCCAAGTTGGATTACAAGGTGCTGTTCCTCCTATTTACATGTGGTCAAAAATGACAATGGTCAGTCATGTCAGTATGGGAATGGGAAGTGAAATTAAATTGGCTGGCCACAGGGAGATCCTGGCTGTTGCACTGGATGGAGTGAAAGGGATCAACAAAACGATACCACAATTTGCATCCGGTCTCCCTGATATAGAGTAAAAACACAATGCTGGAGAAACTCAGCAGGTCAGTGTACTTTATTTCACAAAGCTAAAGATACATAAATATAGGTTTCAGGCTTCAGCCATTCATCAAAGTATGAGCAAAATGTAGACAGGTGCCCAAACAAAATGGTGGAGGTGGGGGGGAAGGCAGGGGAGGAGCAAAGTCCCACCCCCTGGACTCCTGTTGTGCCCCTCCCCTGCCCCTTCTACCCTCCCCCCACAACCATTTTGTTCAGGTACCTGCCCACATTTAGCTCATACTTTGATGAAGTCCTCAAGCCTGGAACGTTGGTTATGTATCCTTTATCTTTGCTCTATAAAGTATGCTGTTTAACCTGCTGAGTTTCTCCAACATTGTGTTTCTACTTTAATCAAGGTGTCTGCAGGCTTTCATGTTTTACCCCTCCCTGATGTAGAGAGGGTCACACTGGATGTGATAAGTGACTCCAACAAATTCGCAGGTGAAGTGTTATCTCTCTTGGAAGGAATATTTGAGGCCCTGAATGGTGATGAGGGAGGAGGCGTAGGTGCAGGTGTAACACTTGGTGCAGGCACAAGGGTGTGGGGGTGGAATTAGAGGGAAGAGACAAGTGAACAAGGGTTTCGGGAAGAGAGGGGAGGGGAAGAAGTGTCCAGTGGTTGGATCCCATTGATGGAAATCGCAAAGAATATGTTGGTTGTGGAGGCTAGTGGGGTGGGAGGTAAGGATGAGAAGAACCCGATCCCTGTTATATTGGGGGAGGGGAAGAGTGCAAGGCCACACGTGTGGAAAATGAAGGTCATGATGTTGATGTTGAGGGCTGCATTAATAATAGTGGAGGGGAAACCACGTGGACTAAACAAAAAAGTTATCTCCGATGTCCTGAAATGAAAAACCTCATTGGGGAAAAGATGTGGCAGAGATGGAGAAACTAAGAGAAGGGAATTGCATCCTCAATAGAGACTGGCTGAGAAATTATGTCCAGGTAACTGCGGGAGTCAGTTTGTAAAATATGTTTGGTCGAAAGTCAGCTTCTCGAATATAGAGGCAGAGAGAGATTAAGAAAGGGAAGAGAGTTAGTGGAGATGAGCCAAATGAATTTTCAGGCAGGGTGGGTATTCAGACCAAAGTTGATAAAATCAATGAGCTCATTATGGGTGCAGGATGCAGCACCAATGTAATCATCAATGTGTAGTAGAGGAAGAGTTGAGGAGTGTTGCCTCTACAGATTTGCAACATTAGTTGTTCCACCAAGCCAACGAAGGGGCAGACAAAGTTGGGGCCCATGTGACTCTTGATGTGCACTGGGATCATTAGAAGTAGCCACATAAGTGAAAAGGGTGGTAAAGATGGCGGCATGGTACTCTGGCTTTATTGAGCGAGGGGCATTGAGTAAGGAGATCATGTTGCAACTATATAAAGCTTTTGTTAATTCACACTTAGAAATGAATGTGCATTTCTGGCTGTGGAACTTTAACTTTTGTCTGGACCCTGTCTTAGATAAAGTGACAAAGAAAATAATAAAATAAAAGCAGCAAGGATTACCATTGGCTATATGAAGGACCTGAATCTCATAGATGTATGGAGCAGAAGCATCCCAGGGAGAGGGACTATTCCTTTTATTCAAAGCAACATAATTCCTACTCTAGAATAGATTTTTTTCTGGCTTCAGTCCATATAGTGGGTAGGATCATGGAGGCCAAGTACACAGAGAAGCTCCTCTCGGACCATTCACGCCTATTATTAAGAATAGAAATGCCAGACAAGCATGATACGGTATACAGGTGGCATCTTGATGCATTACTGTTAAAGAAGCTGTAGTTTTGTAAGAGAGCAGATAGATATGTTCTGCAAGACCAACTGTGCCTCTAAAATTTCTTGCATGGGATACTCTTTCATGCTTGAAAGGCCAGATAATTGTGTACACTAAAAAAGTTAAAAAATAATATGAGGGGGGTGGATGAATTAGGACAGGAAGAATATAGGCAAAGAATTCCCACAGGACCCAGAACTCTTCTTGTTAGGAAATTTAATGGATGTAAGACTTACAATGAAGCTATCCAAATTTCAAATTCAATTTGTCATGATCGCATTAGCGGTGGCCAGGAAATGCAATAGCAGTTGCTTGGAAGTCTGACTCCTAATTGAGTGTTGAACATTGGAACAGAGAATGCAGAACTGTGTTCCCCTGGAGAAAATTACCTACAACCTAAGGAAACAATATGGTACTTTTTTGAAAGTTAGCAGCCCTTCTTGAAATACATAGGGGTGCAATTGTAGTGTGGGCCGGCGTGCCTTGCCGCCCAACCCTACCTTCCATATCGCCCTCCATTGGTGAGGGAATGGAGGGGGTCCATCCTATTCTAACCAGGGAAAGCTACGGAAAAAGATAGGTAGTCTATGCACTGGCTGCCGTTACGCAACAGACCAATAAATCCCCAAATATAAGTTTCATACCTTTGCTGTGAGTGTTTTGGTTATTGTGTATAAGTATAATTAGTTTGGTGTTCAATGTTGGAGGAGGAAGGGGATAAATAAAAACACAAACTCCGTGAGAAGATTGTATGGGATTAACATGTACGAAATGTAAATAATGTTGATAATGATATTGACAATTTTTGGAGTTTGAGTGAAAATTATAAATAAAATATTTAAAAAGTTCCCCTAAAACTTTTCCCCTTTCACACTTAACCCATGTCCTCTGATTTGTATCTCACCTACACTCAGTTGGAAAAGCTTATCCACATTTACCCTATTACCCTCATAATTTTAAATCTCCCCTCTTTCTTCTACACTCCAGGGAATAAAGTCCTGAACTGCTTAACCTTTCCTTGTAACTCAGTTCTTAAAGACCTGACAACATCCTTGTAAATTTCCTCTGCACTCTTTCTATCTCATTGATACTCCAAATTTGGCCTCACCAATATCTTGTACAACTTGACCATAACATCCCAATTCTCTTACTCAATACTTTGATTTATGAAGCCCAAAGTACCAAATGCTCTCTTTACTACCCTATCCACCTGTGATGCCACGTTCAGTGAATTATGTATCTGTATTCCCAGATCCCTCTGTTCTACCACACTCCTCAGTTCCCTACCATTTACCGTTTATGTCCTTTCTTGGTTTGTCCAACCAAAATGCAACACCTCACACTAGTCTGCATTAAATTCCATCTGCCATTTTTCAGCCCATTTTTCCAGCTGGTTCAGATGCCTCTGCAAGCTTTGAAAACCTTCTTTGCTGTCCACAATGCCTCCAGTCTTAGTGTTATCTGCAAACTTGCTGATCCATATTATCATCCAGATCATTGATATAGATGACAAACACCAATGGTCCCAACACTGATCCCTGAGGCACACCATTAGTCACAGGCCTCCAGTCTGAGAAGTAATCACCCACCACTACTCTCTGTCTTTTCCCGACCAGATATTGTTGAATTCATTTCATTAATTCGCCATGAATAACTTCCTGACTAACCTCTCATGTAGGACCTTGTCAAAGGCCTTACTAAAGTCCATGCAGACAACATCCACAGCCTTTTCTTCATCAATTTTCCTGGTAACTTCCTCAAAAAACTTTACAAGATTGGTTAAACATGAACTACCATGCACAAAGCCATGTTGACTCTCCTTAATCAGTTTCTTGCTTTCCAAATAATTGTATATCCGATCTCTTAGAACACCTTCTAATAGTTTACCTACTACTGACATCAGGCTCTCCAGCCTATAATTTCCTGGGTTATTTTTAATCCTCCTACAATCCTGCAGCATCACACTATTTTAAATATTTTTGCCAGAGCCTCTGAAATTTCTACACTAACCTCCATCAAGATCCAAGGGAATATCTTGTTAGGCCCTGGGCTGTGAAGTCCATATAGAAGATAGGAGGCCACTGGAATCGGAGTCCAACCGTGGTCCAATGTGAATGTCTATATAGTTATTTAGTAGTAGAGTAATTAATTATCATTAGATGCCTTCCCCTGTTTGTCTCCTGTATGTTCAATAAAGTTACCTCTGATTGTAACACATGTCCAGATTTGTCTCCCTGAGAACTCACTGAACCTGAAACTTTCCCAAACACAACACAGAACCAATCCATCTCCATAATTAACTTGAAACTAATGGCATTATGATCACTGGACCCAAAATGCTTCCCTAAACATACTTCTGTCACCTGTCCTGTTTCATTCCCTAACTGGATATCCAGTATTACACTCTCTCTCTGGTTGGTTCCTCTACATATTAATTTAGAAAAATTCCCTGAACACACTTGACAAACTCCAAGCCACCCAGCCCTTTTACAGAATGAGAGTTCCAGTCAATATGTGGAAAATTAAAATCTCCTACTATCACAACCTTATGTTTCCTGCAGCTATCTGTCTCTACAGATTTGCTCTTTCAATTCTTGTTGACTATTGGGTGATCTATAATACAACCCCATGAGTGTGGTCATACCTTTCCTGTTTCTCAGCTCTACCCCATAGTCTCAGTAGACGGGGCCTCTGGTCTCTCCTGCCTGAACACAGCTGTGATATTTTCCCTGCCTCCTGCACCATATCTTTAGCCACATGTTAAGGTGCATTATCCTCCTATTTTTAACATCACTATAATGTGGCACAGGTAGCAATCTTGACATCACAACCCTGGAGGTCCTGTCCTTCAGTCTAGCGCTTAACTCCCTGAACTCTCATTGCAGGATCTCCTCACCCTTCCTACCCACATCATTAGTCCCTAAATGGATCACGACATCTGGCTGCTCACTCTCCCGCCTGAAAATGCAATGAACTCGATCTGAGATATCTCAGACCCTGGCACCAGGGAGGCGACACTCCATCCAGGATACTCAGTCTCTTCCAATATCCTCTTATCTGTCCCCTTAACTATGGAATCCTCTATCACTGCAGCTCACTTTGTCTCCTCCTTTCCCTTCTTACCCACAGGACCAGACTCCATGCCAGAGACCAGATAGCCGTGGGTTGTCCCTGGTAGGTTCCCCACCACCCCACCAGCAGTATTCAAAATGGTATACTTGTTACTGAGGGGTATGGCCACAGGGGTGCCCTGCATTGCCTGCCTGTTCCCTTTCCCTCTCCTGACTATCAGCCATCTACCCTTCTCCTGACTCCTGGGAGTGATATTGTCCCTGTAACTCATGTCTATCCCCCCTCTGCCTTCTAAATGATCCAGAGTTAATTCAACTCCAGCTCCAATTAATTAACTCAGCTTGTCAGAAGCTGCAGGTGGTTGCACTTTTTAAAAAAAAAATTTAGACATACAGCATGGTAACAGGCCATTTCAGCCCACGTCCATATACCCCATAAATCTACACTCCCATTTTGAATAGTGGGAGGAAACTGGAGGACCACACAGAAAAATCAGAATCAGAGAAAATCGACACAGACACGGGGATAACGTACATACTCCTTACAGACAGTGTGGGATTTAAACCCAAAACCAGACCCGATCTCTCACAGATGAAGTTCTCAGGGATGCTGCCGACTTCCCTGATGACCCACATTCTGCCATTCCCACTGTTTATGACTAGAGGGAAAAAAATATCTATAAAAACTGCCTACCTGCTGAATCCTTTTTGTTCTTCGTCTCCTGCACCACCCTCTCAGCCCCTATTCACCAAGGCCCCTTGAGCCAAAGCCTTTCCACTCGGACGATGAACGTCCCCTTAATGACCGCTCCACTACACAGTCCCTCATTTTTATAGTGATGTTTGGATCACTGACCTGGATTGCCATTCAACTGCTGAACTCGATTGCTTGAAATCCACGATTGCAGAGGCTGGTTCAATTCTAAATAATTGAAAGAATATGCAGAGCCACCGAAAAAGAGCAGGAGAATGGACTGACTTGATTGCTCTTTTATTGAACTGGTATATGCTTGACAGACAGAATAGTCCCCTTCTGAGCTATGGCTTTTTTTATGATTCTCATGGGGAGTCTAAAATCATGCCATCCAGAACATTAATTCTTTTAACTTAGATAAATAAAGAACAACCAATCCTGGTCTGCTGCTGTACAACAGTTTACACTGCCCTCCATAATGTTTGGGACAGACACTTTTTTCCTTTATTTGCCTCTGTGCTCCATAGTTTTAAATTTGTAATTAAACAATTCACACATGATTAAAGTGCACATTCCAGATTTTACAGAATTACAGCACTTTTTATAAGGTCCCCTCATTTCAGGGCACCATAATGTTTGGGACATTTGGCTTCACAGCTCCTTGTAAGTACTTAAGTATGTTTAATTGTTTCATTGGGGCAGGTATAAGAGCTAGGCTTGCTTCTAAGCTTTTGATCATGCTTGAATTCCGGAGTTGTTATTTTTTTTACAGCTCTGTTAACCTTGCCTCACAAGATGCATTCTCCAATCCAGGCAATATCCTGGTAAATCTCCTCTGCATCCTGGCTAAAGCTTCCACATCCTTCGTGTAATGATGTGACCAGAACTAAGCACAATATTCCAAGTGTGGTCTAACCTGAGTTTTATAGAGCTGCAACATTACCTCTCAACTCTCAAACTCAATCCCCCGACTACCAAAAGCCTTCATAACTACCCTATCAACTGCACAGCAACCTTGAGAGATCTATCAATTTGGACCCCAAGGTTCCTTTGTTCTTCCACACAATTAAGAATTCTTCCATTAATCATGTACTCCACCTTCGGTCAACCTTCCAAAATGCATAATTTCGCACTTTTCCTTCTCCGCACAACTCTGTATCCTATCTAAATCTTATTGTAATCTACGAAAACCTTACCAACATCTCCAACCTTCGTGTCACTCGCAAACTTACTAACCCATCCTTCCAGTTCTTTGTCCAGGTTGTTTATAAAAATCACTAAGATCAGAGGTCCCAGAGCAGACCCCTGCAGAACTCTTCTTGTCACTGACCTCCAGGAAGAATACGTTCCATCTACTACTACTATCTGCTTTCTGCATTCTGAATCCTCACAGTCAAGGTTCCATGGATCCCATTCCATATGACTTTATAAATGACATTACCAATGTGGGCCTTGTCAAATGCCTTATTAAAATCCATTTACACCAAACCTACCATCAATTTCTTTTGTTGCTTCCTCAAAAAAGTCAATTTGGCTCATGAGGCATGACCTGCCCTTCACAAAGCCATGCTGACCATTGCTGAGCAGATTCTGCTTCTCTAAATGCTCATAAATCTTGACCTTAAGAATCCTCTCCAATATTTTACACACCACTGATTCATGATTCACTGCTCTATTACTCCCAGGATTCTCCCTATTACCATTTTTAAGCAAGGGGATTACATTTGCATTTCTCCAATTCTCCAGTTCTCCTCTTGTAGCCAAGAGGGACACAAAGATCATTGCCATCGCCCCAGTAATCTCTTCCCTCATTTCCTGTAGTAACCAGAAGTATATCTCGTCTGGTCCCCAGGAATTTATCAATCAATTATTTTTTAAAGATCCTGCACATCTTTTTTAATCTCAACTTGCTCCAGCGTATTTTTTTTTCATACTGACCTCACATTGTCCAAGGTCCCTCTCTCTGATGAACACTGAAGCAAAGTATTCATTTCAGACTGATGCACAGACAATTAACCAAAAGACTGAAGTACTGGAATTGAAGGCTTTTATTAGCTAGAGATGGACAGCATCTCTTGAATTGCTGGCTCACACTGACCCGGGCTTGAACTGGGGACAGGGTTGTGGCATGGTAGCCTTTATGGGGAATAAAGGGAAGGAGTCACAAGGCGGCCAGTGAGAGCAGGATCGAACATACAAGACCAAGGTATTTACATATACGAGTGGTTTCACCACACAGACCTACCCTACCGTCTCTGCCTCCAGAAGCATGTTGCTTCTTTTATCCTTAAGCAACCCTACCTTCACTCTGGTCATTCTTCTGTTCTTTGCTTATGCATAGAACTTCTTTGAGTATTCCTTAATCAAATTTGCCAAGGCCTTCTCACTTTCCTATGTTCAGTTCCTTATTGGCTACCACATAATTCTCATAAACCCTTCCTGTCTTTTACTTCCTAAATCTTACATACGCTTCCTTCTTCCTCTTAACTAGTTACCTCACCTCTTTTGAAAACCATATTTCTTTATCCTACCATCTTTTCGCTGTCTCAGTGGGACAAACCTATCCAAAACCCCAGGAAAGTGGTCCCTAAACATTCCCACATTACTTCTGTGCTCCCCCCCAACTCCAAGAACATTTGTTCCCAATTTACTCTCCCCAGTTCCTGCCTAATCCCATCATAATTAGCTCTTCCCCAGTTAAACACTTTACCATTTTGTCTACTCTTATCCTTGTGCATAGCTATGTTAAAGGTGAGGGAATTGTAGTCAACGTCACTAAAAAGCTCCCCCCCTAGAGTTCTGTCACCTAACCAGGTTCATGACCATTACTAGATCCAGTATGGCCTCTCCTCTCATCGGTTTGTCCACATAATGTGCCAGGAATCCTTCATGAACACTCCTGACAAATTCAGCTCCATCCATCCCTTTTGCAGTAAGGTGGTCTCAGTCAATATGTGGGAAATTGAAGTCTCCCATAACAACCAGCCTGCTATTTTTGCACCATTCCATAATCTGCCTACTTATCTTCTCTCCAATGTCCCGAGGGCTATTTGGGGGCCTATGGAATATTTCCAATAGACAGATTGCTCCCTTCCTGCTTCTGACTTCCACCCACACTGAATCAGTAGACAATCCCTCCACAATGCCCTCCCTTTCTGCATCTGTGAATCTATCCCAGATTAGTGCTGCTTCTCTTCTCCCCCACTCCATCCCCCACATTCTTTTACCTTCCTTCCTATCCCTTTAGAAACATCTAAATCCACGTACCTGCATCAGCCAATCGTGTCCTTGCATCAGCCATGTCTCTGTAATAGGCACAAGATCGGAATTTCTGATCCATGCTCTGTTCATTTTCCTTACTCATAATACTTCTAGCATTGAAATAAATACATTTCAGACCTTCCAATTGCTTACATTTTTGCTCCCTCCATTGCCTGTCCTTCCTCACACATTGCATCGTACTTTCCACCATCTATTCTATTCTCTGCCCTATCATTCGGTTTCCCATTCCCCTGCCAAACTAATTTGAACCCTCTTCAACAGCTCTAGCAAACCTCTCCATCAGGATATTGGTTCCCCCTTAAATAAAACATCTTACCTCCCAGTGATTGCAAATAGACTGCTTAAAAGGAAAGTTTGGGACAGATTCAATATTCTTTTTTTTTTAAAGTGTGGTATGCGCATCCCTTGAAAGGGGTGGGGGGACGGGGGCACTAATGAGTGACGAGGGATAAGATGTGGATGCCACAAAAGTCAAAGGGTCACTGAAATAATTGCCTCCAATTGGAAACGATCATTCCCGGAGATTTTCTTTCTGGAATCAGTGGCAGATTAACCATTAGGCTGAAGCCTAGGGGCCCAGAGGGTAAGGGGTGGGGGGGGACAAACCTGAGCCCCTAGGCTTCAGCACCTACTCAGTTAAGGGTATGAGCCTGCCACCTGGTCTGTACTGACTGGATCTGCGCCTGCGCAGGAGAAGCTGGCAGTAATGTGGGCAATGTGCCATGGCCGGGGTGACACGCAAGTGTGGCAGTTTCCGGGAGCAACATCATGATGAAGGTGTGCGTTTTTTGTGAAATTCCAGACTCCGACCAAATTGGATGGTTAAAATCTAATAGTTTGGTGGGAAGGTGGAGATATCGAGGATGATTTGGTGGGGGGAGGCCCGGGTTGAAAAGCAGCAATCCTCACCCCAGAGGGTGCCCAGAGGTCGATAATTAATTAGTGGCACTCTGGTGGGCACCTCTGTGATTGACTAAGAAGCCACCTCACTGAGGTCACAGAGAGGTGGCCTCTCAGTATCACACAGTAACCTAGCCTGGCGGCGCCGTGCCCCCAACAAGACTGCCACTAATTACTTAACTAACTGGGTGCCTCAACTCAGGCTCCAGGTTTTTAACATCCAATTCTGTTGGAGAGACGTTAAAAATCAAATAGTTTGATGGTTGGGAAGGTGGAGGATGGGATGCGGGGGTGGTGGGTGGAATCCTGATGACAACAACACAACCCAAGCTGGCAGCTGAGGCTCTGAACTACTAGTGCCACTTCTGGGGGAGGTTACATAGGTAGATCGGTGCCTGCTGCCTTTCTGGGTCATGTGTCATGCTCGCCAAGACTCAAGGGGGCCCAGGCTCTTAAACTCTTCCTTGTTATATTCCAGCATACTCCCAACGCCCTCCACCCCAACAAGAAGTCACGCACTTTTCCATAAACCACAGGAACACCTCAACAACATCTAAATAATCTGGGCAGCTAAAAAACAGTATGATGTGACTAAGTTGTGATGGATAATAATATGGAATAAAAGGTCTGCTATAATTGATTCATACAACTTGTCTTCATGATATTTTATTATGCATGTTATGTACTGGTACTAAGTGTAACATTATGATACATATTAGTGTAGTGATACTTCTCCTCTAGTTCAACAATGGTCACACCACGCATTTGCAAAAAGCACGCGCAAGTCTGCGCCTGAGGTCTGCAGTGTCTGCCTCCTGCTGCAGAGCTCGGTTCATCGTGCATGCATTTACAAACTACTACCAGCAAAAAAAGCACTCCACTACTGGCCCAACCCCTCCCCTCCTCATGCACCCCTCTCCACTCTGAGCTATTGCCACTCGGGCCATTGCCAGTGTAAGCAGCATGGATAAGAGAACTATGTTGGTTCCTGGTCGAGCTGGTGGAGGCAGGATCTTTCTCCGTGTCAAATGTATTTAGATCAGTGGTTCTGCACCTTTATTTTTCCACTTGTATAGCACCTTAAATAATCCCTTACCAACCACAGAGCATCCATTCTAAGGCATAGGATGTCACAGGTGCTCTGTGGTCAGTAAGGGATTATTTTTATGGTGATATGTGAATGGAAAAATGTTGAGAACCACTGAGTTAGATAAACTCATGAAATAAGATGGAAGACTGAACAGTGCAGAACATTTTCTTTAGACAGCACGAATATGGTGCCCGAAGGGTCTTCCCTGCACCACAGTTTGCATTGAGGATCCTCTGCACTTCCACTGGCGGCCAGAGGGGGGCATGCTGTCCTGGCTCAGAGGTTCTCAGCAGGAAGGGGGAACACGGGCAGTCCAGCTGCCTGGGAAAAGCTGGAGGAGTCTCGTGGCTTGGGCAGCGTTCACGGAGAACAATGTCGTCAATGAGAGAGCAAGGGTGAGGGGAAGAGAGGGTATATTTAGAATTAATTCACCCATTCTCTCAAAAATGAACAGTGAAATCATAATACTAACACAAATGAGTGATAAAGCTTTGAATAGCTTTAAAAATTGAAAGTGGCATGACCCACTTCCACACAAAATCATCTTATGATGAGACCGGGTATAAACTTCCATTTAAAAGACACAACCTTTGGAACTACAACTTTTTTTCTTTGGCTTGGCTTCGCGGACGAAGATTTATGGAGGGGGTAAAAAGTCCACGTCAGCTGCAGGCTCGTTTGTGGCTGACAAGTCCGATGCGGGACAGGCAGACACGATTGCAGCGGTTGCAGGGGAAAATTGGTGGGTTGGGGTTGGGTGTTGGGTTTTTCCTCCTTTGCCTTTTGTCAGTGAGGTAGGCTCTGCGGTCTTCTTCAAAGGAGGTTGCTGCCCGCCAAACTGTGAGGCGCCAAGATGCACGGTTTGAGGCGATATCAGCCCACTGGCGGTGGTCAATGTGGCAGGCACCAAGAGATTTCTTTAGGCAGTCCTTGTACCTTTTCTTTGGTGCACCTCTGTCACGGTGGCCAGTGGAGAGCTCGCCATATAACACGATCTTGGGAAGGCGATGGTCCTCCATTCTGGAGACGTGACCCATCCAGCGCAGCTGGATCTTCAGCAGCGTGGACTCGATGCTGTCGACCTCTGCCATCTCGAGTACTTCGACGTTAGGGATGTAAGCGCTCCAATGGATGTTGAGGATGGAGCGGAGACAACGCTGGTGGAAGCGTTCTAGGAGCCGTAGGTGGTGCCGGTAGAGGACCCATGATTCGGAGCCGAACAGGAGTGTGGGTATGACAACGGCTCTGTATACGCTTATCTTTGTGAGGTTTTTCAGTTGGTTGTTTTTCCAGACTCTTTTGTGTAGTCTTCCTAAGGCGCTATTTGCCTTGGCGAGTCTGTTGTCTATCTCATTGTCGATCCTTGCATCTGAAATGGTGCAGCCGAGATAGGTAAACTGGTTGACCGTTTTGAGTTTTGTGTGCCCGATGGAGATGTGGGGGGGCTGGTAATCATGGTGGGGAGCTGGCTGATGGAGGACCTCAGTTTTCTTCAGGCTAACTTCCAGGCCAAACATTTTGGCAGTTTCCGCAAAGCAGGACGTCAAGCGCTGAAGAGCTGGCTCTGAATGGGCAACTAAAGCGGCATCGTCTGCAAAGAGTAGTTCACGCACAAGTTTCTCTTGTGTCTTGGTGTGAGCTTGCAGGCGCCTCAGATTGAAGAGACTGCCATCCGTGCGGTACCGGATGTAAACAGCGTCTTCATCGTTGGGGTCTTTCATGGCTTGGTTCAGCATCATGCTGAAGAAGATTGAAAAGAGGGTTGGTGCCAGAACACAGCCTTGCTTCACGCCATTGTTAATGGAGAAGGGTTCAGAGAGCTCATTGCTGTATCTGACCCGACCTTGTTGGTTTTCGTGCAGTTGGATAATCATGTTGAGGAACTTTGGGGGACATCCGATGCGCTCTAGTATTTGCCAAAGCCCTTTCCTGCTCACGGTGTCGAAGGCTTTGGTGAGGTCAACAAAGGTGATGTAGAGTCCTTTGTTTTGTTCTCTGCATTTTTCTTGGAGCTGTCTGAGGGCAAAGACCATGTCAGTAGTTCCTCTGTTTGCGCGAAAGCCGCACTGTGATTCTGGGAGAATATTCTCGGCGACACTAGGTATTATTCTATTTAGTAGAATCCTAGCGAAGATTTTGCCTGCAATGGAGAGCAACGTGATTCCCCTGTAGTTTGAGCAGTCTGATTTCTCGCCTTTGTTTTTGTACAGGGTGATGATGGTGGCATCACGAAGATCCTGAGGCAGTTTACCTTGGTCCCAACAAAGCTTGAAAAACTCATGCAGTTTGGCATGCAGAGTTTTGCCGCCAGCCTTCCAGACTTCTGGCGGGATTCCATCCATACCTGCTGCTTTGCCATTTTTCAGTTGTTCGATTGCCTTATATGTCTCATCCAGGCCTCCAGGCGGAACCAGCAGAAAAGGACAAGTTCTACACCGACCTGCGCAACCTCATCCAACGCACCCCTACAGCCGACAAGGTTGTCATCCTGGGCGACTTCAACGCTCGTGTCGGCAAAGACTCAGAAACCTGGCCAGGAATCCTGGGCAAGCATGGTGTCGGCAAGTGCAACGACAATGGGCGCCTCCTGTTGGAGCTCTGCGCAGAACAGCGGCTTGTCATTACAAACACCCTTTTTCAGCAGAGGGACAGCCTTAAGACCACCTGGATGCATCCCCGATCCAAACACTGGCACCTCCTGGACTACATCCTGGTGCGAGAAAGAAACAAACGAGATGTGCTCCACACCAGGGTCATGCCTAGCGCGGAATGCCACACTGACCACCGGCTGGTTCGCTGCAAGCTCAACCTTCACTTCAAACCAAAGCCCAGGAACAATAAAGCCCTCAGAAAGAGGTTCAATGTTGGAAACCTGCAGTCAGACGAAGCGAGAAGAAACTTCCAGGCAAACCTCAAAGCAAAGCTCGACGATGCAATCCGCCTCACGGACCCATCCCCTGAAACCCTCTGGGATCAGTTGAAGACTACCATACTGCAATCCACTGAAGAGGTACTGGGCTTCTCCTCCAGGAAAAACAAGGACTGGTTTGACGAAAACAGCCAGGAAATCCAGGAGCTGCTGGCAAAGAAGCGAGCTGCCCACCAGGCTCACCTTACAAAGCCGTCCTGTCCAGAGAAGAAACAAGCCTTCCGTCGCGCATGCAGCCATCTTCAGCGCAAACTCCGGGAGATCCAAAATGAGTGGTGGACTAGCCTCGCCAAACGAACCCAGCTCAGCGCGGACATTGGCGACTTCAGGGGTTTCTACGAGGCTCTAAAGGCTGTGTACGGCCCCTCACCCCAAGCCCAAAGCCCGCTGCGCAGCTCAGACGGCAAAGTCCTCCTCAGCGACAAGATCTCCATCCTCAACCGATGGTCAGAACACTTCCAATCTCTTTTCAGTGCCAACCGCTCAGTCCAAGATTCTGCCCTGCTCCAGCTCCCTCAACAGCCCCTAAGGCTAGAGCTGGATGAGGTTCCCACCCTGGAACTACAACTAATTAAAAGTCATTTCCCCTCCCTATTTTCTTCCAAAATTAAATTTACCACCACAACACACCAATTTGATTATGGAGTCTGGAAAAATCCCACTAAACCAACCAACAATCTGTGGCAAGCACAACAGAGAGAGAGAGAGAGAGAAAGCCGTGAAAGCCTTTCCCCATGACACCGACCCTAGGGGCCCCAAGTGGTAGTTAATCCACCACTATCTGGAACTAGGTGATTCATCACAAAGGGAGAGGAAAAAAAGCACACAGCAAATGTTGGGAAACCAGTTTGAAGTTAAAAAAAAACACAAAAGGTGTGTTGTGGTATGATGAAACCCCGGGCTTTTCTCCAAAATGTACAATAAAGAGTGAGTCGGGTGGATCCACCTGAACTTTGCCCAGCAGAAAAGCAGTACTTCTGCTTCAGATTCTGTCAAGGAAATAGATATCAACAGGATTGCAGAGAAGTATCAGCCATCGCAGGAAGGTCTGTGTCTGTTTAATTCTTCTTGTGGTTAATTGTAAAGCAAGTATTAAATAGCTTCTCCCAGTTCCTCAGCAGTCTGGCAGTAAGGAGGATGACTGGTTCCATTCAGCTTTTCTTTGTTCCGATGAGGCCATCGAAGGAACAATGGACTCTTCTATCAATGAGTCAGTGGGTGCCTGTTAGGTGGGTGTCTAAGTAGTGAGGTGGCTCCTTTCGCCCTTTACAATGACCATCTGCAGGTTCCTGAGATGTGTACCTCCCTTCTTTTCTTTGGCTTGGCTTCGCGGACGAAACGGTTGCAGGGGAAAATTGGTTGGTTGGGGTTGGGAGTTGGGTTTTTCCTCCTTTGTCTTTTGTCAGTGAGGTGGGCTCTGCAGTCTTCTTCAAAGGAGGTTGCTGCCCGCCGAACTGTGAGGCGCCAAGATGTACGGTTTGAGGCGATATCAGCCCACTGGCGGTGGTCAATGTGGCAGGCACCAAGAGATTTCTTTAGGCAGTCCTTGTACCTCTTCTTTGGTGCACCTCTGTCACGGTGGCCAGTGGAGAGCTCGCCATATAACACGATCTTGGGAAGGCGATGGTCCTCCATTCTGGAGACATGACCCACCCAGCGCAGCTGGATCTTCAGCAGCGTGGACTCAATGCTGTCGGCCTCTGCCATCTCGAGTACTTTGATGTTAGGGATGAAGGCGCTCCAATGAATGTTGAGGATGGAGCGGAGACAACGCTGGTGGAAGCATTCTAGGAGCCGTAGGTGATGCCGGTAGAGGACCCATGATTCGGAGCCGAACAGGAGTGTGGGTATGACAATGGCTCTGTATATGCTTATCTTTGTGAGGTTTTTCAGTTGGTTGTTTTTCCAGACTCTTTTGTGTAGTCTTCCAAAGGCGCTATTTGCCTTGGCGAGTCTGTTGTCTATCCATCCTCAACCGATGCTCAGAACACTTCCAATCTCTGTACCTCCCAATCCAGGACCAAATCTCTAACTTGAGTGGATATGAACCACCTGTCTCCAGGAGTCAATAGGGATTCCCCATTTCTTTAAAGGAGGCTTTGAGTATATCCTTGAATCCTTGTTTGTGATCTCTTCCCAGGACTGCTTGGAAAAGTGTCTGCATGGAAACAAAGTGACCAATAATGTTACTAGGAATGTTGTCCCAGGGGAGGAGAATGGCATTGTTCACTTGTCCCCCGAAATTGGGAAGATTTTGCACAAGAAGCATTGGTGGCATTTTTCCAGTGCTTCCAGATGCCTACTGTCAGTATTCTGGGTATTAGAAGCTCTTGCGAGAGCTGGAATCACTGCTGCCTTGTAGATTCTGAGTGTTGTGTCAGGTCTGAGGTCTGAAAGGGCAAATCGATTTTTCTTCAGAGGGTGTGCTGGCAGATGGAAGCTGTGAAATTCATTGTAAATATCTACCTTAACTAAGATGTAGTCCCCACATTTTTTCAGGGTCTTGGGTGAAATTTCACTGTTGGAGGACACTGTCATGTTGTGGAGGCAGGATCACTGGATCTTCATCTTTTTGATGCTGCATGCAAGATCCATCTTTTTGTATTGCTTCAGTGAACAAAGCCAGGATGGTTTTTCACATGAGAGAATATACAAACATAAGTATAGCATGCAGTCACATCTCAACCTCTGAGATTTGGGGGAATGTGCATAGTAAATTGATCTGTTTCTGATTAGTTCTGAAATTTAGCTCCAGCCACACAGGAAATTTAGTGGAGGTGAGGTGAGGTGCAACATTGCAGCAAGAAAGGCAGATAAAAGTACCTGGACAACAATGCAGCCTTATTTGACCCATCTTCATTGAGATTTTCTCTGTTGAAGGCCTGATGGTAAATTTCATGGCTTGTATGTTGTGCTGGAGCGTGCAAGTGTAAAAGAGGAATTATTTTTTTTATAAGCAGTTGAATTTAAGGAAGGAGTTCCACAGTCCCTCCTGATTGATGTGATTTTTTTTAAAAAGTCATGTGAAGTAGCTAGTGCTGCTCCCTGTATTCCTCAAGATGTCACATGGTGAATATCATGTCCACTATGCCTCCAGACAGACAGAATCTCTGGACAGGCAGAATGTACACATTGATTTGTGAAGCGATCACTGGGAGGAGGCTGTCGAGGAAAACTCTGGTGACCGCTTTTCTGTTGCAATGTGACTGGTGGACACAAATAGTTGCACAAATGGACTTGTCTACTTTCTTGAATTTGGCATCATTAAAACAACCCTGCTATCCTCTGGGATATCGTCCCTATCAAAGTTATTGACAAGAAGAGGATGGATTTTGTGACCCTCTGCTCCTGGTTTTGTTAATGTCGTTTGTGACGTGACTTTGTTGATACTTAACAGTGACAAGGCTAGCTGGAATAGGTTGCTGTGTGATGGAACCAAGATGCCATTAAGTTCAATTAATCCTTGTGCGAATCTTCTAGAGGATGAGGCCTCTCTGTCCCTAATGACTTCAACTCTTTCTTGGCTCTCATTGGGATGGAACCTTGCAAATTTGGGCCTTAAATGGTTTCTGCAGCACTGAAGAACTCATTAAAATAATGATTAGAAGGTGCTGAACCTTTTCCCTCCATCCACTATGTCTATTAGGTCGATCATTTTTTGCTGAATCTTTGCCTTTAAGTGTCTGTAGAAAGGTTTTCTTTAACCTGATGAACTGCCAATTCAGTTACACCTAATATTTGTGGTTAACCACTTCCTCACTCTCCTTTTCATTCTCATCAAACCAGTCCTGGATCTTCCTGATACATAATCGCTTCCAATGTGCTAATTATGATGGCCTTCACATGAAGTTGTGGTTTCTGCAGGCAGAGAGTGGACAGGTCGTCTGTGAGATGTTGTCCAAGATGAACTACCTCATTAAGAGCATTGATATTGATGTTTTGTAGCAACACTTCAGTTGACGCTAATGTTTTGGGTCAGGCCGATGGTGATAATAGCATGAGTTGGTGATCACTCCCTGTTTTGCCTTGAGTTGTACAAGCATCTTTGTGATGAAATAAGATAAGTGCCAATGCTTGGATCACAATGTACCCATGGCTCCTTTCATTTAGAACCATAGAACATTACAGTGGAGAAGCCTCCATGCCAAACCATTATTCTCCTTCTGTGGATCAGATCTTGCTTCATCTAAAAACATAGAAATGCTGGAAGAACTCAGCAGATCTCACTGTGTTCATAGGAGAAAAAGATATAATAACAAAGTTTCAGGCCTGAGCCTTTCCTCGAAGTACATCTTTACTTCCTATGGACACTGTAAGACCAGCTGAAGTCCTTCAGCATTTCTCTGCTTTTACTATAATCACAGTGCCTGCAGACGTTTATGTATCACTCAAATCTTGTTTCATTACTACTCAAACCCCTTCCCTTGTCTCTTTTTCCAATATCGATGACAAATTATTGCTGTTGCTTCCTGCACCAGTTCAATACTGCAAAATATTTTCTGTTTCCAGCCTGCTCTCATTTCCACATGCTGCAGATCTGACTCCTTCCCTTTCTCAAGAAACACCATTCTCATCTCAGAGTTTGTAACATATAGAAATAAGATACCCCAAATTCCCATAATCATCCTCACTGCACCTCCTCCCGCCCTGCATCTCCTTTCCTAGTTTCTCCATTCCCATTGCACCTGATCTGATGTTGATGCCTACAACACCAGTGTTACAGAGTTGTCTTCCTCTTTGAGTCAGAGTATGATACAGCGTGAAAATAGACCCTTTGACCCAACTTGTCCATGCCAGGCAATGTGCCCATCTAAGCTTGTCCTATTTCTTTAAACTAGGGATTTCCCTCCATTATACCGTAATTAAAAAGGCCTTCAACTATTTGGGTTCCTTTGGCCATAGTTCTGCTCTTGCTCCCCCTTCTCCCACCCAGAAAAAGAATAAGACTCTCCTTTCCTAATCTTCCACCAGTCTCCATATTCAACATATCACCTGTACTTTCCACCACTTGCAATGTAATGTCATTACCCAACACTTCTCTACCTTCTGACGTACTGAAGGAACACCTCTCCTTCCATCTCCACCAAGAACCACTCAGCCTCTCACAGAATCTTTCTTGCAATCACAGAAGATGAAACAGCTGCCATTTACAATTTCCCTTCCCAAGATCCAGCACTTCAAGTGAAGCAGCAATTTACCTGAACTTCCAATCTAGAAGTGCACAACCTCTGGTCTCCTCTTTCTTTCATGACAAAGCAAAACATTTGTTATGACTAGGCCTTCTTGGTACCCTGGCTGCTGAAAACATCAAGCAGTACAGATTCCTCCAGATGAATGATTGTTTTTTGGAGACATGACATTCACCATGAGGTAATTCATCATGTAATTCACAATCAACTGCAGTTTGAGAGAGCATATAACCATATGTAAACCTTTCCTGTTTATAAAAAAAGTCTGTGTTCTGAGGCAGACCTTTTTAGTCACAAGTGGAGTCAATGGCTGCCTGAATTCATGGGAAGCCACCAATATTGGCAAATCACTATATCTTGTAAGCTGTTTGGCAGAGATTTGGTTTTTTTTAATGGAAATGTTGCCTGGGTAATAAGCAGCAACTTGGAAGACATGGCAGGAATCTACTTGGAAAGATTCTTTGATGCGGACTGTAACCTCAATGGAGAGAGCAGGCAATGAAAGCAGAGCCAGAAATCTTCCTGCAGTACATGATGCATTCCAGTACTGACAGAGTTGGAAACCTGAGCCTGAAAAAAAGGTACTCATTGAGGTATGTGTGCAGAATGTGTAATCTGAAGATTCCACAAGTAGGCTGCTTGTGCATTTGCTTCCAGTCCTAAGATCAATGCCTCCACCCCAATGGTGTTGTCTGGGGTATTACTATTGACAACCCATTGAACAGTCTTGCAGAAGATAAATTTGGGGCTTGGGGAAAACACCAACTCTTAATTGAACCATATTTCTTTGGTATGGTATTTGAGGAGATGGTTGGTATTTTGAGACTTCCCAGTCACTTCTCTCCATTCAGTAGGGTGTCCCTTTGAGTAATAAAACCAAGATGACATGTAAATAATTCTGATGAGAAGATGGGGCTAGATTGAAGTACAGAGGCACAACTGTGTGGGCATGGGTAAAAGTGAGGGTTACCAGTTAAGGGCATCACTTGATAGATGCCTGATGCCAAGAAAACATCAGGCATGCCAACATGAAGACATCCAGCCTACTGTGGTTAAGATCTAAATTGGACAATACACTATCCAAAAAACAGACAGTATACAATCTAATTTTGAAGTTAACTGTACTGTGGTTCAGAATACACTGCCAGAAGCAGGAGAAAAGGCAGCACAGTAGAATAAAATAGATGAACTCTGAAAAAGTCCTGTCTCCCACTGGCAGAATAGAAAGTGGTGACTACAATTGCAGAAGTTGCTGAGTGCTAGCACAATGGTATATTTAGAGTGAACATGAAATTATAATGCAAATAGAACCTCTCACCCTTTTATGTCAGGAATTCCTGCATCTTCCACCTTGTTCAATGAAACCATGAAATGGTGGACACTGTCACATCATTCATTCAAGGCAATCACAAATTCCTTGAATTTAATCTCATTTACCCTAATACAGCCAGTACTCTGAAAAACTGTAATGCACTTCAGTCTGAGGAAGCAGGGGCTCCATTTTTCACTTCCCATTTTAATACTCCCTGGCATCTGATTGAATGGTGACTGAATGTCACTAAAACCAAGGAGCTGATTGTTGACTTCAAGAAAGTAAAGCCAGAGGTAAACAATCCATTGATCAATGGGGGATCAGAGGTGGAGAGGATGAGCAAATGTAGGTTCTTGGGAGGCACTATCTCAGAAGATCTTTCCAGGAACCAACACACCAATGGCATCATGAAGAAAGCCTCTACTTCTTCAGGAGTTTGCGGAGGAGCTAGTGGAGTTGTTCAAGTGAACCGGTACAGAATTGAAGGGTCGACATGGCCTGTTTCCGTGCTATAAACGGTTATATGGGAGGGGTAAAGCATACATCTCTTGCAGCAGGAGAAAGAATCAGTGCTAACATGCCACCAGAAGACCTTACATTATCAGATTACTTATAACTTACATGAGAGGCATACTCAGTTCCAGCATTTAAAACTTTAACCAACGTACCCCACCACTTCCCTCCAGTTATGCCTTCCCTGCAACCTGCAAAGTTTGCGGCACTTTTAATGTGAACTCTGCAATGTAAATAGGCTTTTATGATTAATTATATGGAATATAATACAAGGCTTTCGCATTTCCCTCTCGTCAACCCATGTACATTTTTGGAGACAATTTCAATTTATTTGATATGTGCAATTGCACTTAAATTCATACATTCAAGATGAATTAATATAATCTCTGCTCTAGGGAGATAAGAAATACCAACAGTTAGTTGCACACACAAGGTCTTTTCAACATAGCCTCACATTTAAAGGATCATGGCTGTTCCTGGACATAAACTCAGGGAACGATCTTCCCAACTTGTCAAGACCCCTCAGAATATTAAGCTTCAATGAGATTACCATTTATTCCTTCATACTCTAGAAATGATGACTTTTACAAAATTTAGAGATAACAGGCCCTTCCAGCCCACAAGCTGCACCACCCAAATACACCGATTAATCTACAAACCCCATATGTTTATGGAGCGTGAGAGGAAACTAACACCTTGTCGAAACCCACTATGACAGATTATGTTGTGTTTGTATTGTATATGGATATAATTTTGGGAGATAAATTGGGGCAGGTTTTTTACTGTAGGCCACATACAGATCTCATTTAAAATACTGGAGCTCTGCTCAAGCCAGCAGGGTGACTCCTGGGGCCTTTGCAAAAACTTTGGGAAGTGCCCAAGAGACTTCATTAATGGAATGTTGTTTTGAAAAGCAACAGTTGAAAGAGACCAGAGGAGTAGTTCAGAGCCGTAGGCTGTCTGGGAGTGCAGCTTTATGATGTTCATCAGGCTTTGGTGCTTGAAAGGTAAATGGTTACCACTCAGGAAGGTTCTTGTTGGTTTTCAGAGAGAGATTTGTTGTTCCTGGACACAAACTGATCCCTTTTAATCAGCCACATCAGTGTCTTGCTGAAGAAACTTGCCCCCTTGGGATATTCCAGATGATAACCTCTTTCTTTCAGGTCACCACAGAGCTCCTTTTTGTTTCCCTTATTTCAAATGAAACATTAGGTAACCAGTCCTTTCCTCTTGTATGGACCACAAGGGCTTTGACCAGGCTGAACTAAGAACTCACAACCTGTTTGCAAACTGGAGTTTTGACAAGCTTGCCCTGTTCCAGACCCAGCTGTTGCTGCTAACTGTAGCACTACAGAACCGCACGCCCGCACGCCCGCCCGCACGCACGCACGCAGTTCAAATCTCGCTGCTTGCAAAAACCACATGACTCTCTTAGAACAGCAAGCTGCACCCCCAGACAGCCTGCGGCTCCGACGAGATCCTTCATCTGTTGCCTTTTTGTAAAAAAAACAATCCATTAGTGAAGTCTCTTGGGCACTCTCCAAAGCTTTTGCAAAGGCTCTTGGAGCTGGCCTGTCTAGCATGAGAAGAGCTCTAATATTTTAAATAAGATCTGTTTTAAAATGTTTGTATGTGACCTACACTAAAAAATCTACCCCAATTTATTTCCCAAAATCATGTTACAATAAGGTAATCCAATGTTGAGAGTTACAATAAGGTAATCCAATGTTGAGAGTATATATTTTTATACATGATCAATTTTAACATCTTGACATCTGATAATAATCACATTATTTGTACCTCTGATATGGTTAATTTGGAGATTATATTCTTGCAATATTAAACTCCAGTTTAACAATCTTCTGTTTCTATTCTTCATTTTATTCAAAAAGACCAGAGGATTGTAATCAGTAAATATCACAATTGGTTCATGAGAGGTATCGAGATGTACTTCAAAATTCTGCAGAGCAAATAGTGGAATATTTCCTTTGATGTACATTGAAATTTTTTGAAAAGTAGGCAACTGGATGGTCTATTTCATTACGTTTTTGTAATAAAATTGCACCTGCTGCTCGCTCAATGGCATCCATTGCTAAAGAAAATGGTTTGTCAAAATAAGGAGATTTTAACACATGGTAATAGCATAGCATCTACTTTAACTTTTCAAAAGCTGTCAGACAAAATTTAGTCCACACAAATTTCTTCCCTTTCTTCAAAAGATTGGTAAAAGGAAGAGTAACCTCAGCAAAATTTCCTATAATATCCTGCCATTCCTAAAAACTTCTCACTGCTTTCTTGCCATTGGGAATAGGAAACTCAGAAATTGCATTCACCTTAGCTTGAATAGGTGCAACTTTGCCATGACCAACTACAGGATCTAAGTATGTTACAGTAGCATTTGCAAATCGACTTTTTGCTAAATTAACAGTTAAATTTGCTTTGAATAATCTTGCAAACAATTTGTCCAATTCCCATAGATGTTCTTCCCATGTGTCACCTTTTGTGACCAAGTCATCAATATAAGCATCTGTATGGTTCTTGCGTGCCTGTCTAAAATTTAGAGCAAAAGTTATGCCATCTTAAGTCAGAAGAACAGATGCAGTTGAAAGAATTAATTTTGAAATATATAAATTTGTTTCCTGATGTGCCAAAAAGGACATCAGTGATTTATCATGATGTGGACATGGGAGAAGCAAGAACCATAAAACAATACTCATATAGAATAAACATTTAGAAGAGTAAAATCATTGATATGAAGCTTGAATATATGTTGAAAAATTATATTATTAGACCTTCGAACCCAGATTGGAGTTCTCCTTGTATTCTGGTACCGAAACCAGATGGAACTGTTCAGTTCTACACAGATTACAGGAAGGTTAATTCAGTAACTAAAACAGATGCCTATCCTATTCCAAGAATAGATGATTGTATTGATAAAATCAGGAAAGCTAAATTTCTTACTAAGTTGGATTTCTACTGGTGTGTGCCTCTAACTGAAAGAGGAAAGAATATTTCAGCTTTTGTAACTCCATCTGGTTTATATAAGTATGTGTTACCTTTTGGCATGAAAAATGCCCCTGCAACATTCCAAAGGATGATTAATCCAGTATTTTAAATAAGATCAGTTTTAAAGTATTTGTATGTGACCTACACTAAAAAACCTGCTCCAATTTATCTCCCAAAATCATATCCATATAGAATACAAACACAACATAATCTGTCACACTTTGAATACTTGTGTAGTCACATTAGTAATATTTTTATTATCGAATTTATTCCTTTAATAGAACTTTCAAGATGGCAACTGGAAGATTAAAGATTTGAAATTTGGAAACAGAATTTTCCTTACAGACATCAAGACTAAGATGGCCCTGTTGGGGGCAATTGTGGTATTAACTTATCTTTTCACACCTGCTGGTTGTGTAACATCAAAGACAATGGAAACCTTTTTAGTGAATTGTTCAGGAATTGGATATCCACTTGTTCCTTGTATCCTGGGGTCTGATATAGAGCAATTGGATCTCTCCCACAACAATATCAAAATAATTCAACAACAGAACTTCCAAAGTCTTACCAAGCTGAAAATTCTGTTTCTTCAGTTCAATCAGATCTCTGAAATAGAACCCGAATCATTCGCAAAGAATAGAGAACTACAGTATCTGGATCTTTCAAATAATTTTCTTCGTGTTATTTCAGCCTTGCCATTTAACCATCTACAATCATTAACACACCTGGATATCACCAACAACAGATTCAAAACAGCCAACCTTGGGGCAAAGATCAGCAAGCTGCAGAAACTGCACACTTTACGTTTTGGAAATACTTGGTTATCTTCCCTGAATTCTAGCTCCTTATTTCCCCTTCGTGGAATCCCACTTCAGGAGATGTACTTGATTACTGGAGAACTGCAGACATATGAACCGGGAACGCTCAAAGTCCTGCAAAGTATGGAGAAGCTTTCTTTAGATTTACAGTTTGGGCAGCAACCACAACTATTGATTAATATTTTCAAGGATATTCCAATGACAACCACCACATTGCAAATCCTAAACACTGATTTTGTCAAATATGGTAAAGATATAGATCTGTTCTTCCCTTTGAAAAAATCAAATATCTTATCATTAATTGTACAGAATATTACCACTGATGATTCTTCGACTGCTCATCTCTTTAACAGTGTTTTGGGTTCAAACATGGAAGAATTGTACTTGAGCACTATTAAACTGAATGGCATTGGCAGATGGAATATACAAACCGTATCCGCAGAGAAGATTAATGTGCGTAAAGTTTCTATAATTGACGTAGGTAATCCAAATTTCTACCAGTTTTACTCACTTGATTATTTACTTGATATATTTACACCACTACTTGAGTTGACCATAATAAAGGGGAGCGTGTTCTATGTCCCATGTCAGGTATCAGAAGGTATGACTCATCTAAAATATTTGGACTTTTCTTCCAACTTACTTCATGGCTCTACCTTCATTCCTCAAACATGTTTAGTTCCTTTCCCCAATCTTAATGTCCTCATTCTAAACAAGAACCAATTCAAAAATTTACAAAGTCTTAGTAGATTGACAGCTAAATTGAAAAATTTGTCTCATTTATGTGTTAGTCATAATAGTCTATTCCTGCCCAAGGGACAGACTTGTACATGGCTTCAAACAGTGAAACATATAGATTTATCACATAACATCCTGGAAGGAAATGTTTTTGACTGCTTGCCGGCATCATTGGAATTTATAGATTTGAGTTATAATTCCATTACCACTGTTCCAAACCTCAAAAGACTGGAAAATCTCCATGAAATTTTTTTGACTGGAAATGCCATTGTCTCTTTCCCCGAGATTGCAGCAGATCACTCACTGAAAACCTTGCACATTGATTACAATAAAATAACCGATGTAAACATAGCCTCATTGCAGTCCTTAGATCTAACAGAGCTCAAACTGAGCCATAATCCCTTTGAATGTTTTTGCACAATTCAGTCGTTCTCCAATTATGTTCAACAAACAGATGCAAAAATTATTGATTGGCCAGACCAGTATCAGTGTGACAGCCCACAAAAATTCAGGGGTCAAGTTATCAAATATCTGAAATTTTCTCCCATTGAGTGCAACATCCCCTTATTTATTGGAATATTTATGGCATCTGTAGCGATTTTAGTGGCAGTGTGTGTTATACTGTGTATAAAATATAATGTAACCTGGTACGTACGCACACTCTGGCTTTGGCTCAAGGCTAAAAGAAGCCTAAATGTCAGCCAGGTTCAAAAACATTATCAGTTCAATGCTTTTATTTCATACAGTGAACACGACGCTTGGTGGGTGAAGAACAAATTGCTGGTACAGCTAGAGAACAACGAGCCTCCTTATCGCATTTGCATTCATGAAAGAGATTTCAAACCTGGAAAGCCAATCATTACCAATATCATTAACTGCATATCAAAAAGCTACAAAACTATTTTTATCCTGTCAAAAAACTTTGTGCAAAGTGAATGGTGTCACTATGAATTTTTCTTTGCCCACCAACAGGTATTTGATGATAAAAAGGACAGTCTTATCCTGCTCCTATTAGAACCTATTCCAAAGAATTCTATTCCAGATCGATTTTGCAAACTGAGGAAGCTGATGAATAAAAACACCTACCTGGAGTGGCCTCAGAATGAGTTTCAACAGGGCTTCTTTTGGAAAAGGTTGAAAGCTGTGCTGAATTTGGATTTCCATTCCTGCTGCATTCTGGAAGAGAGCATAAAGGGGGCCAATTAGATCCATGAATATCATAGAGATATAGTAATAGTAGTACAATAGGCAAAGAGGTCACATGGCCCACGACATCCTCACTTTGGGTCAGCACTCACCCATATTAATCCCACCTCATAGAACTTGACACAAACCTTTCTGTTCCAAAGCAACTCAAGTGCTCATCAAGAAACTTCTTAAATGCTGTCAGCAATACAGCTTCCACTAGTCTTTTGGACAGTACACTATAAGAATTCATCACTCATATCCTCTCTGAATTTCTTATCCTAAATATACTTCCTCTTGTTTCCTTCCTCTAATATCTATACTCCTCAGAATTTTATATCCCTCAGTCATATCCTCTCTTAACCTCCTCTGGTCCAGGGAAAGCAGACCTAATTTTTTAGTCTCTCTTCATCCCCAACAACATCCTGGTCATTCTCCGCTGCACTCTCTCAAGCGCTATCACATCTTTCTGATATTGTGGTCCCCTAATCAGCATTTAGTCTCCAGTTCAGGCCAAATCAAATTTTATAAAGGTGGAACATAATCTTCCTGCTTTTGTATTCAATGCCTCGATTAATGTGCCTTCCTAAACACTTGATCTTCCTACGCTGCCATCTTCACAGATCTCTGGACTTGCACTCCAAGGTTCCTTTAGACATCAGTGTTATTTAAGACCATACCATTCTTGACACATGCCCTAGCCTGATTAGTACTCCCAAAATTTATCTGGATTGAAGTCCAACACCCATTTCACTAATAATTTGTTGGCACTCTGTAGACTATTCATACTATCCACAACTCCACCAATCTTCATATCATCTGCAAACTTACTGATCATACCTCCGACATCCATATCATTCCTCTTGCATCAATATCATTTGTGAATATTACTAACAGGTAAGGTCCTAGCACCAATATTCTGGGATACTACTAGTCACATCGCTTTACCATCAGCATTTTGACAATTTTGGATAGAGTTTACTAAATTGTCCTGTATCTATGGCCTCCTAATCTTCTGAAACCTTGCCAAAGGTATTACTGAAGGGAATATATACTTGGTAACCTCTTCAAAAAGTGATGTTGATTGACAATGATTAGCATGCAAAAAATTCAGAAAAAGGCAAGGACTTAGATTAAAAATGGTTACTTTGCCCAATTAATATTTGTGCTTAATTCTCTGCACAATGTGGTAAATGTACAGTGATAATTGTAACAAATGATATAGAAATTAAATGTTGGAAATGAAAAAATGTTACACTTATTTATGTTTAAAAAATACACAATAAATGTTTATTTTTCCCTATGTAAGTTGTCTTTAAAAATGGTGAAAAAGTAGTTGGATTTAATTGTTCAACAGATGGAAATTCAAGTCACTTTTCAACATATTCATCTTTGCAAAAGACATTGACACTGTGGAAATGTGCTGTTAATCTGTTCATAAAATTCTATTCAATGAAATAACCTCATTCAAATATTTCTAAAAGAAATTAAGAAACAAGGCTACCTGTTTCAGGCAACAGTCCATTGCCATGTCAGCATTAGTGTGGAATTACATCCTGTGATCACGTTATCACTACCACATACTTCCACACATTGCCTACAATAGTTGTATGTCATCAGAATCTTGACATGTACAGAAAAGCAATGAGTTTGTTTTTCCTGAACTTGAAGGCATCATATCTGTAATGCTTCAATGTTTATAAGCAACATGTCCTGCCAAGCAAATCTCGAAATTGACATTCTATTTTTTTTAATAACTTTATTTATTTGTTCATCAAAATTATTACATACAATAAGAAAAATACTTATTATGAACGATAAAAAAAATTTCCTAAATAAAAAAAGAAACCCCCCTGCCCCCTCTCAGTCAGCTCTCTTTAGGAGAGCCAAAGAAAAAAGAAAATCAAAATATATTTACTAAAATCTAATCAAGATAAATCTAAATGTAAATATGCTAAATATAAAGGCCACTTATTAAGAAAAAAAGAATAATTATCATGTAAAACATATGTAATTTTTTCCATTACCAAACAAGTTTTTATCTCATTATGCCATCTATTAATATCAATCACATTAGCATTTTTCCATGTACTTGCTATACATTTTTTCGCTACAGATAAAGCTAAATATACAAAAGCAATCTGAAATTTATCTGATCCCAAATCTTTCAAAGGCTTCAACTTACCCAACAAAAATATTGTCGGATCTAAAAGTATTTTAATCTTATACAAATGTTCCAAAAACAACTGAATTGCTTTCCAAAAAGATTGTATAGGTACACATAACCAAACAGCATGAAAAAAAGTTCCAACCGAATTACCGCACCTAAAACAAGAATCTGATTCACTAAAACCATATTTTTTAAAACTTTTCAGGTGTTAAATACAATTGATGTAAAAAAATTATAATTAACCATTGCATAATGAACATTTATCAATCTAGTAACACTATCATGACAAATATCTAACCAGTCATCCTCGGAAAAAATAAAATTAATATCCTTTTCCCATTTAATCTTAGATCTATCCCATCCTTTTTTTTCCATACTTCCCTGTAATATTTGGTACATCAATGAAATGTATCCCTTCTTTGGTGCAGTCACAAGAAAAGATTCAAATTTAGTCAAATCAGGTAAAATCATGTTTCTACCAAATATTTGTTTTACTAGAGATCGAAGTTGATAATAAACAAATAAAGAATTCTCATTAATACCAAAATCTTCCATCATTTGATTAAAAGATAAAAATTGAACTTCTTTAAAACAATCCCCCAAGTTTTTATACCTTTAGATTTCCAATGTAATAAGCATTGATTATACATTGAAAAAGGAATAAGTTGGTTATTATAAAGCGGTGTTAAAGTCAGTAATTTACCTTTAGAACCTATCATTCTATTTTTCCTCATCCATAACTTCATTAAATGTTTTAGTATAGGCACATTATATTTTTGTAATAAATTTAAATTCCACTGAAACAAAAATTGATGTGTTTCAAATTCAGAAATATTTGCCATCTCAATTTTAGCCCAACTAGGGGGCCATTCCAAGTCCATTAATAAACTAATAAATTTAAATTGAGCTGCCTCATAATAATTTTGAAAATGTGGTAAGCATAATCCCCCTGATGCATATTTCCAGGTTATCTTATTCAAAGCTACTCTTGGAAATTTACCTTTCCATAAAAATTCCCTAACCATTTTATTTAAATCTCAAAAAAAATGGAATTGATTGAAACAAATATTGTATACGTGGAAAAATATTCATTTTAATTGTATTTACTCTTCCAATTAAATTTATAGGAAGATCCTTCCACTTAATTAAATCAGCTTTAATCTTTTTCATTAACAGTACATAATTTAATTTATATAAAGATTGATAATCAACATCCACATTTATACCCAAATATTTAATTCGATCAGTCCATTTCAAATTAATAATATTCTTATAAATTGAATAATCTCCTTCACCTATCGGTAAAATTTCACTTTTTTCCCCAATTAACTTTATATCCAGACAAAGATCCATATTGTATTAAACATTCCTTCAAATGTAAAAGTGACTGAGCTGGGTTTGTTAAATACACCAGTACATCATCAGCAAATACTCCTCATCTCAAACTTTCATACCTTGTATCTGTATATTTTGTCTTATCAACTGTGCTAAAGGTTCAATTACTAATGGAAACAAAGGTGGAGACAAAGGGCAACCTTGTCGAGTTGAACGAGTTAATCTAAAAGGTTCTGAGATCTGACCATTTGTCAATACCCTGGCTATTGGTTTATTGTATAAAGCTTTAATCCAACCAAGAAGGACCAAAGTTAAATTTCTCTAAAACTTTAAATAAAAAGTTTCACTCAACTCCATCAAAAGCCTTTTCTGCATCAAGAGATATCACCATTGGATGGTCGGAGCACTGTTGGTGTTTATTAATCAAACTAATTACTCAAAGAACATTATCTGAAGCATATCTATTCTTTATAAAACCTGTTTGATCAACATGTATCAACTTAGGTAAAAATTTAGTCAATCGATTCGCTAATACTTTAGCTATTATTTTATAGTCTACATTCAACAAAGAAATTGGTCTATATGAAGACACCTTTAACGGGTCTCTATCCTTCTTAGGAATTACAGTAATTAAGGCACAAGAGTATGATTCAGGTAAATCATAATGTTCCTTAATCTGTCGTAACACATCTCCAAACACTAGATAAATCATCATAAAATACCTTATAAAATTCAACCGAAAACCCATCATCACCAGGTGATTTTCCACTCGGCATTTCCAACATAGCCGATTTAATTTCCAAATCAGTAAAAGGAGCCTCCAGCTCTGATATGTCTTCTTCTCCTAATACCCGTAATTTCAACCGATTAAAAAAAGTCAATTGAACCGTTCTCCTGTTTTTCCTCAGAAGTATACAATTTCTTATAAAATGAATAAAACTCATCATTAATCTCACAAGGTTTGTAAGTAATAGTCAAATTCCATCTAACTGCATTAATAACCCTTGATACCTGTTCTTTCTTTAACTGCCATGCAAGTACCTTATGTGCTTTCTCACCCCATTCATAATACCGCTGTTTAGATCTATTAATCAAACATTCAAATTGATAAGATTGCAATGTATTATATTTCAATTTCAATCTAGACAACTCTATCTTCTGATTTTCTGTCGCATCTCTCTGAAATTCCTTTTCTAATTGATCAATCGGTTTCTCTAATTCAAGACTCTCGGTCAAATAGTTCTTTTTAACCTTAGAAGTATAACTAATTTATTTGACCTCTCAAATAAGCTTTCATAGCATCCCACAATATAAATTTACTCTGAACAGAATTAACATGTTCTTCCAAAAAGAGATTAATTTGTTTAACTAATTCAATAAATTCCACTTTTTTTAACAACATCATATTGAATCTCCAATGATAAGCTACACAAACTTTTTCAGAACTTTCATAAGTAAAATACAACAAAGAATGATCTGAAATTACCCTACTTTTATATTCTGCTTGCAATATTTTCCACTGTAAATGTGCCGATACTAAAAAAAAAATCAATTCTAGAAAAAGATTCATGTCTAAATGAATAAAACGAAAAATCCTTCTCTGTTGGGTTAAGACGTCGCCAGATGTCCACTAAATTAAAATCTTTCATCAAAGCTCGAATATGAATTGCCATTTTAGATTTTTTGACATTTTTTGGAAATTTATCTTGTAAAGGTTCCAAAACACAATTAAAATCTCCTCCAACCAAAACATTTTCATTAGCTTGTCCCAAAAGCAGAAATGCATCCAAAATAAATACTTCATCATCTACATTCGGTGCATAAATATTAAGTAAAGTCCAAAATTCATTTAAAATATTACAATTCAACTTAAGAATATGTCCTGCATTCACTTCCATTGATTGTAATTCAAAAGATAAGTTTTTATGTATCAAACTTGCTACGCCCTTAGCTTTAGAATTAAATGAAGAAAAAAAAACATGTCCAACCCAATCCCTCTTCAATTTTACACTTTCTTTTTCATTCAAATGCGTGTCCTGTAAAAAAGCAATATCAATCTTCATCTTTTTAATGTAAGCCAAAACTCGCTTACGCTTGATTGGATTATTTAATTCTTGAACATTAAAGGTGGAAAATTTCAAATTCGACATATCTAATACAATTACTAAATACCAAAGATAGTCATAAAATTAATAACAAAGAAAAAAAAAGAAAAATTTTCTCAAATAAAATATATAGGCCCTCCAAATAGAAATAGTATTCGTTAATTTAAAAAAAAACAAAAAAACTACCAAAAGGTAGTAACTCTCTAAAAAAATGGTGTGGATAGCCCACTAGTGACTGATGACTAACAAAGAAGTTAGTGCAATCCCCTCCTCCCCAGCCAGCCAGTCAGAAATATTAACATATTACAAAAAAATTTCAAAAAAAATTTCAGCCTTAAGATTCAAGTCCAGATGGTGAACTAATTTCAAGAGGAGATGAACTCTTTCCATTCCGATTCTTCCCATTCCCATCCCTTCCATTTCTGCCATTTTGTCCATTTCCAAGTCCATCAGGTTTTCTTTTAGGAGATAATGGTGGACTCTTTCTTTGTCCTCTGACATCTGGTAACGAATTAACAAGAACCATTGCCTCATGCTCACTCTCAAAGAATTGAAACTGATAGTTTCCATAAAACATTTTCAACACAACAGATAACAAAAAGCAAATTTGTAACCTTTACGCCATAAAACATCTTTAACTGGATTAAATTCACGTCGGCATCTGATGATATCTTGACTCAAATCAGGGTAGAAGAAAACTCTACTAATCTGAATTATCATTGGAGCTTGTCTTTGTCTTGCGTTTTGAACTGCAAGTCGAAGGGTTGTCTCTCTATCCAAACAATTCAAACAACGAACTATCATAGCTCTTGGCAGCTGACCAGATAAAGGTGGACTTCTTAAAGCTCTATGTCACACATGTCAAACTCTGGCCCGCGGGCCAAATTTGGCCCGTGATATAATTATATTTGGCCCGCAAGATAATTTCAAAGATGTATTAGAGGTGGCCCACTGGCCGCCGCACCAGTATAGCGCATGCACAGTAATACAACAAATCCCAGAATGCATTAGCGTCAGCCTGCTAATCGCCCCCACCTCCTCTGTTTACGTTGCAGGGTCTCACCGTGGACTCTGGTTTTGGGGCCTGGCCGGTGTCAGGGGAAGCCAAGGCCGCTTCCCAGCGCCCGGAACCGGAGGCCTCGGGCCTGATCTCGCCAGGACCGTTGCCCACTCCCCCTCCCTGCCGCAGGGCGATCCGCAACTCACGGTGACAGGGCCGCTGATCCACCGAGATGCCGCCCTGCAGCGAGAGCCAATGCCACCGCACTGTCGTTGTCCAACCCGATCGCCTGCAAACCCCGCCCTCCCGCACACAGCCCTGAGTAAGGATTATGAACTTTAATCTCAGGATAAAACGATCTTCCAATAGTTTCATGTCACAGTGATAAATATATTCCTGGTTAAAAATGGTCCTGCACCTGGATACAAGCTCATTAGGCATAAAACTTGAAAAGTGTGTAAATCAAAGAATATCTGTACCAATGGAAAAAGGGCATGGCAAATAACCCTGCTAGAGTTCATGCCCACAATCAGTCACCCATTTGATTGTTTCAGGAATCATGTTATTCTCCCACATTCTCAATAGCCCTCAGATTTTACTATTCGACAGCACACTAGCAACATTTGACAAATCCTCTATAGAGAAATATTATTTATTGAATATTTTATTTCTCATTTGTTAATGCTTCTGAAAAGAGTTTATCCAAAACTATTATTAAACATTTATTTTAATAAGAAAAAGTTTAACATTACATATGTTGAAAGAAGAGAAAACATGCAAATGTTGTTGAAAATTTTCAATAAATATTTAGTTCGGCCCTTGACTTAGTCCAAGTTTTTAATTTTGGCCCTCCGTGAATTTGAGTTTGACACCCCTGCTCTATGTACTCTTTCCAATACCAATCCATCAGGAAAGGACTCTTCCCCCAACATTTGGGGAATCCAATTTTTTTTTAATTTGACAGGATCTTGAGTTTCTATACCATCTGGAAAACCCACAGTTTTCACATTATTTCTTCTGCTTTGATTTTCCAAATAGTCCATTTTTCTTATTAACTCTTTTTCCCGGGCTCCTAAATCTTCAACTGATTTTTCTACCTTCACTATTGTTTCTGCATTGGATTGTTCCTGTTGTTTACATTCAGAAAAAGAAGCTTCAAATTTTTTGAAGTTTTCTCGGTTTTCTTTAACTTCTGCCTTAACCACATTTAAGTCTGAAATTATATCAGTATTCATTTGATCCACCTGATTCAATTGACTAGTAATAACATCCAGATAAGAAGCAATACCTTCAAGCATCATATAAACAGGCTGAAGTGCAGTTTGGAATGCAGGATTTGGTTTAATGATTTGTAACTCACTTTCTTACAGCTCTTCTTCCATTTCCAGTACAATAGCAGAATAAGGTAAGTCCTCTTCTTGTTGCTCTTCAAAAGGTAGCATTCTGATCGTTTTGCTGCGGGTTTGGACATCCAACAACAACTCCCCGACTTCTTCAGGGGGTCATTGTTGTCGTCCCCCCGCAGACCATTTTTTAATAAAATTACGGAATTCTCCGTAGTTGACAGCCCCACCCGAGCGCATAGTCACTGCAGACTGCGTGTCTGCTGTCGGGATCTTCTTCCTCCCCGCTCCCTTCTCTTCCAACGGGAATGGATTTTTCTTTTTATTCATTTGTAGCAGGCCTCTAGAGTTGTGCCCAATTTCTCGGGAGCATGCTCCTTCCTCCGCAGAATGGGTCAAATCAGCGGCATCTTGAGACTGGTGAGTAAATGTTACCTTAGGTTTTGTCCCCACTGGCGATTGTTGAAGCTTGGGGAACGCTGAAAACAGATCCGAGGCTGTTCCAGGTTGTTTAGGCCCCAATTCTTCTGCACTTCAAACCTGTATTTTCTTTTGTAACTGAGACTTTTTTTTTTACATTAGTAGCCATAATAGCTCACCAAAATATCAAACTAAAAATTAAAGTTTTAAAATTAAAAATAAAGAGTTAAAAAACGGGCATTTAAAAATCTGACCAGAGAGGGCAGGGATTACACGTCTGATCTTTACGCCATCTTGCCACGCACCCCCCCCCACCAACTGACATTCTGAAAAGAATTCTGTCCAACTGGTTTCCAAGTACACCTCTCCTCCTATATCACCAGCTTATTTATAGGCCTGTACATTCACAAGGTGGCATGTTACCTATGGAATAATGTGTCAATTCTACAATCTTGCTTGTAGCTGCAGCATCTATATCCTATCTTGATACACCAAAACTTTATGCTCGTTTTTGAGCAGTTATTTTTGCTATCAAATAAAACAAATACTTTAAAATATCCAATCAACATTTCTCCTCACATCATATTTCTAATCATCTCATATTTTGCTAGAATGTATAAATTGGCTTAAGTTATAAATTTTGCACAATGCTGATTTTTATAAGAATGGCGTTGAGGTCTACGTCTGATGCAGAAAATGACAGTAAAGCATGAGTCCAATTAATGTTTCAGATCTGGAACCCTTCATCAGAGCTGAAAAAGAGAGAAACAAGGTTGTCTAATAACAAAGAGATTGGGGGAGGACAAGGTGTAGAACAAAAGTAATTTCTCTGCCAAATGGCAACACATTGCACAGATGCTTCACCTGCCACCAAACGTAGTTCTGCCCATCAGCCTTCCTCACCTACTCTGATAGCCTAATTCAATATTACATCCAAGAAAATCCACAAATCCATAGTGACTGAGCTATTCTTTAAAATTGAAAAATCAGGCAAAACCTGCCCTTTGCAAACATCAATCAACAATTATTGTTATCAGGGCTCAAGTTGAGAGGGGGAGAGAGAGAGAGAAGGTGCTATATAGTCAGGATAATGTGAACTATTTTGTAACTGCGTAAGAATTCACCCTTTTCACTGTAGTAACTGTAGTGCACCACTGTGGGGCATATGTATATGTCAGAGTGTGTGTGAACAGTTTTCCTGAGATGGTGGAAAGCTTGTACTCACTGGAGTTTAGACAATTAAGAGGAGATTTAATAGAAACATTCAAAATTCTTAAGGGATTTGACAGGCTAGATGCAGGAAGATTGTTCCTAATGTTGAGCAAGTCTAGAACCAGGGGTCACAGTTTAAGGATAAAGGGGAAGTCCTTTAGGACTGAGATGAGGAAGAATTTTTTCACTCAGAGGGTGGTGAATTTATGGAATTCTCTGCCACAGGAAGAGATTGAGGCTGGTTCCATAGCTACATTTAAGAGAGAGTTAGATTTAGTACTTGTGACTAGGGGGATCAGGGGGTATGGAGAGAGAGCTGGAACAGCCATGATCAAAATGAATGGTGGTGTAGGCTTGAAGGGCCAAATGGCCTACTCCTACATCTATTTTCTATGTTCTATGTTCTATCAGTAAGTAAAATCTCTTTTTTTTATTTGAATCTTGCATCTCTAAGTTATTTAGGAAGCCTCCCAAGTAACACAGAGACATAACATGGAGGCAGCAGTGGGACTTCGACACAGAGACATAATAGACAGGGAGAGGGGAGAGAGGGAGAGGGGGTAAGGGGGCGACGTGAGAAGGACAAGTATTTTATCAAAAAAATAAGTGCTTTGAACAAAGTAGAGTCTTGCATGTTTAGTGTGGACAATTCCTTTGGTCATTCATCATTCTCACTGCCAGCAGGAAGAAGCTGCTCCTCAGCCTGGTGGAGCTGCCTCTGATCCTCCTGTATCCCTTCTCCGACAGGAGCAACTGAAAGATGCTGTGTGCAGGGTGGAAGGGATCCTCATTGATTTTGCATGCCCTCTTCAGACAACAATCCCAATAGATCAGGTCAAATGGGGAAGGGAAACACCAGTGATTCTCTCTGCCACTCTATGGTCTTGTGGATTGACCTCCAATCCATTTCTCTGCAGCAACTGTACAACACTCTAATGCAGCAGCCAGGATGCTCTTAATAGAGCTCCTATGGAAGGTTGACATAATGGTGGCCAGTTGTTTTGCTCACTTCAGTCTTCTCAGGAAGTGCAGTCGCTGTTGAGCCTTCCTGACAAGCGAGGAGATGTTGAGCGTCCACGATAGGTCACTAATTAAGTGAAATCCAAGGAACTTTGTGTTCTCCATTCTCTCTATGACAAAAGTTGTTGATGTGCAGTGGAGGGTGGTCACTCTTGATCTTCCTGAAGTCCACGATCATCTCTTTCCTCTTATCCACGTCAAGACTCAGGTTGTTACTCGCACCATTTCACGAGATTTTTCTATGAATATTTATGGCAGAGAAATATCGATCTCTGGCAGTTTGCACATCTCTGCTAATCATCAAACTCCACCTATTAACCATCTGCCCTCAGAGCAAGGCCACCCATTGTCTCACTCACTTAAGGTGTCCCTCCCCAATAGCTAACTATCCTTCCCTCACCCATTCCCAGTCTCACCACCTGTGTCACCACAAGCCTACAACATTACCTAGCACCCCTAGACCTCTGCCATTAACCCTTCCAGGGCAGCTGCCTGATGTTGGTCACCTGTGATTTCTTGAGAGGTCTGAAGATACAGTTATTTCCTCCTGGAAGGGGTCAGGGTCATCCTTCAGGGGCTAAAACATCTCACTTAGCCACCAGTTACATTCAGTGGAAACAATGACCCAAGACTCAGGGGGTCCATTTGCAGAGTTTTTTTTGTGACCCCCCCCCGCCCCCCAAGACTGTTCCCACTGAAGGCACACACAGTTCCTGTTAAATTTGCATTTCTTCTTTTTTAAACCATAAATCTATGGTTATTGTGATGTAATACTTGTAGATGTATTTGGGAGATAAATTGGTAAAATTAGAGTACGTTACATACCTACACATATTTTAAAACAGATCTTATTTGAAATACTGAAGAATTCATATTCAGAAACTATGGAGAATGCTATACACATTTCACAAGTACATGCGAATTGAAATTATGTCATGAAATGAATGGACCAGAGAGAGGTCATCTGTGTTGAACATTTTTACAAGACTTCTGACCTTTCTGTAAAGTGGTCCCTCAAAAGTCACTCCTAGGTTTTTGTTTACCTAAAAACAACAGATAGGAGCAGAAGTCTAACTCCTATTGTTTGCGGGAGAAGGAGGGGGTTTTGCAAGTGAGAGAGATGGAGAGAGAGTCACAGCTGAAACAAGCAGGAGTAGCTGGTTGGAACTGAAACAGAAACTCCAGAGTGACAGAATGGCTGGAAGTGCTATCTGTCTGATGTTTCTCTTGGAATAAGTGGAACAGAAAGGAACTCTGTGTTAGCCTGAAAGAAAGAGGTTATCATCTGGAGAACCCTGAGGGGGCAAGTTTCATCAGCAAGACATTGAGGTGACTAATAGTGGTGCCTGAGTTGTGGAAATCCTGGAACAACAAATCTCTCTCTGCAAACCTACAAAGAACCTTCCTGAGTGGTAAACATTTACCTTTTGAGCACCAAAGCCTGGTGAACTTTATACATGTTAAATTCTGTGCATAATATAAGAATTGCCTGCATCCAAAGAACTTGGAAGAATGAGAAGTGAGATTGAACTGTAAACCAAAGAACTTATCTTAAATTTACACACATATTACATACACGTGCACGTAGAATTAGAAGGGGGTTAAGTTGGGTTAGTTAAGTTAATAGAGATAAAGTTTGATTCTGTTTTCATGTTTAAAGATAATTAAAAACAACATTTGTTTAAGTAACTTCTTGTCTTGGTGAATGTCTATTGCTGTTGGGTTTTGGGGTCCTTTGGGCTCCTAACATTTTCAACCCAAAGAGTGGGTAAACTTAAAAATGTTCACTTACGCCCTATATGCATTTGGTTCACTGGACATTTAACTGGTCCTTGCATCAATTACATCAATTCAACAGTCTCCTCAAAATAAGAGAACCCTTAAGCACAAGGCTCGAAGGATGAAGACATTAATTTATTTATTTTGAGAAAAGAAAAGTCATCCAATAATATATTTTTCAATTGAATTATTAGCCAATTCATCTATTCTTCTGCCATACTAGCAAATCATCTGTCCCCAGAGCTCTTGTCTATTTTCTGGCAACAATGCAAACTGGAAAACTTGTAGTTTCATGAACATTAGTTTATTTTTCCAAGAAATCCTATGTTTCGGACAGCTGCAGACAATAATGGAGCATACTCAGCCAAATCATCTGTGCTAGCCCATTGCCAAAGTTATTGTAAGCTCGTCTTGCTGTCACCATTCGGATTCATCCCACAACTTTTTCTTCCCAACTATTTGTCCACTTTAAAAAGATAAGAGAAACCAAGGACCATCCTTTCTCTGAAATAAAGTGGTCCTTGCTCTCATAAACTTGATTTCTTCCTATCATATGGAATGTCTTACCCGTCAAGTGTGGTTTGTGTTAACTGTAACAGAACACAGAACATGATCTTCAGCCAAACATGATCCAAGTTAAGTGAAATCTCTGAACCCTGCTCATGATACATAACCCTCTATTTCCTGCATATTCATGTGTCTGTCTAGAAATTTTTAGAACACTACTATTGTGGCTGCTTCCACCACTATCCTTAGCTGGTCATCCAGGCACCCAGCCACTCTGTGTATATAAAAAAAAAACAAAATCTTGGCCATTATAACCCATTTAAATATCATCCTTCCTCAACTTGCACACATTTAACATTTTTACCAAAGGAAAAAGATTCTGATTTTCTACCCTATCATGCCTCTCATAATTTAAAAATTCTGTCAGGTCTCCCCTCAACCACTGATCTAGAAAATAACCCTAGTTTGTTCAACCTCTCCTCATTCCTCATACCCTTTTATCCAGGCAAATCTCTTCTGTATCTTTTCCAAATGCCAAATATCCTTCCAGCATTGAAGCAACCAGAATTGTACACAATATTCCAAACGTGGCTTCACCAACTTTTATAGTCAATGCCCTGACCAATGAAGGCAATCATGCCATATTCCTTCTTTACCACTTGATTGACATGTGGTCACTTTTAGGGAGCTATGAACTTGGATCACAGCAGTGGTGTCACAACGATTGGTGTCACCCAGTGCCATAGCTCATGGTGTCACCTCATCCACCCCCGACCCCCCTTCCCCCAAGGATGGAGTGGCAGGGGTGGGGGGAAAGGGTGACAGTAAATTACCATTGAGTTTTAGCCTTGTAGGTATGTTGATACATGCAAGCTGGCTTACAAAAAATGTTTTTATTGTTGTAACTAACGACAGGGATATTTTTTATAAAAAAATTCTGCTGAAACAGTACACAAAAATTTTTTATAGACAATCATTTTGGTGTCACCCCCTCTGATGGTGTCACCCCCTCTGATGGTGTCACCCCCTCTGATGGTGTCACCCCCTCTGATGGTGTCACCCCCTCTGATGGTGTCACCCCCTCTGATGGTGTCACCCCCTCTGATGGTGTCACCCCCTCTGATGGTGTCACCCCCTCTGATGGTGTCACCCCCTCTGATGGTGTCACCCCCTCTGATGGTGTCACCCCCTCTGATGGTGTCACCCCCTCTGATGGTGTCACCCCCTCTGATGGTGTCACCCCCTCTGATGGTGTCACCCCCTCTGATGGTGTCACCCCCTCTGATGGTGTCACCTGGTGCAGTGTCACCCTCGCCCCCCCCCACCACACTACCCTAGTGATGCCAGAGCCCTCTGCATATCAATGGTGTTAAAAGTCTTGCCATTAACTGTATACTTTTCCCTCACATTTGACCTCCCAAGATGCAACTCCCTAATACTTGTCTAGATCAAACTTCATCTGCCATTTCTCTATCCATATCCATCACTGATCTATAACCTGCTGGAACTTTGTCCCACATTTGACAAGGTTCCACATAGTAGGCTGATCCAGAAAGTTATGAGGCATGGGATCCATGGAAACCCAGCTGCGTGGATTTGGAACTGGCTGGATCACAGAATACAGAGATAGGTAATAGATGGAGTGCATTCTGACTGGTGGTTGATGACTAGTGGTATTCTGCAAGGATGTTTTCTGCAACCCCTGGTCTTTGTGATCTTATAAATGACTTGGAAGATGAAGCGGAGGGGTGAGTTAGCACATTTGTGAAGGACACAGAGGTTAGAGGTGTTTTGTGGATAGTGTAGAGCAGGGGTGTCAAACTCAAATTCACAGAGGGCCAAAATTTAAAACTTGGACTAAGTCGTGGGCCAAACTAAATATTTATTGAAAATTTTCAACAACATCTGCATGTTTTCTCTTCTTTCAACATATGTAATGTTAAACTTTTTCTTATTAAAATAAATGTTTAATAATAGTTTTGGTTAAACTCTTTCCAGAAGAAGCATTGACAAATGAGAAATAAAATATTCAATAAATAATATTTCTCTATAGCCTTTAAGCTCCTTTTAAATGTATTTTTTTTTTCACAAGCCAACAAGTCAAAAAAAAAACAACTTGCTTCAATGACAAACAGGTTTGTCTTTTAAAAAGATGAACATATAGTCTGCCTCCCACCTGTCTTGAAAGGTCCTGTTTTCTGTCTTTGGTTTGGCCATTTTTCGTAAGGGGTTTATTACATGTGAGTTGGGCGACAGGTCGCAGATGCTAATGAAAGTAAAGAGAGGAGGTGGGGGCGATTAGTGGGCTGACTGGCCGGCGCCAATGCATTTGCAAAGCATTCTGGGATTTGTAGTATTAGCTGTGCATGCGCTACTGGCGCGGCAGCCAGCTCTAATACATATTTGATATGATCTTGTGGGCCAAATATAATATCATGGGCCAAATTTGGCCCGCGGGCCTGAGTTTGACATGTATGGTGTAGAGGGTTGTCATAGGCTATAACAGAATATAGACAAGATGTTAAGATGGCCAGAGAAGTGACAGATGAAGTTCTGGTAAATTGTGAAGTGATACACTTTGGAAGGTCAGTCTGAAGGAGGAGTACAAAGTTATTGGCAGAATTCTTAGCAGGGTGGAGGAATAGATGGAACTTGAGGTTAAAGTCCATAGATCCCGCAAGGCTACCACACAAATTCATAGCATGGTTAAGAAGATGTATGGTGTGTTGACCTTCATTAGTCAGGGGATTGAGTTCAAGACCAGTGAGCAGTTGCAGCTCCATAAAACTCTGGTGAGACCACACTTGTAGTATTCCATTTAGACCTGGTCACTGCATTATACGAAGGATGTGAATGCTTTAGAGAGGATGCAGAGGAGATTTACCAGGCTTCTGCTTGGATCAGAGGACATGCCTTCTGAGGAAAGGTTGAGAGAATGCGGTCTTTTCTCTTTGGAGCAATGGAGGATGAAAGGCAACTTAATAGAGGCACATAAGGTTATAAAAGCCATAGAATGGCCAGCCACTACCTTTATCCCAGGGTGGCAATGACTAATACCAGAGGACACCAGTTTAAGGTGAATGGAGGAAAGTTTAGGTGAAATGTCAGATGTAGAATTTTTGTTTTTATTACACAGAGTGTGGTGGGTACCTGGGATTCATGACTGGGGGTAGTGGTAGAAGCTGATACAATAAGGATGTTTAAAAGACTCTTAGATAGGGACATGGATGTAAGAAAAAGGGGTGTTATTGATGGTAAAAGAGAAATGGTTTAGATTGATCCTGAAGTAGGTTTATATGGGTCACCACAATATTCTGGTGAAGGCCCTGTATTGTGCTGTATTTTCAATGTTCTGTTGCATCCTTTAATAGCCCTGAAAACTGTCCACAACTCCACCAATCTGTGCCATCTGCAAACTTAACAACCCAGCCACATACTTTTCATCCAAGTCATTTATATATAGCATAAACAACAGGTGTTCCAAGATCTATCTCTGTGGAACACCACTAGTCATGGATCTTCAATCAGAATATCACCCTTCTGCCACCATCCTATCTTCTATTGGCCACCAATTCGAAATCCAAACCATGAATTTCCTTTAAAATCTTTTTTCATCATCCTTCTTGCTCCTTTCAAATTCTGAACTTCTGTTAACAGCAGATTTTGGGATTGTTTTCTGTCCAAATCCCGAACACTCAGTTTACCCACAGCAGAGCTGGTCCACCACTTCTTCCCCGCAATGCAATCTCTGGACTTTACAGACTAGAGCATCTGTATATTTGTAACATCTTTCACCATGCAGCACTTCACATTTCTCAGCACTAAATTTCACCTGCGACCATCTGCCCATTCCACCAACTTGATATCTCCTTAAAATCTTATACTATTCTCCTCACAATTAACTTTGCCTGCAAATTTGTAAAATTGCATTTTGAAAATTGTGCTTTACACGTTCAAGTCAAAACCTTTAAGATATATATTGAGAAAAGCAGTATTTCTAGAACTAACCCCTGAGAATGTTTACTTTGTAGTCTTCCCTTAGGTACAATAAACAAGGTTTCATTACTTCTCTATTTTATAGCACCCACTAATGTGTTATTTTTCTCTGCTTTATTTTACCCTGTTTATAAAACCCTTTTCAATCACACCACAGCTCAATCTATGATCAGCCATGATCTCGTTGAATGGCGGAGCAGGCTCGAAGGGTCGAATGACCTACTCCTGCTCCTATCTTCTATGTTTCTATGATAATTTGCTGATCATCACTGAACATTGGACCAAATGGAAGTAGAATGCCAACAACAACTCAACATTCATTTCAAGTTCATACAATCAACCATGACCAAAAATATTTAAAGCATCAATGAATTAATATGGTGCATTCCAAAATGCATATGTTCTGTCTGGTAATTTAGCATTAGGAGCAGAGTACAAGCAATCTTAAGAGAGAATAGACAATTCATGGTCCACAGAGCCACAGTCATTTCACCAGACGGAAAGTTGATGCAATACTTTGATAACAGCATACATTGTGATAGTACAGATTCTATCACCAATGTGTATTTGTACAGATTGTAGTGTAGGATGACTGTGATTGGCTGAGAGTGTAGCCACACTTACTGGCAGATCTTAAAGTGTTGCTCCTAGCCAGACCAGGTCATTCTGGACTGGTCGACCTACGTGTGATACGCTCCAGTCTTCTAGTTAATAAAAGCCTTGGTTTGGATCAACAAATCTTTGGTTTCTTTCGACACGCTCTACACACATGTACTCAAGATGTTTTCCAGTATAAAATAGAAATAATGTAGAGAAGACTACAAATATTAGGACTGTTTACATGTGGTCCAAAATTCAATGAAATTTCTTTTTACCAATTCTAATATGGGGAATCTTGTTACAAGACTAAATATAAGAAGCTACATTTAAGTACATGAGAACGCCTTTATTTAATGAAGGAACAGAGAACTACAAGATTTTGGAATGCACTCTACTTTGAAGCAGTTTCTAAGAAGTCGGAAAAACTGCTGAAAGAAATGACCTGGAGAAATGGCAGCAGAGGATGTTAGTATAGAGAATAAATGTTGATGTTTAGAATTTAACCTGAACACAAGTAGAAGTGTGGTAAGAATACAAGAGTAAATGATATTTTTTGTAATTAAATTAACCAATTTATTTGGAAGGTTCAACAATGAACTTTAAAATTTTGCCAACTTTTGACAATAATGTTTGCTCCTGATGTGATGAAGTCTACCTTGTTTTTCATTTCCATTTCTGGAACTTTACTGCCAAAGTGGAAGAATTCAGTGTAGACTGTTCCATTTATTAACTTATAGATGTTATTTTTAAAACATATTTTACAGTAGAAGAATGAGAGTCAACAAATTATAAAGCAATTCTTAAATGAAGTGCAATTTGCTGAACGTGTGATAGTTGATCAAGTACCAATTGGTGTCATGCTTAGTATAGAAAAGGATTAGTTACATTAAAAAATTGGGACAAAGATATTAAAATAGAGCAAAGTACCAGCTCTCAATAGAAAGAAAAGTCAGTGGTCACAAAATTGAGAAATTTAAAAGTTATTTTCTGAACTGCAGTTGCATAAATTATTTTATTGATTAGAACTACAGTACAACTCCGATTATCCGAAATCGGATTCTCCAAAATCCTCATTTATCCCCAAAATATTTTAAATTTGGTTAAATGAGGTTATCCGAAACAAATCAGAAATTCTCATTTAACCAAAATTTTTTCAGAGCTGAAATGACTGGGGGCTTCAGGCTGCTGGTGACAGGAGGGACCTCAAGCGCCTGGGCAGGAGCAGGAAACTCGGGCTCCAGGTAGGAGCAGGGCATAGGTTGGGAGGTATCAATGATCAACGGCGGTAAGCAATTTTTGGTGAGAATTAAACATTATTTTAATGCTTAAAAAGACTTCCTTGTTGTTTGTTGTTGTTTAAACATTGATATAAGTGATTTGCCATTGCTACTGGATTGTTTTTTAAAAATAGGCCAAGTTCTGACCATTTCGGATAATTGGAGTTGCACTGTACAGTAAACCACCAGTACCCGGCACCTATGGGGACTGGTAGATTCCGGACAAATGTATTTTTTGGTTGCTTGAGACTTACTCTTACAATGTCTAACTAATACACCTGCATTAAGAACAAAGAGTTTAAAAGACAAAAATACTATACCCTACTTACATTGCAAAACTTCACATGAATATATAAACCTTAAAGCATTTTACTTTATTTTCAGTCACATTCTTTGAAAACCTTTAACTGTCGCTGCATCTGCAAGGTTCCTCCCCCTCCACAGATCCACCCAAAAGACAAACAATAACATTATAGATAATTAACACCCCACCCTCCCCAAGTTTACGGATAAAGCCTCTGACCTAGGCAACTCTTCCTAATCAAGGATAAGGTGACACTTTAAGAGAGTCACCCCAACAGAAAGAAATATCAACCAGCTCTTCATCATGGGCAATGATATTGCTGTTTCACGCAACTTTATTCAAACAGATGCTATGAGCAAAGTATGACCAAGGCACTTCACTGGCTAAATATTTGCTTCTATCTTCACCAAAAGTTTGTGTGTTACTTCAGAGAACACTTATTTTACAAATTTAAACTGATGTATTTTTTTTACCTATTATTTTATTCTTTTTTTATTTTATTTTCCTTGAATTTTTTTTGCCAGTTGCTTAAATTCCAGATACTTGAGGTTTTACTAAACAACTATTCACACCTACCTCCCCTTGTTATTCCCTTTCGTGTAATCAATCCAACTGTCAACATGTTTATTAACTGAGTATCCACTCTCTCATGGGTTCAGAATTTAAAAATTTGCCAGTGGAAAAAATTTAATTTCTGACCTCAGTATTCAACCCTTCACAGTGCCAATCCAGTCCTCCCTGTAAGGGGTTTGTACATTCTTCCCATGACCATGTAGATTTCCTTCAGGAGCTCCTATTTAATTTCAGACATATGGGGTTAGTCGGTTAATTGTTCACAGACCGGAAGAGCTATTACTAATGCTGCATCTCCAAACTAAAAACATTGTTTTGGAATATTTTATTTTAATTTTGTGGTAAAACAAGTATCAAGAATTAACCATTACAGATACATAGAATAAAATGAAAAAAAATTATTGATACAGATTGTCCATGTTTCCGTCTCTCATCACCCTCCCAAAAAAATGTTAGACCCCAAAATAGAAGAAGGAAGGTATAAAATAGAAGAGAAAGAAAAAACGTGAATAAAGAAAAAGAATCACGAAAGAAAAAAAAGTTGTCTAGATCTGGAACCACTCTAGAAAGTCTACCTCTTTTTCTTACCCAGATCTTAAAACATATTCTCAATGTGACCTTAATTGTATATTATTGACAAGTCAATTAGGAGCTTTATATATTTTGTTGGCAAAAACATCTGAGCATTAGGAATTATATTTAATCCCTTGTTGTCAGGAGAGAGCAAGCAATAAAAAACATTCTAGGCCCCAAATTAATGGAAAGCATTTCCTGAGGTATGGAAATTAGAAGTGTTTGGTAAACCCTAGTGCAGAATGGTCAAATATTTACACCTAATTTATTCTCCAGCCCATAGCAATAAGTCATCGAATTTACCTTTGTTATGTTAACTTTGTGATGTGTCTACGAGGATTTCAACACCTTCCTAAATGTGAACATTAATTAATCATTCAAAAAGATTTTGTTTTTCTGTTTCTCCTGGATAATTTCATATATCCTACATAGGCATTTGCACAGGGCTGTCACTAAGGGGGAGCATTCACAGTATTTCCCCCACCCACAACACTAGTCTCCACACGATTCAAGCAGTGCACAGAGGAGGCAAATGATAGGTAGGCAGGCACCACCAACATTCCATACACCCGCACCCTACCTCAACTGAGCAATTTCTTGATAGTCAGATTGTGCCCCCACGGTTACCCTAATGCCCGCTGATTAGACTTGTTCTGATGCCAACTCTGACCTTCGACAAGGTGCCACACGAGGCTGCTAAATAAGATGAGAGCCCATAGAATTACAGGAAGGATATTAGCATAGATAGAGCATTGGCTGATAGGCAGGAAACAGAGTGGGACTCCTATTCTGGTTGGCTACCTGTTACTAGTAGTGTTCTTCAGCAGTCAGTGTTGTTGTGATAGTACAGAATACTATCACCAATGTATATATTTAGTCGTAGTGATTGGTTGAGAGCTGTAGCCACGCCTACTGGCAGGTCATAAAAGGTTGCTCCTAACCAGACCCAGGTCAGTTTGGACTGGTCGACCTCGATGTACTACGCTCCAGTCTTTTGCTAATAAAAACCTTGGTTTTAGTCAACAAGTCTTTGAGTCATTCGACACGCTACAATTTTATTAGCAAAAATTTCAACAGATGGACCAAATGCTGCAACCAGAACGCCTCAGCATCGACCCACAGTCAGCTACTGCCCAGAGTGACTTTAGGCACTGGGTGAGGTGCTTTGAGGCATACCTGCAGCGATCAGACCCCATCGTGGAGGAAGAAACAGATAAGCTAATAGTCCTGATGTCCAGGGTGTCCACGAGGGTCTATGAGAACATCCAGGACTCAACCTCCTGCACGGCTGTCATGAACATGCTGAGGGGACTCTACGAGCGGCCTGTGAACATGCCAGGCACATGCTAGCGATCAGGACGAGCAACCCGGTGTGTCCTGCAGAGCCTACCTCCAGGCACTGAGGTTACTGTGTAGAGCTTGTGCGTGCACTGACAAGACGGTGGCCAGGATCACCGACAACCTGATCCAGGACACTTATGTGGCAGGGGTCCGTTCCAATGAAGTGAGGCAACGATTGCTTGAGCACGGGGGAGACAGCCTGACAGAGACTGTTCAAATCACTGAAACGATGGAGGCTGCAGCCCAAAGCATGGATTCCTATGCACAGGGCTGGTCCCCCGTTACTATGTGAGTAGAATGCCTGCATTTAACCCAGTCTCCCCACATCTCGTCAATGGCCTTGCCGTTGCCACCACACTACCCGACGCAGCCTCGAAGTGCTACTTCTGCGGGAGGAAGAAGCACAGCCAATCCCTGTGCCTTGCGAGGAAGGCCTGATACCAGAAGTGAGGGAAGAACAGCCATTTCACCACCATCTGCTGGGCCAAAATGGCCACTGCCAAGCACAGTGCCTCGTGCGAGGCCCAACCACCTTCCCCAAGTTCAAATCACTCGTCCTCAGACCTCTCATCCAATGAGAGCAAGGAATCGATCACACAGCAACGCTTGACATCACGATGCAAGCATCGCACGCGGAAGGCGCCACCCTCACAACACTCCACCCTTGCCGCGGTGACGCTGATCTCCGATGTGGCCTCTCGCCCAAAGGGACTTTCAAGCCAGCAGGCCCCAAGGGACTGCCTGTACAGCAACAGTCAACGCCTCCACAGCCCGCCGCCGCCAACTACGACCAGGTCCAAGCACCAGAAGGCCCTGCCGACCCACCTGTACTGCACGTATCGCAGCCTCCACAGCTTGCCGCTGACTATGGACGAACGTTGCCACCTCTGCAACTCGCCGCAAACGGCCCACCCACACTGATTACGTCACCACGCAAGTGTAGAGCGCACCATGCCGAGGCCCCACGATGCTGCACCCCTACTCCAGCAACGTGAAGATCTACTGGACGGCCCACCCAGCAACGAGTGATGTCATCACGCCAGCCCCCACAGTCGATACCACAAGCAGCAGACCCACTACCTGCATCGGTTGTTGCATCAGTTACATTAAACCAGGACCAGCCACACCCCCTAGCTCAGGCTATGGAAATGATTAAGGTGAACAATCAATATACTAACTGTCTGTTTGATTCAGGTTCAACAGAGAGCTTCATTCATCCATACCTGGTCCAACGATGCGTGCTAGCAGTTCACCCGACAGACCAGAAGATCTCGCTGGCCACGAGAGCCCATTCAATGGACATCAAGGGGTATTGTGTGGTGACCTTGAAAGTTCAGGGCATCAAATTTACAGGGTTTAAGTTGCTGGTCCTATCTCAATTATGTGCACCTGTGTTGTTGGGGTTGGACTTCCAATGTCATTTTAAAATCAGTGTCACTGCACTACGGGGGTCCCCACTTTACCCCAGAAACCTCCTGCCAGCGACAGCCCATGACAGTCCCTGCACCCCGACGGTCCACTTGTAGCCTCTCCACTCTCCGGGTAGCTCCTCCAGCACTCTTCGCCAACCTCACCCCTGGCTAGAAACCGATTGCCACTGAAAGCAGGCAGTACAGGAAATTTATTAAAAGCGAGATGCACAGACTTCTGGACGAGGGCATCATCAAGCCCAGTGCAAGACCCTGGAGGGCGCAGGTGGTAGTAGTGAAGAACGGGGAGAAGCTACAGTCAAACGGTCAACCACTTCACGCTCTTGGACGCTTACCCTCTTCCGCGAATCACGGATGTTGTGAATCAGATTGCCCAATACCGTGTGTTTTCCATCATCGACCTCCGCTCAGCCTACCACCAGCTCCCGATCCACATGGAAGACTACCCTTTCATGGCCTTCAAAGTGAACGGGTATTTGTATCAATTCCTCAGGGTTCTCTTCGGTGTCACAAATTGCGTCACGGTCTTTCAGCGAGAGATGGACCGGATGGTAGACCAGAACGGTCTAACAGCTACATTCCTGTATCTGGACAATGTCACCATCTGTGGCCATGACCTGCAGGACCATGATACCATCCTTGAGAAATTCTTCCAAATGGCAAAATGGCTGAATCTGACCTACAATTTCGAGAAGTGTGTCTTCCAGACCACTCACCTCACTATTCTAGGTTGCGTGGTGGAAAACGGGGTGGAAAAGCCAGACCCTGACCACATACACCCTCTCATGGACCTTCCACCACCCCAAATGAAGAAGGCACTCAAACACTGCCTGGGGTTTTTTTCCTATTACGCCCAATGAGTCCCACAGTACGCTGTCAAGGCACGACCACTCATCAAGTCCACTTCCTTTCCCCGTCAACAGAAGCCAGAGCGGCCTTTGACTGCATCAAGTTGGACATAGCCACAGCCACTCTGCACGCCGTCGATGAATCCATACCCTTCCAGGTGGAGAGTGTTATGTCCGACTTTGCACTGGCAGCCACCTTAAACCAAGCCAGTAGGTCTATTGCCTTCTTTTCTAGGACCCTCCAGGGCCCTGAAAGCCGACACTCCTCTGTCAAGAAGGAGGCCCAGGCCATCATAGACGCTGTATGTCAATGGAGACACTACCTCGCTGGCAGGCGCTTTACACTATTGACCGACTGATGCGTGGTTTCATTTACCAGTGGGGTAAAATCAAAAACGACAAGATCGTCAGGTGGAGAATCGAACTCTCTACCTTCAACTGCGACATTCTGTACCGGCCTGGCAAACTCAATGACCCACACGACGCCCTTTCCCATGGGACATACGCCAGTGTACAAATGGACAGGCTCCAGAGACTCCATGAGGAGCTTTGGATTCCAGGGGTCACCAGTTCAACCACTTTGTAAAGGCCCGCAACCTGCCCTATATAGTCGAGGATATCCACTCCGTGACCCAAACCTGCCCAGTATGTGCTGAGTGCAAACCCAATTTCTTCCAGCCCAAGAAGACCCATGTCATCAAAGCCACCCAGCCCTTTGAAAGTCTCAGTGTGGACTTCAAGGGACCCCTAACATTGACGAACCATAACACCAACATTCTCACAGTGATCGACAAATACTCCTGCTTCCTGTTCGCTATCCCCTGCTCGGACATGACCGCCTCCTCAGTCATAGATGCACTTCACCATTTTCGGGTACCCCAGTTACATCCACAGTGACCTGGGGTCCTCGTTTATGAGTGCAGAGCTGAGGCAGTATCTTTTGGAGAGCGGGTATTGCTTCGAGCAGGACCACTAGCTACAATCCGCGTGGTAACGTGCAGGTCGAAAGGGAGAATGCCACCGTCTGGAAAGCGGTCATGCTTTCCCTCCGGTCCAAAGGCCTCCCCACCACTCACTGGCAGGACATCTTCCTAAATGCCCTACACTCTATCAGGTTCCTGTTATGTACTGCCACCATTGCTACCCCGCACGAACCCATGTTCTCGTTCCCAAGGAAGTCGGAATTGGGAACGACCACACAGGCTTGGCCTACAGTTCCTGGACCTGTCTTGCTGAAACATCATGTCCTCGAAAAACAACCCCCTAGTCAACCAGGTAACACTGTTGCACACAAACCCACACTATGCCAATATCGAGTACCCAGACGGGCAGGAGGACACGGTCTCAGTAAGGGATCTGGCCCAAGCCGAGTCTAACAGTGTCATGTTCCAACCTCAACCTCCATCCAATCCTCCTCTAGGTTACATGTCGGGATAACGGGACCAGAAGCACCTCGCAGATGACAACGGCAGCAGATCAGACCATCCCCCGGCCAACGATGCCTGCAGACTAGGCGAAACTGTGCCCACACCCGGGGACCCCACCGATGATACACTGCCAGCTACCCCGATTCCGGAGCCACGATGATCACGTCAGACAATCAGGCCTCCCGACCATTACAGCCCGTGAACACTGCATGCCCCCCCTTTTTCTTTTCCCTTTTGTCTCTCTTCCTCTCTTTCTTTCTCTTTTACCCACCCCGAGGTCAGTTCCTAAAGAAGGATGAAAAAATGTATATATTTACATAAATAGCAGTGATTGGCTGAGAGCCGTAGCCACGCCTACTGGCAGGTCATAAAGGGCTGCTCCTAACCAGACCCAGATCAGTCTGGACTGGTCGACCTCGATGTACTACGCTCCAGTCTTATGCTAATAAAAGCTTTGGTTTGAGTCAACAAGTCTTTGAGTCATTCGACACACTACAGGGGTTACTTCTTTTTACTTTGTATATAAATGATTTGGATCATGGAATAGATGGTTTTGTGTCTAAATTTGCAAATGATATCAAAATAGGTGATGGGGCGTGTGGTGCTGAGGATTTGGAAAGGCTGCAGAGAGACTTAGATTAGGAGAATGGGCAAAGAGATAGCAGATTGAATATACTGATGGAAAGTGTACAGTCAAGGACTTTAGGCGAAGAAATAAACAGGCAGACTATTATTTAGATGAGAAGAAAATTCAAAATTCCGAGGTGCAAAGGGACTTGGGAGTCACTGTGAAGGATACCCTGAAAGTTAACCTCCAGGTTGAGTCAGTGGTGAAGAAGGTAAATACAATTTTGGCATTCATTTCTGGAAAGAAAGAGCAGATATGTAATGTGGAGTCTCTACAGGGAACTTGTGCAGAGTACTGTGCACAGTTTTGGGTGTGTGTGATAGTACAGACCTATCACCAATGTATATAGTTATAGTAACTAGAGTGTAGTGACTGTGCTTACAGCGATTGGCTGAGAGCTTAGCCACGCTTATCGTCTGGGCCTTAAAGGGCATGTCCCTAGCTAGCCAGGTCGGATCATCCCAGACTGGTTGGCCACCTGTGAAGAGCTCCTGTCTTTTGCTAATAAAAGCTTTGGTTTGGATCAACAAGTCTTTGGTTCTTTCGACGAGCTCTACGGTGTCTTATTTGAGAAAGGATGTGCTGGTGTTGAAAAGGGTTCAAAGAAGATTTAGGAGAATGATACCAGGAATGAAAGGGCTAGCATATGAGGAGCTCTTGGACTGTACCGTTGGAGTACAGAAGGATGAGCAGAGACCTCATAGAATCATTTCAAATGCTGAAAGGCCTGAACAGAGTGGATGTCGCAAGGTTTTTTCCCATGGTAGGGGAATCTAGGATAAGAGGACACAACTTCAGGATAAAAGGATTTCAATTTAAAACAGAGATGCAGAGAAATTTCTTCAGCCAGAGGAACTTGTTGCCACAGGTGGCTATCAAAGCGAGGTCGCTAGGTGTATTTAAGGCAGAGATTGGCAAGCATTTGATTAGTCAGGGCATCGAGGGTTATGGGAAGAAGGCCGGGGAGTGGGGCTGAGTGGGAGGATGGATCATCTCATGAGAAAATGGCGGAGCAGATTCAATGGGCAAATTGGCCTACTTCTGCTCCTGTCTTATGAAGTCATGTGATAATGCTCCCATGTCATAATCCATGTCACCTTCTCACTTAATTAACTGATATATGTCACTTTGCAAATTCCAACCCAAGATTCACACTCCATCCCTTACAATCTTTTCAACCCTTCAGGAAATAGGAAATCATCTAATTCTACTGCCTTGAGTAGTATTGAATTAATCATTTCACCACTGGCAGTCTTGCTTTCAACTATTAAGGCCCTGAGTTCAGAATTCCTTCACTCAGTTGCTTTCCCTCTTGCCCCTCTCCTTAAACATTATTTTGACAGAGAAACTAATGACGCAACGAGCCTATTTTCAGGTTCTCAGAGCATTCCTGTCAGTCTCATTCTCTACTGCACCCCCACCTTCCCTGTAAACATTGCAGAAAGGTTTGCTGGAGCTGCTCTGAGGGGATTTAAACTAGATTTGCAGGGGGATAGGAACCAGATTACCAGAGCAGATAGTGGAGTGGCAAGGAAGAAGATGATGTTAAAACTACATATAAAGGCAGAAATCAAAGGGTTGTGCATGGTGGAAATAATGTTCTCAGGTGCAACTATCTCAATGCAAGGAATATTGTGCGAAAGGCAGACAAGTTGAGAGCATGGATTAGCACCTAGAATTATGACATTGTAGCCTTTAATGAAGGGTAGCATAGGCAGCTCAATGTTCTGGGGTTCTGTTGTTTTAGACATGATAGAGCGTGAGGCCTGAAAGGGAGAGGAGTATCATTGTTTGTCAGGGAAAATATCACACGAGCTCAGACAGGACATACTAGAGGCTAATATGGGTGGAGCTGAGAAATAAGAAAGGTATGATCACATTAATGGAGTTGTATTATAGACCACCCAATAGTCAGTGAGAATTAGAGGAACAGATTTGCAGGGAGATAGCAGATAGCTACAGGAAACAAAATTGTGATAGTAGATGATTTTAACTTTCCACATATTGACTGGGACTCCAATATTGTAAAAGGGCTGGATGCCTCAGAGTTTGTCAAATATGTTCAGCAAAGTTTTCTAAATCAATATATCGTGGTCCCAATTAGAGAGAGTGCAATTATGGATCTCTTAGGGAACAAGACAGGACAGGTGATAGAACTATGTGTAGAGGAACACTTTGGGTCCAATGATCATAATGTCATTAATTTCAATATAATTATAGATAAAGATTAGTCTGGTCCTTGAATTGAGATTTTAAATTTTGAGGAAATAAGAAAGGATCGAGAGAATGTGATTTGGACTTGATTATTTTCTGGCAAGGATGTGCTTGTTAAGTGGAAGCCTTCAAACGTGAAGTTTTGAACATGTAGAGACTGAATGTTCCTGTAAGGATTAAAGGCAAAGTTAACAGGTATGAGAACCTTGGTTTTTTGATGGATATTGTGGATTTGATTAAGAAGAGGGAGGTATATAGCAGGTATAGGTAAACAGGAGCAAATGAGGTATTTGAGGTTCATAAAAATTACAGGAAAAAACTGAAAATGGAAATTAGAAGGGCTCAAAGAAGATGTGAAGTTGCATTGACAAAGTGAAGGAAATCTGAAGGGATTTGCCAGGTAAATGAAGAGTAAAAGGATAGTAACTGACAAAACTAGTCTTCTTGAAGATTAGAGTGACCGGCTCTGTATGGAGACAGAATAGATGGGGAGATCTTAATTTTTTTTTTTAGCTTATGTATTTACTCAGGAAACTGGCATAGAATTAGGAAACTGAGACAAATAAGCAGTAAGGTCATGGAGCCTGTACAAACTAAAGAGGAGGAGGTGCTTGCTGCCTTAAAATGAATAAAGGTAGAATAATCCACAGGGCCTGACAAGGTATTCCCTCAGACCTTGAGGGAGAGTTACTGGGTTAGAGTTAACAAATCAGAATTTTTGAGAAAGTTACTAGGAAAGTTGATGAAGGAAAAACTGTAGATGTTGTTCTCATGGACTTTAGTAAGGTCTTTGTCCCATTGAAGATTTAGTTGCTCGGTATTCATGCAAGGTTATAAACTAGATTCAACATTGGCTTTGTGGGAGAGTAGTAGTGAATGGTTGCCTCTATGACTGAAGGCCTATGACGAGTGCTGGGTCCTTTGTTGCTTGTCATCTATATTAATGATCTGGATAATAATGTGATAAATTGGATCAACAAAATTTGCTGATGACACAAAGATTGGAGATGTTGTGGTCAGTGAGGAAGGTTTTCAAAGGTTGCAGAGGGATCTGGACCAGATGGAAAAATGAGCAGCAAAATGGCAGATAGAATTTAATACAGACAAGGGTGCGGTGTTGCATTTTGGAAGGACAAACCAAAGTAGGACATACACAGTAAATGGTTGGGCACTGAGGAGAGCAGTAGAACAGTGGGATCTGGCAATACAGATACAGCATATAATTCGCTGAAAGTGGTGTCACAGGTAAATAGGGTAGTAAAAGAGATTTTTGCTCATTGGCCTTCATAAATAAAATCGTATATAGAAACTGAGGCCAAATTTAGAGTAATATATGCAATTTTGTTATCCTAACTACAGGAAAGAGATCAATAAAATTGAATGACTGCAGAGAAGATTTACTAGGATGTTGCTGGGACTTGAGGAACTCAGTTATTAGTAAAGGTTATTAAACAGATTAGGACTTTATTCCCAGAGCATAGAAGAATGTGGTGGTGGGGGGGGGGGAGGAATTTGATAGAGGTACAGAAAATTATGAGGGGTTCAGATAAAGTGAATAAAAATAGGCTTTTTCCATTGAGTTTTGTGAGATACAAACCAGAGGACATGGGTTAAGGGTGAAAGGAGAGAGATTTTGGGGAAGATTGGGGTTCATTTCTTCACACAGAGAGTTGCAGGAGTATGAACTGAGCTGCCAGCTGAGTTGGTAAATGTGGGCTCAATTTTAACATACAAGAAAAATTTGGACAGATACATAGATGGGAGCTGAATGGAGGGATATGGAATGTATGGAGGTCAGTGGGACAAGGCAGATTAATAGTTCGGCACAAAGGGCTGAAGAGCCTATTTTCTGTGCTATAATGTTCCACGGTCTCTCATCCAAGTTACTGAGATTGATGTTAATGAAGTCAACCACACATTATTCACCCTGCTGGTTACACCCTCAAAAAAACTAAGATTTGTCAAACACAATTTCCTTTTCATAAATCTGTGATGATGTTCCTTAAGAATATACTGGCAGCTTTTTAATAACACTTTCCTTGTTTACGTTCGAATGATGTATCATTTTAATCTGGTACATTGGAGTGGGTGTGAGACAGGCAGATGCCTTTCCACCGAACATTTTTCCATGACCAAGAGACATTACGTTATTTAAGCATCTTCTTCCTTGTACCATTTATTTTGAGTCAGCCTTGTTGACTGGGTGGAGCAGCTCAGGCGTCTGCTGGCACTATTTATTCGAGGAACATTTTTAGCAACAGACTGAGGTCAAGCTATTATGATCAGACATTGTCTTCCTTAACACAGTTAGTAAGAATCTAGCAGATTAAAGTTCAGCAAATTTCACTTTTAAACTAACATTCTTTCTGGACAAAGATTAGATCTTTCCTGAACTCTGTATTTAACTCTGTTCTTCACAGTCATCTATAAGATAGTACCTTAGATTGCAAGTATCGATGATAATAATATGCATGTTCATGAAATCTCGATGTGTGCCTCCATTTCCTGCCCCCATGCACCAGAACCATCAACAGCAACAATATCTAAAGCACAAAAAAGCATGTGTACAAATAGAAAGCTGTGATTCAACTCAGAAGGACCATTAAATCTGCACCATGCAGCAAGTAACTGAACAGGTGGCCTTGAGGATATAGAAATGCAGTCATCAAATAGCATTAGTTAAGGAGACAAATGTGCAATACTCCAAAGATTCAGTTAGATCCCGTAAGGGTTATGGCTTGCTGGTTATAAACTTCCAATTCAAAAGGCATCCTTCCATCATCAACTCTCTGCCTCCTACCACCAAGTCAATTGTGGATCCAAATAGCTTGGATCCCATGTGCCTTCATCCTGGATTCACAACAGGAGCACTGGCTGCTGCCCAACGAGACAGCTGTGGCACTTCAACATACGGAGGAATCAATGGCCCTAGACTGTGTGCTCATTGATGAAGGAGGTACTATTGTCAATAAAGCACTGCACTTACATTGCACATCATAATCAACAGATGGTCTCTCGATTTGATCAGCTGTCTTTCCTGACGACACATATTCTTCCGTTTTTAATAAAGCAAACACTCCAGTATCTCAAGGACCATCATGAAGGTTTTCCTCTTTCGGTTTCAGATCCAGAATGAGCAGACGTTTCATCTCCGTACATGGCTTGCCTTCTGGCATCTCAAAGGATTGTGTGTGTGACCCTGAATCCAACCCACAAAATAACTTGATAATATATATCAACTATTGTAACTTTAAAGATTAATATTCGCACAAAATGGTCCATGATAATTCACAGGACAATGGCATCTTCAAACAATAATTTTAATTGGTAAAGATTAATAACAACACTTTTTACTTCACTCTAAAAAAAAAACCAGGGAATATCACTCACTTGACACACGAGAGTTGGTGAACACATTAAAGAGCTTGGGACCAGTTCCTTGAACACAACACTCCAGGGGGAAGCTAGTTGCCTTTTTGGGCAGTACAAAGTTGGTGGACCTGTTAAGAGTTTGTGGACAATTTTAATATTATTTTGTGGCATTGCAAAGGATTCTGGGACTTACTGTTGTAAAAGTTGGCCAAAGTAGAATGCAAAGGATTATGGGATTGTAACTTTAGTTGAACTCTTGTTTCAGTTTCCAAAGAAGTAATTATGACTTCATTTCCCCACAATGGTGTCACATCAATCAGTTGTAATGCTTTTCTTATCAATGAAGGAGTGAGGATTTTCACATTCCACATCTGTGAGAGACATAATCTGTGACAGTCGAATGAGTGATTGAAGCTAAGAAGAAATTAAAGACTTCGAGAGTTACAGTGGAGGGATCAATGTGATGACAAGACATTCCAATTTCACGAACCAATGTAAAAGCTGTTTCCAATTAATGAGAACATGTGAAACCACATGTAGGCATTGATAATATTTACTATACAATCAGATCCATTTCTGTATGAACTTTGAGAAAGGACTCAGCACTAGAGGTAAGTCACTGACTTTTCATAGTGCCCCTTTCGCCCGCTGGCCTCAGTGCATTGAAGTATTAAAACTGTTTGTATTTTTGTGGTGGTACACCACCGGCCTACTGCTGGCGGCAACCTCTGTACCTGCAGGAGTGTAAGGGGCCGGCTGCCAATCAGTCGGCCTGAATGGATCAAGCCCCACCCGGTCAGGTGTCAATCACCCTCCGGGATATAAGCCTGTGCCGGCCTCCCGAGGCCTCACACTGAGTTCCTGCAGCCACAGCCAGCCTGGCTCTGTGGAAGTCTTTGTGGATTAAAGCCTGTTGTACAGTCTTTACCTTGTGTGTGTCTGATTCTGTCTAACAGTGCACCACAATTTTAAACTGGTTTCTGGGGTTCTCTGCTGTGTTGGAGTTTGCAGTGTGGGCAAACTTTTACAGACCACTGTAATTCTGTTCTGTGTAATTATATAAAGTATACCTCCAAGTTTTACCTGCTGAGTTTCCCCAGCATTGTGTTATTTCCTCAATCTTTACAGTGTCAGCAGACTTTCTTGTTTTACTCTTAAAAATCAACTACTGTAGTTTTGCATAAGTACTACCAATGTTCCATAACAAATGTTCCATAAATACTTCCAAAAACTTTTTCTAAACATCACACTTCTAAAAAAATTAACAGTAGTTGGCAACATTTACAATGCAGTTCTATTGAGATGTAATGCTAGTTTGGGGATAATTTTAACACAAGCATTACTAATGCAACTAATACGGACCTAATTTTAATCTTGGGGTTTAACCCAACCCGTTAAATATCAAGATGGCTTTATAGTACTACCACCATGGAGCCGCCCCCTCCCCAACTCACCACAGAGGAATTTACATCCCTATTTACTATCACCTGTTTTTCTATTCTGAACGCTGTATCCCCACTCAAGGAGGAAAAAAACATAAGCTCAAGACTGCATATTGACTCAATAATACCACCAAAGCCCTGAGAAGGGAGTGTGGGATAAGTGGAAGTGAGACAAACTACAAATTTCCCTCAAAATTCTGAAAAACAACATGTACATATACCAAGAAAGAGTAAAGACCAAAAGAACAAAATATTTTGCCAACCTAATTTCCAACAACTCCCAAAATCCTTATAACCTGACTGGAATCTTTCGGATATGTTGTTTTGATGTAAGTAAGGCAACGATTGGCTAAGAACAACTTTTTTGAGTGTTGCGAGCCCAGAGGACTCCAAATCCCAGCACCAATAGAAATTCACCAAGACAATTGCTTTTAATTTTCTTTAAACATAATAAACAAGGTCAATCTTAAACTTATTGCTATTAACTTAACCTAACTTAACTCCCTTCTAATTCTAAGTGCACATGTATGTAATATGTATGAGTTTAGGAAAGTTCTTTGTTTCACTGTCCATTCATTCACTTCTCACTTCTCCAAGTTCACCAGCAATTCTCATACTGTACATGGAATTCAACATTTATGAATCTTCACCAGGCTCTGGTGTTTAAAGTTAAATGGTTACCACTCAGGAACGTTCTTGTTGGTTCAGAGAGATATTTGTTGCTCGTTGGACACACTTCAGTGTCTTGCCGAAGAAACTTGCCTCATCATGGGTTTTCCAAATGATAACCTCTTCTTCCAGGTTGCCACAGAGTTCCTTTTGTTTCCCTTATTTCAGGAGAAATACTCTAGCCAGCCATTTCCTCTTGTAAGGACTACAAGGGTTTTCAACAGGCTGAACTCAGAACTCGCAACCCATCTTCAAAATGGGGTCTTTCAATAAGCCTGCCAGCTTGCCATTTTGCAGCCTCAACTGCCACTGTAGAACTGACTTCTCTCTCTTTCTGAGAATAATCCTGTTTGTTTTTTCCTCTCTGCTTGTAAAAACCAAAAACCTCTCCCAAGGCTCCAAACCCAATCTTTGAAAGATCTTATCAGTACTTCTGAGTCTGGACTTTATTGCCCATACACAATAGATCAGCATTCTTCATGGCTTCTGCAAAGCCAACTGGTGCCTTAACATCTAGCTTCAGCAAAGCTCTTACATTTTAAATGAGTTGTCTTTTGTGAAGTGTTACTCTATTTGTGAAGTGACCTACACTAAACACCCACAATCTTTCTCTTTTAAAGACACATTTATCCATAACCATAACATGAGGACCTTTAACAGGAATGGAAGTTTAGAAACAAATCTGTAATTTTTGGGTGTGGTGGGATCTAGGTTGGGCTTTTTCAGAAGGGGCTGGACACTTGTTCAATACCTTCAACTCAATTATTGGTCCTGCATCTAATACCAACTCTGATGCTTCCATTACCAAATACAAAGAATTTTTTAAATTCTTCATAAAATCAAGAACATCAGGACCAACATTCCCCCCTCCACCCACAATCTAACTGTACCACAGCTCTGTTCATCCAACCTGGACTGTTTCAGCCCAATCACTCTACCTGATTGTGTTTGCCATGAATCCGACAACCAGCCCCCTCGACATTATCCTACTCCCCTCCTGAAGGATGTTTTTGATACAGTTGATCCTAGCAACCTCTATTATTTACAGTTCCCAGTGGGACAGTTCCAATTTGCTTCAAGTGTGTTGTGGTCCGGCCCCTTCTGAAAAACCTAACCTAGACCCCACCACCCCTAACAATTACAGACCTGCTTCTAAACTTCCATTTCTGTCAAAGGTCCTCGAAAAAGTTGTTCTGAGCCACTTTGCCCTACCTATATCTGAAAGATTCCAGTCAGGTTATAAGGCCCACCATAGCATAGAGTTAGCCTTGCAAAAAGTATACAATGACCTGTTCCTCACCACTGACTCAGGGACCCCAGCCATTCTAATTCTCCTGGACCTTAGCGCAGCGTTCATTATGGAAGATCACACTATTTTAAGAGATCACCTCCAGCAGAAGGTCGATGTTGACAGCACAGCCCTGAATTGGTTTAAATCTCATCTTAGTGATAGGACTTTCTCAGTCAACATGGGCAAATTTTCATCCTTCTCTGCTACCCTTTCATGCAGGGTCCCACAAGGGTCTATTCTAGGCCACATTATCTTCTCCTTATACATGCTTTATCATCCAAAAGCACATCATCTCCTTCCACTGCTAAGCTGATGATACTCAGCTCTATCTCCCCCTGAAGCCGAGGGATTAAGCAAAGATAACCAGCTTCCACAACTGCCTGGAGGACATAAAGTACTGGATGGCTCAAAACTTTCTGCTGCTAAACGAAGGCAAATCTGAGATCATCCTACATGGCCCCCTCAACTCCACCAAAAGTATCACGAATACTCTTGGTAACTTATCCACACTCATTAAACCATGTCAAATCTCTTGGTGCGATATTCAATTCCACCTTCAAGTTTGACAAACAAGTCAATGCAGTAGTAAATCTAGCTTTTTCCAGCTCCACACTATGGCCAAAATCAAACCATTCCTGTCACTGAAAGACCTCGAGAAAGTTATCCATGCCCTCATTTTCTCCCGTTTAGACTACTCCAACTCTCTTTACACAGGAATTAGTCAGTCATCATTATCCTGTGTGCAAATGTTTCAGAATGTGGCAGCAAGGCTCCAAACAGGAGCCAAGAAGAGGGACCATATCACTCCTATTCTGGCCTCCCTTCACTGATTGCCAGTACAGGTCAGAATAGATTGTTTGTTTACAAAGCCATTAATGGACTAGCCCCCTCTTACATCTCCAATGCCTTATTCCACTTCAAGACCAAGCCCAAATTGCAAACTCAGGTGAGATCGCGCCTTCATTATAGCAGCCCCCAAACTGTGGAACAACGTTCCTCCCTCCATCAAATCATCCCCTTCCTAATTATCTTCCTTTAATAAAAAGGATTAAATTAGATTTGATTAGGTGGAGGGATCTACCTTTGGGTTTACTAGGGAGGATTAAAATGAATATTTTTCCTAGAATACAATATCTGTTTCAATCAATTCCTTATTTTTTAAAAAAAAAGTTTTTTTAAGGACTTATATAATGCGATTAGAGAATTCTTATGGAAGGGAAAATTTCCGAGAGTAGCAATGAGAAAATTGATGTGGGATTTTCAATTTGGAGGTTTAAGATTACCGAATTTTCAGCATTATTACGAAGCAGCTAAATTTAAATTTCTTAGTACATTAATGAATATGGACGACCCACCTAGTTGGGTAAAGATAGAAATGATGGTTATTTTAGAAAAATTTCCTCATGAGTTTTCGTTTCGATGGAATAAAAATTTACTACGAACTTACGATGTGCCAATATTGAAACATTTATTGAATTTATGGACAAGTAAACTTTAAAAATTGGGACTTAAAAATATATATTCTGGAAGATTGCCATTATATAATAATCAACTTGTTCCTTTTATGGTCTCCAATGCCACTTTGAAACAATGGGAAAAGAAGGAAATAAAAAATGGGAAAAGAAGGAAATAAAAAAATTATCTGATTGTTTTTCTGAGGGTTGTTTTTGTTCCTTATATTACAAAGGAAATATGGTATTAGTGGAAATTCATTATTTGTATATTATCAATCAAGATCTTTTGTAAAGCAGTTATGTGGTTGACATATGATTTTATTACCTGAATCTAGTTTTGAAGAATATGTACTTTCAATACCAAAAAAGGGATATATATCTGATTTGTATTGTATTTTACAAGAAATTGATAGTAAAAAAGACTGGGATAAAGATAAGTTGACATGGGAAAAAGATTTAGGACATAAAATAGCTGAAGAAGCTTGGATGGAAATTTGTCAGAATAGTATTCGGAAATTAATTAACGCTAGACTAGCGATGATTAATTATAATTTTATTCATCAGCTATATTTAACGCCGGAGAAATTTTAAAAATCTGGTCTTAGTAAGTTGGATTCTTGTTTTCGATGTGATCAGACGGCCAATACTTTTTTGCATACTGTTTGGCTTTGTGATCGATTGCAACAGTTTTGGAAAGGTATTCAATCTATTTTTAACAGTTTATATAATATCCATCTTGTATTAGATCCCAATATATTTTTATTAGGGAACATGCAATCATTAATTGATTTAGGTTTAGAGGATTATCAGATTTCCTTTATCTATTTAGCTTTAGTCGTGGCTAAGAAATGTATAGCATTTACTTGGAAAGATAAAAATATACCAAATTTAGATAAGTGGTATTTGGAGATGAAATTTTGTTTGACTATGGAACGGATATCTTTTTCAATTCAGGATAAGATGTCTTTTTATAAGTTAAAGTGGACTCCGTTTGCTAATTATATGCATTTAAGTTTGATTTAAATATATATTTAAGCGTGATATTTTAGTATTGATAAAAAAAAATTTTTGTTGTTAGAATTTTTTTTAGGTTAGGTTTTATCTCTTTTTTTGTAAGTGAGTATTTTTTTTCCATATATAATATTGTTAATTTTATTAACTCTTCACTCTTTATTTGGGGGGGGAGGGTTGGACTAATTTTAAGTTAGATTACTAATATTGTGTTACAATTAACGGGGGGGGGTTATTTTGTGTAGTTTTCTGATGTAATATTGTAATCATACCATTTTAATTTTTTTAATTTTTCTTTAAATTTAATTCTCTATTGTATTCATGTTATAAAATTTTAAATAAAGTATTCAAAAAAAAAATCAGCCCTTTCTTTTAACTCTTAAATCCAGGTTGAAGTTGTATTTTTATTTGCAAGAATTTTGAAGTGATTATTGATTGTTACCATGTTGTATGTACAATTCTAAACCCCCCCACCCCACCCACCCCCGTTTTATATTGCTCTTTAAACAGCTGCTTAAGTTGAGATGCAATTTATGATCTGTACAACACTTTGGTCAATGTGAGTGGTTTTAAATGTGCTATATAAATTAACTATAGTTTCTTTTACGTATTTAATGATGTTAGAAATGTAAAGCTTTTGCAGAAAGTTTTAAAATGTTTTAAACAATTGTACATGTACCTGCAGTAAGTGTGGAGGTATCTGCATTACATTAGAGGTGCCAAGTGACTGCAGAGTAAAGGCTGCTATGTGACCATTTGAGTGGAGGTCTCTTAAGCAAAAAATATTATCGTTAAAAGTGCGTGCTTTGGTGAATATTATGCTTCACTGATTAGAGTGAATAGTGGCAAAGATTTTCGTCTTATTATCTTAGTTGACAAAAGCAGTTTGAAAGGTTATGGTCAGTGATAAGTATTTGTTATAGAACATAGAACACTGAAGCACAGTACAG